>NC_091482.1:7842908-8442908 GCF_036971445.1 Narcine bancroftii
GCGCAATTTGTGCTGTTATAACCCCAGCAATTGGGACTAGGGTTTGAATCCCGTGCTGTCTGGAAGAGGTTTGTACGCTCTCCTTGAGTTTGCGTGGGATTTCCCTGGTGACTCCCACTGTTCAAAATGTACTGGGGGTTGTAGGTCAATTGGGTGTAATTGGGCGCCACAGTCTCGTGGGCTGGAAGGGCCTGTTACCGTGCTACGTGCTCAAATATAAAATATTATCTACAATGGGAGTGGGATTGAAGAGGGAAGGAGGGTTCCAATAACAAAAACATTTAAGAGCAGGCTACTCTGTTAACCAATGGGATCCTGTTCCTCAAATCTACGTTCCTCCAAGGACTATATCACCCTTCCCTTTTACTCAAAATATTCACCTCAGTAAATAAGCAACAACTCTCCGAGATGTAAAATTTTATGTAATGAAAATTTTGTTCTTCTCCATCCTGAGTGATGACCATTTTGAAAATCTGCTCCCTGTATCTGTATTCATCAGATGAAACCTCTCAGGGAGGTTTGGGCAGAATGGCCTTCATAAACTCAAGTTTTGAGTATAGGATTTGCAATGTTCCGATGAAATTGAGGCCAAATTTGGAGTATTGTTTACAGCTTTAGTTGCATAATAGCAATAAAAAAAGGGCAGAGAAGATTTAATCAGCTGTGGTGGGACTTGAGGAACTGAGTGACAGAGACAGATTAAACAAGTTTGGACTTTATTCCCTAGAATGTAGAAAAATGAGGGGGAGATTTGATAGAGGTAAACAAATTTATGAGGGGGTATCAATACAGCAAATGCAAGAAGGCTTTTTCTACAGAGGTTGGGTAAGACAAAAACCAGAAGGCAAAGGTTAAGGGAGACAAAGGAAATAGTTAAAGGGAACATTAATGGGAAGCATTGGACCGGAAGTTAAAACAGCCGAGAAGATCACTGGGGTCTCCCTTTCCTCCACTGACGGTTATGAGGAGTGTTACTTAAATAGGCTCAAAGAATATTCAAGGACCTTTTCCAACCACCATAAAGTGTCTTTGACCCACTACCATGAAGGAGGTGGGTCAGCAGCATCAAAATGAGGACTGCCAGGCCGGGAAATAATGTCTTCCCACAGGCTATGAGATGGATGAACAGTGTTCTCTAACTGAGTAAATCATCTCAAAATATTTATTTTACGTCAGGTCTTTATGTATATGTGATTATTATGTGCTGTGCATTGGGTATGCACTGCGGTCTGGAGAAACGTTGTTTTGTCTGGTTGTGCATGTACAATCAGATGATAATAAGCTCAAACCTGAACTCCTTGCAGAGAGCAGTGAGAATGTGGAACGCATGTGGCGAATGGGGGCTCAATTAGACATTTAAAAACAGTTGGTGGGAGGGGAATGGAGGGCTCTGGTTCAGGTGCAGACCATTAGGACAAAGCAGAATAATAGTTGGACACAGACTAGATGGGCCGAAGGCCTGTTTCTGTGCTGTAGTGGTGTTCGATGGTTTGATGGATCAATATTAAAAATGGATAATTTCTGACTGGATTCAATGACAATAGGGCAAACATACACTCGTCATTAGCCGGGAGAAGTGGAGCTGTGGCATACAGTCCAGACGTGTTAAATGACGTCCGAGACATTATTACACCAGTAAAGTGAATGCTGACGACCATCAATATATGCTTTATTTGGTGTTCTTTTCTGGCAGCATGGACTCTACTTTGTTAACAAATTTGAGATGTTGCTGCTTGAATAAAAATTGTGTGAAGTTAAGAAGACAACAGAGTTCTCTAGGTAAAGCAACATTGTTCAGTTGAAACAGTCAAGGAAGGTATTGCCTTCTGTCCTTTTGAACATGGAAAAAGTCCCACAATCAAAGAGTTTTCCTTGGTCACTTAAAACGTGTACCCATAAGCTGTCACAGCATATACAAACGTGGTTATTTACCTTTTTTTTGTGGAATCTTGTTTTGTATAAATTGATTCTCCTGTTTGGCTAAATAATCTTAACCAGATTCTTTAAAAATTTGAGCAAGGAGTGCTTTCAACTTCCAGAGCAAGTGAAAGGTGCTGTAGAATACTGGAAAGGTTTAGGGAGCGTACAGGAGGGAGAGAGATCAGCTCGTTGAATGGTGTAACAACAACCTTGCGCTCAACGTTAGCAAAATCAAGGAGATGACTGTGGACTTCAGGAGGGAGTCAGGGGAACACGACCCAGTCCTCATCAAGGGCTCAGTAGTGGAGAGGGTCAAGAACTTCAAATTCTGGGATGTCAACATCTTCGAAGATATGCCCTGGAGCCTCCATTTTGACGCAATCACAAAGGAGGCTCGCCAGCGGCTATACTTTATTAAGTGTCTGAGGAGATTCAGTATGTCACCAAAGACTCGTAAACTTCTACAGGTGTACAGCGGAGAGCATTCTGGCTGGTTGCATCACTGCTTGGTATGGAGGCACCAACTCTCAGGACAAGAATAAACTTGAGAGGGTTGTTAACTTGGCCTGTGACATCACAGGCACCAGACTTCACTCCATCGAGGACATCTACATGAGGCAGTGTCTTAAAAAAAAGCAGCCTCTATCTTCAAAGACCCCCACCACCCAGGCCATGCCCTCTTCACTCTGCTACCATCTAGGTAAAGGTACAAGAGCCCAAAGACAAGTCCTCAAAGGCACAAGGACAGCTCCTTCCCCGCTGCCATAATTTTCCTGAATAATCTATGAACCAAAGACACTGCCTTACTTTTCATGCACTATTTTTTATTATAGTAATGTTGCAAGATGGTTATAATATGAATGTTTGCACTGAAACGCTGCCGCAAAAGCCCAAATTTCATGACTTGTTTATGACAATAAATTCTAATTCTGATGTATGAGAGGGATGAGACTTTGAATGTTTTTCTTTGAAAATAATTTATTGTGAATAAAATCTATTTTTGGTTAAAAATGGACAGTTGAAGTTACAGATTGAGATGCTGCACCAGGAGCTCCTATGTGGGGACTTGACCTGAAACATCGATCACCCTCTTGCCTCTGCCTGGTCCGCAGTTTATATTTTGCTCCAGATTCGAGCATCTGCAATCTCTTGTGACTCTATTACTTTTATACTGGAAGCTTTGCCTTTGCTGCTGTGCCTGTCCGTGGGATAAATAATATAGCCATTAAAGTCGGTTGGGAACTGATTGAATTTCTTTTCAATTTGTCTTCAAAATTGAGGTGTTGTCTAAAACTTTTATCGTGCCCTGTAATCTTCAACATTTTGCTGTCTTAGTTCTATGAAATACTTTAGTTTTCTGGCCATAAGATATTGGAGCAGGAGCAGGCCAATTGGCCCATCACATCTGTTCTGCCATTCCATCAAGAGCTGATCCATTCTCCCAGCAATCCAGCTGGAATCTTTAAAGACCAACTATATCAATCAATTTGATAAGGAGTTTATTGACGCGTACAATATACAAATACCTGAAATTTCTTCCAAACAAGTACTTATATAGAAAAACTATGAGTGAACTAATTGAATTAGCAATACAATAGCAATCCTGGTGCAAAAAAAAGTGACATGCAATGGTTCAGACAGACTGTGATCAGTGCACCAAAGGGAGGTATGAGTCAGATCATTATGAAAAAGGAACTATTTTCAGGTTTTTGTACCTTCTGCCCAAAGGTAGTAGTGAGAAGAGGATGCCATCAGGGTGATGGGGGACATTTATGATATCAGATGTGTTCCTGAGGCAGCGCCTCACATGTATTGTATGGAAGTTCAGAGCTGGTGATGGATCTCATAGAATGCTACACCACAGAAAACAGGCCTGTGCCAATCATCATCTCCCAAGTCCCACTGACCTGCTCCCATTCCATAACCCTCCAGGCTTCTCCCAGCCATGTACCTATCCAATTTATTCTTAAAACATATGATCGAGCCTGCATTTACCAAATCAGATTGCAGCTCATTCCACACTCCAACCACTCTGAGTGAAGAAATTCCCCCCCCCCCATTATGTACCCCCGAAAGTTTTTCCCCCTTCATCTTTAAAACTATAACCCCTCATATTTATCTCCCCCAATCTGAGGAAAAAGCCGACTCGCATCCACTCTGTCTATATCTCTCAATCTTGTAAACCTCAATCAAGTCTCCTGAAGACCCAGCAACATTCTAGTAAATCTTCTCTGCACTCTTTCAATTTTATTGATATCCTTCCGGCAGTTACGTGCCCAGAACTGCACACAATATTCCAAATTTTGTCTAAAACAATTTCAACATAACATCCCAACTCCTATACTCAATACTTTGATTTATAAAGGCTAAGATACCAAAAGCTTTCTTTACAACCGAGTCCACATGCGGCCCCACCTTTGTGTTTGTATTCCCAGATCTCTCTGCTCCACCGCACTCCTCAGTGCCCTATTACTTACAATATATCTTCTACTTTGGTTTGCCCTTCCAAAATGCATTATCTCACACTTGTCTTCATTAAACTCTATCTGCCATTTTTTAGCCCATTCTCCTAGCTGGTCCAAATGCCCCTACAAGCTTTGAAAATTTTCCTCGTTGTCCACAACTCCTCCTATCTTTGTGTCATCATCAAACTTGATGATCCAATTCTCCACTTTATTATCTTTACGAACCAGGCTGTGATGCAATCAGACAGTGCACATGTTGAAGTTTGATAGAGTATCTGACAACGTGCCAAATCTCCTTGGACTCCTTCGAAAGTAGAGGAGCCTTCTTCAAGGTTGCCTCAATGTGCTGCTTCCAGGGAAGATCTTCTGAGATATGGCTATCTGAAACTAGAAAGTTCTGACTTTCTCCAGCTCCTACCCATCAGTACAGACAGGTTCATGATCTCTCAGTTTTCTTCTTCCAAAAAACAATAAGCTCCTTGCACATATTGATGTACAAAATTGTTTGCCTATCCATCTGGTGATTAACTGGGTGTATTCACTATTGCACACTTAGTTTCACATTCAGTGAAAGACACAGCAGATACAAGTTCCTCACTTCCATTTAAAATTCAATTTTCAGTTTTTGCATTGGTCTACACAGCTCGCCGATTTTTCAAGGTTGGAATGTTTTCTTGTACAGTAATAATGCTATTGCTTCCTTTTGCAGTTAGAGCATCACATGCCACAATAGGAGAGATGTGCCCTGTGATGTTTGAATGCAGATAATGGTGGGGCATTGAGTATCTATGCTCTGGTCTGAATTTCAGCCAGTGAATTATCTGCTCATCTATTTTCACTCACCCAAGCTCAACGCCCAAATGCCAAGTAAAAATATCTCACCACAAAGCTTTATATACAAAGGATGTCATGAGTAGTATTTGCATCAAATGCTTCTAAGTACCATACAGAAAAGCAATGACTACATCTGCTGTGTGTTGAGAGCCATTTGAAGACTGAACCATGAGGTCCAAAGGCATGAAAATCAAAATGAACCAAGATCATCAATTAGCAATAAAGTTGGACCCTTGACCTTCAAGCACGACATTTAGGAACAAGCAACTTACAAATGTCAAGCTCCTACAAAAACATCAATTTTGATTTAGTTTAACACAATGGAACTTTCCTTTACATCTGTCAAACACCTAGAGGGTGTACAGATGCTGTGATTTGTGTAAAAATATAGAAATGCTGGAGCAACTCAGCAGCTCTCAACAGGTCCCAGAATCAGAATTTATTGTCACGAACATGACATGAAATTAGTTGTTTCGTGGTAGCATCACAGAGCAAATGTTTATATAAACCATCTTACAAAATAAATAATGCATAAAATGTCAAAGTAAAGCAGCATCTTTGGTTCATTGATCATTCAGGAATCTGATGGCAGCAGGGAAGAAGCTGTCCTGGTGCCGCTGGGTGCTTGTCTTCAGGCTCCTGTACCTGTTCCCTGATGTTAACAGAGTGAAGAGGGCCTGACCTTGGTAGTGGGGGTCCTTGAGTATAGAGGCTGCTTTCTTAATTCACCACCTCATGTAGGGCCTGGCCTTGGTGGTGGGAGTCCTTGAGGATAGAGCCTGCTTTCTTAATTCACCACCTCATGTAGATGTCCTCAATGGAGTGCAGTCTGGTGCCCTCTGATGTCATAGGTCAAGTTAACAACCCTCGGGAGCTTCTTCTTGCCCTGAGTGTTGGTGCCTCCGTACCAGACAGCAATGTACCCAGCCAGGATGATCTCCACGGTGCACCAGTCGAAGTTTAAGAATCTTCCGTGACAGACTGAATCTCCTCCAACACCTCTCAAAGTGTAGCCACTGGCGAGCCTTCTTCATAATTGCATCAAGATGGAGGCGAGAGAACAGATCTTTGGATATGTTGACACCCAGGAATTTGAAATTCTCGATCCTCTCCACGACTGAGCCCTTGATGAGGACTGGTTCGTGTCCTCCTGAAGTCCACAATCATCTCCATGGTTTCGCTGACGTTGAATGCAAGGTTGTTGGTGCGACACCACTCAATAAGCTGATCTATCTCCCTCCTGTACACTTCCGCATTACTATTTGTGATTCCGCCATCAACCATGGTGTGATCAGCAAATTTGGAGAGAGCATTGTAATTCTGGCTGGCCACACAGTCATCGGAGGCAAAGATATATAATCCAAAGGGCTTTGGCCTGAAACATCTGTAAGTTACTCCAGCACTTCAGTATTTTTCCGAGAGTGATTGATTCATTAAAGTTTCTATCTGGGTTTGGGTGTATTCAAACTTTTCTGCAAGCTAATCCTTTTTCATTCCTCTAATCACTGCTTAAAGGTACTATGGGCTTTCATTTGTTGTAGAAAATTCTTCTTTCTCACTTCATTTTGCTTTTTGTGCAACTGGATTTTAAGGGTCTAAATGGCAAACGAAGGCCTTTGTATAACCTCAAGCGCACTCATGGATATTTACTAAATTCGGTAACAAATTTAGTAATTTACCATAAAATGAAATGTTTGAAACATCATCACCAGGTGAGCATTACATTACATTGGTTCTTCCAATAATTTCTGCTCTCAGTCCAGGTGAAACACTGGAACTTTAGGTCATACATCATTTCCCAAAACATAGCTATTAGGGTCAGTTACTACATCCTCCTCCAGATGCAGAATGGGGAAGTCTTAGCACCTTTGCCCTGTCTGTTGCATCTCCCAGGGACCAGCCACTTCTTGTTGCCACACTGGCACATCTGCCCATGGCCTCGTGCACTGCCAGGTAAAATGGAGGAGGAATAACACCTTATATCCCACTTGGTAATCTCCAATCACATGGCATCAATAGGATTTCCAAATTCCAGAAATCCCCTCCCCCTTTTGTTTTCTCTCCCAGCCCCTCACTTTCCCTCTTCCCCAACACCTGTCCTGCCCTTCCCCTATTTGTCACTATACCCTTCCGTCAGCTGCATAACCCCTTCCTTCTTTCTCAGGTCTTTGCCTCTCCCTATCACCTCCCAGCTCTTTCTTTTGCATCAAACATAACAGCACAGTGCAAGCCCTTTGACCCACAATACTGTGCCAATCTATACAAACCTACTCAACAAACCAAACATTCTCTACCTCACACCCATAACTCTCTATTTTTCTTGCATCCATGTGCCTGAGTCTCCATGAGTTTTTTTAAATGTCCCATTTGTACCAGCCACCACTACCCCGGCAATGTCTTCCAGGCTCCCAGCACCCTCTGTGTGAAAAATGTACGCTTGACATCACCCCAAAATTTTCCTCCCCTCACCCTGTACACGTCCTCTGGTGTTTGCTAGTTTAGCCCCAGGAAAAAGTGCTGGCTGTTCACCTTATCTATGCCTCTCATAATCTTGTAGACCTCTATTAAGTCACCTCTCATCCTTCTTCACTCCAAATAGTAAAGCCCTAGCTCTAAATCTTGACTCCTAAGACACATTCTCCAATCCAGGAAACACACTGGTAAATCTCCTCTACACCATCTCCATAGCTTCCACGTCCTTCCTGTAATGAGGTGACCAGACCAGAACACAATACAAGTGTGATCTAATCATTTTATCGAGCTGCAACATTACCTCACGACTTTTGAGCTCAATCTCCCAATATACCATAAACCTTCGTTCTTCTTTGGCTTGGCTTCGCGGACGAAGATTTATGGAGGGGGTAAATGTCCACGTCAGCTGCAGGCTCGTTTGTGGCTGACAAGTCCGATGCGGGACAGGCAGACACAGTTGCAGGGGAAAATTGCTTGGTTGGTGTTGGGTTTTTCCTCCTTTGTCTTTTGTCAGTGAGATGGGCTCTGCGGTCTTCTTCAAAGGAGGTTGCTGCCCGCCGAACTGTGAGGCGCCAAGATGCACGGTTTGAGGCAAGATCAGCCCACTGGCGGTGGTCAATGTGGCAGGCACCAAGAGATTTCTTTAGGCAGTCCTTGTACCTCTTCTTTGATGCACCTCTGACACGGTGGCCAGTGGAGAGCTCGCCATAGAACACGATCTTGGGAAGGCAATGGTCCTCCATTCTGGAGATGTGACCTACCCAGCGCAGTTGGATCTTCAGCAGCGTGGATTCGATGCTGTCGGCCTCTGCCATCTCGAGTACTTCGATGTTAGGGATGAAGTCGCTCCAATTAATGTTGAGGATGGAGCGGAGACAACGCTGGTGGAAGCGTTCTAGGAGCCGTAGGTGATGCCGGTAGAGGACCCATGATTCGGAGCCGAACAGGAGTGTGGGTATGACAACGGCTCTGTATACGCTTATCTTTGTGAGGTTTTTCAGTTGGTTGTTTTTCCAGACTCTTTTGTGTAGTCTTCCAAAGGCGCTATTTGCCTTGGCGAGTCTGTTGTCTATCTCGTTGTCGATCCTTGCATCTGATGAAATGGTGCAGCCGAGATAGGTAAACTGGTTGACCGTTTTGAGTTTTGTGTGCCCGATGGAGATGTGGGGGGGCTGGTAGTCATGGTGGGGAGCTGGCTGATGGAGGACCTCCGTTTTCTTCAGGCTGACCTCCAGGCCAAACATTTTGGCAGTTTCCGCAAAACAGGACGTCAAGCGCTGAAGAGCTGGCTCTGAATGGGCAACTAAAGTGGCATCGTCTGCAAAGAGTAGTTCACGGACAGGTTGCTCTTGTGTCTTGGTGTGAGCTTGCAGGCGCCTCAGATTGAAGAGTCTGCCATCCGTGCGGTACCGGATGTAAACAGTGTCTTCATTGTTGAGGCCTTTCATGGCTTGGTTCAGCATCATGCTGAAGAAGATTGAAAAGAGGGTTGGTGCGAGAACACAGCCTTACTTCACGCCATTGTTAATGGAGAAGGGTTCAGAGAGCTCATTGCTGTATCTGACCCGACCTTGTTGGTTTTCGTGCAGTTGGATAACCATGTTGAGGAACTTTGGGGGGCATCCGAGGCGCTCTAGTATTTGCCAAAGCCCTTTCCTGCTCACAGTGTCGAAGGCTTTGGTGAGGTCAACAAAGGTGATGTAGAGTCCTTTGTTTTGTTCTCTGCACTTTTCTTGGAGCTGTCTGAGGGCAAAGACCATATCAGTAGTTCCTCTGTTTGCGTGAAAGCCGCACTGTGATTCTGGGAGAACATTCTCGGCGACACTAGGTATTATTCTATTTAGGAGAATCCTAGCGAAGATTTTGCCTGCAATGGAGAGCAGCGTGATTCCCCTGTAGTTTGAGCAGTCTGATTTCTCGCCTTTGTTTTTGTACAGGGTGATGATGATGGCATCACGAAGGTCCTGAGGCAGTTTTCCTTGGTCCCAACAAAGCTTGAAAAACTCATGCAGTTTGACATGCAGAGTTTTGCCGCCAGCCTACCCTAAACTACCCAAAAAACCTGCAACTTTGAGGGGGGTCTATGGATTTAGACCGTAAAGTCCCTCTGTTCTTCCACACTGTTAAGAGCCCTGCCATTAACCATGTCCTTCAAGTTTGACCTTCCAAAATGTTTCATTACACACTTTTCCAGATTGAAGTACTGTATACCACTTTTCTGCCCATCTCTGCATTCTGCCTATATCCTGCCTATTCTTCTCTCTCCCACCAGCATTCATCTTCAAGCCTGTGCTTCCCCCTCCCCCACCCACCTTCTTGTTCAGGACTTTGCCCAATGTTTGGCATTCCTGGAGAAGGGCTCAGGCCTGAAATGTTGACTGCCTATTGTTTTCCACTGATGCTATGTGATCTGCTGAGTTCCTCCAGCACTGATAATGTATTGTCAATGAAACCATGTCAATTTTTACATCTGGAATGAATTTATTTCATACACTTTGCTTCTTGGCTTAAACTAGTAAATGGCCATCAAGGGCAAGCCTCAATTATTTTTTTCACCTTTTGCCTTCCATTCCCACATTTTTTTTTCCATCCACTCAGATTTTGGATTTATTGTCAGGGTACATATACATCACATACAACCCTGAGATTCTTTTTCCTGCGATCCAGGCAGAATTACCACATATTGGTAGTACAAAACTGATTCAACATACATATGCAAACAAATAAAGAAATGTAAACAAACTGACAGAGAGAGGAAAAAAAATCAATGAAATGCAAAGTTAAGAGTCCTTAAATGTGTCCCTGATTGAGTTTGTCGTTGAGGAGTCTGATGGTGGAGGGGGAGCAGCTGTTCCTGAACAGGGTGGTGCGAGTCTTGTGGCACCAACACCTCTTTCCTGATGGTAGCAGCAAGAACTGATTGTGTGCTGGGTAGTGTGGATCCTTGATGATTGCTGCTGCTCTCCGACAGTAGATGTTCTCGATAGTGGCTTACCCATAATGCCCTGGGCTGTGTCCACTCCCTTTTTCAGGGCTTTGCACTCAGTGGTATGGGTGACCCCATACCAGACCATGATGCACCCAGAAAGCACACTCTCCACCACACATCTGTAGAAAATTTGCCAGGGTTTCTGTTATCTTGCCAAACCTCCAGTGAAGGCTTAACATTAAAATTGTGACTCATCCTTCTTTCATATTTAATTTTATGCTTTATATCCACCTGTTGCTCTACCTTTCCCTCACTCCCCCAATCAAAAACAAATTCTTCTTTGAAGAATGCTTTTGAGGCCATTTTTTAAAATGTCAAGAAGCTCTATTTAGAAAGATCTCATTTCCTGATGAGGAAATAGACTTATCTTTGTGGTCAGTCAACGTCATGAATATTGAATGTGCTCTTGGAATGTTTTCAGAGAAAGATATTTAGTATTTAAACTGCAGTGACAGAAATTAAATCACGATCTTGAAATAAGGCAAAACCTCCATGCTTTGGACTGCACCAAACTGACACGGAACGCCTCGGGTGAAGGTAGGATACAGTTGTATTTCTTGGTGTTTAAGAACATTTGACATATTCAATTTTACAACTAAACCTTTTGAATGAGCAGAGAACAGGATCGATCTTTATTTCCCCCACCCCCCCAGTCCCCGAAGGTTTTGGTATTTTTCGACAAATTTGCATTTTGTAGAATTGGAACATTTTTTCTGTTCCTGCTTTGCGGGGATGAGCAAATAATATTTTGGGGCAGCTCAGTCTGGTTATAGTGTGGTTTTGGGAGAGCTAAGTAGAAAGGCTTCAGCTTCACAATGGAAGCAGAAATATGGAAATACAACTAATCAACTGGTGCATTTTTTTCCTCATTTGAAGGGAATTTTTAATTGAACAACCTTATTTGGTTTCTCTGCCTCTCAAAAACCTGCTTACCTGTTCTGTTTTTACATCTTCAAATATTCCAAAGATGCTCATCTTGAATGTCAACCCCCCACCCCCTCTTGCAACTATCCCTTCAATCTTTCACTCCACGGTGAGGGGCAGCTCATCTTCCCTCATCTTATATTTCCTGCTAGTAAAGTTTAAAGTCTCCATGAGTGGAAGACTTCAGAATGAAATCATGTGCTGCAATTGAGTACAGAACTAAACTGGTTAGATTTTCAACGGCCTTGTGGCTTGTCACGATATTCGCAAGACGATGTAGTACAGGGATCCACATTTTCATTCCTTGTATTCTGCCCAAACAAGTTGGTGTATGTGTCTTCTAAATAAAGAAATTACACTTAATTATAAAACTTCAACTTATAAATTTAATTTCTACTTGCATTAAATTGTAAATGCAAATTTAATTTGTGTTCAATGTAGAGCTTTCAATGGTAACAATTGGATTATCCATTTTAAATTTGCGGGTCATATTGAATCTTTTTTGGGGTGATGGTATCCTCTCGCTGTTAAACGTCATGTATAATCTGAAGATTTTCATTGTTTGTACTCTGCAGTCAGTGCTCTAAGACAGATAGCGCTAAATATGCCCTGAGAACAACTTTCACAATACCACCCCAGCATTACACTGAACTACAGAACATCTTGAAATCTTTTGCAATAATTATTACTGATGAACAATCATCTGCATTCTGTTATTCAGGTGGGAAGCTGCCCCTTCATTTTAGCTCTCAACTAAATAATCCCATCAGTCAATTCCTCCTCCGACGTCCTTGCAATTTATCCTCTCTCACATGCTCATCAATTTCCCTTTGATTGTCTCACGACGCACACATCAAGGGGTAATTTACAAGAGCCACTCAACCTTCCAGACCTTCTTTGAGATGGGGCAGGAAACCAGAGCACCCAACAGTAACCTATGTCATGTCTGGGAGTACATGCAAAGTCTGGCTTGAATTGGGGTGCTTCAAGCTGTGAAACAAGTAACATTTTGTGGGCCAAAAGGGCCTGTTACCATGTTGTATGTCTAAATTTTAAAAACTTAATTTAAATAAAAAACACCTGCTGCAGTGAGTTGTGTTTTAAAATTATATTAAAATATAAAAAGTTTTAATTAAAATTACAGTGTGCCATCCTAGCTCCAAGCATGTTGGTCACACACAAATAACCGATTGGATGAGTCGTCCAACCATGGTTTGACATCTTCGGGGGGTGGCATGGAAATAACAAAGCAGAATAAATGCAAGTAGAACAACCAATGACAGGGTAGAGTTTCCGAATTTATTCTGCAAGAATGTTGCAAGGAATGAGGTCAGGGTCGGAACAATGGAAGACACCTTTGCAAAGTTAGAAAATGCACTTCTGAACATTGCATGAGGGGCTGAAGACTAGGGAGATGGAGCGCTTGAAAGAGACGGAGAAAAAACGGTCCTACGGTCAATTCTACGGCATAAAACTAGCCCTTCGACCCAACGTCTTTGCTGAATAAGTTGCCTACGGAAGCTAGACATTCCTTGACCCATATGTGATTAAATCTTTCCTGTCCATCCACCTCTCTAAATGTCTTTTAAGCTTTGTCATTGAACCACCCCCTCCCCCCCCCACCCCCCAGTCTCCGCCACTTCCCTGATGAAGGGCTCAAGCCCAAAACATTGGTTATGAATCTTTCTCAAGTCCACTGTTTGACCTGCTGAGTTTCTCCAGCATTGTTTTTATTCCGACCATGGTGTCTGCAGACCTTTGTATTTTACTTCTACACTTCCACTGATAGTTTTTTTCACATACCCACCACTCTCTGTTGAAAAGGTGCTCTTCTGTTCCCTTTAAAATCTCTCTCCTCTCATCCATGCTCTCCAGTTTTAGATTTCTCCTCCCTGGGAAAAAGGTGATGACTATTTACCTAACGGATTGCCATTATGATTTTATATCCTCTCCAAATTCACCCTGAAGGACTTCCAGGGAGGAAGTCTTAGTTTATAAAGGCTCTGTTTGCCCTCCAGTCCTGATAATGATCTTGTGCCCTCCTCCCTGCAATCTTGCCAGCTTAATATCTCTCCTACAGCTGCACAATCACAACTGCACACACCACTCCAAGTGAAAATGCAATGCTGGAGAAACTCAGCAGGACAAGGAGTGTCCTTTATATAGCAAAGGTGAAGATACAGAACCACCATTTTGGGCTTGAGCCCTTCATCAAGCTTTTTGACCTGCTGAGTTTCTCAAGCATGTAGTTCAATCAGTGTGTCTGCAGACTTTCATATTTTACACTACTTGTGGTCTCACCAACATCTTGAAATGATACAACATGTCAACTTCTGTAGTCAATATCCCTGTCAATCAACTTCCCCACCATCCCACCACTTTTGCCCCTGAGGGAACAGTGCATTTGTCAACCCATGTCTCTCTTTTCAATGGTTCTGCCATTTACTGTATGAACCTAGCCCGTGTAATTTACCAAATCCAACACTTCTCATGCAGCCACTTTCCCACTTGATCCAGATCCCATTGTAATCTCTCAGATCATTTTCTTCACTGTCCATTTATTAGGGTTAAGGATTAATTGTCTCTTTGCTGCATCTTTCTAATTCTTCAGATTAAAATAGTCAGTTACAAATCATAATTTCTTTTGTATCCATTTACAGGTAAAGTCCCAGCAACAATGGGTGGACACTTGAAAGCTTTCTTTGGACCTGTTGGAATTTTGGCTCTGACTCTATTCAAGGTGAACATTGCATTTGTGGGTTCAGTGAACAATATTTCAGATGTGCTCAAAGTATTTAACACCACTGAGCAAGGCAACGTTACCAACGGCCCCGAACTTCTTGGCACCACCGAGGAAGAATACTTTACCGAAGACCCCGAACTACTTGGCACCACCGAGGAAGAATACTTTACCGAAGACCCCGAACTACTTGGCACCACTGAGGAAGAATACTTTACCGAAGACCCCAAACGACTTGGCACCACTGAGGAAGAATACTTTACCGAAGACCCTGAACGACTTGGCACCACCGAGGAAGAATACATTAACAAAGGCCCTGAACTACTTGGCACCACTGAAGAGGAGTATGTTACCAACAATTCTGAATTTCTTGGTAATCAAGACAACGTTCTCAATGATCCAGAAGTACTTGGTAACACTCAGAAACCATATGCTACTCATTTTCAAGAACCAAGGAAACATAAAAGTTACAATTATCCTTACATCTTGTTAATCATAATTGGTATATTAATTATCCTCTGCACAATTTTGTTGGTATCAACAATTGCCCTTGCTTATCAGTTATCAACTCTCAAGGCCAAACTGAAAAAACGGTCAGCAAGAAGTAATTCTGACTTCATTAAAACTGCCAGCCTCTGGTCAAATGGTTTTGCACAAGTTGCAGGGGAGGCAGGAGAAACTAATGTCACACTTGAAGAAGTCAAACCTCTGAAAGAGGAGGATGAAGCCAAGCTGGCAAAGAGCACTGAAGGGGCTGGTGGGAAAAACTAGCAAACCTATCTTTGATCTGCATATATTATGAACTAATTTGCCACAGAATTGCTCATTCGAATGAGATACAAATCCAATAAATTCATAGTATAGATTTCATGAACCACTTATTCAAATCCTCAGGAATAAACTACTTCCAAAGGATATCAGGTTAATTATATCAGTAATTCCACATCTATCCTAAGTGACTCAATCTGCAGCTACAAGAATGCAAGTGGAAAGGATAGTTAAAATTGATTTAATTAACGTGACGAAGTTGTAATCATGTTGAATAACACGAGAAGATCAGTAGGGATCAAAGTGAAATGAACAGTGGATCAAGAAACAGCTGATGCTTCGCGTCGGAGAGCCTTCATTGGAATGTTTAGTTTCAGCATGGGTGGTCATTAGATCTTCCACACCTTTCATGCTCCATGAAAGCTGCACAAATGGTGCCATTGTGGCTTGTTCTCGACGTGGTTTGTATTTCATTTGGAATCGTGAGTTCAGTTGTTTAAATTTCAGGAAATGGGTGAGGCAGAGCAAAAGAGCTGAAATTGGACTTGACTGCACATGAACATTTCAAACCCAAATAACTGGTCATCAGGATGACTTATATGTCCAACTTCAGTTTGATAGCCAGATATTTCAAGCAAAATCATGAATTTAATCCTCTTCAGCATTGCTTTAAACAGCACCGTCATAGAAAGGTTTCTAAGACCCTGAATTTCTCTTATCAAAACCAGAAAATGCTGGAAGGACTGAAAGGTATCTGAAATTCTTGGATTTACCTCAAATGAAAATTCCAAATTCCATAAGGTTAAGATAATGGAGAATAAAATCAATCTTTTTGTTTGCTTGAATGATCCACATATTTATTGAAGACAGAATTACCTGATGTATGAACGTTTTCCCTCCCCATAGGCACTGATAATCCCCGTTGAACTTTGTCTCATTTTGAGTTCTCTACTAGTCATGGGTAACAGAAGCAATTATTTTGAATTTTACCAAATCAAAACTTTTGTGATTTTCAAAAATCCACTTCTGCAATGTACTTTTCAATTAGTCTCCTTGAACTGTTCAATTTTAAAAATGGCCCTGTATCTCTTTATCTTTAAAAGGAGTTTTTATAACTTTGACTTCCTTTTGTGAATTTCAGGAAATGCACTGTTTAATATCCATGACAAATGAACACAGGATCATAAAAGACCCAAAAAGAGACACTTCTTTTTTTAAAAAAAAGCCTTAAAAATTACAAAATGAATTGCTGAAAGAAGTGTTACAAGTGTCAGTATCTCAAGAGGAAAAAATATGCCAGTGTATAAGACGAGACATGAAACTTAAAAATGTCACCCCAAAAGCAAAAGTCGTCTTATACACCAAGTCTAAAATGCGAACCTTGACAGCAAAGTTCCCTCGTGGGGTCCATCCACTCAGTCAACCTGCCATCGGCTCTATATAAGTTTTAAACGGCCTGTTCAAGGAGCTAACAGTGGTTTACTTTAAAATATGCGAATAAAATATAAACCTTTACTGGGTAATTTGCTTTTAAAATATTATGACAGCATCATTCCACTGGTTAGTGGTAAGTGCCAGACTTGGGGAGTCTTATACAGGTACACAATCCTTTATCTGGAACCCTTGGGGGACAGCGTGTTCCGAATTTCGGATTTATCCAGATTTCAGAACAAAAGCCAGTTGCCCCAAATTTAAGCCCACCCGAATTGTGCTGCCGTATCCACCCCCTTCCAATCGTCCTGCCATCTCTCTCTCCCCGCCCACCTGAGACGCGCTGCCGTCTCCCTCTCCTCCCCCTCGCCCAGCCGAGTTGCGCTGCCGCCTCTCCCCCGCCCACCTGAGTCGCGCTGCTGTCTCTCCCCCCCCGAATCGCGTTGCCATCTCTCTTCCCCCTCACCTACCCGAATCGCACTGCCATCTCTCTCGCCCTCACCTACCCGAGTCGCGCAGCCGTCTCCCCCCACCCCCAACCTAGTCGCGCTGCTCTCTGTCTGTCTCTCTCCCTCCACTGTACCAGCACCAGGAAGAAAATGCCGGTTTTTGGAACTTTCCGGATTTTAGATGTCCTGAGTACAGTGAGTATGGCTCAAAACCTACATTGTAAGTGGAAATTCTGGGGTCGTTTTAACCATATAACCACTTACAGCACAGAACAGGCCAGTTTGGCCCTACTAGTCCATGCTGTAACAAATTCCCACCCTCCTAGTCCCACTGACCAGCACTCGGTCCATACCCCTCCAGTCCTCTCCTCTCCATGTAACTATCCAGTCCATCCTTAAATGTAACCAATGATCCCGCCTCAACCCCATCTGCCGGAAGCTCATTCCACATTCCTACCACCCTTTGCGTAAAGAAATTTCCCCTCATGTTCCCCTTATAATTTTCCCCCTTCATTCTTAAACCATGCCCTCTAGTTTGAATCTCCCCCACTCTTAATTGAAAAAGTCTATCCACATTTACTCTGTCTGTCCCTTTTAAAATCTTAAACACCTCTATCAAGTCCCCCCCTCAATCTTCTACACTCCAGAGAAAAAAGCCCTAGTTTGCACAACCTTTTTCTGCAAGAGTCAACTTATACGCCAGCATATATGGTAGCTGATTTCAAACCAACAAATGCAATGATAGGCTAATCATTACTTTGAGTAAAGGAACTTATTCAACTTTGATTTTAGGTCCTAATCTTATAATACTTATTCATTTTGGACTTTGAAGGTGTTATTGCACATTAACTGTGTTTCATTAAAAAGATCTTTTATAAAACCTCGTAGAACTGCTGCAAATTTACAGTATTTATTCAAATTTCTGCTCAAAAGATGACAAGGGATGATGAGAATATGATGGCAATATTAATATTCCAACAATGGAGCTAATGTAATCGCAAAGATAACCAACTCGAGCACCGTGACAAATGGACAAAGAGTTTACCTTATCAAAACCATTTAACATATCTTTCGCTAATTCCATCCTGGAGGATGACAAAAGGTTCTTGCACAGGAAAGCTCATAAACCTACAAGATTCATTGCTGCTTCTCTCAAACTCACTCAAAACTAAATGGGTGAGGTTACGAAAGCCTGGGGTTTTAAATTTCCAATAACAAGCCTCCGATCAAAATCAACCTGATGTGTTTGATTTGAAAAGGCAAACTAAAAAGGAAATGGTTTCATGACATCAGATTGATGTGCTAAACCTGAAAACTATTTTTACTTAGTGCACAAATGTTGCAAGATCATCTGCTTGCATTTTGATAACCAGCAGTTTGGTGACATGGCCACACCTCATGATTCAGGTTTATGGATAAATTGACTGAAAACAAAGCTCCTAACAATTTTCACAAATCATTTTGAATTGTGTCACCTCTTTCCAAATCTTTTGCTCTACGGTCATTTATTAAAACTGTTGCACCTCTGTCACTTTCATTCAAGGAACAAAGGTTCTCCAACCTTAGTTACTGAGATGCAATGTGCAGGTGATCCTTGTATATGCACGTATTCAGAGGCTGAGCTTCAAGTCATTGATTTGTTTCTCAGTGTACAATGATATTCAAATAAAAATGTCAATTGTTGCCTGTTGCCGCCATTCAATCCTTCAAATCTACATGCAAGCAAACCAGTATCCACAGCAATCAAATTCTAACCACACAACTACTATATATACTCGTGAATTAATAGTTTTTTGCATCAATTTTTCACGTCAAATTTGGAGGTTGACTTTTACACACAGATCATACTTTTGACTTGAACCTGTGTCAAAAGCTCAGACAACCAGGACCGGGGTGGTCAATCCGCGTCATCAGGAGCTCGGATGGGCTAGGAGAGAGTCTGTGGCTGGGGCATCAAGAACCCTGGTGGATGATGATCCACAGTTGGGGCGTCGGGAGCTCAGATGGGCAGGCAGTCAGGTCGTTAGGAGTTTAGAGAGGCAGGCTATTACACAGTATCAACAAGCCCTTGAGCATATACGGTAGCTCCAATGTGTTTGATCAATACCATACTCCCTAAAGAGACACACAGGTTTCCTCTTGTCATGAAACTACCAGAAAGTTTGAGGTAATGCCTTGCAGGCAATTCTCAAAGCTTTGCCCAAAAATAAGTGCTGTTCTTCCTGATTCATCAGAATCCATGGCCTGTGGTCATTCAAAATGCAAATTTAGCATGGAAAGTTTAAAGGTCCTTTTGTCAGAAAGATAGAATAGGCCAATTAAAATAACACTACTTCTCTTGCTATATTTGTACCCACCCATTCGGCCAAGCAATCCTTCCAATGCCCTTGTTAGTATCTACAGCTGGCACTGAATCTCTGCCAGCTTGGAGCACACTATAGTGGCAGGGGTGATCCTTGACCCAAGGAACCGCCGAAGACAAAATAATGATATAAAAAAAGAAAACATTACTCAGCAGGTCAGGGAGCATCTGTGGAGAGGGAAAGAGTTTGTTTTGTTAAAACCGACAGAAAAATAACCACATTTTTCTTCCCATAGATGTTGCCTGACCTGGTAAGGACCACCTTAATTTCCTGCTTTTATTTTAGACCCAGCATCTGGAGTTTTTTTTAAATTTTGCTTCAAGATTACTTACATAACTGTTCTCCAAGCACAGTGATCCACCTTTCAAGGAAAAAGTCGACCCTGAAGGACCTGCTATGTTCACATTTTGGCATGGTGGGTCTGATTTTATTTACCATGATAAACAGAGAGCGTGAAAACAACCATCACTGAATAATGGACAGTGTGCATAGCCTTAAAAGATAACCAGAGGTCGCCACACAAAGGGTCAGCAAAGTCGGAGAATGCCAAATATAAACAAACTTGTTAATTATGACTTAGGCAGAGGAGCGAATCTCCAGCAATGACTGATCACAGATTTCTAAATCAGGAATTGTTCTGAAGCGACATCCACAGCAATGAATACTTTGTTATATAAGCACAACTGCAGGCAGGAAGCAGACCAGCATGAGATCACAGTCTCAGAAAATGGAAGCAGCAAGACAGTGCCCAGCTGGCTGTAGTGTGATTAAAGAATAATGGCTGCACTCAAAAAGACATCTCCAATGACACCCATGGTCAGGAGAAGAACTGTTTATTAATGTGATAATAAAGATGTGGTCAAAATAGAGAAACATAATAAAATCCCCCGATAACCAGCACCAAAGGGGATTGGAGGATGCCAAATAAGTGAATTTGCCGGTTGCTTGAGATTGCATGTTGAGGGATTGGTGAACTGACCACCAGGGGGTGTCATTTTTAAACCTTTTTTTTAAAACCGATTTGTTTTCCGTGATTTTTTTTGGATGGTTGCCCGAATTCTGGATAATGGGGATTTAAAAATGGACTGTACTATGGTATTTCAACTAAATGTGAAAGAATATGATTAAACTATTTTGTTTTACCCATTCCGTATTTTGTCTTAAATGGAGTTTGTTTTGTGCTATTTCTGAAGACCAGTGAATATAGTGGTTTCCAATCTTGTAAAAAACAGAAGGAAACTCATGGGGGCTTTACACACATGAGGCAATTACTGAAAGAAGATTTCCGTTTCAGTTCCACATCAAGTACCTTAATGGTCCTTTACCAAGTTGTGAGCTGACCAGCAGAGTGTGAGAGTGTGAGAGTGTGTGTGTGTGTGTATGTGTGTGTGTGTGTGTGTGTGTGTGTGTGTGTGTGTGTGTGTGTTTTCACAATACTGCCGTTAAAATAATAATTTTTTTTTCTTGCAAATTACATACTTGCTTTAAAATTGGGGAAACAGAGTATGCGCTTGTTGGTCGTCCCTGAAAACCAGGACATGGAATCCAAAAGGTTAAGCAGATCATTCTGACCTGGATAAAACACCAAATCAGCCAGGCACTGTTGAAGAGAACGGTATAGAGAAGACAAAAGGGGGACAGACGACCGAACAGAAAGATTGATTTCCCCTGAAACCTGGAAAAAAATTGAACTCCCAAGTTCTTTCATGAGGTTCACACTGTGAACTGTATGGTCAGTAAGGTGTAGAGGAAGAGAATGAAAAATACCACCCTACAGCTCACGGTTTCCTCCCCAGTACTTCATTGTTGAAAGAGGTCGTGGCTATCCTATTCCAGAAGTTTACCCAAGAATGTGACATGGCAAAAGAAATTCAAATGAGGTTTGTAGGAAGCCTTGAAATTAAACTCCATAAAAATTAATCTTGCCTTTCACATATATGGGCTACAACTTTTATTCAAAGCTGAACTTACAAATGGATTGCACTGCTATCACATAGCAACCAGGGAAGAGGGTCAGACATAATATTTCACAGAAGAGTTGCACCAGCCAGGTTGAGTACAGAATATACTTGTTTAATGTTAGTTCACTTGGTGAGCAAATTAAAATGTTCCAAATTTGCAGTTCTGGAAGGGGGAAATGCATTGCAAATGTGGCCTTCAATTTTGAAACTTTAACTTTTTGTTTCAAACCAGACTTTATTTGCATTACCAACAGAGCTACTAATTTCTTCACATCCGGAGAATTCACGATGCTCTTACTTCCCTTTTAATAAAACTTCAAATTACAAGTGACAGCAGACCAGATTAACTTGATTAGTTTTATGTATTAACTTCATTACTTGGAGTGACAATAAATGCAAAGCGATTAATCTTACAGGAGTCTAGCTATCAATGTATAATGCACAGCAAGTGCAGTGACACGCCCTTCAGTCCAAGTCCAAGTCCAAGGCAAGCACCATCAGTGGTAAGTGTACGGCTTACTTTGACAAATATGATGATTAACTCCTAAAGAGTGGAGAAAAATAGTTTTGTTAATTTGCAACTAGCAAGAATGCAGAGTGAACAGATGCATCAGTTGAGTGGGCTGTACAAGTGAAGGGGGCAGACACAAATGAGTGGAGATAACTGAAGGACAGAGGTGTACAAGAGAAGCAAATGATGCTTGACAAAACAACAATCCCGCATTGGATGTCCGTTCAGAACATCACTCTAATTACTTGAGTTTGTTTGGGGCTAGGGAACACAGTGGCAGTTTGTTATCCTAAATCAAAATAACATCAATTCTGTATCAAAGCCAATTGATGATATCAATCTTTACACACAACCTCTGGCTGTTTCTGCAAGGAAAACTATTCTGAATGCACGGCAGATCCAAAGTTAGCTCTTGATATAAATTAACACTTTTATTGTGTGTTGAAAATAATTATTGTATCATTTAGATGTAAATGCGGTTATAACTAACTTACATAATGCCATTCATTCATATCTCTCCAACGCACAGCATAATTAATCTATTTTTCTTACAAGAATAGTGGGAGCTGTGCAGTCTAGCATGGTGCCCACTTGAGTCAAGCTGTAGCCATCAACAATGAGAGTATCTGGGCAGTCACATTTTTTGTTTTAAAAATGGCACTGCTTGTTAATCAAATATTTTACAGAGGTAAAACACAGGATTCTGTTGACACTGTGGTTGTGAAAAAAACACAAATGCTGGAGAAACTCAGCAGGTCAAACAGTGCTTTTATGTAGCAAAGGTAAAGATACATCACAAACATTTCAGGCTGGAGCCCTTCATTAAGGTGTGAGGGAACATGAGAGATGTTCAAACAAAAGGGGGAAGAGGGGGTGAAGGTGAGAGATGATAGGTGGAGGGGGGTAGGAATCTAGGTGAGGTGGAGAGAGAAAGGTGGTAGGAACTAGTTAAAGGGTAGGGAGGGGGGAAAAAAGCAAGCTGATAAGTGGAATGCAGTGAACTCAATGTTCATGCATTGGGGTTGGAGGGTGCCCAGACGAAAAATGAGGTGTTGTTCCTCCAATCTGTGGGTGGTCAGGTTGGGGTAGTGTGAAAGGCCACGTACAGGCATGTGAACGAGAGCGTGACTCAGAACTGAAGTTGACAACCCAAGCTCCAGATCTGAACTTGCGACACAATTAGAAAACCTTCACTGCCCTTGGCACCCTCTCGCATCCCAGTTCCAATGCCTGGAATCCCTTCAGCCAGCCTCAGGCCAGTCTCCAGCAATCTGCCACCCTGTGTGAATCCCTCAACTGTAGTTGCCAGGACCTCGCAACCTGAATGGATCCCTCACCTCAAGTCGCCAACAGCTTGTTTTCCAGCTGCAGAACCCCTCACTGGCCTGCTGCTGTGGTCATCATCCTGTGGGTCGTCTCCTCCACTTCTTCTCAAACGGACAACATTCTGCTCTCTGCACCAGTCCTCTGCTTCCCCGCAGTTTGCGACCCCTCGTGGCTGCGGCTAATCATAGGCATTGCCATTTTGGGCGCCTATCTCCCAGTGGCAGAATTTTTAAATAAAACCACCATCACCTCCATCAACAGGCTGTTTAAAGAACGTACGGACAGCTGACGGCAGCCGGACCCCATGCGAGCATTGCGTCTCCGCTTCCTACTCTCCATGGGCCAAAACCAGTGGCAGCGCTGCCGTTATAGCAGCTCCGGCATCACCTCCACTTCCCTCCTTAATTTAGACATAAACTAATGCTGGTTTACTCTACCAGCTGAGATTCACTGGTTACACTTCCATCTCAGTCATTAAATTGTGCTCTATTATTGTAGTAAAGCACTGATGGAGAATTTCATTATTAAAGGTGAAAGAAAAGTCATGCTGTTAAATAAAAAAAATCCACAGATGTTGGAGAAAGTCTGCAAGCTACACAGCATTCTTTATATTGCAAAGACACATAACCAACGCTTCAGGTCTGATCCTTTTATCAAGGTGAAAAATCATGTCTTCCTCTTCAATGGATGGAAAGGGTCCCATGGTACTATTAGCAAGCCATTATCTCATGTTTGTGGCTCCTTGAGGTATTTTTTGTAATAAAACAATGACTTCAAAAAGTAATGAATGAATTGTGGAAAGTGCTTTGTAATCTCCTGAGATAGTGAAGCACACTATATAAATCACCCTTTGCTACTGCCAATTTAGCTTTCCAAACGTGGCAATGGAAGTTAATGCCAATGGTGAGGGAGAGATTTAATTTCATCCACCACCCCGCCCCCCACCCCCCCCAAACTCTGACAATCATCTCATCTAATTTTATCGTGAGCTTTTTGCTTAGATTTTCTGAGCCGGGGAAACTGCCAGTCATGAACTAGGAAAGTTAACAAAGCTGTGCAACACAACAATGACACACAAATGAACCTTGCAACCGTCCTTCTTGAGCAGGGCAGCAACAGTTTAGGGAAGTAACGTTCAGGTCAGCCATTTTGTGGAAGCTGTTCTGCACCTTCCTTTCCAATTTTAGTCCATGGAAGGAGACAAAGGAAATGAGCAGGTTCTCCTCAGCCACACAATTTTTGGAGTCAAATATGCAACTGCATCAGTTTAAACTAGGCAGGTGCCCAATCACATTCAACTTGCTACAAATAACAACTGAAAAATTATGAACATTCAAAACAAAACTGGGGCATTCAATATAAAATATAAAATCAGCCATCAAAACTGAACTGCAGCTTATCATCACACTTTAGAAAGAAAGGAATCACCCGAGATGAAGCTCCAATGAGAAGATAAGAGTTCATAACGTTTTGCCAGCGAACATCACTTCAGCCATTATTTCCACCCACCACACACACGCACACGCACACACACACGCACACACACAAACACACAGAGGTCAGGAACTGGTCAAGTAATACGCAGAACACAAAAAAGTCTTAAAACACGTCTTCCTATTGGAAGAACATCAACTTCCTTCTGCAAATGGTGGAGCAATTATCAATTCATTATATTTTAGATAGGACTCTCACGACAGGGATTATTCCTGTAAAATAACTTGGTAATTACAGCAGATAAACACAAAAATGTTTGCAGTCAGTCAAGCATGAAAAAAAAATTGATGAACAAAAGTTCTACCACTATTGGTTAGAAGTATTTGAACAAATTTGTGCAAGGTGGAGTGTATAATAATGAGCATAGATTTACAATGTTATTGAAATCACATTTGCCGTCTTGTAACATTGCACTGGCACTGAATTGTGGACAGCATCCAGTTAGAGGTGTGCTTACACTATGGCATAATACAGATGCAGCCCTCCCAATTTTGGCTACCATCCATTCTGCAAGCCACACAACAGACAGCGTCACGGATTCAAAAATGCACCGCTAGATTACGGCCATTGCCTGAAAGTAATTGCAAAGAAAGTTTCCCTCAAACCAGGGGTATAATTGGGCACACTGCCTGCAAAATGGTGGGAAAATATGAGTGCTGTGAGCTGGACTCTATTACTAATGGCTGAATATACAATATTAAATTCAGATCTTCATTCAAAATCATTTTAGAGTTAAGCAGCGAGTGATCATTGCGATCCATTTTGGGTAGCGGAAACAATAGGTCCTGTAATAGGTCTTAGTTGCTCAGCATCCTTTTCAGTAATGAAACGGTAAATTGAGATCCCAAGGAAGTATTCACAACATAGGATTATAAGGAAGTTGCACGGGTATCTGGACAAGGTGTGTGATCAGGGAAGGCAATGGCAAATGGAATACCATGCAGAAAAATGAGGTGAAAGAAGAAGTGAAACAAGTTGATCCTCAAAAGTTCTGGAGAAACTGAGCAGTTCTCACTCTCACTGTCTCCTTTCCTCCAGCTCTGCACTCACCGAGCTACCTCCCTCTCCTGATCAGCTCTTCTCTCCTGCCCTCCTATCCATGTCCAACTCTGGCCTCTTGGCTGTTGGTCTGTTTTCCTCCACCTGCCCCTTCTTTTCTCCACCCCACCCCATCTTTTTATTCAGGCGGCTGACAGCTTTTTTTGCTCATACCTTGACAAAGGACTCAGGCGTCTAACGTTGGTTATGTATCTTTGCCCGCTGCAGAGACTGCGGGACGTGCTGAGATCCTTCAGCACTTTTGTGCATTAAGGTTAAGCAAGAAGGTCGACAGATGCTGGGGCTGAGAGTAACACCTAAACATGCTGGAGAAACTCAGCAGCTCACACTGTATCCAGAGGAAGTAAAGGCTAACCAACGTTTTGGGTCTTGGCTCATCATCAACGTATGAGCAAAAGCAGCAGTTGACTGAATAAAAAGGTGGGAGTATAGAAAAGGAGAAAGGGGCAGGGGGAGGAGTGCAGGCCAACAGGCAGGGGTCATAGGTAGATAGAGATGGGAGGGTAGAGGAGAAAACAAAGCTGAGAAATGATAGGGGAAGAGGGTAGCTCTCTGATAGGAGAGAGGAGAGAAGGGATGGTCCTGACCTGCTGCATATAATGTGAGTAAAGGCCCACAGATCACCATGGAACTTTGCTTTAGTCAATGGTTTTGGGCATTTCAAAGGTCACTATTGTAAGTCAACAAAGTCACAATTAAACTAGATGAATGTAAAGGAATGCATTCACCGAAATGTTCAATCCAGCTTTCTACCCAAACAAATATTTTTTTAAAAATTTAGAGACTGCATGATGACAAGCCCTTCTGGCCCATGAGCCTGTGCCACCCAAATACGCTCACACGACCAATCAACTATTAACTGTGCGTCTTGAGGATGTGGAAGGAAACCTGAGTACTCGGGAGGGGACGGGGGGACCACACAGACAGTGGCAAGTTCAAACCCTGGTGATCGGCATTGTCAGAACCATTACACTAACCTTGCTGCTCTTAAACTATGGTTAAGATATTTATTTTTGTTACAATTGCATAAAAATATAATGTAAAACTTTTCTTAATTCTTGCAGGTATTAAAGTCCTCAGTCCAGTTGCTATAGGCTTTGAAATTGTGTGCCTTAAAAAACTACAATGGAAGTGATCCAGTTGACTACACTGGCATTACTAGCAACTGGCCTGAGTGGTGTCGTCTCGAGAGACCATGGGTCAACAAAGACATTAATTAGAACAAATATGACTGCATCACCAACACTTCAAGAGTTAAGCACCCAAACGTCTCCAACCATGAACGCAATGAACACAATCAGCCTGGTGAATAATCTTCCCAATTCCACTTCCAATTCGATGAACACATCTTCGATCACTTCACAAACTACAATGAATGTTTCATTGGAACCATCCATTTCAAATTTCACCCCTCAGCCAACTTCGCCCATCACATCAATGAATCAAACCACCAAGTTTAATACAATGCGACCAGTGACACAGAGGTCAACCACGAGCAAGCCAACCGACAAATACCTTGCTGACAATGTTAATGTGAGCATGATCATTGCTTATATCATTGGCGGGCTACTGGTGCTTTTGGTGATCAGCACAATTGGCATTCTCTTGGGGAGAAGATGGTCAAGAGCTCATACCATGCAGGACTTCTCATGGGCAGGAACTTGCCCGGATCCCACTGGTGATGACCCAGAACATGAAAGTGAAGGCTGTGATCTTAGAGCTTCTCCAACAAAACGACCCTCACTCACCACCTTCCTGTCGAGAAAGTCAAAACGCAATTCCTTACTGGATCAGAACAACATGGAAGTGCAGGACCTTGAAGGAATCAACAACTTGGCTTCAAACGAGATGGAAGAAAATATACTGTCTGATGAAGTCAAAGGAGTTGATGAAGAAGCAAGTGAACTGCTCACTTCAACTAAAACGCAAGGTCAAGAACTCGCTCAACTTGAGGAACCTGCCACAACGAAGGAAGATGACCAACAAACCCCATTGCCTGCAGCAGATGCAGAAGCTTCAAGGTCATCACAAGGGGTTCCTGATGCAGATACAAACAATGATGTCCTTCCCCTTCCACCGATAGACATCCTGGATCTGGTGAATGATTCTGACTTGCCCCCGCCTCTCTGATGTTTTGTTTCAGATCCCATGAGTTCAAAAAACAAGGGGTCACAGAGGCAGACAAGATCCACATTCTTCTGAAGCAATGCATACAAGCTGGCCAGAAGATGCACACCATATTTTAAAATTACCCATTATTCAATAAATTAAAAGCAAGTTTACAAACACATTATTCCCTCGGCATTGCAAGTCAGCCACAAGAAATTTTTAAATTAAAAGGATAGATGGACAGATCCTGTCCATTCTTTCAGTTTTGTCCCATTCTGACCTCAACATCAAAGGGCAACTTGTTTGTAGTAAAGAATCTTGGCATGTTTCCCCCACCCCCCCCCCCCCCCCCCCGCCGCATTGACCTGGCTACAGTAGTGCACAAGCAACACAAATGGCATTTTTATTTTTCTTTAAAACTGCTCGTTTTGATTAATGAAGCATGCTGTATTTGCTAATGAATAAACTACCTGTTCACCACATTAAGCGGTGTTTACAATTCAGCATTCCCAAGTTGTTATTTAAGGTGGAAGACAAAATTGTTGTGATGAGCCGGGTTCATTCATTAAATATATTATGTGTATTATGTGATTAATTTTCCAAGATGAACTTTAAAAAATTAATTGCAAACTCATTGATTCAATGAGAGTACTTTTAGAGTCTCATTTTAAGCTTGATTCCTTCGAGCTTCTGCATCTCCCTGTTGTACTGAACTTGGGTTTTACTATTTCATTTTACTGTTGCCTTTTGTCTTTGCGCATCATGTCCTTTTTCTCCGGCATCTTCACCCCTCCCTGGTTTACCAATCCCTACTCTCCCCAGTATAATTCTTCTCATGTCATACCAGGCATCTCCTTTCTGGCACTCTCAGTCTTGAAGAGGGATACTGTCCCTAAAAGTCAACAATATCTTTTTAAGGCACCAATGCTGCTGGAGCCTCCGATTTTCCCCAAGATTGTTTGTTCCTTCAGATTTCCTCATCAGCAACCTCTCATTTCTCCCTTCTGTGTTACCCACTTTTCCCCACTAAAATGTTTTATTTCTTCATTCGAAGTAATCAAAGTTATAAAATCAATTTTAATTTGTCCTGCAGTCACATCGATTACATTCAGTGTGTTTTCACATATCTGCTAAAACCACTTTTAACCAATGCTTGGATTTTTATTTCTTCCCTGCATCTAGTTATGTCCAACTGGAGACTAATTTGACTTCAGCTAAAAGCTTTGCACATGTTCTTGAGATTCTAAACTTTAATGATGGCAACAATGGAAGACTGAGAATTATAAGGGTGTAAAAAAAAAACCTTAATTTCTGGTCAGTTTCATCCCTGATCACGTAGGGTGCTAATTATGAACACGACAAACTTTTGGGGAGAGGTATAAATTAAATAATAATATTAGTTACTACTTAAACCTGACTTCAAGCTCTTTCATTTAAACTTCTATAATTTAGGATAAATCCATTTAACTAGATGTGGTCTTTGCTAGCATGTTGTAAAAGAAGCAATGTGAGATAAGTTTCAGTCAAATTTTCCACGAATGCAGGAACATATGCTCCAGTTCCACTGATTCCAGTCGGATACGCCAGGTGAAAAAAATTGAGCGCAAGCTTACCGGCACTGCAACAAAATCTCTGTGCATAGAATAGGACCCTGTACATTTCCTGGGGCAAAATGGAGTCAGTGGGTTTTTTGGAATCAAAGCACAGAACAGGTGTGGATATTAGATTCATTACTTCCCCACGGCCCCATCTCACCTTACCAAGGGAAAAGATTTGAATCATCAATATAACATGGTAAAAAAATCACAACCAATTTCCTCTTTTCATTTAGGAAACAATTCCTTTCAGTCGTAGTGTAAATTTCGGTCACCATTTAACCTTTTAAAAATTATAGGCAAGGAGTTCAAATGTGATACGAGTAAATGGAACAGTGGAGAGAAACCTGCTTAGCATTTTAGTAGCATGCTGTATTTGTAAATATTTTTAACAATGTGAATGTTGATTTTAATGACTAATTTTAACATTTTACTGTATTATAAAAAATGCAATAAAGGCAACAGGAGAGACAACTTGAGTTTTCATTAATACTGGTCTCACACACATGATAGCAATTCAGGTTAAAAACTCGGCAATTTTCTACATAAGGGAAGAGTCAGGGCAACACAGCATGGAGAAAAAATTCTGAACATCGGCAAGATATCTTTATCTCCTATGGACACTGCAAGGCCGGCCGAATTCCTCCAGCGTTTCACACCACCTTAGTCTTTCGTATTTCACTAATATTCTAAATGGCTATCCACTAGTTTAAACATCCACACTCAACGATTCCATGCAGTTAAAACACGCAATCAAATTCAACACAAATCTCAAAATGGACCAAGGGAGCGACGAACCACTGGTTCATCTACAATTCCATTTAATGAGGCAATAGGGTCTTAAAACATGAAATTATAAAATGCTCTGGGAACAAGTTACTAAAAAGGGGAAAGCTTCTAGGGATGCAGATGAGTCATAAGGATACACTAGACACGAGAAGGCCCTCCTCCACCATTCAATGAGACCCTGGTTGATCCGCACAATTCACAATTTCCAGGCTCCATTTGTGAAACAAAGAGAGCCGTAACTCCAAGCAAAAAGGGTCGCGAGCAAGATACAACAGAATTGTTTGATGCAAAATCTTTAATGCTTCAGCAGTTGCTGGAATTGTATTTCCAAAATCCAGCCAATAAAGGTTAAGCCTTTTTCTCTTGGAATTACTCCTGATGAATCTCCTCTGTATGGATTTTCAACAACCCTTCTACTTGGTACATATGAAGACTGCCCTTTCATTTTGATTTGTTTTTATTTTAAATATGGAACGGTCTGCTGTATTTGTAATTGGGTGAATTCATGGCCACTTCATGAAGCAACTTACTCAAGAGTCCAAACAGGCAACATTGTGAAGGGCACTAGACAAAGTGGCCTTACAGTAGACAAAAGTTAAAGAATTTCATGTATGTAACATTCTAAATGTGGCATTATGTGAAAAAAATTAACCTTTACCTTTACACATGCTCGGACTTTAATTATGGAGATGAAAGTTTGTCCGCGGACCATAGATCAGGAAATAATGTTTACGAGTTTGCGGAGGAGCTAGTGGAGTTGTTCAAGTGAACCGGTACGGACTTGAAGGGCCAACATGGCCTGTTTCCGTGCTGTAAACGGTTATATGGTTATTTATCAATAAAAAAAAATCTCTGCTTACAAAAGAAGATAAGTGCAGCACCAAACACTAGAAATTCTCCTTGATGGCTTTTTCAAATGTTTCCCCCAGTGTCATCTGCCTCATTAACAATGGTTTTTGCCTTTCCCACTGCCGGTCCCCGACACCTCCCCACCACTGCTGCTGGTACCCGACTACAGGCCCCTCTCCGCTCAGAAGCCCAAGGACCCTGCTGCAGAGAGCAACTGATGTTAAGAATGGAGCCGATGCTGAAGACTTGGACCCAGCTCCGTCCGGCCAGAGGCAAAGATTTTGTTTTGTACCAGAGCTCTTTTGTTACCAAACTGGCGCCAAAAGAGCATCAGAGCCCCACGTGGACATGTCAGCTAGTGAATTTTTTTTAGCTTGTGATATCACGTCGGTGCTTTAAAAAATATACGGTTTTTGGATCTTTTCAATTTTTGGTACTTCCAATACAGGATATTCAACCTGTACTACTGAAAATATTTCATCAGTTACCTGAAGATAATTGCAAACTATTAATTGCAGGTCCCAAAGGAATAATATGTAATAACACCAGCTTCCACATTCATCTACTGGACATCTACTTGGCTTTGTATTGCTACTCTCTTCAAGTCACCTGATGATGGGTTCAAGCCAAACCTTAAGACAGGGTGACCTTCCAGGGCAGGTTTATAGCAAAAGCATCACAGAAACCAGCTGAAATCCACTTAAAAGTAAACAGGACAAGGTTCCCATCTTTTGCAAAGGATAGGCAATTAAAGTGGATCTTTTTTAATTTTTAAAATTTAGACATACGAGCCATTTCAGCCCACAAGTCCGTGCTGCCTAATTTACACCCAATTAACCTACACCCCCAGTAGATTTCGAACAGTAGAAGGAACTGGAGCCCCGAGGAAAAACTCTCGCAGACGCAGGGAAGCTTACAAACTCCTTACAGACAGCACGGGATTCGAACTCGTCTCGACCACTGGCGCTGTGATAGCATTGCGCTAACCGCTATGCCAACCGTGCCGTCCAAGTTTGAAATATCCATCTCAGGAGATTGCACTTTCTCCGGAGAATAGTGAACCTCTCAAATGGAAATAAAAACACAAGAAATGCTGGAGGAACAGTGTCCACAGGAGGTAAAGGTATATTATTGACGCTTTAGGCCTCTGCCCTTCAAGGTATAAGCAAAGAAAATGAAAGTGTCAGAATAAAAGACTGAAGACTGGCAGGGTGAAGAGTCCAGACCAACAAAGGGTGTTAATTGTATAAGAAGAAAGGTGAGAATTGATTTTGGCTCAGTGAAAGGAAAGCGACGGAAAAGCAGAGAGTGCATACGCTAGAGCAAGGGTGTCAAACTCAAATTCACGGAGGGCCAAAATTAAAAACTTGGACTAAGTCGAGGGCCGAACTAAATATTTATTGAAAATTTTCAACAACATCTGCATGTTTTCTCTTCTTTCAACACATGTAATGTTAAACTTTTTCTTATTAAAATAAATGTTTAATAACAGTTTTGGATAAACTCTTTCATTGTCATTGGCCCATTTCCTTTAGCGTTCTGAAACCGTGCACATGACGAGTCAATGAGGGATGATTAAAGCAGTGGTCTTCAAACTTTTTTTTCCCACCCACAGACCACCTTAAGCAATCCCTTACTAATCACAGAGCACCAATGGCACAGGGACGCGAGTGGAAAGAAAAAGGTTGAGAACTGTTGTATTGTGGTAACTCCACATCTGATTAGGTTAATTGTTAGGCAAGTGGTCAGAGAAGGACCCCCCCCCCAACCCCAAGAAAGGCTTAAATCACAGGAACAAAATAAGCTTCCGTCTCACTGCTCCCAATCTTACACACAGTCCTGATGTGGAATGTGGGGTCGCAGCTCCACGTTCACCCGAGTTCAGGTGCTGTCTGTGTGGAGTTTGTACGTTCTCCCCTTGTCTTGGACCAACAGGTCGATCACCTGACGAAGGCACCCAAACCCCCCGTTGAAATGCCGGCGTCCGGGGCGGTGGAGGAATTGGCTGAGAAGAGCGCGTTGCTCCCACCCCCCTCCCATGGTTGGAGAGGGATTAAACTGCGATCTCACGGCGCTGGGCTTGTCTCCAACAAAAGGAGCAGGAGGCAGGGTCCGCCGCGCTCGGAGCGAGGGGGAAGGCATCGCCAACGAGACATTCGGACCGGCGTCGCCGCTGAAGCGCAGACCCAGCGAGGATGGTCCCCAACTCCAGCCGCGTCTGTGTGTCCGGGAGCCGGGCGGGCTGAGTGCGGCGCTCCGATCACCGGGATTCGGGACTCTGAGATCCCTCCACACCTCCGGCGTCTTCATTTTCACCTTCAGTGTGCATGCGCTATACTGGTGCGGCGGCCAGCGGGCCAACTCTAATATATATTTAATATGATCTTGCGGGCCAAATATAATTATATCGCGGGCCAAATTTGGCCCACGGGCCAGAGTTTGACGTGTGCGCTAGAGGAAAGGCAACAGGGGGTGGTGAAGATTTTCTATTAAGAGGACAGGTATTTTCAGAGGAGCTGAGAAAAATGTTGGGTCTCTATTCAATATTCAGGGCAGAGCACAGTCACAAATCCTTGTGACATAAAGGTAAAGGTTACATTATTGTCACATTTAGAATGTAACGCACATGAAATTCTTTAACTTTGTCTACCATAAAGAAGACAAAGGGTTACCCCTTTGTCCACTGCCCTTCACAGAAATGAGGCCCCAGTGAGGAACAAACTTGCAACCCCTGGTTTGAAAGACCAATACTGAGCTATGGAGCCAGTGTCAGAGGAGAATTTGCTTCTCACCGCTCCAAATTATACTGGATATTAACCTCTTCTTTTGAACTATTTGTAGTTTTGAGAGTGGTGAACGGGTTTCACAATATGTGGGAGAAGTTCTTATCACCCCCTCCACCCTATACAACTCGCCTTCCTCCACCTGACTGATTTGCCTCACTCTCTTCTTCTGACTGGCATCTGCTTCTGTCCATCACATTTCACCTCCACCTGGTTCACTAATCCCATACTGGACGTCCGACCCCCACCTCTCCCACTCAGCCCTCTTTGCTACATTTAACCAGTCTCGATAAAGGGTTTCAACTCGAGATGTTGACTGTTCTTTCTCTCCCACTGACCCAGAGTTCCTCCAGCAGATTGTGTTTAGCTTTAGACTACAGCATCTGTTATCTCCTGTGTTTCCCAATTTGACAGGTCTGTCGGTGAAAACTTGTACAAACACTGCATCTTCAAACCCCGTGCTAACATTTATTTGGTGCCTTCAATCCTCATTATCTGCAACTATAAATTGTTAATAAAATGGAGACCTTCTCCTCTTCATGCACATAAATCACAACCAATTCAAACGGCAATGATAAAGTTGCATTCTCACCAAATTACAAATCAGAAATCTCACACAAGATGCCAAACTGTAATTCTACCACCCATCAACACAAAATAACACTTCTCAGCTCCTGTCCCCGAACAGCAGCACATTTAGCAAAACGTAGTTACAGACACCAGTGACCCATGTTCAAATCCAGCGCTAAATGGAAGAAGTTTTTAATGTTGACCTTGTGTCAACATGCATTTCCTCCTGGTGTTCTGGTTTTCCTCCCGCCCTCCAAAACATTAGAGTTTGTAGTTAATTGGGCGGTACTGGTCTCAATGGCTAGAATCAGTTTCTACTGTGTTAGAAACAGTAAATAAATAAATAAAGACTAGGAATCGGCATTCCTAGATTTTTTTTTAATTTGAAAGTCCGCCCTTTGCACTGATAGTTCTGCATTTATCTTGTGTGGAGTCTTTCAAATTCGCAGGGAAGATACATAAAGGAGGGAACAAGGTGTCCAACAAATTAGTTGGAATCTAATCCTAAACTCCTCGAAATAAGCTTCTTATTAATGACCAGCCACTTAAAGAGATATTTTGGCGACACGTAATTTTTAAAAAAAAAATAGCATCACATTCTGCTTTTCCATCAGTTTTTCGAAATAAACTGCAAATCAGTCATCTTGAACAGACTGAAACTTAACATTTCCCATTGCATCAACAACTACATTTTTCACTGCTACATTCACAATAGATATGTAACAACCTGGCAGTCTGCCCCTCGTAATGCCACTGAAATAATGCATTAATTTGTGTCATACACAATATGGGGAGGTGTCTCAGAAATGAGGTCATATTGTCAATAATACGTAATTTAGATTAAACTCAGAAAAGGGCAGAATGCTTCCTCCAAAGATCCCTACGTCTTTTCAAAATGAGTATAAATAGTTCATCTGTCAGCAACTGCCTCGGAGTCAACATCTGCATCGAGAGCAACACACATCTTCCTGGACGGAACGGTTTTGGTAAGTCCACTATCATTTTTGGCAGGGCTTGGCTTGTTTTTGTGTGTGTGTGTGTGTGTGTGTGTGTGTGTGTGTGTGTGTGTGTGTGTGTGTGTGTGTGTGTGTGTGTGTGTGTGTGTGTGTGTGTGTGTGTGTGTGTGTGTGTGCGCGCGTTTTTGTTTAATTTGCACCATTTTCTAAAGACTGCAGAGGAAAAAGAAATTTGTTAAGACCAGCTAAAATGGATTATTATGCAGTGTTTGTGAATACGGTATCCAAGGCATTAGACAAAATTGCCTTTCTTTGGATTTCTTGCCACCTCTTCTAACAAAAATAAGTATTTATTGCATTTTTCAAAAAAACTGAAAGGAGGAATACGATCAAAACTGAGTGGATGTTTATTACACTGGCAGCTTGGCACTGATTGAATAATTATAACACATAGCCCTTCTTGTATAGGAATACTGCAGTGCCTTATCCAAATATCTTTGCTAAAATTGTAATGCTTTTAAAAAAACAAGGTCAATTTTTTCTTTCATTCGGATTGTCCTTTTGTGGAAGAATTATAAACATAAATCACACAATCATTGTATGTTAATCATCTCAAAGCATTTCGGTGTCTAGTTGTTTTAATACAAGCGACAACAATGGACTATTCAGAAATTTAGCTCTTAAACAAAGACAGGCTACAGCATTCAGTAACAGCACACTGGAGCAGTGCCACAGGAGTATTAGAATGCAAGGCATGACTTTGCAATTGTCTTGTCAGCCAAGGCATTTCATTAAAAGATCTTATCAGGGTTGAGGTCAGAGTATTTTTGCTTTGGGGTAGTAGGGGTGGACGCATTGCGAGGTTGGCTGGTGGAGCATGATGGTCACAGGGAAACGTTCAGATTTTTACTTTGGGGAAAGCAGACAAAAGGTGCTCAGCCAGAGTGGAAAGTCAGTGATGAAAAATCAGATACTTTTAACAATTATTGTCAGTGACAGGTATAATTCTTTCTTGTTCCACAGGGGAAACTATTGTTCTTCATTGGAGGACAAACAATGGGATACTCCACGATAACTGGATGCCTTTTGGCTTTTTTAACCATCCTGACTTCAACCATCGCCACCTGCCCTTTGGAGTGTTCATGCTCACAAAACAAAAGGTACGTAGATTGCTCAGGCAGAAACTTAACAGTACTTCCCCACGACATCCAGAGCAACGTAATATTCCTCAATTTGTCCCATAACGCCATTAAAAGTCTTGACAACATGCTGACTGGATTCATCAATCTGAGGGAACTGGACATCTCCAAAAACCTGCTCAGAAACATGCCAAGGCAGCTGCCATTGGCACTGTGGGAAATTTATGCATCAAATAATCAAATCAAAGTCCTTCAAAAGAATGACACCGTCTTTCAGTGGAACCTAAAAAAGCTGGATGTGTCCAACAACTCGATTGAAAGGGCTGTTTTAATTAACAATACATTAAGTAACCTGAAGTTCCTCAACTTCAGTGGAAACAAATTCTGGACAGCCCCAACCAACATGCCCAACAACTTGAATACTTTAGATTTGTCACACAACAACCTGAACAATATTCTTCCAGATACTTTTCATCAAAGCAGCCTTTCAAAATTGTACTTGAACAACAATCGCTTACAAGTTATTCCAAGTGGTACTTTTGGTCAGCTCACCGGTTTGCAGTTGATTTCTCTGTACGGAAATAATTGGAACTGCAATGGCAAAAAAAATGCATACCTGTTGACGTGGTTACAAACTGTACCTACTGTTCTTGGATGTCCATGCACAGAAAAAAAGGAACATGGTCAAAGATGTGTCTCCAGTACAAGTATGCAAACAACTGTTCGTTCAACTTTAATAAGTTATCAGTCTCGTGTTGGAACAGTGACAAGTACCAGGCACCAAAGCTATGAAGACAGCACTCCTGACTCCTTGGAAAGTCAGAAAACTGATACTTCACCCTCTTCAGATTCATTTTCTTCTAGTTTACATTCAACAGCACAAAGCTTCATTGGTGGCTCGACATCACATATACCGACTGAATATTTCACCTTGCAAACAACAAGCACTGCAAGTTCAAACAAATTGGTTAGTATTACTGGTGGTACAACAAAGAGGCCTTCATCAACTACAATGCCCATTTCAACTCCTGAATTCACCTCCAACAGCACAGATGTAACCAGGTCCATTGCAATTATCAACATGTCAAGTACAGGCATGAACAACCAGACCAGCAGATTTACAACACCGCAAACTTCTGAGTCAACATCCAAGGCAAGTCACACGTCATCTGCTTCCATTGAAATCTCAATGGTCTCTGAGTCAGGCTTAACCCCAGCAACCACTTCTCGCAGTGCCATTGAAAGTACCTCAAGTCCATTTCAGGTTGCTTCTTCCAGTATGACCACTCAGCTAAAGGTCAAAGGAACCATTGGAACATCAAGCACGACAAACCAAATTGTGGCTACTCAAAATGCAACTTCAAAAGTACACACTTGTTTGGGGATAACCTGCTTCATGGTTCTGATCATGTTGGCACTGCTCTTTGCTTAAACACTTAAATAAACTTGGAGTCAACCACTGGTGTCAGTCATCTCTTCGATTAACAATATTTTGTTAAGGGAATGAAATAGTACCATCTCCTAAGATGGCTCTCATGGGACACAATGGTCAAGTCTGGTCTCAGGCCAGTTCAAGGTTGGCACCTTTCACCCACAAGCAGAAAAGAATAACTTTCGCCCCGAGCTCCCTTGGACATCCAATGAACGTCCAATTTGGACAGGATAATGTTCTGATGCAAGCCCTGACTGGCCCTTGTGTCTCCGCAGGCTCACACATGAAGCACAAGCGCCTTGAGATCTTTGAAAGATGGATTGGCAAGCCACCCCCAACATCCTCTTTTGGCTGTCAGTGGACAGCTAAAAGAACACACCAGCAAGTTATTGAAAGCACTCTAACGACAAGGAAGTAGTGGAACTCACTGAATGCCTTCAGCTTTGAATAAAGTGTTATTTTGCCCAACACAATTCAGAATTCCAACTTTTCTGCAAAATTAAACTCTTGGAAATATTTCAATAATTTTAATAAAACAGTTCTGATCCACCCAAAATGTTTAACTGGCCCACGATCTCAATTTGTATTGTACAAATTTTACTCTCGTTTTCTTCTTATGTCAGTGGATGCATGTGACTATTAAATTATTTTGTAAATATGAATTGCAATATAATACACTAAAAACAAATAAAATGCTTAATCTTTCAAGGTCTGTTGAATTCATGTATTAAAGAATATATTATTCATAAATTATGGATGTGGAAGACCAAAGAATTAGAATGTAACACGGTTATTTAGAAATAAAATACAGAAAAATACATTTTACGACGAGTTATAAATCTTTGGAATTCTCTCCCTCATAAATTGTGGATTCTCAGTCATCAATTACATCATTCGATTTATGGATACTTGGGGAAATGGAGTTCCATCAGGTAAGAAGAAGGAGGTTTAATCTTACTGAATGATAGAACAGGCTCAAGTGGCTACCAGGCTGACACACACACACACAATTACAGGGTCATTAAATTTTACAGCATGGAAACCAACCCTGCGGCCCAAATTATTGACGCTGTCCACGTTACCCACTTATGCTAGTCCTATTTGCCCGAGTTTGGCCCATATCTCTTCTAACTTTTCCTATCCACAATCCTGTCTAAAGGTTTTTAGATGTTTTAATTGTACCACTTTCTACAGCCTCTGTGTAAAAAAAAAGGCGCACCTTCAAGTCAAGTTGCAGAATCTAATTGGCAGTAGCCTGCAGGTTGCTCCATGCCACACAAGCAGGGGGAATAGAAAGAGGAGGTCAGCACAGTGCGATAGCAGTGGTGACACGGGAGGACAGGAGGCTCCTGGGGAACTGGTACTAGTTTTGGTGGGGATGGTTCACACCTCAGTAGACCTAATGTCTTCATGGGAAGGCTTCCTAGCATTTTGGGGAGAGATTTATGCTTATTTGGCAGGGGAGTGCAGCACGTAAATGGGGGAAAAAAGGTTGAAAGAGATAAATAGCACCAGAAATGGAAGAAAGTTTTAATACCAAAGCAGAGAGGGTGACATGGTTAGCGCAACGCTGTTACAGCGCCAGCGATTGGAGCAGAGGTTCAAATCCCATGCTGTCTATAAGGAGTTGGTACATTCTCCCCGTATCTTGCTTGGTTTTCTGGATGCTCTGGTTTCCTCCCACCCTTGAAAAATGTACCGGTGATTGTAGGTTAATTGGGCGGCCAAAATGGCTTGTTACCATGCTGTATGTCTAAATTTAAAAAGAAAACATGAGATAATCCATGACGCACTGACATACGTGTACCAAAGAAGGGTGAAGAGCTGCAAGTGCCACATGCCATATTGGGTTACAATAACTGACTCATTATTAAGTGTCGGAATGGACGCTAAACAATCCTGGACAGAAAAAATACTCAGGAAAAATGAAGACTGGCAGTATTCACTGAAGAGAATTTTACAATGCTGGACAATATTCAAGAATAGAAAATGTATTTCAAAGAAACAACTTCAATTGTGCTGAGAATTATTTGAAACATTGGTAATATATGGGAGGGTCCAAGACGCTCTCTTGGAGCAAAATTGCAGAGAAGTGCAAAAATCATACGGTAATGATGGGGGAAATGGGTGGGATTGCACACAGGGAAAAGGTTTCTGAAAAGTGTTCTGGAGAATTTTCTTTTTGGTACAAGGATTTGGTTCTGGAGGACTGAGCCAGGGCAAGTGGTGCAGGTATCAATGGGAAAGCATCTGGAAAACAGCTTAAGGGACTATTTCAATTCCATGGGTTGACATATTGCTTCAGAGACCCAGATTCAGTCCTGACCTCTGATGCTCTCTATGTGGAGTTTGCACGTTGACCAGATGGGTTGCTTCCAGTTTCCTCCCAAAAACATGGAAGTTATTAGGTAAATTGGCTTTTGTAAATTGTTCCCACAATGTGCAGAATAGGAGAAGGGAACTAGTGTAAAGGGCACGTGATAGTTGGCGGGCATTTGGTGGACTAAAGGGACTGTTTCCCTCCTGTATGAACACACGAACAGAGCAGCTAAACTGGAATTCAAGTTTTGCAAGCTTAACTGTAACTGAATGCTAGGCGGCTTTTAAATTGGAGATAATTCAGCAACACTCTGGGAATAGTCTCATGATGGAGAATGGTAAATTCATGTATCATAAAGGTTTCATGGATGATTATAAAAGAGAGTAAACCCTGCAAAATGTCTGTGTGCACAGCAATGCTCTTTGAGCAAACAGCAAGGATCAACAGTACAAATAATCCATTTTGTAGCATGCCTAATCAAAACTGGTCAATCATACTTGATCTGATTAAAATCACATTCAACTACATTAAAAATACTGTTGACTGGCTAACATCACACGTACACACCCCACAGATGTTCAATCATTGCAACAGGAGCAAAAAGCAAACAAATTGTCCAACCTTCTGGCAATATAGTAGAACACGGGATTCCCCGCCTTTGACGTTCCAGCCTGATAAAAGATGTTAAGTGTTTTCAAAGCTTTAAACTCTTCCTTTTCATGTACTTGATGCCTGGAAAAAAAATGTTTAATTATAACTGGAGTCCTGAAAATACCTGTGCTGCATACGTTTAAGACTTGAGTGAGGGAAACATGCTTCCAATCACAATTATAATTCCTCAGATCACATGCAAAAGTTTACATCTGCCGATAGGGCGAAAGCACTGCATGATCACTTTGAGCTATATCATCCAGAGCTATACTAAGCCATTTAGTCAAAGAAGGCACTGAAGCAGCCCTCATCGAGGACAGCAATGGAGAGGGGAGGAAGCTTCAAAGTGTTGACACCCGGAAATTTAATCAGCGATCAAAAAAAATTCAATAATAAAATCTTATGCTTCTGTAAATTACATTTGTAGTTTCCTACCTGGTCATAAATTCCTCAAATTTGGAGCTGGTGAGGTTCAGGCTGGACCAGTGTGTGTCAGCCACAGGTTTGTGCTCAGGAGGGCCCAGGTAGGCTAGCAAGGTAGCCATCTTGTCAAATGGTCTTCTCCCAACTGCCTTGTGGTCCCTGAGGTCATGAAATGAAAGCAATCTTTTGTATTTTTTTTAAACAAAAAATCAATGTTAAATTACATTCAGTTTTGGACAAAAGATTCACTGACTTGGATGACTGCAATGTATCTCATCAAAATAACAGTTCACCTTTTATCACACATACCAACTGTTCATGAATATTTAAGTTTAGACATACAACATAGTCACAGACCCTTCCAACCCATGACCCTGTGCTGCCCCAATTAGATCCAAATGACCCAAAACCCCTGCATGTTTTTGGAAGGTGGGAGCACCCAGAGGAAATCCATGCAGTCAGAGGGAGAATGTACAGACTCACTACAGACAGCACCAGATTTGAATCTGTGCGCTAATCATGCCGCCACAATAATAGGTTACTATAAAATATTTAATGTGCCACATTTCATGGATTGTATTAATTTTATTATAATTAAGATGTTATATTGCACAACTGAGCAAATTTCCTTTGGAATTTTTTCAATTATAACTCCAACGTAATTGCAAGCTGACAGTAGCCTCCTGCCATGAGACAGCACTAATTACAACATTGCATGCTTAAACAGACACTGCACGTACCGGTTACTGGAGAGGTACTGCCCTATTTTCTCCTGATTGTTCCACAGTAGCCTGTGCAAAGCAAGAACGTTCCCATCACTGATGAACGAAAGACTGTGATTGACTGTGTCACTGGCTGGGCAGTCAGATGCAATGTCCAGAAAAAATCTTTGAGAGAACCAGTGAGGGAAGAACAGGCAAGGAGAATGAAAAATATGCATTTTATATTTCTTACAGCATTACATTAAAGCAATCCTAAACAGACAAATTATGCACAAAGATTCTCAACAACAGGCCGGCCACATAAAGTATTCTTTTACTCACCACGGACGATCTACAACAAACCCACTTTCAACTAATTAATGTGACCCAGGGTTTTTGCTTTGTACATGTGAAAAAAATTCCTGTCCAAATGAAGCAAATTAACTGAGCTTTCAACTTTTGTCTAATTTTTCCATTTTTGGAAATTACACACAAATTCAGAAGATAATACACAACACCAGAAACTTCTTTCTCTTTTTGTAATTTTATTTAATACCTGGTTTAGATCTTCCCAAAATTTTTTCACTTTCCTCACATGTCCATATTGCATGAATTGTTGTTCCCGTTTCCTTCTTACAGCGAAAACATCTGTCTGATAATGTTGGGTCCCATTTATTTAACTTTTGAGGTGTGATGTATAGCCTGTGTATCCAGTTATATTGTATCATGCGTAACCTCGTGTTTATTGTATTTCTCATAGTTCCAGAGCATAGCTTCTCCCATGTTTCATTCTTTATCTTTATGTTTAGATCTTGTTCCCATTTTTGTTTAGGTTTACCGTTTGCTTCCTCGTTCCCTTTCTCTTGCAGTTTGATGTACATGTTTGTTATAAATCTTTTAATTATTGTGTCTGTAATCACATATTCAAAATTGCTTCCTTCTGGTAACCTCAGTCTGCTTCCCAATTTGTCCTTCAAGTAGGTTTTCAGTTGGTGGTATGCAAACATTGTATCGTGAGTTCTACCATATTTGCACTTCGTTTGTTCAAAAGATAATAATTTATTTCCCAAAAAACAATTTTCTATTCTTTTGATCCCTTTTCTCTCCCATTCTCTAAAGGAAAGGTTATCTATTGTGAAAGGGATTAGTTGATTTTGCGGCAATATTAATTTTGGTAGTTGATCATTTGTTTTATTCCTTTCTACGTGAATCTTCTTCCAAATGTTGAGCAGATGGTGCAGTACTGGTGAATTCCTATGTTGCACCAGCTTTTCATCCCACTTATATAGTATATGTTCAGGTACCTTCTCCCCTCTTTTATCTAGCTCTAATCTGGTCCAATCTGGTTTTTCCCTTGTTTGATAAAAATCTGATAGGTATCTTAATTGTAATTGGTTACACAGGCTATACACCACGCCCCAAAAATTAAATAAATGGGACCCAACAGTATCAGACAGATGTTTTCACTGTAAGAAGGAAACGGGATCAACAGTACATGCAATTTGGACATGTGAGAAAGTGGAAAAGTTTTGGGAAGATCTAAACCAGGTATTAAATAAAATCACAAAAAGCAACATACCAAAAAATCCAGAGATTTTTCTTCTAAGTAATATAAGAAGTAAAGAACTTGAACTCGATTTGGATGGAGCACAAAAAAGATTTATTATGATAGCCTTAGCTGTAGCAAAAAAAATGTATCATGTCAACCTGGAAATCAGAAGATAGCCTGAGAATACAGCAATGGTACATAGAAATGGATAAATGTATTCCATTGGAAAAAATAACATATAATTTAAGAAATAACATCACAGTATTTGAACAAATTTGGAACACAACAGAGAAGTCCTACCGCGGACCTCCACCGCCTAAAATGACAGAAGGAGAAGAAGACGAAATGAACTGATCCAGTGTGTAAAAGTAGAAGACACAAATTTCTTGTTTATTTTCATTGTATGATGACATTGTTTAATGGGTTTAATGTATCAAATAGGTTGAACGATGAGTGGGTGGGGAATGGGGGTGAAGGAGGGAGGGGGAAAAGGGGAGAAAATGACACTGTGTATATTCAAGAGGGAAATGTTTGTGTGTATTTTGGTCAGTATGGTTCATAGTGTGAAAAATAAAAAATTTTAAAAAAAAACTTGTTTCTCAACACCGACTTGGAAATCTATCCATTTGAGTTGAGCAACAAGATTAAAAGAAAGTTGGTTCCTTTCCTACAAAGTATTTTCAGGTCTATCTTCATATTTAAGCTCTGCAGGGACTCCAACAACATACTAATGCAACACTTTTGTTCATCTCAACTGCACCCCACAGTACATCACTCCACCTTTGAATCATTCTCTGGATAAAAAAGGTTCTCCTGAATTGTTGATTGCATTTCTTTTAACAATCTCTCCTTAATCCACCTAGCTCAGTGATGGCTAAACTGCAGCATGCAAGCCACATGTGGCCTTTGATGTTTAATATGTGGCTCGCGAAAATATGTTGGCCGGAGGAGATACCAGCACTGCCGAAACCACCCTGGGACACACTGAATCCTTGTAGCCAGACCAGAGAGTTCCAGAATGGTCACAGTTTGGGTGATGTGACAAGGAGAGGAAAGAGGGAGTGGGTACTGTTAGAACAGCCCCTGCCAAAGAGCGGAGACAGAAGCACATGCCAGAGTCAGGTTCTCATCACTCGGGCCAGGCCACTCCACAGCAGAGTGCCGCCAGCGTGGGTTATGCGGTAGGAGGGTCGGGCAAAGCTGAAGGACCTCTGCCAGGAGCAGCCACAGAGGTTGGAAAGCTGGGTTGGGCCAGGAGAGCTTCGATAAGGCATGGCCTGCCCCAGAGATTGGGTGTCTGTCCAAGGCATTTTGGCGGGGGTGGAGGGGAGAAGCAAGATGACAGAGGTGGGGAGGAGAGGCTGGAGAGGAAGCCCCCAAAGAGGACCTCATCCAGGTGCCAAAGACAGAGCTGGCAGATGCAGTGGACCTGTCAGTGGTCATGGGTCACCAGATGGAGAGTCAGCACCAGGAAGTGCAGCGATTAGACCGGTCCAAACCCAACCCTCTGCTCCCATCTGTCACTTCCCCCTATCTTGTTGGCCACTGGAAAGATGGGAGCGGAGGATGGGATACAAAGGAGCAGAGCTGTGGGCCTCCTGGCCTTACCCTGCTGCAGGAAGCAGCTTTGCATTGGGTCACTTCCCACATTGTGCGCTGAGCTGTGCGGGTATCTGCAGAGACTAGTGGCAGCAGTGTCCCCGAAGAGAACACATCAGAAACAGGAGTTGTCCATCCGGCGCGTCAACACATTCCTTTAAACTAATGAAGCTGAACAAAAGGGTGGAATTAGGCAAAAATATCAATTTTGGAGAAATTCCCTTTTGTATTTCCCCATGATTTAAAATAAAGAATTAAATCTCAATTACTCACTGTAATAACACTTGCAACACCTGCAAAATACATCTTTGCAATTTCATAATATCATATTTCAAGCAGAATAAAAATAAATTATTAATTTAAAAATACATTTTAAATAAATTCACATAAATTTAGGAATTTATAGATACCTGCGGGCTGCATCAAAGTTATTCTTAACGAAATCATTGAATGGCCTCATATGTTCTTCCTTTGTAAACAGGACATGATTCGCAATACTTTGTAGAATCTAGTTAAAAAGTAGAATTCACAATGCTTACGATTTATGATTCTAACACAGGACAACCACAAAATTATCCTTTTTTTTTGTCTTTTCAAAATCTACATTAAAGATCAACCAAGGGGACACGAATGGATCGGACTTAAAATTTAGCATTCCCAAAAGTTCAGTGTTAGGGGTTCCAAGTACTTTATTCTCCAGCGAAGTCACATGTTAAAACCCTTTTATTCCTCCTTACTTCTCTCTCCATCTTCAGCACCTCAAAAGCCTTTTTTGCTGGAGGAGTCACGTGATGGAGTAGTGGCCGGACGGTGAACTCCAGCCCTCTCCAGAAAAGTCGCGAAAAACAAGAGAAAACACAAAGGCACAGAAATAAAAGTTACAGAAAAGTGAGTATAAAGGTGGAAAGAAGATGGCGACAAAAAAAGAAAAATCGAAAGCAACGGCAAGAAGAGAGGAAGAGAAGACAAAGGAGGAAAAAGGTGAAGGCCTTACCTGTCCGAAGAGGCCCGCTGCGGAGAGAGAAACCTGCTCCCTCAGGTCGGTAAATAATGGACTACAAAAATGGCTCGCTGAGCCGAGTAAAAGTGCGCAACCGCGCATGCGCGATACTTCGCGCATGCGCGATGCGAATGAAAAAAAACACACCGACGGGAGGGGGGACCAGCTGGGGAGTCGATCTCCACAGCCGGCAACGACAGCTGCAGAACACCTGCAGCAAGAAGAGACCACAGAAGACAATAGAAACAAGAAAGAAGAGGAGGAAAGGGCAACAAAGAAACAACAGATGGCCAACCCAGAGGAAGAAGAAGAGGAAGAGTATGGGGAAATAGAAGAAGAAAAGATAGGCAAGGTAAAGGATATACTTGCTCTTATTAAAGGATACATGGAGTCATTTAAAGAATGGCAAACACAGGAATTTAAGGATTTAAGAAAAAGAATAAACAACACAGAAGAGAAAATAAATAAAATGGAGATGACCTTAACAGAAATGGGGAAAAAAATGGACAAGATGGAAGAGCGGGCAGTAGCAGCAGAAATGGAGGTAGAAGACTTAAAAAAGAAATTGGAGAAATCTAATAAAAAAACTAAAGAGACACAAGAACTACTAGCGCAAAAAATAGATACAATGGAAAACCATAACAGAAGAAATAACATAAAGATAGTGGGCCTTAAGGAAGATGAAGAAGGCAAGAATATGAGGGAGTTTATAAAAGAGTGGATCCCTAAGACCCTAGGATGTCCAGAACTACAGCAAGAAATGGAAATAGAAAGGGCACATAGAGTATTGGCCTCTAAACCACAACCACAACAAAAACCAAGATCTATTGTAGTAAAATTCCTAAGATATACTACAAGAGAAAAGGTACTGGAGAAGACAATGGAAAAAGTAAGAGAGGGCAACAAGCCACTGGAGTACAAAGGGCAAAAAATCTTCATTTATCCAGATATAAGTTTTGAACTCCTAAAGAAGAGAAAAGAGTTCAATACAGCAAAGGCGATTTTATGGAAGAAAGGGTATAAATTTATACTAAAGCATCCAGCGGTATTGAAAATATTTATTCCAGGACAACAAAACAGACTATTCTCGGATCCAGAAGAAGCACGAAAATTTGCAGAACAATTACAAAAATAGACTGAGGGAGGAAGACGGGTAATGAGAGTTAAAATGATCACGATTGATATGTATGTGGGTAAATACAAAAATAGACTGAGGGATGAAGACGGGTAATGAGAGTAAAAATGATCACGATTGATATGTATGCGGGTAAAGAGGTATAAGAGTGAATAGAGACAATGAGCATACATGAATGTATCTGTACTTAGAGGAAAATATAGATAGTATAGACAAGAATTAATAAGGGAAGGTAATGGAATAGAGAGAATAAGGAGGGAATTAAAAGAGTGACCTTTGTGACATATGAAAAGTGAAATCTTTTCTGGGGGAGGCGGGGTGGGGGGAAATAGCGGTCACTGCAAAATCAGTTGACGCTTGCGAGTGGATTCGCAAATCCAAATGGAGAGGGGAGATGTGGTTGTCCGACAAGGGATAAAGGACAACTCAGGAGGGGAAGGGGAGATTGGGGATAAATAAGATAGAAATAGGAGAATAAGGAAAATGTTAGATGTTGTAGGAATGTTGTCTTATAAAGAGTTGAAAATAAGAAAACAGAAATGGAAAAGGAGGAAAGGTAATGATGGAAAAACGGAAAGAGAAGATAAACAAAATATAAAAGGGCTACGCTGAACTATATGTCTTTAAATATTAATGGAATACATAACCAAATTAAAAGGAAGAAACTACCAAATTTAAATGAATAAATGTATTCCATTAAAAAAAATAACATATTGGTTAAGAAATAAGATTGAAATATTCGAACAAGTATAGGAGCCTTACATTAAATACAATAGCGAAAACCTACCGGGGACAAACAGTACCTAAGTTGAAGGAAGGAGAAGGAAAGAAAAGAATGGACTCAGTAGAATTTCTGGTGTAATTTTGTTGAATGACAACATTGTCTGACTGGCTTAATGCAACCTAGATTGTATACCTAAAATGGACGAGAGGGGGGGGTGGGGGGGTGGTTTGGGAGGAAAGGGGGGGGGAGAAAACGTCACTGTATATGTGTGAAAAAGAAATAGTGTATATCATGGCTAATGTGATTTATGGTGTGGGAAAAAAAAAAAGCCTTTTTTGCTGCCTGACATGAGGTCCTATCTCCATAGCAAAGAAGTGGAGATTAGGATGTGCTTTAAACAGTCATCATGGCAATCCTTCCCCAGCTAACTTCTCCTTGGCTAAATGCACATTGACCATACGTGCTGCCAATTCTTGGCAATGCAACCTCCCACCTGCCATGCCAACTCCTACAACCTCCATCTACCCGGCAGGACCCAGTTACAGGGAAGAAAGATCTGTTTCTGGTCAGAGAGAGATTTCATGAGATTTAACATCGGCAAGTTCTTCCCCAATTCAGGGCACTAATTCCAACTCCAGTCTTGTCACCACTACCCAACAGAATGTGCAATGTTCAGCATTTGAGGGATTGATTATAAACTTTATTCTGTCTGTCTGATTCACTCATTTGACCAATTCTTAGTTTCCAATGGGGTTCAGAAATTCCTTAAGTCTTAAAACTTTTACCTTAGACATTAACTTCAATCCCCGTTCAATTCTTGGTGGAGGCTTCTTATCAAGAATTCCTGCTTCATATGGAGACACTATGGCAGGGTTGATGAATCTTAAGAACATAGCACTTCCTACTGCACCGATGCTGTTCTGGGGAAAACGTTGGCTGACAACCTGCAAGGAAGAAAGGAACAGAAACAAACACAGAATATCTTGTTAGTAATATTTAAAACCTAATTAATTCTCATCACAGAACATTTTAAAAGAATAAATGCACAGTTTATAACCAGAGTAATAAAAAAAAAATATATATATACATGAGATCCAAGTGGTTTCAGAACTTCACCATAAAAGATAATGTGATGCGGTTGATTAAAATGTAGCCTTCAAAACCAGCCACTTCTTTTCTAAACAAGTCTTCAGATTTAGTTTTAACATGAGGCAAATGATCAAATTAATTTACCAAGTTCTCATTCTGTTCACATTCAAGTCTAATGCTGAAAAAAAACTAAGCACTGCCCAATATCAGGAGGAACAAATTTTCCAGCATTGCTAATTCAAAACGTCATCGAGTTTCAACATTTTTATACAGGGGTTACAGGAAAGAAGTGGGATTTGATGGAGTAGAGGTGGAGTTGCACTAAGGGAGAAACAATAGGGGAAAGGTAAAAGAGACCTTTTTTTGGAAAAATGAAAATAAATATATGCATCTTTATCCTTAAGATACCATGGAATTTTAGGATTTAGTAGCACTGTATTCCAGCTCCTGGAATGCCACAAGGACGGATTGTACAACTGATACAACTACTAAAGATGGAGTAATTAAATTCAAGGTGAATTTAACGAATAAAACTTGATGAGATTGTAAATGAGGGTGGAAAACTTGAATATAGGGAGCTGTTTGTCCAAATGTCAACATGGGTCAGCAAGCTCATGCTTTCTGAGTTAAAAAGAGACAGCGTTTTGAACAACCACAAAAGTTTATCAAAAGTAGAGTGGACGAGTCATGTACAGAGACACTGGATTCGCCCAAGTCTAAATGAACATGAACGGGGATCACAAGAGCAGATGGCTAAAGCAGAAGAGTTACACGTGTTACTCAAGGCATCAAGACACAGTCTTTTTGACAACATGGATGTGAATCAAGTTTGAAACCATGGTCTTCAACAGTCTGTGCTTGCATTTCGTCGTTGCCAGAGAGAAAAAATAGAGAAGGTGAAGGATGAGAACGTGTTCATGCTCACAGCAGTGTTGAGTTTAAGGTGTTAAAAATGCAAAACGTCTCCAAGTGTGCCAAGAAACCAACAATATAATACTAATCTCACTCCGATTTGGCTTCTAATGTACGTATGCAGATATCTTTGCAACAGAAGGGAAAAAGAGAAATAATGTTATGTACCACAGCAAATTAGAGAGGCTAAACACTTCATATACAGCTTTAGCTGATTTTTTTTGGGGGTGTAAAATAATTTAACATACCGAAGGAAGCAAAGTGGAGTACAGGAAAATGTCCCACAGTTAATAGGCCAGTCATGATCTCCCTGAAAGGCAGAGCAGTTGTTGCAGTTGCCTCCTGCATCCTTCAATACATTTCTCACTGCAGTAAAAACCACCGGTATCTGACACCTACGAGGATTAGTAGATGCTGGATAGGTGAATTTTCCGGTTGCTTGAAATGGCATGTTGTGTGGAGTAGCAAACTAACGGCGACTCTTCCCAATTTTAAACCTCAATATTTATTACCTAATTATTTTCTGCAATTTTTTTTGCCAATTCCTTGAGGTTGCCAGTTGCTTGAATTCCAGATAACAGGGAGGTTTTTTAAACTGCATTTAAAATAAATAAAGATTTGCTTCCACAATGAGAATATTTTCTAAAATCTTGCAGAAATAGGAAATTACCACAAAACTGAGCAACTAGGTCACATGCAAAAGAAAATATTCTTATTGAACTGGTGTGCACAGCAGATCATCCAAAGTTATGGTGGTTAAAAAAAGCACAAAGTTCTGCACTGGATTTGGTCCAAACACCTGGCTCCATTGCTGCAAGAGGATACCCATGTGATGACATTTTTAACATATTTGATTGCATTTAGCAAGAATAAAAATGGCTTCCAGAATCTAAGAATATACAGTACAACTCCAATTATCCGTAATCATATTATCCAAAAAAAATTTTTGAACTGGAAGTGACGTCTGTTCGGCTCTGAAAATTATTTTCAGATAATTGAGGATTTGAGAAAAAAAAATCAAAAATCTTCACATCCAAAAAATTCAAAGCCGAAATAACATCATCTCATCTCAAAAAAATTTTGGATAAATGAGGATCTCTGAAACAATCAGAAATCCTCAGTTATCCAAAAAAAATTTCAGAGCCAAACTGACGTCACAGGTTGAAAAAAACTTTGGAATTTTGGAAAAACCTCTGAGTTGTATTTTGGGTTATTGGTGTTGGATTTATCTTATTTTGTTCCGGTTGTTTTTTTGGTGAGAATTAAACATTATTTCACGCTTTAAAAGCCTTCCCTTGTTTGTTATTGTTTAAATACTTACAAGTCGTTTGTTGCTGCTACTGGGCAGTTTTTTGAAAAATGACGTTATCTGAAAATATTGTATATCCAAAATAGGCCCAGTCCCAACCATTATAATCGGAGTTGTACTGTATTAGATTTTAATTATGAAAGGTAGTTCATAAAAATTACATTACAATTTAACAAAATCTAGGACAACCATTAGGTTTTGAACCATAGGAGAAGTGGAGATACCAAAGAATAACACTGCATTCTTCATTCATTCAATGGTGTGGCTCTCACTAGGAAGTCGGTGTTTATTGTATATCCCATCCATTCCTGAATGCATGTCTACTGAATGGCTTGTTAAGCCATTCATCAGGGCCCAAAAGGGAGAATAGTATTCAGTTCTGGACAACTAGCTACGTGAAAAATGTCAGCAAGCCAAAAGGGTGTTCAGGAAAGATTTCCAAGTTTGGCAGACTTGAGAATCCAGATAGGGTAGTCTTTTCAATCTAGACCAGTGAGGGCTGATGGAGACGTGGGAGTTTTATAAACCATGAGGAGATCAGATGAAGTGAAGAGCTGTTGACTTTTACCCAAGGTAGGGGAATCTAAAATTAAGAGAGCATAGATTTAAGGTGAGAGGGGAAAGATTTAAAGGGAACTGAGGGCATCTATCTCCCTGACAGAGGGTGCATAAAGAACAAGTTGCCAAAGTAAGGGATGGGGGCAGGTACAAATTCCAACATTCAATATATATTTAGATGGCAATATGGAAAGGAAAGATTGAGAGGAATTTGGACCAAATGAAGGCAAACAAGCAAATAGGTTGACAACTTTGCCAATTTCTGTGTTGTAAAGCTCTAATACCTAAGAATCAGAAGTCATGTACAAGTCATATCAGGCAAAGGATGACAAGAATTCCTTTCCATCAAGGACAAAAATTAAACAGTTTCTCGTCTCCCCCCCCACCCCCCACCCCCCACCATAATGCAATGGTAATCATTCAGATTTTTAAACAAATCTGAAATAAAGCAATCTTGCACTCTCCAACGGCCATGAAGGGTGTTTACTCACAATTATAAGTCATTAGTCTTGGCCTTATTCCGCGAAGCCAAGCCAAAGACAAAGATTTTCAAGTAAACTAGTCAACCGTCAAATGTGAACAAAAACTAGGATTTCTATTTTAAAGTAACAACTGCATCTGATTGGTTATATTAAAGTTTGGAATAATTAGGAAATCTGAACACTGATGTACAAATAGAGGCCACCTCGGCTTTCAATATCGCCCAAAATTATGCAAGTTTAAGTGTCCGTTACAAACTGTCAAACGAACAGCTCTGGTGCATTGTGTCAGCTGGGAAATATTTTCAACTGAGATTCACAAAACAATCAGATTGAAACTTCAGAATCCAACAAAACATGGGAATGTAACTGGGCATCATTCATTATCTAAGGTGCCCAGATCATTGTTGCAGAACCATTGAAGTGGATCTCACACACCAGTCAATGTCCTTAGCATCAAAACAAATTGCTTCTTCAATCACTGTAAAAGGCTCACAATGTAGAAAATGTACTTGCAGTGACATGAAGAATTCAATGGCCTAATGAGTGAATAAGTGAGGAGACTCATTTGGTCGTAAAAGATTACTCCCTATCACTCGGAAGAAAGATTAGAGATCCAGAAGGAATTCTGATTTCTTGCTTCTCTTACCACCCAAATGAATTTGAATTCTACTTCAAATCAGGAACTTAAACATTTTTTTTTCATGTTTTTAAATACTTAGTATTCTTCTATTTAATACATCTCTCTGTAATTGCCGGGAAGCAAACCAGTTTTCACTCTTCTGAAATAAATAGGAGGAATGACTTTGGCCCTACTTCCTCTGTAAGAATGAGGCACTAAAATATCAGCCAAGGATTAGGCTAAAACACCCATCCTGTTGATTCAATACAACAGTACCGTTAATCAAGTCGAACTCAGACTTGAGAAAAACGGCTGGATTTTGGAAATTGATAATGAAACAACTGAGATAGGGTTTTTCCAAGTTAATTTCTCAAAAATGATCAAGGAAAGAAACCACCTCTGCCTGCTCGGATTCAAAGAATCTGAAGGGTACACTCTTGTGTTTCTTAATAATGAAATGATATTGTGGCATAATTAATGCCTTTGGGTATGTCCCAAGTATAAACTTTTGGAGTTTTCCAGATTTCGAGATCATGCCTCCAGAATGAAATACTATTAAAGGAAAGATAAGAGAAATAAAGTAAATCAAGAAAGATCACAACCTAAAATTACTGAGAAACATAATCAGAATTGTAGTTGCTGAATACCTTTCAAATTTTCAGTAAATCAGAGTGACCCAACATTTATTTGCAGTACGGGCTAATATGCCTAAAAATTCCAAATGGATTTTTTTAAAATGCTAAGATAATTAAAAGTCGAGGCCATGGTTCTATTATTTACATCGATTTCCAGAAGACATTTAATCATGCCCTTCGAATGAGACAGATAAAGGTAAAGAAAGTTCAGGCTAGAAAATTACTGACCCGGCCAGTCAACAAAGTGGCAGGAGAGTAGAATAAAGGGGCAGCTACTCAAACTGGCCAGATATAGTGAAGTGAAAATTTTCTATGTTTACAATGACTTCAGTGATGGTAAAGAAAGTCAGGGATCTAAATTTGCTTTTAACAGAGATAGGTGGCATTATAAGGAAATATGGAGTGAATGATAAAAATCAGATGGCTCGATGTCGTCAAATGAATGGTCATCGATTCATCCAAATTAAGGCAAAACAGTATTTTCCAAATGCTTGAAGCAGTGGATAACTATGGAAATGTCAAGACAGTTACAGAAAATGTACTAAATGACTGTTCGAATGCTGGCTTTTCTCCAGAGGAAAAGAGTACAAAAGGGTGGGCAGGATGTTGCTATCCACAATTCCGATAAGATAGTAAAAGGCAAGCACGAGCAGTTCTACACACACCACCTCACAAAGCACATCCTTGCCTTGGGAGATACAAAAGGACAAATTTAGCAACTCCCAGTATCCAGCGGCTACGAGGATTCGTCGATGCCAGATGAATGGATATGCCAGTTGTTTGAGATTGCGTGTTGCGTGGATTAGCGAATTAACTGCTAGAGGCGCCAATTTTAAACTTCCGTATTTTTTTATGTATTTATTTTCTGCGATTTTTTTTGCCAGTTGTTTGAATTGTGATTTTACCGTATTTCCAAAGACAGATGGCTGGCACTAAAACACCCATGGCATGAGACCACCTCAGGCAATAGCCTCTCCAATCAACATGTACACAATGTAAGGAACACTTCACGTTCAGATCAAACTTTAACAGACAATTTGTTATGATCGGTCTAAAATAATGTGGTTCTTTTTCTCTCATATTGGAGGCCCCTGAAGCATAAACCCAAAACGCTAAATCTCTCTTTAAGGAGATAATTTCTTTGTTCAAAATTTAACGATATTTTGCATATAGGTTTCATGTGGTGTTTTTTTTTAAATCAATGTTTCAAAATGATTCACAAATATTAGAATATCAGCTCCTTGCTTTTGAAATTCAGTGAATACTTTAATGAAACTGAATTGTGTTCAGCTTAATTTTTCATCAATTTTTAAACAACCCATATAATTTCTGGGGCTCACTTAAATATCCACATGATAATCACTGGGACACCTTTTTTTAAACCACAAATATCAAGAGGCAAGGTATTTTGCAACATGGATTAGCTGAATACAGGCTATCCTTGGGTTATGACACCCAACTTTATATGATATAACATATGATTAAATTTAATAGTTTGACATTGTTCTAACAAGCACGGTTGGTGTAGTGGTTAGCGCAACGCCTTTACAGCACCAGCGATCAGGACCGGACAGGGGTTCGAATCCCGCGCTGTCTGTAAGGAGTTTGTATGTTCTGCCCAAGTCTGTATGGGTTTTCTCTGGGGGCTCCAATTTCCTCCCACCCTTCAAACCTTACCAGGGGTGTAGTTTAATGGGGTGTAAATTGGGCGGCACGGACTCGTGGGCTGAAATGGCCTGTTACTGTGCTGTATGTCTAAAGGATGTTCACACAAGTTATCTCTCTCCCCTTTTAACAATTGTTCAGTCAAATATGTACTTTTGATGCCATTCATTGCAACACTGAAGGTACCATAACTGGGTGATTTTTGTGTATTTTTTTGAATTTTTAGAGAAAGAAAACAAGACTTCAATCACATCCCAACCCCACGTTACCCAGAGACGGCCTGTAATTATTCAACTGCAAATATGACCCAAATTGGAGATTAAAAAATTACATTTCTTAAAATACTTAGAATACTTCATGATCTGGCTGTGCAGAAATCTACTTCCAATCATTCTCTTACTCACACAAATATACAAAGAGTAGGAGTTTATACTTAACCATTCTACTTAACAAAATCATGACAGATTTGATTAGAAACTCAATATTTCATTCTATCCACAGTAACCTTTAACTCGCTTGATTCCAAAAATAATAACCCTCATCAACTCTTTTATCGTGCTTTCTTTCTCATGGGCCTAAAGCACTGAATTGAGCAGAGTTCAAACAATCATGTTGAAAATAAGAAAAAGGATATTCAAACCCTAACACAGAGGAGCTGGCATTAGTGTAATATTACATCTGTTTTATTACATGACAATAAAATAATCATTGATAAAGTATGACCTTTTAGGTAAGGAGACCAATCACACTCCAGGTGTTGTTGCAACAAGGCTCTATGTACATCTGCAATAAGCCTTCTGTATTCCTGCATTCAATCCTCTGAAAAATGTAGTGGACAGTGCCCAGGACATCACAGGGAAAATCCTCCCCACAGGGAATGCTGCCGACAGAGAGCAGCAGCAATCGTCATGGATCCACACCACCCAGCACATGCTCTGCTCTCATTGCTACTGTCAGGAAAGGGGTTTAGGTGCCACAAGACTCACACCATCAGGTTCAGGAACAGTTGCCACCATCAGACTCGTCAACAACAAACTCAATCAGGGACTCTTTTAAGGACTTTGATTTTTTTTGCTGTATTACGCAGTTTGTTTACATTTCTTTTCATGCATTCTTCTTGGGTAGTTTTTTTCCACTACCAATAAGTGGTAATTCTGACTCGCCGGCAGGAGAAAGAATCTCAGGATGGTACTGATGTCACGTCTATACTCTAAAATAAATCTGAACTTTGAATATATTGCCCACAACCCATGACATAGAATAACACACCTTCGCCTTTCATGTCATCAGCTCTGCTGGTGACAGCACTAGAACTCTTGATCCAACTTTATTTGTGGGACCTGTCAAGACACGATTTTGTCCCAGGATTTACTTCATTTACGTCATCTCGTTGTCAATGAGTTCACAGTTGTAATTCAGTCAAAGCATTCACTGTTTAAATAGCCAATGTACCTGACAATATTTAAAACACTATTAAATGAATTACAGTCATCTAGCTTGCTGACACCAATTGAGCATCAACCTTGCAAAGAACCAATGGGTTGTCAGTTTCAAGAAGGGTGCAATAACCATGAAACAATACTCATGTCTTTAAGATTTAATCCAAATTTGCAAAACTGCTACACACTTCTTAGGAAGCACATTTAACTAAGTTAACTCAACCTGCTAAGGAAATCCAAACTACACCGGTACAGTTTGAGAATCCAAATTAAAGTGTTAATTGGAATGAAAGCTAAATCTTTGCCAGAATTAGTAGAATGATTCCAAAGTGAGGATCAAAAAGGCTGAAGTATTTTGTTTTAGGGGTGGGTGGAGTGGGTGGGGGGGGGGGGGGGGGGGGGGAGAAAAAGAACAAGATTTTAAGAAATTGCTTTTAAAGAAAGGGTGATACAAAAATGGCAAAAAAAGGTCACTGAACTTACTGATTTTTTCATGGTTTCCTTTTTTTCTTTTACTGCAGATTTAGTCAGTAGAGAGTGGCAAGTAGCCTACAGAACAGAGATGAGCACAAGTCACAGTACCAACTTCACACAACAAAGGCATATTGTTGGTTTCTACACAAAACTGCACAAAAATATACAGTTAATATTAAACTCTCTATTGCAATTAAAAGTTTAAATGGGGAAATAAAAATTTTAATTGGGCACAACTGCTTTTAGACAAAATTGTCACATTTCGCTTAAATCTCAACTTCTCAGACCAGAAAAAAAAATCCATTCTTCTCCCACCCTATAAAGTCCCGCCCAACCTCCCCCACAAGGTAATCAAACTACTATTTCTGGCTGGACATCCTTTCAAGCTTTGTTCCATGGCCATAATGCATCAGCCAACAATGTCATCAATAAAAAAAAGTACAATCTTTAAATCACTGAAAGAACCCTTCTCAAACAACACGAAAACAAAAGATTGAAAAACACAGTCTTAACCAAGTCTAATAATTCTCAAAGGGGACAGCACAACACTGACATTAACAGAGGTCTTAGAATGTCTTGGGGTCATCAGAGACTGCAGATGCTGGAATCTGGAGCTAAAAACTACCGGAATCTGCTGCAGGAACTTATTAGCAGGTTGAGCGGCATCTGCGGGTGGGGGTGAGGGAGTGAAGAAATTGTCGGTGTTTCAGGTCGAAACTCCTCATCAAGACTGTCCCTTGTTAAAGGGCCTTCAGTTTTGAGGCAGGGATTTAACCCCAAATTCCTCCCTCCTCTATTATACCCCCCATTGTAACAGGTGATTTTAAAAAAATCACAATGCCTTGATGGATCAATACAGTTGGACTCAAAGCAGGAAGCCCATTTCCAACCCTTCCCCTTCAAACAATCCAGCAAAATATTCAATCAAGACGAAGTTAGAAAGTGGAGCACAAAATACTTTCTGAAAGTTCAGCATCAGTATATTCCACTTGTAAAGCACAGGCACATTGCAATTATTTTAAAACTTATGACATTCCAAGTTTATTTTAAAGACAAATCATGAGGACCTCAAGACTTAAAGATGATAAACACCCATGGGGATGGTGAATGCATTGGTCATTTTCCACAATTCCACTGATTCAAGATATTTTTTCCCCCCACAGCCTGCACTGTAGCAAGTTTGATTTAATTATTTTGGGAAGGAAAGCTAAAGAGAACAAAACAATAGATCGATTTGACTGACATCAGTAGAAGAGAAAATGCTTGAGAGGGTCTGCTGCCAATGTCCAAACTTTCAGCCAGTCATGGTAATCTATCACTCCCACTTGCTGATTAACACTGAAGTAACGCACCAACTTACATGTCCCTCCCTACCCCCATTATTCTTTGCCTCAACCTCTCCAAATCTACCTGTTCATCTCAATAATTTAGCTGATGATCTATTGATGGCCACTTCATCAGTACCAAGGTCCAAAGCTCCAACAATTCCCATGCAAGACCTTTACTTCTCTCTTTGCTCAAGGCATTTGAGACCTAATATTTAATTAAGCTTTGAGCACTTGTTTGAACGTGACTTGGCATCTTGTGATGTACCTTGGTATGTTCTGCTTCGTTTAAGTACATAATGTAAACAGAAGTCAAATCTTGTGTGGGATGCATAACATCAACTAGAACGCTGACTGCCGATTTTTCTCCACGGACACTGCCTGAGTCTCTTTGCAGAACAGATTTTTTTTAACCACTCAAGACAAACCTGAACCCAAGATGCTGAAGGACAGAACCAAATGATTAAGGACACCACGACAAGGTAATGAGTGATTTGCTAAACAATTGACAATCTGAACAGCTATCAATATGAATTGATAGATTATAAAAACAAAACTGCAATTACATTCTGTTGGAAGATACCGGGAAATTTTATTGTACAGCGTCCACAGGAGGTAAAGATATATTACTGATTTTTTTGGACGTCTTTCAAGGTATGTTTCAAGTTGATACATACTTCTTGAACCTTCTTCAAGGTTCTCCAATATTTCAGTTGGATAACTCTTCAGAACTAGTAATATTTAGATTGGAACATGGATAGGGTATGGGCCAACTTTAGTCAAGTTTACTGTTACCTGATTGTATAATTGCAACCCAACAAAACAGCGTTCTCCAGTCTGTGGTGCAAAATCACACATCCATGCAACCAGACATAACACACATTCAGACAACAAGAAAGAGGCAGGACAAGTATTTCATCCATACAAATAAATAAATATATATTGTTTAATGAATGTGAGAAGCTGATCCTCAGCCTGGTGGTGCTAGCTCTGATACTCCTGTATCTCTTTCCTGACTAGACTGGCTGAAAGACGCTGTGTGTTAGGTAGAAGGGGTTTCTGATGATTTTGCGTGCCCTCTTCAGACAGCGATCTCAGTAGATCACGTTGACATTTTTTTTGGGGGGGGGGGGGGGACTCAAGTAATCCTCTTCCGGACAAGTGAGGAGATGTTGAGGTCTCTAGATAAATGGCAAATCAGATCAGCAGGTTGTGCTGAAGGGCTTGTGGGTACATTGCACAACTCCATGGCTCCTAAACTTCAGTACATTTTTGAATACAACGCTGACTTTACACAAATGCAAAGCAGTGATGGATGGTCATTGACCTGAAACATTCGCTCAGTTTTGCTTTCTGTTGCTGCTGCCAGACCTGCCAGGTAGAAACAACTGCTCATTATATTTACTGAAATTCCTTCTTTTGGCCAAATAAAATCCCATAGGGTGTTAAAGGAATGGTGAGCATGTTTACCTGAAGTAAAACACATAATTTATTTAGACAAAATTTAATGCTATAACTCCTCCACTTTTGCCACAAATAGAAAACTTTGTGAGTGAAACAAACAAGTGCAAGTCTTCCAGCAAAAACACGCTTAACAAAAGTAGTATAAATTGATGCATTTAAAAGAGGAGAGCAAATTTATGCCATACTGTGCTTAACCTTTACTGCTGCAGTAAAATTATGTGTTGGACATTTTTCCTGAGGTATTTCAAAATCCATAAAACCATTGTATGCACATTTTCTTATGTACAGGCACCCACCAGAGAATTGAAAAATTTAAACTCAGTCCTTGGCAGGTATAAATATTCTGCACCACATTTCTCAGTTTGTTAATCAAAAAGTAACTTTGTGCCTCAAGAGCAGCAAAACTCCAATAACAATTTAATGACACACGACTTTGATTTACTTGTTCTCTTAGAGCAGTTTCTGCTGCTCGTGTATGGACAAACGTAACAGCCATGGGAAAACTGCAAGTTTCCAAAATCAGTGCAATCCCAGCCCTCAATTCCCAAAACAAAGCAAATCAAAGATATGTACAGTCAAACAATGAAAGCGATGGGGGCCATGAAAATTCTTCAAGTGACCAGAGACAACACATGAGGGACAAAACGAATCAAGTCAACATTCCCACTAAAGTTATTCTGACACCCATGGTTAGGCTTCCAAGCAGATACAACTTGGTTGAGGAAGTTACCTTGGACAGGATTACTTGAAAGGATTCATCCAGTTTAAACAAGGGTAAAGAAATGGCCCCTTGTCTGAGAGAGAGTAACAGTCCAATGAAATATAGTATACATAGACAAGTCATCGCCATAGGAAAATTGGAGAAAAGTGCCGCTTAAAAATAACAATTCAGTTAAAATTTCTGTCTGAAATGGTCAACCAATATCCTTTTAAAACTACTGAACAAGGAGTAAACCACATGCGAGCTGTTAAGACCAAAGTTTAAAACCAATCATTATCATTGGAGAATTATTGAGAAACTTGTTCCACTGCACATAGTTTAGGATTAAGAAGGTTTCTCTAAAGGAATTGGAAGGCAGACACAATTTTAAGATGACTCAATGAATTGTTGTGGTTAAGAATGCCATGACTGATAGAAAAAATATTGAATAATTGGACAAACACTCACAGGGAGATTTTGCAGGGCTCAGGGACAAGGAGGAATTTTGGAAAGATTGTATACTCCTCTTCCAGAGAAAGGTGATATTTTTAGTCTGCTTCAGCATTCACTAAAAAGTAGAATGCGCACGTTTGCTTGCAAAATTATATCAATTTGAAGTTGATCTGATTTCAAAGTTAGGAGATCGGTTTCCTGGAAGTGGCCACCGTGCAGCTAAATTTTAGATTGACATCACCACAGATCCTTCAATGCCACTTGATCTCATATTGTGTTCTCATTTCTCAAAAGTGAATCCAAATGTTTACCATTTTTAGGGTAAAACTGGGACATTTTCAATTCATTCTCCTTTATCAAATGTTACAATATACTTAGAGTCTCCGCAAGTCTGCTTTTATCAATTTACAGTAAAACCACTGGTATCTGGAATTCAAGCAACTGGAACCCTCAAGCTACTGTCAAAAAAATAATAAATCGATGAAATAAATTTTTTAAAATTAAAATTTTTCTTTGGCTTGGCTTCGCGGACGAAGATTTATGGAGAGGGTAAAAAGTCCACGTCAGCTGCAGGCTCGTTTGTGGCTGACAAGTCCGATGCGGGACAGGCAGACACGATTGCAGCGGTTGCAGGGGAAAATTGGTTGGTTGGGGTTGGGTGTTGGGTTTTTCCTCCTTTGCCTTTTGTCAGTGAGGTGGGCTCTGCGGTCTTCTTCAAAGGAGGTTGCTGCCCGCCAAACTGTGAGGCGCCAAGATGCACGGTTTGAGGCGTTATCAGCCCACTGGCGGTGGTCAATGTGGCAGGCACCAAGAGATTTCTTTAGGCAGTCCTTGTACCTTTTCTTTGGTGCACCTCTGTCACGGTGGCCAGTGGAGAGCTCGCCATATAACACGATCTTGGGAAGGCGATGGTCCTCCATTCTGGAGACGTGACCCATCCAGCGCAGCTGGATCTTCAGCAGCGTGGACTCGATGCTGTCGACCTCTGCCATCTCGAGTACTTCGACGTTAGGGATGAAAGCGCTCCAATGAATGTTGAGGATGGAGCGGAGACAACGCTGGTGGAAGCGTTCTAGGAGCCGTAGGTGATGCCGGTAGAGGACCCATGATTCGGAGCCGAACAGGAGTGTGGGTATGACAACGGCTCTGTATACGCTTATCTTTGTGAGGTTTTCAGAATTCAAGCAACTGGAACCCTCAAGCTACTGTCAAAAAAATAATAAATCGATGAAACAAATTTTTAAAAATTAAAATAATGGGTTAAAAAATACACAAATTTAAAATTGTAAACGTTTTCTGAAGTTATTCATAACCTTTGGTTTACGAAGCAAACATTCAGCCAAGCAGAGTTCCTTGGTCATGCTTTGCTTGTAGCAGCTGTTTAAAGAAAGTTTGAATAAAATTGTGCTTGAATAAAGTGGCATCGCCAAGGATAAAAGCTGGTCGATGCTGCTCCGCTGTTGGGGCGACTCTCTTAAAATGTCTCCTTATCCCTAGTCAGTAAGAGTCGCCCCGGTCAGAGGCTTTATCTGTAAACATTGGGGGGAGGTTGTTATTTTCTATAATGTTGTTGTTCGTCTTTCGGGCAGCTCCGTGGAGAAGAAGGAACCTGCAGATGCAGCGGTGAAAGAATGTGACTGAAAACAATGTAAAATGCTTTCAGGTTTATATATTCATGCAAGTGAAGTTTGTTCAGTGCAAGTACAGTGTAGGATATTTTTGATTTTCAAACTACAATCTTAATGCAGGTGTATTCATTAGGCATTATAAAAATATGTCTCAAGCATTTGGAAAGTATACTGATCCAGCATCTACCAATCCCCATAGGTGCCAGATACCAGGAGCCTGATTGGAATCACTATGTGGTTTTTTAAAAAAAATCTTATATTCCTTAACTGATCATATCATTCAAAGTAAATATTTGAGGAAACACTTGGCCTTAAAAAAAAATCCGATTACGGTTCTTCCCAGGACTGAGTTTCAACTAAAATTCAGCCTTGAAACATTGATATTGATTCCGGTTTCAATATATTGTAAAATATTCTTTGGCTTGGCTTCGCGGACGAAGATTTATGGAGGGGGTAAATGTCCACGTCAATATTACCACTTTACAATTACATTCTCAATTATAAAGGGTGGCAAAGAAACTGAAGCAAGATTGAGAATTAATTGTTTCAACAAAAAATTAAACCACTGATCGATACAGCTCACATCACATCATGGCCAAACAACTGCATCCCAAATTTACTGCAGCACTTGCTTTGAAAAGTTAAGTACCCACAAACAAAGCTTATTTCATTTGTCCACCAAGAATGCATCCAGTACATGGCAGTTCCTGCTTCAATGCACCTCAATGGCTTCTTCCCAATTTCCCATCACTGGGATAAACTTAGTTCACTCCCTAATTCCAATTGCTCCGAGCTGCATACCTGATACAAGCAATGGCAGACGCTTCTCAGTTGTGGGGGAAACTCGGATGAGGAATTACTGATGGCATGGAAAAACTTCTGGGTCATTTGTAGCAGATTCCGTTGATTTTCATCCAGGCTTTCTGTTGGTTCTAACCTGTTGAACAGCATTTAAATCATTACTCATTTGGATGGTCAAGGAAACTTGCACAAAACAGCAGGATTAAATAAAAGAATAACTAGATGCTTATCAATTGCATCTTCAAGTCAGTAGATAAGTTGATGAATCCCCCTATCCTTCTGTTAACCATTCTCCAGACAAATTTGATTTTATAAGAAGCCACATTTATCTGATGTGTGTGATAAATATGAAAAAAATCCAAGTTTATAATGCACTTTGCCAACAAAAGAAGACACTGAACTGCCTCATCAATATTGATTACTGCGGCATTAATAATATGAAAATGAACGTATGCTTATAGAATCGGAAGAAAATAGGAGGTACAGATGTCACACGACTCGTACCACCAGGTTCAGGAATAGTAGCTATCCCTCAACTATCAGTCTCCTGAATAATACACACGGATAGCACGGTTGGTGTAGCAGTTAGCGCAACACTTTTACAGCGTCAGCGATCAGCACTGGGGATCAAATCCCGCACTGTCTATAAGGAGTTGATACGTTCTCCCTGTGTCTACGTGGGTTTTTCCCAGGGGCTCCGGTTTCCTCCCACCATTCAAACCAGGAGTGTAGGTTCATTGGGTGTAATTAGGGGGCACGGACTTGTGGGCCAAAATGACCTGTTCCCGTGCTGTATGTCTACATTTAAAAAAGAATTAATAAATTTTCAGTCTCATTCATAGACTCATTATTTATTACAGCCTATTTATACCCGCACAGTTTTGCAGTTGGCTTATAGTTTCTGTTCACAGTTGCTGAGGAGTAGTTTACAGACACTGGTATAGAAATTGCTAAGTCCAGCAGAGGAAAGAATCTCAGGGTTGGACAGTATGTAATGTCAAGCTTGTACTTTGATAATAAATCTGAACTTTTGAGTCTGATGAACACTGGCATCATGAACATTGCACACTCAGCCATTTACAACACCAATTTTCTTGGTGGGCAATCAACAGTAGTGACACCGTTCACCATCACACTGAGGCACTGGCAACCTGGCTTCTACTGACAACTCGTGACTAATACATTTAACTGAAATGCTGTACATACTAATTTTATGAAGAACACCTTTGCGTATTTCTGTTCTGGCAAAGTCTTGTGGATTCTGAAAATGTTCTTATAAAGATGTGGTCCAATCCACCCAAAGCACTCTTTAAGAAATATGCTATAACTTGCTTGTCAGTGTACAGATGCCTGATTATTACAAGCTGACTGTTGCAAAGCACATACTAAGTGGCCAGATGAGGAGAGGGCTCACCTGCTCTTCCATTCATTGAAATGGGTGACCTGATGACAGGCTCATCTGAACCTCCCTGCCTTTTCCCCATATCCCTCAATTCCCCGACTATGTTCCCCTACACTTAAATGAGGAGCTGAGAAAAGCATAGTGGGGTCAATATCAGCCTAAAGAGCTGTTTGTACCACCTTACAATGTCTCTCATCAAAGGAGCCAGTCAGAAACTTTTCTGTGATAAACAAATAATAGAACCAATAATAATGTTGGCAAACTGATTAACTTATCATTATTATATACACTCTGTTAAAGAAATAATACTGTGAATTCAGACACTGTTCATTCTCATTTCTCAGGTTGATAGCTCCATGTTCTCAGTGCACACTAATTAGTCTAAAAGCTAAGTACGACAGATGGTGAAAACCTGAAAATAAATCCTCAAATGCTTGGAAGTCTTGACTATTGAGGTAGCTGTAGAAAAAGAATCTGGTCAGAATTCAGCCATTCACCAAATAATATCAACCTTATTTCACTCTCCACATATGGATTCTGATCAACTGAGTATTTCCAGTCTTGTTCATATTTAACTTTTGCTTCATGTAAACACAGCTGCTATTCAACGCCAACCGCTTCATAACATTTAGCTTAAAAACAAAGTTGTTCATGCACCGCCCCAGCTTCTATCCAAGTTCAAGACATAGCTGGCACCCTTCAAGTAACTCATGGCACAGCACAACTTGTGGAAAGTGACAGAACTCCAGAACACACCATCAACAGGCAGGCAAAACAATAAACCATTAGCACCAACAGTTTCCTTCAGCAGATGGATTGGACAAAAAAATAGAATCTGAATTTTTCCCTTGTACAGTATCGGCACATTAGTGGCATAGCGGACATTTTAGAAAGTTATCCAAGGGTTTCAACAGGATATTTTCTTTTTAAATTGCAGTACTGCCAGAGCTGCTGTCACAGGGAGAGCAGAGAAACAGCACTGCCCTGCTGGGTCCAACCACCCTGCTGATGATAGCTTTGAACAGCCTCTTTCAGGACTTGACCTGCAACCACAGGATTTGTCCCCAAGATGGCAGGGTCTATGTTCAGCGGCAGCCACAGATGAAGCAGCAGAACAATGCAGGGCACCAGAAATGAGGATAACATCTCACCTGCGCTCCCCCCAGTGCCCCACTCTCCTATGAGAAGGAGTCGCAGAGGAGACAACCCTGCAGGACAGGGACCACGGCAGCAGACCAGCGAGGGGCTCAGAAGCTCAAGGACCAACAAAGACTGCAGGCAGTCAGAGACCTGAAATCAAGGGTCTCACAGAACCAGGATTCATGAGAGGGCCTCGGGCACTGAGGCTTTCTGGTTGTGTCAGAGGTTTGGAAATGGAGCTCTGGTTGCCAATGGATTGAACAGGGGTCTGTGCTGTTCAACAGAGGCTGCGAGAGCTGGAGGGGAATCCATGGGCACTCAGTGTCTCTGAAGGAACTCTATTTTGCTTGTCTTTCTCTCTTACTGCAAGGGGGCACCGGACAACACGAATGATGACAGCAGGCAGAAGGAAATTTCATGTAATATTATATTTTCTGTATTATTACATGATAATAAAATAATCTTGATACAAAGAAAGAGGAAAAGGAAATTGTAAGTAGAATTCAATTCAGACGAGTGCGAAGTGAAGTACTCCGAGATGGTAAACCCGGGCGGGGTATACCGAGTGAATGGCTGGACCTTGGGGAGTGTTGTTGAAGCAGGACGACTTGGGCTACAAGTACATAATAGAAAGCCAGTTCTAACCTGGTAGGATCAACTTCAAAACTGAGGTGTTGTTTCTCAGGATCCTTAAGCACGGTTTTCAACAATGGCTCAAGCAACTTCTGTAAATACGTAGCACCATAGACCTGAAATTACCACAACAGAAGGATTTGTAATGTGGAAGGAATTCTGCAATGAAGCACATTCTGTCAGTAAACTATCCACAAGTCTGAATTAGATCTGTCAATAAAATTGTGGTTACAAAGCTGCAAGGTCATTGCTGTGGATGGTACCAAATTAGAGCAAGATGCAACCTTTTAGTAAAACTGCAGTTTGAGATCCAGAATGAACTATACAAAGTTAACAATCCAGGCAGAGGGAACAAGTAATATCTCTGCTCATTAACTGGATGAGAAGCAAATCTCATATTTTGCGACATTCTAAAGAACTTTCACTTCACTGTGATTTTAAAGAGAAAACTATCTCCTCCTCCACTACCCCCCACCCCCAGTTATATCAGAGCTCCCAAGGATGTATGACTTCATGAAATTAGAATTCCTCACAAAATTCCTCCACTAGGAACCAGCATCTCAAAAGGAATGTTGAAGAGTGGTACCAAAGTGATAGATCAATTATAAATTATTGTAGGTCAATTAGAAGATATATTCTATGCATGTAAAACTATGCAAATCCCTGACTTGTCGAGTTTAAAAAGTTCTGGGTTTTTTTCATTAAAAAAGAAAGGACCCTTGTCCTTGGATAGCTGACGAAATGCCTTCAAGCCAAAATATTAAATTCAGCTTCGCTCTTCACCAGTGCTGCCAAACATCTTGGGTTTCATAAGAACTTTTATTGTTGCAGATTAGAAATTCTTAACTTTTTGTTGGCTATGGACCCCCCTTAGGGCTCTGCTCAAAAATTTATGGACCCCCTTCCCTGCAAAGCAGTCAAGCTTAGTTGGTTTCTTCCGTACTTCTCTCCTACCAAGTACATTAAAAAAAAACAATAAAATATATTTTATGATTTCAGTGTCGGCCTTTAAATGTGCTGTGGCTCCCATTGAGAATGGCTGGTATGTATGATTAGCACAAGTTAACATTTGCAGACAATTTTTTAAAAAATGAACTGTCAAGGACCCTCACCACACAGTCCATGCCTTTTTCTCACTGCTACCATCAGCATGAAGACACGCACCCAACGTTGCAAAAACAGCTTCTTCAACTCCACCATCAGAATTCTGAATGGACAATTAATCTATGGGCACTAACTCATTTCCCCCCCCCCTTTTTTGCACTAATTAATTACTTTTTAAATCGTATTTCCAGAATTGTAATTTATAGTGATTTTGAACCTTGTTCTCCACAATACTGCTATCGCAAAACAACAAACTTCCTGACCCAAGTTCACGACACTAAACCTGATTATGATCTGAGGTACCCAACTTCAAGATGAAAACCCAAAGTCCTGGACACAAGTCCTTCAGATTATCACTTCAGATTTACCTTAAAGCAGAATGTCATTATTTTACTCGCAAGACTGTTTCCTCGAAAGAGAGTCTGCATAGAATCTGCTAGCTCAACTTCCTTGGAGAACATGTTCCATAACAACTGGTAGAGAAGATGACGTGAATCAAATAACGTCACCAGCACTCGAGCAAGCTCATCCTAGCAAGAGGGAAGCAAAGAGAAAACGTTATTAATTACAGAAGGGTAATATGTAATTGGAGATGTTGAAGAAACTATTTGGAAGAACAGCATTGTGTTAATGGACATTGCCAGTGACAAGCAGCAAAAAAAAAAGGGTTTTTATACAATTCATCAGAAAATTATTTAGTTATATTTCCAGGACTCATTCCCCCATCTCTCAAAACTAATCTTTTTTCTATAAGCTGGATAATTACTGCAGTTCTCTTTCCAATAATACAAAAATGAACAAAACTAATTTGTGTTTTTGACAGAAGCTTCATTCTGAACTGATTATGACTTGAGGCTCGTTGCTTTGCTCAACATGAGCGTACAAGAACAATAAAAATTTAATTCCAAAATTGGGTTCTTAAACCTTCATTTTCTATTTTCCATCCGCAACCAGCTTGATCAATTTTGGGCAAGTTATGCAAGACCTTCCCCCCACCACTAAACACAAATATGTGCAGAAATATGTAAGAAATGCTTAATTTGAGGTCTTGATCTGAAATCTCAGTTGATCATTTCTACTCCTCGATGCAAAGTTCCTCCAGCAATTCTTCCTCTACTTAAAATCAGCTTCTCTTCTGCTTTTACAATGATAAATCATCAGCTGAGATTTTTTTCCCCAACTTTCCACTGGTTTTCACTGGCAAGAATTTGCAAGAACAAGTTTCAGGTCTAGTGCTCAGCTCCAACCAAGACATGCTATCTTATTAAAACTACTACCCACACCTTAGTTTCATTAAGCTGCCACAAGCGTATCACCACCACAAAGAAATAACGAGAGGGCTATTTAAGTTGTCTGCTAAAAGCAGCTGGAGAATTATTGCATTGGTTTAAGAGTGCATTTTGCTTGTGTGCACTTTTTAAGGTTTCCTACCTGTTGGTTGAGATTTGAAACAGGCCCAATGGAAGTCTGCAGTAAAAATGAAGAATTGTATTTTTTTGTAATACTTTTTCCAGAAACTGCAATGTTGTAAAACTCAGCTTTGGAAAACTGTTTAATTGCACTTGACCCCAGCATCTGCAGACTTTCCTGTTTAACTGTTTATTTGGTCAGATGTTTTCCAAACCATTGAAGTTGGCAGGTGAGGAAATGAAAGCAATTTCAGAGGAGAGCCAGAATTCCACTTCAGTCACCAGATCATGGTGGCATGTTCCGACTCCCATACCTGCAGGGACGTCTGATCTCTGCTTCCATGTTGTTGCTCAGGATTTGGGTAAATCATAAACATGCCCTGTTTGGTGTGGGGTGATGATTAAAGCACAGACAAATGTAATTTACTTCAGAGGTCTAAATAGAAATTTGAGGGTGTTAAAGAATTAGCTTACAACAAACACATTTCCAATTACGGCACTGAATAAAAAGTAGTTCAATCACTGCTTAGAAGAGACAAGATTAAATCAAATACAAAACATAAATGTTAATAAAAAGAGCAGCCAGCCTGCTGCATGGGAAAATTCCACAAATGAAGATCAAGTTGATAAGGTGAGGGAACAAACAAGAGTACGCGAGCAAAGACAAATACAGTTTATAAACTTACACAGATATATAAAAGGGAAAATATTGGCAAATATTAATGTCAGTCTGAGACAGGAGAAATGAAATTGGAGAATGAGGAAATAAAACAAAGAAATAATTCATGGATGACTAAAGTAACCTCCCAGAAATATATTGGAGAACAATACTTTAAGGAGCTGAAGAAATAACCCGCCTGGTCTTTTCGTACAAAGTCAAAATAAGTTGGCTGTTCACATTTGGGATACGAGACCTTTGGATTTCCCAGCCTTGAGATCTGTGGAGACTTGATCACCATGTTCAAAACAGATTAACTTTGGATATTGATGGGAATCGTTGAATGTCGGGGAAATGGCACCAAAATAAAGCTCATCATCTTATTGATGTTGCAACAGGCAAAAAGGGCTCACGGGCTTCTTCCTGTTTCAATTTTTGGTGCTTTTAACTTCAATGCTTTGGAGATAGTCTTGTATATGATCAATTTGCCCATGTAATGAAGATATTTGCAGTTAATTGACTTGTTTTTAAAACGACATTCATACACAAATGAAATTACTTGTGGATTTTATTAACAAAAAGTTAACTCTCATTTCAAAAGTTGCTTGATATGCACCAAATATTAGAGCAGGTGAAAGAGAGAACAAGACAAGGCAACATGTCAAGATAAGTTTGGAGAAGGTATTTTGCAGAACATGGAGAAAAAACAACTGACAATTATCACTGATGCATATCCAAATATCTACATGAAATTAATGTTAATTAATCAGTGGTATTTTTTTTTTAATTTAAAAAATTTAGACATACAGCACAGAAACTGACCCTTCCGGCCCATGACCCAGTGCTGCCCAATTAACCTACAGCCCCTGTACAGTTTTTTTTTGAAGTGTGGGAGGAAACTGGAGCACCCAGAGGAAACATCCAGACAGAGGGAGAACGTACAAACTCCTTGCAGACAGCACAGGATTCAAACCCTGGTCACTGGCACTGGAACAGTGTTGCTCTAATCATGTCCTAAGAACTTCTTATACCAAAGTAAAACATTCTGAGTAAAGCATTCTTTGAAGACTAATATTATGAACTTTTATTGTAGTGTATGTACAACTCAAAAGTACATTAAAATACCGAAACAAAAAGATAACATCTGAACCATTTCAGAAATGTCATTTCATTCACAGAATATGACAATTATAACTGTTCACCCACTTTCCATGTCTCTTTACCCTGAATTCTAAATCCATAATTCCCTCCCACCCCAAGTCCAATGTAAATGTAATACAGTGTTGCTTCAAAAATAATCAGTCAAGACATTTAACAATGAAGGATCCAATTTAAAGCTTTGCTGCCATCCTCAGGCACAATACTGACTTACTTCTCTTTCACTATTTAAGGACTCAATCTTGTGCAAAATTTAAAGGTAAAAGAGACCCAGGTTCCTCAAAGTCACCAACTTCCATCCCAATTATTATACAAAATGACAATGTAGTTGTTTGCACATCTCTCAGGTTTATTTGCAGCTGGTCTACAAAGGATCCACACACAAGGGAGAGGCAAGACCACAAAAGTAGTTAAGCCAAAAATATTAGCCCAAAAAGATCTGCTCCTTCTCAGCCTGCTGCTTTAGCAAAGATTTTGTATTGTACAACCTATATTAATTACAGAATATTTTCTAAAATAGATGTAGCTAATTGAATCAGCTTATTGGTTTCCACTAAGGCACGCATCATACAGGGCTTGGTCGGTGAAATATTGATGACATTAATTCTGATTTTTCCCTCTTTGAAATCATGTCCTCCAGTGTTACCACATTGGTAACTCCAAGAGTTAATTGCTCATGGTCAATTTTATATCTTTTTTTTCAAAATCCTTTTAAAACAGCAATACTAGTCACTCTTTGGTCTAACCCTTCCAGTACCCTCCAATGTATTTTGTCCCATCTTGACATCCTTTCATTTTCTCCTGCACTGCAGCAATAAGACAGGATTTTCAATACATCGACAACAGTGATTTTGAAAATGGCAGGATTACTTCGAGGTTTTGCTTTACCATTGACATTTTAATATATTCAAGATTCGTTATTCAATTAATAATTCAGATACCAGATTCCAGAAGTTATGGGGGGCATTTAAGACTCATCATCTTACTTTATAATTTTACTCCAATGTAATTAAATTGTCTGACTTGTATCTTTTCCATGTTCCTTGTATTCATTTTTTTCACATTCATTTTTCTTTTAATTCCAGTCACATACAACATCTGGTAAGGGGTTTGAATTTTTCTCCTCTGCCATTGTCTTTTTTTGTATTATTAGGTTTTTTTTTCTTAAAAGGTATATACGATTTAGAATATGAATTATGGATATGATTTACAATTTATGTGAGTGATATGCGGAATATCATTTAGTTTATGTAACTGTCCATAATATCTTATTGAATTGTATTCTATTTGTTTGTACATTCTTTCAAAAATGTTTCCACTGTCTTCATTGTAAATTTATCCAGTGCAATCGTATCATTTATTAAAACATTTCAAGATGGGCCATGATTGATAATATCCAACCAGACCAATGAGAATTTTTCAACCACTGTGGTGAGATGAACGTATTTACATTAATTCAACCTGCGAATGAATAACAGAAGCAAATTCAATTTTAACCTTGACCATGACTTAAGAGTAACATTTCTCTTCAATATAATAATGAAGGACAAAACTCAAGAATAATAGTGATTTATTTTAATATTTGTATGCAAGTACTGTGCATATGTATTATTTTTCTGCCTTTGTTTCTGAAAAACTCAGGAGATGATTGTGGGCTTCAGGAGAACTTAAACCAGTTTTCATCGAGCAGTGGAGAGGGTCAAGAACTTCAAATTCTTGAGTGTCAACATCTTCGAGCATCTGTCCTGCAGCCTCCAGGTCGATGCAATCACAAAGGCGGCTCACCAGCGACTATACTTTTGAGGAGATTCAGTACGTCTCCAAAGACTCTCAAAAATTTCCACAGATGTACCGTGGAGAGCATTCTGTCTGGTACCCTCAGGACAAGAAAAATATCCAGAGGGTTGTTACCTTGGCCTATGACATCACGGGCACCAGTCTTCACTCCATTGAGGACATCTACAAGAGACAGTGTCCTAAAACAGCCTCTATCCTCAAGGACCCCCATCACCCAGGCCACGGCCTCTTCACTCTGCTACAATGGGGGTAAAAGGTACAGGAGCTTTAAGACGAGCCCTCAGCGGCATAAAAACAGCTCCTTCCCTCTGCCATCAGATTCTTGAATGAACAACAAACTACAGACACTGCCTTACTGAAATCTTCTCGTTTTTTTATTTATTTATTTTGTAAGGTTGTTTTATATAAACTGTTGATTCTGCTGAAGAATAATGAATTTTGTGACATGTTCATGACAATAAAATTCTGATTCTGGTTATGTCTGAACACGTTTGCAGTGTGTTGCACCAAGCACCAGAGAACGCTGTTTCAACAGGTTGAACTTGTGCAAACAGATAATAAATAAACTTGATCGATGGACAATTCACAACCTCTTCAGATAAGGATGAAGGGACTAATTCAAATCCATGAAAACAGTCTGGAATAAACTCGAATACAAACCAGCACAAGTAGAAGCCAATACATTTTAGTTTCACTGCAAGCATTGCTTAGAAACATGAGAACATAATGCAAAGCAACAAAAACGTACTCAATGCACAGTCTATTCTTGGGTTTCTTATCATCAATTATAAACTGAAATAGATATCACTGGTCTTCTAAACTTTGTGGAATTAATGACTTCTTGAAAGTTTAGTAATTCTTTCTTGCCCAGCTATGATAACACTGTGGCTACAAGACAGATTGAATGAAAAAGTGATTTGGTATTTCTCCAGTTAGAAAAGCCATGACAATTAAAGTATAAGACGGTGCCACAAGATTCATGAGGGAAAATAAAACAGAAATGCTAAAGGAACTCAGCAGGTCTCGCAGAGTCCATGGGAGATAACGATACATAACCAACATTTCAGGCGGGCCTGAGCCCTTCTTCAAGGCTTGAGCAAAGAGCAGGCAGGCACCTGAAAAGGCAGGGGCAGGAGGGAAGAAGGGGCAGGGGCAGGAGAGAAGGAGGAGTGGGGAGGAGCACAGGCTAAGGACAGAGAGGAAAGGTGAGAATAGATCAGGGGAGGGGGTGGCTCTGTGAAAGCAGAGCTGGAGGAAAGGAGACAGAGGGATAGAGGAAGGAGAGAGAGATGCAGGGGGCAGGCGTGGGGGTGGGGGGTGGTAACCTATCAGAAACCAGAGAATTTGATGTTAATGTCATCTGGTTGAAAGGCATCCACACAGAATACAAGGTACTGAGCCTCCAATTTGTGGGTGATCTCAGTCTGGCAGTGCATGAGGCCATGGTCAGACATGTTGGCATGGGAACGGGGTAGGATATTGAAATGGGTGGCTACTGGCAGATTCCTGCTAATGCAGTGGACAGAGCAGAGGAGCTCAATGAAGCAATCTCCCAATCTGCATCCAGGCTCTCTGATGTAGAGGAAATTCATGAAGGAAATTTCTTTTGCACAGTGATTTTTTAAATTTTTGGTTGGATAGCAGTGAGGAGGGGGAAAAGATGGTTGGAATACTGGTTTCCTTCATTTTATCTTGCATTTCTCACTTAATTCTGTGTTCACATTTTATTCATTTTCCCCAAGATGTACTCGGACCTCAGCAAGTTGAACGTAATTTACCTTTCCACAAGGCAAAGTAAAACAAATATTTTGAACAAATGTCTAAAGCTGGTAATGTTTCCAAGGCAACTTCACTTACCCATTGTGAACAAGGCACCACATTGGCTAGAGCCATTGCAATGGGCAGTTCTCCCTGATCTCCCATCATGGTGACCAACTCCACAAGTCTTTCAAATCGATCAGCCAGTACAGTTTCTGCAAGAGTATCAAACTCTGTTCCCTGTTGAAGAATTTTAGTTAGCACTTCCATGAATGTTGCTCTTGTCTGAAGATCTTTATGGTAACCCAAACCTAACAGAGAAAAAAAAAATAAGTCAGGGGAAAAAAATGCATTTAGTGTTTTCGAACAAGACGGAGCTTCAAAATTATATTTTCAAAGAGCATTCACTGTAATGAGCACAGAACAAAAAAAATTCTACCTTAGGATACAATTTTCAGATTGCTTCCCTCAATTTCATCACTGTACAGTTTCGTTAGTGTGGACCTAGAAGAGCAGGGGAGTGAAGTCATGGTTTTCCAGCACTCCTCTACAGGGTCCTACTGCCCAGTTGTCATGTGCAACAGTCCCATCCAGGTTTAAGCTGTCTGGAGAACAGGGCTGGTGGCAGGCTTCTCTTGTACATCAAAGATCGATGTAGTGCAGAGCCCAAGCTCAGCAGCCCAGATCTCAAGGATGCTCAGGACTGGCACAGGCATCAGAGCAGGAGAACACATTCAGCCAAGATGGAAAACCCTGGGAGAGGACCTGCATTGGACTGACGGCGTCACACTCCAGGATTGCCAGCGGTCAGCTTCTGGGAACCAATTAGTGGGTTGGACTCATAAGGGTGCCGGTGGTAAGCAGGACTTCCAAAGGGCCTTGGGACCTGACATCTTCCCAATCTATTCTGGAGTTTGGAACAAGGGGCTGGGGGGGGGGGGTGACTGAGATGTCTCAAGCTCAGATCCAGATAGGAAGTCATGAGGCTACAGAGGCTATGGGGGCACAGGAGATGGCAGGAAACATGGACACTCAATGACTCTGAAGGGACTTTGCTTCTTCTTCTCATCTTGACAGTGGCTCTGGACGTCTCTTTGTACGCCATTAAAAGGAGAAAAAAATTGTCTATTCTGTAGACAAACAACGAATGGGATTTTGATTAAGGTAACCATGATAAATTCACTCACAAAATTGACTCCATTAAAAAAATTGAATGATACTGTCAGAAACCAAACTCCACTAGTTTTTGGCTGAATTTCTAATCTACCAGGAACTTATTTTGAGACATGTTTCATATAAACATACAATTACCGTTCAGTTGTAAGTTTTGTATTACATGGTTGAAGAAAGAATTCTTCAAACCTATTGGATTATAAACTCAAAAATGACAAAAATAATGTATTTAAACCAGTGGAATATTCTAGTACAGATCTTCGAAGCAATGCTGTTGAAAATTTCTAATAGCCCATTTAAAAGAAAGAAAAAAAAAGTTATGAAACACAATCAGGTCCAGGTTTTGAATCATATTGGAGCCAAACTCATCTCATGCAATAAAATGTGATCAATCGCAATCCACTGACTGAAATCTTCTGCGGCCATTAGTTGAAGAGAACACTTCATGCCAAAACAGCCCACCATATGTGTACTCGAGGGGCACATTAGAAAATCAGCCATTAAAGGCTTCCTCCCCCATCGCAGATGTCTCTGCCTCTTCCTGTCTCTCCACCCACCATAGCCTCTTCCCCTGCTTTTATTATCACCCCTTCTTACTTTATTTAGTTTGATGAAGGGAGTCGAGTGAAGCACTGACTGACCGTTTCTACCCAAGAACACTACCTGACCTGTTCCTCCAGCATCTCGTTCTTTGACCGAGATCCCAGCACCTGCAGTTTTTGTGCTTCTCCTAGCTATTTGAGGCTGCTGTTTACACCAATAATTTAATCTCTAGAATGCGGAAATCTCCAGATCACAAATCTCTTTCGGCATCTAATTCTTAAATCATCTGAGTTGTTAAATTCAAATGTATCCAGGCATCAAGTGGCAAGAAACTGCACAATGATCAAATGACCAGGAAAAATGAGAGCGTGGGAAAACAGTTCCACTTAAGCAATATTTCAAAAGGCATTTAAAGCTCACCTATTGAGTGCATGAGTCCACTGTCTACATTGGCATTCAGTAGGTTGGACATTGCAAGAACCGTGCAATGCCTCAGTGATGCAAGACGGCGTGACATCCCTCGCTTTCGCCCGCCTGTTTGTGCCGTTTCTTCCTCAACTTCACTGCAGTCGTTCAGCAGATTCATAAAGAGCGTAAAATACCTAAGGGAGAGTCATTTTTACTGGGATATTGCAATTTATTTTGACATTTTTACATCAGACATGAATCTTTACAGTGTGGAAGAACAGAGTGACCTTGGGGTCCAAATCCATTGATCTCTCAAAGTTGACGCACAGTAGTTAAGAAGGCTTATGGTATGCTGGCCTTCATTAGTTGGGGGGATTGCAGTTGATGTTAAATCTTGGTACAACTCTGGTTAGACCACCCTTGCAAAATTATGTTCCCGTTCTGGTCATTACAGGAAGTGCGTGGAAGCTACGGAGATGGTGCAGAGAAGATTTACCAGGATGCTGCCTAAATTGGACAATATGTCTTATGGGCAAGGTTAACAGAGCTAGGTCTTTTACTCTTTTGAGCGAAGAAGGATTAGAGGAGACTTAATCGAGGTCTACAAGATTATGAGAGGCATGGATAGGGTGGACAGCCCCAGTGCCTTTTCCCTCGGGTGAGCAGCAGACACCAAAGGACATCTGTACAAGGTGAGGGGAGCAAAGTTTGATGAGATGTCAGGGTCAATTTTTATATAAACGTAAGTGAGCAGTGGATGCCTGGAATGCTGAGGTGGTGGTAGAGGCTGGTGCAATAGAGACATTTAAAAGACTTAGATAGTGTTAGGTCTGCTTTGTTCATGAATGAGTGAGACAAACACCAGGCTGAGTCGAAATCAGGGTTCTTTGTTCTTTATTACCGGATTGTAACACTTGCGACTAAACATGTTAGTCGGAGAATGCATTCTGCCGTTATCAGCAAAATGGTGATTTTTTATACCCTTGGATATGTGCTTAGAACATCATCATATCATTACTTGTCCAATGACTAAAACTGTTGCTATCCTTTCCCTGCTAGCTTCCTGCCTCTCAATCCATCAATGTCTCTCTTATCTTGTAAGTACAAGGATGCATTCACATCTTGTTACTGCCCCGTACATTCCCATCTCATGATGTTTTACCTAACAGGAGTACAAGGACACCTCCCCTTCTTGTTACAGCCTTGTACAGGGTAACTCCCTACACATTCCCATCTCATGATGTTTTACCTTACAATAGGCACATGAATGCAAGAATAAAGGGTTATGGTGTAAGGTAGGGAAGGTTTAGTTTGTTGAATAGTTGGAGGTCAGCTCAACATTGTGGGCCGAAGGGCCTGTACAGTGCTGTCATGACACATGAGGAGCATTGGTGTGCTGTTCACATACAACAAATTGATTTGCTGTTCTCAGTGTCACAAACTGAACTCACTTGAGGAAGAGCTGTGATTTAGCTTCCATTAGTTCTACACCATCCCCCTCTTCGGGCTGTAAAGGTAACCCCGCAAGCAACGACACCACTGCCTCCATACTCGCTTGGTCAAGGTCTCTGTGGAAGAGTCATAAAAACCAGAGATTGATTTTTTTTTTCTTTTGAAATTGTAGGTGTTTTCTTTCTTTGCACTGTCAATTGTCCACCGAGGTAAAAAAAAACACCTTTGTTTTTCTTTAATACTGGTCATATACAGCATCTGGCAACGCAGTTATGTAAAAGGTTTGAGTTTTTCTCCTTTACTATTTTCTTCTTTCTTTTTTTTATATTATTCTTTTTTTTTTCAAAAAAAGGTATATTCCTTTTAGAATATGAATTATGGATATGATTTACATTTTATGTATGTTAGTGATATACGGAATATCTTCTGTAGCTGTCCGTACTATTTTATTGAATTGTTCTTTATTAAAATCAATTAAGAAAATTTTAAAAGAATTGTCCACCAAAATGCCAATCGAATGTGATTTATTTTCCATGCAAAGTTATTGCAAAAAAAATTCCACAGGATTGGATTACCTGTGCACTTGATCCCAAATCAATATTTTTTTTCTAAAAGTGGAAATTTCTTAAGGGGAATAGAGTGGCGAGAGAAACAGAGTGCCAGACAGACCTGGTGTATGCAATGGGATAAAGAAAGGGAAGGTCAAAGATAAATAAGTCTGCTTTTAAAAATCATTACCCACAAAAATGTTTTTCGAATTTATAAAAATCAGTGAACCAGAACAATATTGCATTATTTTGTACTCTAAATAGACCAAAACCTCAAAATATCATGTTACTAAGTGAAAATGTAGTGAGATACTCAAAATGAATAATATTTTGAGGTACTGCCAAGGAACACATTTGGCCTGAAGAATCACTCGAAGAAAGTATGTCCCAATTATCAATTCTCAAGGTTAAAATATTTTTAAGATCAAGATAAGTGGAACAGGAAATCCATCACTATTGTGCGGGACTACTTAAAATAGAACATAGTTGAATTGAAGTTTACAATAGACTAATATTAAAACGATGATGAAAAATTCCAGGGTCAATGTGAAGATCACCAGCAGAGAATGCAAGAGTTGAAAGCATAATGAGAAATCCTGTGTTTAATAACCTTTGGGATTTGGGGACAGATTGCCATCAATTTGATGCATTTAGCAATGCAGGGTTTTTCTGCCACCATCAAGGGTGATTGTATCTAAATAATATTTTTATGCTATCAAATTGGGAATAATAGCAAAATCAGAAAGGTTCAGAAGTTAGAAAGCACTGTATTTTATTCATCATCTCATTAAAATACAGCCACTTCAGGAAAAAGTGAAGATTTAAGAAACGTTAATCTTGGCTGGGAAGCAATTAATTATAGGAAAGATTAGTTTTACCTTGTTAAGCATTTCACATCGTCGTCAGCAGCCTGGTTTGATGTTCCCATAACCCAATCTGTCAGGTACTCCACCATCTTGTTCCTGGACAAAATATATAATTGAGAGACCCAAAAATGATAGATGCTGGAAGTGTGAGCAAACAATTGACTGCTGAAGGAACTCAGTGGGTCGGAGAGCATCCATGGGTAGAAATGATCAGTGTCAACATTTTGAAATGTTGACTGACTATTTCTACCTATGGATGTTGCCTGACCTGCTGAGTTCCAACAGCTCATTGTTAACACAAGAAAATATATAAACTTAACACCATTTTGCAATGAGTTCAGTGTATCATTAACCCTATACAGTTGATCTCCCAGCTTTCCACTGATGAAAGTATGCACTTGTGCTTCAAAATTCCTTTATTGTCAGGTAAGAGTACAGAACATGTTAACATTACACAAAATTGTCTTTGGCCTGCCTTAAGGCAGACAATTGAGTAGCCTGGTGCTCCTTGCAGAAAGGAAGAAAGAGAAGCATAAGGTTCAGAGTCACTGACTGTCCATGGATTAGCCTCCAGCCCTCCCACAGCCTCAGCAACTGCATAGATCCCAGTGCGATCCATTGGCAAACCAAGCTCCAGATCCAAACTCCAATATGATGAGGAAGCTTTCAGTACCCAAGGCCTTTCAGGAACCTTTCTTGCCCTCAGCACCCTCTCAAATCCCAGTTCCAATACTTTGTTCCTCTGAGCCAAGCTCCAGCAGCCTGCAGCCCGTGTGGGCCCCTCAGCAGCTAAGCCCCTTGCTGGTCCACCGTGGACACCATCCTGCTTCTCCTTCTCAATGGGAAGTGTTCTCCCTGTTTCTCCCTGGTGCCCTGCGCCAGTCCGCTGCACCCCAGAGTCTGCAACCCCTCGTAGCCAGAACCGAGCTCAGATGCCGCCATCTTGGTCACAGTTCTTTGGTTGCAGGATTTTAGTTTATAAATACCGACAGCTCCTCTGTTTAATGTCTGTAGAGAGCTTCTGGCACTACTTCCTGGTCTGCATCAACAGCACCACCACCACCAATTAAGTGAGTTTGCTACCCATTTCAGATGGCAGCAAAGTGTCAATCCCACAATGAACATGACAGATCAATGAGGCAGCATTTAACATCGTTGCAGGAACCAAATTAATTTGGTTCCTTGAATTTCAATTCCAAGATTTCAATCGTAATTTTTAATCACCGTCTCTAATTTGACCCACGAGTCACCAATAAAGCGCATGATTTAAAATGCTCACCTAAATTTCATCTCTTGACAGAAGGAGAGATCATCACGTCGCTCCATCATAACTTCCACCAGTTGACAGAGTTTGGTTTTGATTTGGATTGCATGAACAGTATTCCCAAGGACACGTACGTACCTGCATCGGAGAGCACAAAATGACCAGTTCGTTGTATAATTTGAAACTTTTATTGATTTAACTTCTTCATTCAAGCAAAATGCACGAAACAATGAGAGTTAGTAGTTCAGAAATGTCAGCAGGAAAAGGTTGGCTGAACAAATCATTTTACACAGCAGACGAGATCAATTAAAAAAAAATCGGCAGCCTGGTGGCACATGGAATCAGTAGCTCTCATGAATTCTTATCTACTCAAATCCAAAACAAGTCAAAAACCCCATAATCTCTGCCCAAGCCTCTTTCATCAACCCAAAATGCATCATCTGGCCCAGATGACTTGTTCACTTCAAATGATGCAAATATATTTATTATATTTTTTATGGCATCCAGCACAGCATCTCAGCTCAATTAATAATTGGTAATTGGATAAGAGCTGGGGAAGAGGGGCAGTCATGATATCTATAGCTCCTTTCACACTTGCCTCCCACAAAATTGGCTGTTCAGTGTCCCAGGATAGGAATGAAGGTTTGGCTTTCACACTTGACTACTCCTAACTGGGACACTGAATGCTTTCAAACTTGCAAGGAGCCATCCCCAGAGTTTGGACTGTTCTACCTTCTACTGTGATGCATCATGTGATGGTGGACCTGCCCTAAATCCTGATCAATGTATTATCTTATTTTTGAACAAAATTAATCATGCCTAAATATCACATAATTAAGCTTCATGTTGAGCCCTTCAGCCCGTTGTTGTTGTTCCAAAGTATACAAATCTTTATAAGGGACCATGGTTAAGTGCGAGCAATAAATAGCAATAGCGGACAATTTTTAAACAGGGTGGGAAAGTTGGTAGCGCCATAGCGCTTAATTTATACAGCGTGGGAAAGCTTGTAACACTATAGAACACAATTTATAAATACCGTGGGGAAAAAGCGATGGCAGACCTGCCCTCCCAGAATTCCATATAGGCCCAGCTGCATACATAGAGGGGTTTCTCTGCCGCAAGGCATTCTGGGAAGTCATGTCTGCCATTGCTCCCCCCACCCCCCAGTCTTCATAAATGGTTCGCTATAGCTATTTATTTCTTCTCACTCTCCTCTCCCATGTCAAAGTTTATACCTTCATTTTAATCTTTTCTTCCTGCACTCATGCAAAAACTTGGGTCCTTTCAATCCCACCGTGCCATTACTCGTTTCACACTTGTCTGATAGCAACATCTGCAGACACCGGGGATTGTACTAGGAGTAGATGCGGTCAATATGAGATGATGTCATCTGACACCAGTGTAGAGCTGATTTTGCTTTCACACTTGCCATTTTAAAGGCCGATTAGCATTTGATTCCTGGGATCACTGAGAAATGTGAAAGGGGCTTATAAAAGGATTGATGCCTGGAGGCTACAAGAGACACAAGCACGCACCTGCAGACAACTAAAAATTACCTGACTAAATTGAGCATCATTGTCTCAATGCTCGCCTGTCCAAGGTGCTCTGAACTGCCATCAGTGTGATTGTCAAGTAGATTCTTCATAATTGCTATCGTCTGTTCCACAAACGGTGTGTTTGTATCATTCAGTAACACCTGCATGAAAATTCAATGGCACTTTAAGAACCATTATCACCTTCATTTAAAACACCAAGATGATCCAATAGAAATGTGGTGCCCCAAGGCAAAACAATGATCTTTCATTGAAACAAAAATTACAGAAACCAAAGTCTTTATAATCTATACAGATAAAGTTGGCAAAATACATGTAAAACTGCTCTTCAGGAGATACCAAAGATCAGCGACAGTCCTATTAAATGGCAGAGCAGGACGTTGTGGCGAAGTGGTCTACTTCTGCTCCAAATCTACGTCACTGAAATGAAATCAAGCCTATCAAAGGTATCACAAAATTGGAAAGGGTGCAAAAAAGCTTCAGGAGGATGTTACAAAGACTGGAAGGCTCGAGTTATAAGGAATGAAGGGATATTTTTTCTCTGGACCAAAAGAGGATGAGAGATGACTTTATATTGAGGTGTATAAAAAATGAGCAGGGACATAGAAGTCGTTATCACAGTGTTTCTCCCTGAGATGGAGAGCAGAGGTTTAAGGTGAGTGGGAAAAGATTTAAAAAGGGACCCAGAGCCAACTTTTCCCACACAAATGATACAGGAAAACTCCTGTTATCCAGAATTCAAGCAAATGGCAGGCTCAAGCAACCAGTAAAAAAAAATCACAGAAAACAAGTAGGTAAAAAATAGGGCAGTTTAAAATTGGTATGCCCTAGTGGTTAGTTTCCCAATCCACGTAATCTCAGGCTACCAGAAAACTCATCTGCCAATCCCCATAGGTGTTGGATACAAGGGGTTTTGCTGTATATGGAACAAGCTGTCAGAGGAAATGGTTGATGAGGGTACAAGACAACGAGGCAGGCTCATTGATAGGACAGTTTTCGAGTGATGGGCAAATGAGACTTGCTCTGATGGGTAACCTGATCAGTTAAGCTCTAGAGTATGTTTCCATGCATCTAACTGGTCTTTCATTCAATTTACCCACCACTCCCCATCAATAATAACACAACTTAGGGTAGTGGTTTTCAACCTTTCTCAGTCTAAGGCCCACCTGGCTTCTGGCCTAACAAGCTATGGCCCACTAGTGGCAATGACTGAGCAATATTTTCAAGTCAAAGGGAGCTCTGTACGAAACACATCTTTACCTCATTTAAAGTATTTTATTTAACGTTTATAAATACCCTATGGAAGCATGCTGAGGCCTACTGGTTGAGAAATGCTTATGGGGCAATTCATTGCAGCATGCCTTGGACGCATTGTATCTCAATCCCATGGCCTCTAAACAACGTCAATGATTAAGCACAGGTCCTTGAATACCCACCTGTCCTTGCAAGTCAAAAAACTTGCTGATGCAATTCTTCAGCTTGTTGAAGAGCATGGGGTAAAGGATAGGACTCAGTTCCAGTCCAACCAGGTCTTTGATATTAGTCCTGATCTGAAGCCCTACTTTCTCATGATTGCACACCATCAGTGAGAGCAGCCGTTCCAAAAACTTGCTGACTGGAGTCTCTGCATTTCCTTCTGTTGAAACCATGGATATCATGGACCCCTTCCTTTCAGTGATTGGTCCCATCGGAGGGCTGTAAGTTACTAAGCCTGAGTTAGTGCGATGTTGAAGACAGACACCTCCTATTGCACATAAGAAGCCTGTCATGTTAATCCACTCCTGTAGAGAATCAGTGTCTGACAGGTCTATGGAGCCACCCCCACTCACATGTGACATCCGGCGTTTAACGATCGTCTTATGAAGATCTGCCACCTAAATGTAGAAGCACATCAATATTATACCAGGTTAAATATTTAAAAGTAAATTTTTTCACACACAACCAAACTGCTTCGCAAAAATAGCTCATAAAAGCATTACAAATTGTTCAAGTTATACAAAAGCATAAAATCTAAGGGAAACTAGTTGTGACAAAGCTGATTAAAAAATGGTACAGTCATAGTTAACTGGGCAGCAATAAATTGTGCTCATTGGGGGCTTACATTGGGATCTGCCCTCTTCTCGCTGCTGCCATCAAGGAGGTGGTGCAGGTGCCTGAAGTCGAACACCCAACATTACAAAAACAGATTTCTGGACAATGAACCACAGACCTGACTTCATTTTTTTTTCTCTCTTTGCATTAGCTATTTATTTATTTTTATTTTTTTAATTTTTCACACTATAAACCATATTGACCAAGATACATATTGACATTTTTTCTCTTGAATATATACAGTAATTTTCACCCCCTTTTTCCCCCCTTCCCTTCCCTCCCTCCCTCACCCCCTTTCCCATTTATTTGAAGTTCAATCTATAAGATACATTAAACCCGTTAAACAATGTTGTCACATTAGCTATTTATTGAACAGAAAATTTGCGGAAATGTAACTTGTCGCAAATTTTGTACCAGCAACACACTGACAATCTTACTTTTGCTGCAAAACTGATTTTGTGACATTCTCATGACAATAAACCGGATTGTGAGCTCAGTTTCCATCACTCAAATTCCAGCATGATATTGCTTATTTATTTATTCCATATGACAGTTTAAAGTCAATATGCAAAGAGACACAATTCAAAAGCAGAATAAACCCAAGGGAAAGAATAATGAATTACATGAAAAAATGGCGTAATACAAACTCGATACATGAATGGCAAAATCTGCTTTGCTAACTATATTGAACTGTGTCCTGATTTTGAAACCTGGATTGCACATCAGAAAGTAATCAATATGACCAATGGGACCTTGAATTGTGTGTCAAAATGCAGGACAGTATTGCTGCAATTCTTTGAAGCAGATGTAACTAAATCTGTGTTGAGGAATGATATGCTGGTTTTCAAAGGACAATGGCGGTATTTTCCACCTGCCCCCTCCACCCCCCCCACCCCGCTACCCCCAATGAAAAAGAAAATCAAATAGTGAATTGTGGAATATGCTACTGTCTCACTGCTCCGGTGACCCAAGTTTGGCCCTGACCTCCATGTGGAGTTTGTACTCAGAATTTGCTCCACATGCGCTCGTTTCCTCTCACATCCCAGAGACGTGCTGTGGTTTGGCTACTTGGCTATTGAAAATTACCCCTAGTGTCAGCGGATGGTGGAATCTGGAGAGAATCAACAGGAATATGGGGAAAATTAAATGTCTGGTGTGAATTAGTGCGCAATAGCCGGTGGGTTGATAAATCTGAATTCAATAAACTGAGATAGAATTCAATACTCGGATCAATGGACTAAGAGTATTTCACCCAGTAAACAAATACAAAAGGGTTTCATATTCAAAGACAGTGGTAAAAGTCCAAAAACATTCCAAATGTTGAAAGGCGTGGACAGAGTCCATGTTGAAAAGTTGCTTCCCATGTGGGAGAGTCTAGGATAAGAGAGCACACGTTCAGGATTGAAGGGCGTCCCCTTGGAACAGGGGATTTCTTCAGCCAGAGGGTGGTGAAGCTGTTGCCACAGGCAGTTGAGAAGGCCAGGTCACTGGGTGAATTTAAGACAGAGATTGATAGGTTCTTGATTAGCCAGGGCATCAAAGATTATGGGGGAAAAAGCCAGCCAGTGGTGCTGAGTGGAAAAATGGATCAGCTCATGTTTGAATGCCATGGCAGAATCAATGGGCTGAATGACCTATTTCGCCTCCTGTGTCTGATGGTCTAACTGCTTCATTCATCAACTTGTAAAGTGCAGAATACAATGCTTGAAGCAGTCATGAATTCAAAAGCAATTGTGATATTTGAAACCTGGTTTTTATTGGCAAGAGTTAATAGATGTGGAGATGCCAGAAAATTAAAATTGGAAAAAAAATTTGGCAGCATCCAAGGCAAGGCCAATTTGACAGCAGATCTTCCTTCAGTTTCCAGAGTATCCACAAAGCAAAAAAATCCAGGACACAGGAGATATCAAAAAGAATCAAGCAAGTCATTTCAGTTTCTGGAATGAGCACAGGTTTCTGGTATAAAACAAAAGTGAAATTGCTGGAAATACTCAACAGATCAGACTGCATCTGTGGGAAATCTCAAACTTCCATATTTGACTCTGGGATGCAATTTCAGGTCCGCTGGCAAGGCTCACAGTTTCTGCCCATCATCTTTTGCAACCTTTAGAGAATTGTGAATTCAGGGAAAGAATTTGCTGGGATGAGATTTTTTTTTGGCTCAGTGTTGACAGGTATGTTAAAAGTATCCAAACACAAAATGGTGGGAATGTGACCAGATGAGGTGGAAATTCTGAAATGTTAGTTCTGTTTGCCTTCCCCCAGATATGGACTGAACTGCAAAATTTCCAGCATTTTCTGGTTTGGCTTTTCATTTCTAGCATCTGCAGTTATTTTTTTGTAATCCCGCCCCCCCTCCCCCCCCACTCATTTTCTTCTTCCTCTTTAGTCTGGTCTCAGTGAACAGTTACTTGTCCTGATAAGAACCTGATCTTAGGATAGAAATGGTCACATCTCTAACAGAGATTATTCTTGATGATTAATCTCACCCTATTAGAGTAATTTAACTGCAATGACTGCTGTATTGGACTAATTAACCCAGATTACTGATAATCATTTAAATTTTGTGATTCTAAGGCTTCATCGAGGATGATTTTTTAAAAATCAAACGGCATTTCATTTTTTTAGTTTAGACACATGATAATATTGAGCATAAAAACATTTAAATTTTCATGATCAAATTAATCTTGGAAATAGGAACAGAAAATATATCAGGAAAAACGATGTAATTGCTATTTTTCCCACATTTTAAAGAGATCATGGGTTATTGGTGAAAACAGAATAAGACAAGCCTGTCCTTTGATCACTTCTCAAACCTAATTATATGGTATTTTGCAACTAATGAAAATTTGGCCTTCCAAGCCAAATGCTTGTCAATAAAAGCAAAAACATCACTGTATTCTGGTCATAGGAGAGTGAGAAACCATAACAAATCATTTATGGCTGAAGTGTCACGATGTCAAGAGCACACAACCACAAATATATAATTGAAAATGTTAAATCAACATTTAAAGATAGTAACCTACCTTCTCTTTGCTTCAACACTGGACCCTACAATCACCACTAAAATAAATGGGGTCTTGGATCACGCTCAAGGTATGCCCTGCGCCAAGTTCAGAGCGGCAATTCCCCGGCAAAATCCTGGGAAGACCCAGCAAGATTGAACAAGCTGGCTGACTGCATTTTATACATCCGCCCACACATCTTAGATTCCTACATTTGACAATGGGATGCAAATTTCACATCTGGTGGCAAGGGTGAATGAGATCTGGCCCATCTTCCCTTGTGGTTTTTGGAAAAGCTCACGGACCAAGGGAAAGGTTTTAAAATACAAAAGTCTGCAGGCACAGTGATTGAAGTAAAAACAAAATGCTGGAGAAAGCAGGTCAAACAACGTCCTTCATATAGCAAAGATAAAGATGCACAACTAACGTTTCAGGCTTGAGCCCTTCTTCAAGGTATGAACAGATACTTTGATGAAAGGCTTAAGCCCGAAACGTTGGTTCTGCATCTTTCTCTTTGCTATAGAAAGTACACTGTTTGACCTGCTGAGTTTCTCCAGCATTGTTTGTACAAGAATAGTTTTGCTGGGGTGCTAACATCATTTGGATTTCAGCATTTGCGTTAACTTTAAGTACTTGCATTCAAAATACAAAATACTGCAGATTGTGGATGATCAGAAAACGCTGAAAATCCTCAGACCATCTGCAGAACAGAAAAATCTCTCTCCATAGATTTTTTTACCCAATCTATTTATATTCAGATCTTTTACTTCCTGTGCCTCAGAATTATTTAAAACATCATTGCAAATGAATGTACTTTAATGCTGCAATGCTTGATCATCTACACCTACCCATCCCTCCATCGAGATTGTTTCCCAGTGGCCATGACAAGTGCCCATCGCTCCAAGCTTCAAAATTGAGAGACTTACCTGTCCATCTTCAATCTTAGTTTTAGGATAATTCAGAATTAACTTGGTAGCATGTTCCCACTTTGCATGGGTGTCTTCCCAGGCCTAAAAGCAAAACAAATTTGCGTAGTAAGGAAAGAAAAATGGTGCAAATGTTAAACATATGGCCCATTTGTCAATATCCAAGTTTGGCTGTCGCAGATGGGATTAGAAAGCAGGCCTTGTCTTCACCAGAGTGAAGTGTTGTTGAGCTTTATTTACAAATATCATTCCAAATTCCTACAGCGTGCACTGCAGAAGAAAATGTGGTAGACGTAACTGAGATTTTGAAGCGTTTGAGCTTTAACGTTCTACGCTCTTCTTTGCTTCTGCAGCAATGTAAACACAATTTGGATCCAAACCCAATTAAAAAGATCTACTTCTGTTAAGACTAACACAGCTTAGTTTACAGCAATTCTCTTGGTGGATACATTATCAGTGACAGCATCGAGTCCACGCTGCTGAAGATCCAGCTGCGCTGGATGGGTCACGTCTCCAGAATGGAGGACCATCGCCTTCCCAAGATCGTGTTATATGGCGAGCTCTCCACTGGCCACCGTGACAGAGGTGCACCAAAGAAAAGGTACAAGGACTGCCTAAAGAAATCTCTTGGTGCCTGCCCCATTGACCACCGCCAGTGGGCTGATATCGCCTCAAACCGTGCATCTTGGCGCCTCACCGTTCGGCGGGCAGCAACCTCCTTTGAAGAAGACCGCAGAGCCCACCTCACTGACAAAAGGCAAAGGAGGAAAAACCCAACACCCAACCCCAACCAACCAATTTTCCCCTGCAACCGTGTCTGCCTGTCCTGCATCGGACTTGTCAGCCACAAACGAGCCTGCAGCTGACGTGGACTTTTACCCCCTCCATAAATCTTCGTCCGCAAAGCCAAGCCAAAGAAGAAGAACATCAAACTTAACAGCACCGGAACAGAATGGGTCAAAATGCCTCTTCTGACAGAGAATTCCATGAGCCTATCACGTTCTGTATAATTTAAAACATTGGCTAACAAATTTCCTTTAAAGTATTTCCCACTCTCACCTTAAACCTCTACTCCCTTGTATTTAACAACCATCCTGGGGAAGAAGGACCCACTGTTGACTCACTATCTCCCATAATTTTAGATATCTCCATCTGATTGGCACACCGCTTCCAACAGTGCAGAGAAAACCTCGTCCAACCTCTCCTCATAGTTAATGCACTCCAATCCAAGCAACATCCTGTTGAACTTCTTCCGCAATCCTCAAATTTGGCAACCAGAAGTAAAGACAATGCAGAAGGAGTTTGTGTATGAAGCCAAAGGAAGTGATTGAGGTCCTTAACTGGTATTCACCATGGAGAAGGAATGGATGATGATGTGATTAGAGCAGGGTATTTTGATATTCTAGGGCATGTCAATAATGAGGAGGCGGAATTGTAAAGCATCTTGAAGAACATCAAAGTGGATAAAGTCCTCACGATACTAAAATAATTTAGGGAAGAGAATGTTATGTATAAACTATGATTGAGCCAATTCCAAAATAGTCGTAAAACAGGGAAGAGGCCATTCACCCCACTGTCCATGCCAATCATCGAGAACCCATTGGCAGTGATTCAATTTATTATTCTTCCCACATTCCCACTGAATCCCCATCCTTCACATAGTTCTACCACCCATCTGCACATCAGAAGCACTTTACAGCAGCAAATTAAACTATCAACTCCCAAATCTTTGCCAAGTGGCAGGAAACCAGGTGTCACAGTTAGAGCGACATTAATGCAGTGTCTGTGACCTGGGTTCAAATCTGGTTTTTCCATGTTTGCGAGGGTTTTTTAACAGTTTCCTACAGGGGTTGTAGGTTAATTTGGGTGTAATTATGCCGCACGGGTTCAAATGCCCGGAATCGACTTCAACCATGTTATACTGTATAATAATCAAGTTTTCTGGACCAATTTTTCAGGTCAAATTTGGGATTTTGGGGGGGTGTCAACTTTACACGGGTCATACTTTTGACCACAGTAAGTACCTGGGTTGTTCAAGGCGGGGGGGGGGGGGGGGGGGGGGGGGGTGAGCTTGGATGGGCGGGACCAGGTGGTAAAGCTGTGGTTGAGGCAGCCGGAGCTCCGATGGGTGGGCAGTTGAGAGGAAAAATTGGGGTGGAGTGGGGGGAGGTGTTCACTTTACCCGGGTCATATGGAAAACATGCGATATCTGGGCCAAAAAAGGAGAGTGGAATTGACCATGACAATGGAATGACTATTATAGGAGTATACACAGTAAATAAAAAAATTTTAAACAGTCACGGTAAGAACGTGCAATCTCCCTCTAGAATGCACCAGAGATCAGAACTGAGCCTGGGTCACACAGGCAGTGAAGCAGTGGCTCCACAAGTGGCACCAATTCTCCGCCGCAAAATATTGCGTTAAACTGCAAACGTGTTCATTAAATAAAATGTCCAAAAATTATTTAGTCAAGTATGTGACTCCCTATTCAGCTAAAAATCTTTCACGAGATGAGGGCAAGGCTGGCAGAATGATGTATGGCTGTACAACTCTTGCATCTTCCTCCACATTCTGCTAAACAGCCAGGCCCTCAATTGGCACTGAACCACAGGTTGCTTTAGAGATTTTTTTTACTCAAGTCAGAATCGCCTTTGGTAGAACCCGTTAACATTCACAATTGCAGTCTCTGTTCATTTCTACGATAACACACTCTGCTAAACTTCACTGAGGAAAGAGCAATTTTTCCCACTCATTAAAATGAAAACCATCCTAAAGTTTGAATCAAACACTGCAACTTATAAATGCTTAATCATCTCATGCTGAAATGCCAACCACCAGCTGAAATTCTTCTTTTTCTTTCTTCTTCTTTGGCTTGGCTTCGCGGACAAAGATTTATGGAGGGTTATGTCCACGTCTGCTGCAGGCTCGTTGGTGACTGACAAGTCCGATGCTGGACAGGCGGTTGCAAGGGAAAATTGGTGGGTTGGGGTTGGGTGTTGGGTTTTTCCTCCTTTGTCTTTTGTCAGTGAGGTGGGCTCTGCGGTCTTCTTCAAAGGAGGTTGCTGCCCACCGAACTGTGAGGCACCAAGATGCACGGTTGGAGGAGAGATCAGCCCACTGGCGGTGGTCAATGGGACCAGCTGAAATAATGCACAATAGAAACAGGCATTTTCCAAACATATCACATGAATGCGTATATCTTACCTCAGTATTGCCTGCTGTTGGATGCTCTATCCTCCTCAACAACGCCATCACCCTTTTTTGAAGAGCTGCTCGCCCTGTAAATTAACACAAATCTATACATATCAGAACAATAAACAAGGTCACAAGAACAAAAAGTAAAAGCCATCATCTCGATGCATGAAGCTGATGAAGTCGACTGCAATAAGAAAGACAACTTCTCAGTTATTTTACATTGACCTCTGATTTTTCAACCATGAACGGTGAAAGCAGGTATAAGAGCAAGTCTTTAAAAGCAAATCAGTCTCATCAAAATTGCAGAAATGCATGTTGTTTTCCATCAAGATCAGCATTTAAATTTGATTGGACATTTGAATAAAAGGACATCTCTTTAGAACAGAGATGAGAAATTTCTTCATTCAGAATTCGTTGCCTCAGATGGCTGTGGAGGCAAGTCATTTAATATACAGGTATTTAAAGCAGAGGTTAACAGGTTCTGATCAGTAAGGGTGTCAAAGGTTGTGGCATTGAAAGGAAAAGTACATCAGTCATGATTTGAATGGTAGAGCAAGGGCAACATGCTGAATGGCCTAGATCTGCACCAGTGTCTCATCACTGGGGCAGGGAAGGAACATTACTGAACTGGGTAAAATGTTAAATCTTAAAATGATCTCAAAGCAGAATATTTCAGTTCTTGAACTATTCACCGCCTCGATTAGCACAAGCTACATCCAGTGCTCCCGGGCAAGATCTCAGTCTTCATCCATTTCAATTAACCTGTTCTTTATAAATTTACCATACAGGATGCCAGAAAATTCAAGGGAATTAAGTTTTCCAGTTTCCAAACTTCTTTTGTTTAATAAGTTGAACTATGAATGGAGCTTCATTAACCAATATAGTGTTGACATAAATATACCTGTTGACATCATGTTGCTGACTGATGCAAATTCCATGAACGTGTTATAATTTGGGAGGATGCTCTGGACGGGCACGTCATCAACCCCGCACCTGATATCAGCTTCCTCACAAAGGTGCCGAAAACATGACATGGAGACCAGAACTGCTTCTATGTCCGGACTCCAGAGGAACATGTAGAGTGTCACCTCCAGTTTCGTCTGTGCTTGACGACAAATTGGGATCCCGCTGCCAAGTGTGGCACTTTCCTACATTGAAAATTTCAGCTTAAGAATCAAAGCAATAAGCAACTACAGAATAATTCGAGCAGTTTTTAAAGACATCGATTGTTATTCTACACCTCCAGCTTTTTATAAAACTTCCAATTCTCCAATCACATTATAACAGAATATTTTTCATCTTTAAACATAGAAACATAGAAAAAACATAGACATAGAAGATAGGAGCAGGAGTAGGTCATTCGACCCTTCGAGCCTGCTCCGCCATTCAACGAGATCGTGGCTGATCTTAAAGTTCAGTACCCCATCGCCGCCTTCTCTCCGTAACCTTTAATACCCTTATACTGAAGAAATAGATCTAATTCCCTCTTAAGTAGATTTAATGAACCTGCCTCTACTGCCCTCTGTGGCAATGAATTCCACAGATTCACCACCCTCTGGGTAAAGAAATTCCTCCTCATCTCGGTCCTAAATGGTTTGCCTATTATCCTCAAACCATGGCCCCGGGTTCTGGATTTTCCCATCATTGGAAACGTCCCATCTGCATCCATTCTGTCCAGTCCTGCCAGAATTTTATAGGTCTCTATGAGATCCCCTCTCAATCTTCTAAACTCCAGCGAGTACAATCCCAATTTGCGCAATCTTTCCTCACAAGTCATTCCTGCCATTCCAGGGATCAGCCTGGTGAATCGTCTCTGCACTCCCTCCATTGCAAGAACATCCTTCCTGAGATAAGGTGACCAAAACTGCACACAATACTCCAGGTGGGGTCTCACCAAGGCCCTGTACAGCTGCAGTAAGGTATCCTTGTTCCTAGACTCAAACCCTCTTGATATGAAGGCCAACATACCATTTGCCTTTTTAACTGCCTGCTGTACCTGCATGCTCGCCTTCAGAGACTGATGTACAAGTACCCCTAGGTCTCTCTGCACTTCCCCATCTCTTAATCTATTGCCATTCAAATAGTAATCTGCCCTCCGGTTTGTATTACCGAAATGGATAACCTCACATTTATCTACATTGTAGTGCATTTGCCATGTATCTGCCCAGTCCCTCAATTTATCTTTAATCCAGCTGTAGTGATGCAAACACTCTGAAGCACACAGTAAAGTCAATCATAAGTTCATGATTTTATCTCATTATTCACTGATCTGAAAAAGTTAGGAATCCATTGTAAACATTTTCCCCATGAGGATACAATACTGAAGATCTTGCTGTGGAATAAAAGTGACTCAAGGGCAAAACAACCATAATTTGTGACATCATGAGTCAAGTCCTTCAATTAGCCCAGTTTCATTTATATACATTGTTATTCAAATTGAACCACCTTTTTTGTAAATGAAAGCTCTGTGTAGTAGAATTTTGTACACCTAATCTTAACCAGCTCTGCTATCATACAAATATTCCTCAAGCCCCTCTCAAATCCTCCTCTCCCACCCAATTTACAAGATTTAGTGCATCGGAGAATAGTATCAATTTTAGGTGTTACTTCCAAAGCATTTTTTTTAAAACTGTGTAAAAGGCCAAAATAAATGCACTGCTCATTCAATCAATGAAAACAAATGGCCAAAATGTTTTTTTTTAAATGAAAATTTTAAAAAATTACAAGACCATATTTTTCAAGGGAAGCAGCACCGAGGAAAAGATGTTTCAACTCAACCACAGTTCTCACAAATGGTCGTCAAGTTCAAAGTAACTCTCGCTACACAAATGCCACCTGACCAGTTCAGGAAAAAAAAATTGAACAATTGAAGTCAAGAAAGAGAATAGACACGGATGATCTGGGACCTTGGAAGAAAACATCCTTATTCAAATTAGCAAACAACAAATGCAAAAACTAACAAGATCTCTGAAGTCCATGTAATGGTCTTGCCGTCGGCTCATGGGGTTCCGAGGAAAGGATGGGGGGAAATCAGAGGTCCTAATGTGATACTAGTTTTGAAATCTCATCAAACTCAGCAAATATAGAAACCCACTGCATTACTGCAAAATATATTTTCCTAAAAAGGTGATAAACACTGAAAATACATGATACATCAACACTTGAAATGAGGTTGGGTTTTATCTGTATTCGAAAAAAGCAGAGAGAGCAATTTATTGTTTCAGAATGACATGTGTTAGGTCTGCTTTGTTCATGAATGAGTGAGACAAACACCAGACTGAGTCGAAATCAGGGTTCTTTGTTCTTTATTACCGGATTGTAACACTTGCAACTAACCATGTTAGTCGGAGAATGCATTCTGCCGTTATCAGCAAAATGGTGATTTTTTATACCCTTGGATACGTGCTTAGAACATCATCATATCATTACTTGTCCAATGACTAAAACTGTTGCTATCCTTTCCCTGCTAGCTTCCTGCCTCTCAATCCATCAATGTCTCTCTTATCTTGTAAGTACAAGGATGCATTCACATCTTGATACAGCCCTGTACAGGGTAACTCCTTACACATTCCCATCTCATGATGTTTTACCTTACACATGGCAATGCTTGGAGGTCTTGATGAAGTGAGAAAGCAAAAAGGTACAGACTGCTTATTTCTAAATTCTTACCAAATTAAAACATCATGGATTATGTTTTATGAAGGTGAGATTCCAGGTTAAAAGTTCAGAATTGAAAATCTGAACTAGAATCAAAACACTTTGCCTTCGTAAATCCACCGTAAAATTAATATACTACGCAGAATCCATCCACAAAATTAATTTTATCGCCTTCTCGGTAAGGAGGTCACATAAAATGTGGATATATATTTCCCAAATGTAGCAATATCATTTTCATTCTGCTAAGAGAGCTCCAGTTTTGCATCTGTCCAGCAAGCAACCCACATTTCTGATCTGCTTGCAAATACTATACTTGGCATTGACAGAGCCTGGCATTTTTCTTCTCAAACCTAAAATAATCAATCTACTATAAAATGAGTTGAAAATAAAAACACAAAATGGTGGAAATATTCAGCAGGTAAGGCACTGTGGGCGTGGGGGGGGGGGGGGGGGGGAAATTCTCTGCCATCCTACACCCCGGGGCAAAAAAGTTCTCTGCCATCCTATTCTTGCACTGCAGCAACAGAGAACATTAATAGAGAGCCTTCATGATGAGCTCATCAATGGCTCACATGAAGGAGACTTGGTATGAATTGTCTGAATTATGGATGTTGAACAACCCATGTTGAGCTGGAGAGGAGTGGATAGAGGTAAAAGAAAAAGCTGAAGGCTGAGCCAGTATCATCAATCATTCCCTGAAAACTACCCCCTCACCAAATACCAAAGTCAAATTGCAGCTAACAACAATTAACCCACTTAAGAATTTCCTGCTGTAGTACCTTTTTAAGTTTAAATTTAAACATATAGCACAGTAACAGGCCCTTCTGGCCCACAAGCTCATGCTGCCCAATTACACCCAATTGACCTACAACCCCCGTACGTTTTGAAGGGTGGGAGGAAACCAGAGCACCCGGAGAAAACCCACGCAGACACGGGAGATGGTAAAAATTCCTTACAGACAGTGCGGGATTCGAAGCCCGGTCACTGGTGCTTTGCGCTAACCACTGTGCTAACTGTGTGGCCCTTTTGTGCCCAAGAAGTATAGTGAAAAATTACCCACAAAGATGATGGAGCTTCTCATCCCTTAAAAAGTATCATGCCAATGTTTATGTTATTGAGCAATAAAACGGTATCACGTCATCATTCTTTCACGGGGTGGGGCAATATAGTAAGCTTTAAAAAAGTCAGTGAAATGGTGAAATGTTCTGGAGAATATTACCTTATTCTTCAGTAGAAATTTATTCCGACAAATTAGAATTTCCCGTAACCACTTGAGAATTTCCGTGCTGTTTAGCACCTGGTGAGCAATCAATTTCTTACAGATGAAGAACAGAACCTGAGAGCTGTCAATACAAAACACAATAATTAGAAAGAATATATCCATTTCAAATTGATTCGAAGTGTAAGGTGAAGGAGAATTACATCACTTCTGCGCAGAGAAATGAAATCGCACTCACGGATAGCAAGTAAAATGCTGATAGAATATTGGCCTTTATTTCGGGGGGTACGGATAGGGACGTTCTGATGCATCCTTACATAATATTGGCAAGATTGCACTGAGTTTTTGTTCCCATATTAAAAGAACAATAGGCCTGCATTGGAGTCAGTGCAGAGAGCATTCATTACTTCGATTTCTCCATGAAAAAGCAGATTTATAAAGAAAGATTGAGCCTAATCATTGCAGTATGGAAGAATGAAAGGATGCCACACTAAAACAAAGGGACTCAACAAGACGGATATTAAGTGAACGTTACCCCCCCCCCCCTCCCACCCCCACCATCTGTATCTAGAACTGAGGAGTCCAACTTCAACATATCACAAGATGTAGGAGCAGAAGTAGGCCAATCGGCCCATCTTGTCTGCGCCACCATTCTATCATGAGCTGTTCCATCCTCCCAGTCAGCCCCTCTCCCTGGCCAGATGATGGCCACCACAAGATTGAGCGGAGGAGGATTGTTTTTCTCATATAATTGTATTTCTTTGGAATGTTCTGCTCCAGAGATTTGCGAACACAGAATCATTGATATTCAAGAAAGAGAAAGGAAGACACTTCAACTACAAGGGGCACGGGTAGAGAACACAGTTTGGATAGCACAACAGATGGAACTGCTCCAGCACAGTGACAGCACCCCAAATTCAATCCTAACCCTCACTGCTGTCTGCGTGGAGTTTGGTCGGTTGCCATGGCCGGCCCCAAGGGGGAGATCTGCAGGTATCTCCCCCTTAAATAAGTTATTTTGCCCCTCCCCCCGTCACTTGCAGCACTAGCATTGCTAGGATCACGTGGTCTCGTCTCCGCGTGATATAAGCATGCGCATTTGTCTGTTACGTCAGAAGGAGGGGGTGACGGCAGTGCAGAGAGGAGGTTCGTGGCAGGTATGGCACCCACCTCCCCCCCCACCCCGTTCTGCGCTGAGTGAGTTTTCGAACTGCAGTTTGTGTCCCCTAATGCCCCCGATTAGACTTATTCTGACGCTGCTGAAGATTTCCACCCCTGTCACCAAGGCGTGCAGGTTGAAAGGTTAAGTGGCTGCTGCGCACACTACTCCCGGTGCGTAGGCAAGCAGTAGAATCTGAACGCTTTCATGGGAATATGGGGAGACTGGAAAGAATGTAGGATTGGCAGATGTGGATGCTTTGTGGCCACTACGGATTCAATGGGTTAAAGGGTCTGTTTCAGTGCCTTTAAAAAGATGTTGTGCTAAAAATTTGATCATAGTTTCACTTTTCAATGGAGCGAGATAAAGTCACTGACCGATGCACGACTACTTCTCCTGGTTTGTGCCATGCCTGGGGCTGGAAGGAGCACAGCTCAATTTGTTTCAACATGAAACCAATTGGAAACATTTCCATCTGATGGTTCGTTTCCACCCAAGAACAGATATCAGGCTCTTCAACTCTTTGCCCTAGCCTAACCACAAGATCACTGGTGACCATTGTATTTTTGCATTGCCAGCCGACTTTGATTATGTATTATCTATTTTCATTTCCTTTTCTATTTACTACTTTTTAACCTCTTCATAAGTGTTGTGCGGTTTATGTATCTGGTCTACTTGCATGTCAATAAACTTTATTCATTTATATCACTAAAGCATTTAGAAATTAGGAAAATTGATTATGCTCTTTGGAATTCACTGAAACAGGTTGACAACCAAGACTTCAATGCACACTTGGCAACAATCATTTGAGGTAGATTTTTTTTTCCAAAACCTGAATGATCCAATCACCAAACAGAGAAGTTTGTATGTGTCAAAATGACAATTCTGTGCTCAATGTCAAGTTATCCAGACTTGTGAAAAAGATAGTTTTATACAAGGTGTGCGAAAGCAACTTGTTAATTGAAGGTCCATTTTCTGATCATTTCACTCGAATGATTTGGATGCCAATTACCTCTGCATTTTGCCAAGCTACTTCAGTGAAACAACACTTCTGTTTGGTGTTTTTTTTTTACTTTCTCATTGCAACTATCCTCTCATTGGAAGATTAAATATTTCTGTTTTTGAGTTGGTTGCTTAATTCATCAGATTTAAAAATAGCAAATGTGGAACATGTATGGCGTCCAATGAATTTTGACCCAAATGATTATATGTACAGGGAATAATCGTTCAGCAATCTAATAGCTTCCATTCATTTTCTGCTTCAGTTTATCAATAAAATTAATGTCTTTCATAAACTGGGACTTATTAAAAACATATTAAGTGTAGCATAATTATTTCACAAGCAAAATGAAACTAAACAGTTATCCTGATCAAAGAAAAAGCCACTCCTCACAAAATACTCAGTTAAAAATTTGGAATGAAGGTATGCTTGCAACGCAAATTATTTCAACTGTGCCCAAATGTTTTTAATCAGTGGGATACCTTAACAGGCAAAATATGTACTTGTTCTTTACAATAAAAATACTAACTTCCACAAACAGGTAAATGGGGCAACATTTGGTTAGTGCATTGAGGATGGTTTCTTGAAGCAGTATACAACAGACATACAGAACGGTAACAGGCCATTTCGGCCCACAAGTCCGTGCCACCCAATTAACCCTGGTAAATTTCGAGCGGTGGGAGGAAACTGAAGTCCCCAGGAAAACCTACACAGACAAGGGGAGAACATACAAACTCTTTACAGGCAGCACAGGATTCGAACCCTGGTCCCGATCACTGGCGCAATATGTAAATAGTCCAATCAGAAATGGGGCCAGACTTTGTATTGGGAAATGGGCCTAGCCAACCAAACGGAGTTTCAATGGGAGAACATGTTGAGAATAGTGTTCACCATTCAAGACAGTTACAAATCAGGATGAGCTTGGGCCTTTAAGAAAGTACTAAATTGAGAGAGGACATATTATGACATTATTAGAATTTATTACGAGAGCCCAGGACAGGCATGCACCAGTGAGCAGGAAGAACAGGGATAGCAACTGAAAGAAACTTGGAAATCTTGAATTTAGTCAAACAGGAAAAAAAGCAGCATATGCAAGGATTAGGAAGCTGCAATCAGATGGAATTTATAAAGGTGGCTGAAAATAACTCAAGCCAGGGCATTAGAATGGCCAAAAGGGGCCATGAATTGTTTGGAGTGCAGGACTGGAGAAAATGAAAGGAATTTTATACTATATTAAAAGAAAGCACGTGACTAGGGAGAGAACTTGATCCCTGAAGAGGAAAAGGGGGGTGGTGGGGGAGAGAGAATTTATGCTTGGGCTCAGAGGAAATGAGTGAGGTATTAAATGAGCACTTTTCATTGGTGTTTACCAAGACATTCAAAGTTTAGATTTAGTATCAGTGTGCACGCACAACATCACATGCAACCCTGAGATTCTTTTACCCACAGCCCAAGCTACTTAAAGGTAGTGCAAAACACTGTACTCAACAAAAGATGCATATGCAAAAGAGAGAAATGTCAATGAGAAGGAAGTACAAGGCAAAACAGAAAGAAAAACACTCAATAATAAAGTCCAAAGTAAGTGTCCTTAAATGAGTGTCTGATTGACTTGGTTGTAAGAGTCTGATGATGGAGAGGTAGCAATTGGAGGACAGTAATGGAGAGCACATGAAGAATGCACTGGGCATTTTGAAATCACAAAAGAGGTGGTTTTGGATCTTTTGAGACACATAATAGAGGATATCCCCAAGTTTTGGTGGGATCATATATCCCAGATTATTAAAAGAGGCAAGTCAAGGATTGATAGTGCCTCGACCATCATCTTTGTGTCCTCACTAGCAATAGGCGAGGACCCAGAGGACTGAAGATTGTACCTTTGTTCAAGAGGAGAAATAGGAATAATCCAGGAAGCCTTCACATCGGTGGTTTGGAAACTACTGGAGAGGATAATTGTGGATAGGATTTAGCACATTTGGCCAGATTAGGAACACCTAGCAGGACTTGGCACTGGATAGGTCATATCGTTCAAACTTGAAAGTGTTTTTTTTTGAGGAGGTGACAAAGGCGGAAGTCATGATGGGCACATGTGTGTGGCTTTCTCCAGAATGTAGGAGGTTGAAGGGCAACCTGAAAATTTATTAAATCGTGAGAGAAGTTGAGAGGGTAAAGAATGCCCCAGGGCAAATGTGACACACAGAAGAGAACCTGCACTTAATGGGGAAAAGGAAAATTAAGGGAGATGTGCAGGTTAACCCACCGTGTTGGTGCCTGGAATTGCCTGCCAAGATAGTGGGGCAAATACATAAACATGAAGGTATCTATCATGTGCACACGTCAGGGATTCAGTTTGCTTTGAACATTATGTTCTATTCTGTTCTCGTGCTACACTATTTGAGTCATTACATTATAAAGAAAAAGGAATGGGTGGGTGAACGATATATACAATATGAATATATTATAAGGTTTACCTTATATCCCAGAAAGTTGCTATTGGTGCATCTGGGTTCCATAATCCTATGTTTTCTGGTTGGTGAAGAACTAACAAGGCCTGGAAATAGAAAGGGTAAGAAAACTTTTAACTGAGAACAAAACCCAAAAGGGCTTTTCATCAAATCGTTTCTCCAAGAATCAATGAACCAATTGATGTTTTAATTTTCATCGCAGTTAGCTTCTGGTGAGTGATACATTTATTTTTCTACAGACAAACTGGATCGATATTTCACTTTGGCAATACAAGAGACAATGGATGCAGGAATCAGGGGTGAAACAAACTCCTGGAAGAGTGCAGATCTAACGACAGCACCAGTGACCGGGTACAAATCCGGTGCTGTCTGCAAGAAGTTTGCACATTTTCTCCACGTCTGCGTGGGTTTCCTCCAGGTGCTCCAGTTTTCTCCCACCCTCCAAAACGTACAGGGCTTGTAGGTTCATTTAGGTATTTGGGTGGCACGGGTTGGTGGGTCAGAAAAGACTGTTACCATGCTGCACGTCTAAAATTAAAATTTTAAAATGTAAAACTCAGTGGGTCAAGCAGGATCCATGGGGAGAAATGGACAGTTAACTTTGTCGAAATACTGCTTCAGGACCAATTTTATTGGGCTTTCAATACCGACGTTCAAGTAAGTATAATGTAGAAGGCTAGCTAACATTAAATGTTGGAAAAGCATAGCAGTTCAAAATATGACAACAACAATGTTCTGGAGAAGACTCTTCCCCCAGAACAGTGAACCTCAGTAAAACCTCACTTCTGGTTGATCAAAAACGAAGCAGAAGGATTCCATCTTGTGTTCTCACCTCCATGGCTTCCTGTGCTATCTCAGGCATGCTCGTCTGTGGAACTAGCTGAACAAGACCAGTTATCAACTCAGCGGTGCTGTTCTGAATTTCATGTCCAAGCTTCCCAGGATTCTACTCAGCACAAAAATAATGTTAGGAAAGTTCAAAAGATGAAACAGAAAACAAAAATAAAAGCCACAGAAATCTACCTGTGGACATTTACAGTCATACAGCAAAACATAACTTTTCTCTTAATTTGGAAATTGAAACCCTGAAATATTTTTCACTCATTTCACATCAGTTTGCAGGAAAAATTTCAGATTGTTCAAGTCTTCTCTGCACTCTTTCAATCTCATGGATACCTTTCCTGTGAAACACAACAGTCTGCAGACACTGTGATTGTAGCCAAAATACAGGAATGCTGGAGCAGCCCAGCCGGTCTCACAGCATCCATAGGACACACCAATACAGTAAAACCCCTGGTATCTGGCACCTAAGGGGATGGGGAGATGCCGGACAAGTAAATTTTCTGGTTACTTGAGATTGTGTGGATTGACAGCTTGAATTCCTGATTATGGGTTTTGCTGTAATAACACCAAAGAATTGATAAAACTGCTTTCAAACCGATGTTGCTATCTTTAAGTCTTTTAGCATTATTAACTAGTCATAAAATTGCATTTGTGATCTTCCAAGCTTCACCTTTCAAACTTACGTGCAACATAAGCTTCGGGTCCCCGTGGATTAACTTCACAATGGCCAACAGTAAAAATTTATAACTTCGGGTTTCCGAGTCTGTTGGTTTTTCTTTAAATTTAAATTTTTCCTTGAATGTAAGACTCTGAATTTTTTTTTTAAAAAGAAAGAAAAATGAGAATAAACAAGACAGTTCAGTTGATTATACCCAATAAAATATTACTCTGGTTTCGAATGGACCAAAAATCTGATTCGCACATTAACAAAACACTAGTCTCTATATACATACATAGACACCATTTATTAAAACCACTTTGAACATTCAAAAAAAACAATTATAAAACAATGGAACAGAATGTAAAACATTAGTAAATGCATGGCAGAAAAGGAGCTGTTTAAATTTAAATCAGATTTTTTTTCAACAATTAAGATTTTATTTGAGAAGGTGGATGCATGCTACGTATTCAGACCTAGATAGATTACACTGGGTTTACTAATGTAACTAAGCACAGAAAAGTCAGTGGTCTAATTGCTTTTCTGTGGTAGTTACTACGAATCATACTTACTGCAACAGAAGCCCACTGCCATGCAAAACAGTGACTGGTTGGCGTCTGATCATGTGAGCGACAGCAGCCAATAAGCACAGAAAATAAAGCAGAAGACAAAGCACCACCAATCAGTGTTAGAGTAGCCATGTTAAACAGCTGCTACCTAACCGAACAGGTGACACTAAACATAGTTACAAATGGGTATGAAATGAAAGATTTTGCGCTTCTCTCCCCCCCCCCCCCCATAAACCATCAGAATGCTCCAATCTACCTATATTCAAAATCTTATACCCTCAGGATGCAAAGTGACAATCATTACAACTGAATTGAAATACTAGATAGTCAACTTTTAGCTAATCAGCAATCTAAACCGTCAAAAGGCTCCATAAACTTAATACTGGATGGAAACATATGATGACTCCTTCCAACATTTATTTTTTAAAAATTGCCTTTGCTCCCCATAATCTACAAAAGGCATCATGGTCTCATGCTAAATTTGGTGCAATGTCCATTGTAAATCTAAAATACTAGAGATAGACGTTCACAAACATTTACCTGTTCCATCCAGTTGTGTAGTGCCAATTCAACACCAATGTGTAAAAACGACTACAGTGTAAAACAAACACACACAGAGCATGTGTCCAATGTCATAAAAAATGTAAACATCAAACATCCATACTACAAGCCATTACAAAGCTCTGGTGTCAGTTGTTTATTTCTCGTCCAGAACTTTTTACTCCCCAGCCGCTGAACCAATCGATAGGAAAAATTAGATTAATGCACCAAAAACAAAATAACTCAAAGCACAGCTTGGCATCAACTGCTCAATCCTCAGTCCACTGGCCAAAGATCTGATAAGACTATCATGCAGTTAGTTCATGTTGTGACAGAGACCAAAATGGGAAGGAGCTTCGCCTTTGCAACAGATAAAGTTGATCAGCCACAAGAATTATATCTATGGCCTCTGCAATCAAGTGCAGAAAAATAGCTTGGCTTGCCTACTTTGGGGAACGTTCTGTTGAATGCAAGAGATCAAGGCATCTGCATTTTTGAATGGGAATGAAGCAAAATAGAGGGCGAGAAAGATCTTGGATTTTGAACGAATTAATGGTTTTTGTGATCATAGGCCAAGTTAGACATGACATTGGCCAACTATCAAACCGCACTTTATTTCTTTTCTATTAATCACATCTTGGCAAGTTCGTCCACTTATCTGTGAAAAATATGGTAATTTTTTTTCCCTTATGTAGGTTTCAACTTTTGACTTAAGCAGACTTCCTCATTTAAAAGAGCAAATCGTTCAAAATTATTGACACCAATGGTACAGTTATTGTCCATTTCCCTTTCAAAATGGACCCTGCAAAACTAATACTAAAAAAATGTTCTTTCCAAGTTTTTATTTTGCTCATATAAACCTAATTGCAGGGTAAATATCCACAAATAGACTTTCTCCTGAACCACTGTGTTTTATTCATATATAATTCAATAACTAATCTGCTACAAGAAACACTGCTCTCTGGGATTTAAAAAAACGTAACTTTGATGAAATAGAATCTAGTCCCCACCAAATATTAATTATTTGAAATCTAATTTTCTAACTCTTGCAACTGTATAACGTCCATTCATATTTGAGGATGCATGGTTCAAAAAAATGCTAGAAACTATATCTCAGACAAATAGTTATGGAAAAAACTGCAGCAATGGTATATAATGGAAACATTCAAATAATCCCACAAGGAACCGATTGACAGGCATACCGATGTCATTCGCAAGGGAGCATGTGTACTACAGCTCTGCATCACCCTACTCAGAGTTTCTGCCAACATGCCTCGGAGTTCTCCGGAGTAACAGTAGACAGCATCAATCTTGGGCCACCAATCCACTGCAGACTTAAGATGCAAGGGATAAGAAAGAGAAAATATGAGACATTTCATTTAAACACAGTTTAACTGAATGATCTTGCATCTATTCATAATCAATTGTGCTAATGTACCATTCCTTTACCATCCAGAAGAGGGCAGAGAGTTTGCACAATTCAAAATCTGCCTCCTATCACGTACACAAGATGGTTTTTGTCGTTTCATCGTCGTAAGATTCCCAGAAGCTACTGATGCTATTTTGCTTGCAATTGTGAGCTGCCACATTCTCCCATGAAGAGCTAGAATTGGCCTCATATTACAAAGAAAACTTGTGGTCAGAATTTATATCTCAGGCTGAATTAAAACTCAGATTGCTGATATGAAATATGAACATTCGAACTAATTTTGTACTCAGAGCCAGCTAGCAACATTTTACAAAAGGTCCACTAATTTTAAATGAATGCAGTTTAAAGTAGAAACTTGTCAAATAAATAATTTCAAATATAAAATTACATAATCGAACTCCCTTACATTGCTTCCCATTGGTTAACACTGTGCAAATATTGTTTATATTCTAACTTCCTTGTTACATGTAAATGGTTTTGAAAGCTATACAAAAGGCAAGATTCAACTATATACTGAACAAATTAATTCCAGGATGAAAGGTCAATCAATAGCTTTGCTTTGGGTGCAAGTTGCAGGTGGAAGAGAAGGGAAGTGGGGTTAATTTTTTTTAAATTAGTGCAGGAAATGCAGTTTAACTGTTGATTCGGAGTCAGGAAGTAATCAAGCTGCATTCAAACAACACTGACAGATGAAGAGCATTACCAGGTTTAAGCTATTCTTGTTCAGAATTCTCTCAGGATAATCAAAACCGTGAATAAAGTAATGGAAAAATCTGTGGTTTTAAACATCTATTGGTTTTTGTTAAGCATTGCATGTGATGCCTTCAAACATTAAAAATTCTAAAACTATTGTGTGTGGCAATTTAGTTCATGCATATTTGGCCATCACTTTACACTTAAGGTGGCATCAAAATTTTCAACTGGCTGCAGTTAAAAAAAAAAAGCTTTTTTGCCATTCACTCATAAGAATAAATTGTCCCTGGATACTGCAGTTCAAGTAAATAGCTCTGGCTTGTTTTGTGAACAAAATACATTTCCATAACATGTTAAAACACTCATCGAGCTCGAGTTTCAAAATACAAATCGACTTTGCAACTTTCTCCCCCCTCCAGCCTGTTTAAAATCGACTCTTCATTCAGATAATAATGCCATTTGTAATTGTAATTTTGAAAAATTTAGGTACCAGAAAACAATCAAAAAATTGGCAGGCATCTTATCGCAGGGGACTAAAATAGTTTTTAAAATATTCAAAACAATACTTGTTTTTGGTGTCAGACCTTGGTCAGGTTCTTGCGTATTGAAGTTACTGGTGAGTCATAAAATATGCACGATCAAATTTTAAGAAAGCAATCAAGCCTTAAAAATATAAATACTTTAAGAACACTATCTAATTTTGGAACTTTGGGAAAAAATTCAACAGCTGGCAATTAATCATTGTGGCCTTTTTTTTAAAAGCTTCATTTCACAGTCTGCATCTACCAACATCAAATCTGCATCCCAGGTTCAATGCTGATCTTGGATGTTGTCTGCATGGAATTTGCATGTTCTTCCTGTTACCAGGTGAGCTTCCTCCAAACACCATTTTCTCCCACTAACAAAGAGACATGCCAGCAGGCAGGATAATTGGTGAGCAAATTGTCCCCAATATGTAGGTGAGTGGTCAAATTTGTGGGGAGAATAAAATGGGATGAGTGCAAGATTAGCATAAATGGGTTGCTTGGTGGAATGCAGGGACTGGATGGGCTGAAAGGCCAGTTTCCATACTTTATGACTAACAATGCAATCTAGCTCCTTTACACTCTCAAGGTAAAATGGTGCAGCAGCTGGACCACTGCAAACCTCATGCTGATGTTTGGATCTCAGCACTGGTCTGAAAGATGATGGCAAATAATTCACTGTTCTTTCAAAATTGGTTGTTGTAGAGCACCTTAAACATCTCGAGAATGTCTGTCTCCAAGAGTGATAAATATACTTTCTGTTTGTGTAAAAGCATAACCTGAAATTTAATCTCAATTCAAACACAGCAAAGTGGGAAGTTTAAGACCAAGAATAAATGAATAATAAACCATACAACTTTTATTTCAAGTTCAACTAATCCCCCAAAAAAATCAGAATATATACATGTTAAAATATTACTCAGTCCAATCCTTTCCATAAACAGCATGACTCATGAGACACTGGCATATATTTACATTGAATTCATTTTTAAGGCAACATCTTTCACTGGCAGAGGGCAAGGGAAACAATCTCGCAAAGAACCACAGAATCACTCAATTTCCAAACATACCCTGAGAAACGATGAACGAAACCTTTAAAACAGCATGCTCACAATGAGCCATCTTGCTTACGTTTTATTGATGAATATTCCCTTTGCAATATATGAACCCCATTCTACTCTACTTCAATGCAGTATCATCGGTAACATTTCAATTACTGAAGATGTTCAGATTAGAAGTAATACTGCTGGAAACGCCGAACACTCAGGCACGAGTATTGTGTAGAATTAACTTCCCACAATTTGGACCACAGGTGTGGAAATGTTGGCTTTACACTCCTGAACAAAGATCAACACCAAAGAGAAAAACTCCAAAGAACACAGGAATTCCTCGAGTCCTTCTTTGATGTTTTCCCAATACACTTCAAAACATGGAACAAGTTGGAATTCTTACATTGAAACCCAGTTGGAAAAAAAATTCATACAAAGCACACGCTCCAATTTTCCAGTTTAACAAAGAAATTAATCCCAGAAACTACTACATGGAAATCTGAATGAACTAATTTTACACCAGAAAGAACCTATGAAGCTTCAGTGAAATGCAGTTAATACTCAACTTTACATTTTCACTTTACCAAAGCACTGAGATTGTGTCTTGAAGTTTCTGCGTGAAATTAACAGGTACCATTCGAGTCTACTTGCTCAGCAGCAGAAAAAACAATTTGCTGGAGCATAAAATACTTACATTTGTAATTATTCTGTGCAATGAATTAACCAACACATAATGAAAGGTTGGGGGAGAAGATGATGCCAAACAGACCTGCAAGAATTGAAAGAATTTCATGTCAACAAGAGGATGTCCAAATTGCAATCTGCCAAATAGTTGAAAAAAAAACTTGTGGTTCAAAAACTAATCAGCTTTTTGTCTAACATTTGCCTTCACGTCTTCCTCATAATTATTCCGCGAGCCAGTCAATGGAGAAAAAAAAATTACTCAAAGCTCACCACTTTCAGGCCCCATGAGAGAAATCCTGCTCTTTTCCACACCTCAGTTAATCTTCACATTTTGCCCATACAGATAAAAAGAAAAACAGCTCTTTTCAAAACATGGGAGAGTTCTCCCAGTATTTTGGCCAACATTTATCCCACATCCAACATGAAAACCAGCCCCTTCTCATTATATTTAATGGGACATTTTTTAATCCACCTCTTCCATTGTGCTGTGCCATCCTTTGCAGCCTTCACCTTTTACTCTGTTCCAATGATCAACACAATTATGTTACTGAAACAAATTTGCTCTAATGTCATCAAGTTCCAGGTGAAGTTGAAGTGTGCAAGAATGCTGTGCATCTGCTTGTGGACTCCCAATCAAGTCAACAGTTCAAATTCCACCGTGGCCAGGTATGGCAATTGATTTGGTCACTTTCAAGACAGTCATAATCTTCTCAAACCAGCCAGACACTTACATATCCAAGAGCATAGCAAGCTACACCAAGAGTGTGAAAAAGGGGCAGAGTTCAGAGTAAGAAATGCAAAGTTCAGGAAATATTGAAATCCATGCAGAGGAATAAGTGGCTGTTATACTCGGAATATTTACATTTCAATTTGTATTGATTAGATTTTAACAAGTTTACTATCTTTCTTGGAACCAACACACCAATGGCATCATGAAGAAAGCCTCTACTTCCTCAGGAGTTTGCGGAGGAGCTAGTGGAGTTGTTTAAGTGAACCGGTACGGACTTGAAGGGTCGACATGGCCTGTTTCCGTGCTGTAAACGGTTATATGGTGATATGGAATGACAACTCCTGCCTGCTAATGGAATTTCACAATATTTTTTAAAGCTGATTTTTATCACATAATTTTCTCGATTAAATATAATGTTGCTCTATTTAAATATTAGAGGTTTTTCCCCCTGGTCAATCATCCTATTTTTGGAGTGGTATAATTTTTATAAATTCACCATAGAAGTCAAAAGACAAGAAAATTAAAGTATCAGCAGGAAAAATTGAATCATAGCTGGATACCTTGAAATGATTATTGTTATGAGGGTTGATACGAAAGCAGGAAACGAAACAATCTATCATGAGATCCACATCTGCACTCTGGCTACCAGCACCCCTGGAGAAAGGCTTGCTGGGATTGAACAACAGGGCCTGTGAAATAACCACACCAAAGCAATTATTGAGACAAAAGAAATATTATATGTGTAATGAAGTGTATTGAGCATCTAATTTATTTGATTAGTTTCAGAGCTTCCACTGAAACTTCATTTCATTATTTGTTAGTCATTTATGGCGTACTTTCAGAATTTAAGTCAAAATAGCCAATTGAAATAACTTTAGCAGGAACAGCAAACAGAGAGAGAAAAAAAAAGAAATTCACAAAGTATCCTGCCAGGAGAAATCAAAATGAATTATTATCTGCCTTCCCTATGACTTCTGAACTCATGAAACCTCATGCAGCTCTATCAAGGTCAGCTTTAATTTATAACACACAAACAAACATGAAGCTCCAGGTGTCAAACGAGCCAAGTGTCAGTACCAAAGTCATACAGCAGACCAGGAGTTTAAATTGTTGAACATTTCTTTAATTTCCACTTTGAAACGTAATTCAAGAAAGCTTGATTATGGTCATCCAACAATTGAACACAACAGGATTAGCGAAATGTGCTTTCAAGACTCCATATTCCCATATGAAGGAATAGGTGAAATCACAGCGTTAATAGAGTCATTTGGTTTTGAAGTCACGGTCGTTATCCGTCCAAAGTAAATCAGACTGAGTAACACAAACATCCTTCTTGTTCGCCCCATATGGATTGGGTGAACAACCTATTTTTTTTTTAAAACCACAAATAGCATGATACAAACCAACATATTTCACAGCAAAGGTAATTTTTGTGGCATTAAATCAAGAACATTTTGAAAACATACAACTATATTGGATATGGATTTGAAGCAGCTGTCAAATGTTGTGATTGCATATGAAGATCACCACAGTGCAGTCAAACTGCCTCATGACTTCAGTTCATTTTGTGAAATCGTGCCATCAATTTACCTGGCAAACCATTAAGTGTTTTCAAAGCATTCACTTCATGACAGAACAGTTTTAACTTGCAATCTATACTGTTGTGCTTTGATAACCCAAAGAGAACGTTGCATTGGACTTAACTTGCCATGATGCTGAGGTGACAAGCTGACTTTTGGCTCATAGTTGGAGCTTTTTGGCTTAATGCCAGAAAACTTGTGGCAAAGAACAATAATAATCATAGCCCGTAACTGATGATCAAGCCAAAACAAGTGACTGGGTTGGCATCACAAACAATCATTACTTCTCTACACATCTTGGACTCATCCCCATTCAATTGGGTCTTGACAGCCAATACCCCAGATTGGTCAATGTTCATTTTTATCCATGTGCACGGAATCACTTGAGGAGTATTAATCTCACCTTGGATACAATTAACCCTTCTGATTTCCTTTAACAAAAACTAGGAAGTCGTGAGGAATTATTGTCGGAAGACCAGATTTTTCACTTCCCCAATTCAGCACACAGGTGCACCAATTAGCTGGAGTAACAATCTTGGTAGATTTTTTGTTTAAAATATGGATGGAAGATGATTTTTTTTTTTTATTTTTTAAATCAGTTTTGTGAAACAATTCCATCCTTCAGTCTCAACACAATCGACAGGTCAAGCAGCATCAGTGGGAGAAAAGGAATTGTCAATACCTCAAGCCAGAAACTTGGAGTCATGATGCGAGGTTTTGTTGATCATTTATTTTCCCCCACTGATGCTACTCAACCGGCTGAGCTCCTCCAACAAATTGTATATTGCTCCACATTCCAACATTGCAGTTTCTCAAGCGTCCATCCCTCAGTCAACCTTCCTCCTCTTTACTTATTTAAAATTCCAAATAAATATCCAAATTTGGTATATTATAAAGATGCATTTTCATTTGGAAAGTTAACACAAGTGGAAGTAATGGGCATCGTGACATGTAGTAACTTACCTTTAGGTCAACAACCATGGACTGAACTTGAAAGCAGATGACGGAGTTGTCCTCCCAGCTGATGTACGTGGAGGCCTTGCACAATTTCACACAGGCTATAGCAGCACTTTCTGTTAGTTGTCGACTGCCACTATGACCAGCAAGAGCTTTCTTTAAGTTCTCCAGGAACAGCTTCTGCACAAATATCAGGAAGACAACAGTGAGACAAAACAAATCAATTCCACTTATATACAATAATACACTTATAAACACTAATATACACTAATGCTATGGAGTCATGGAGATACATTGTCTGGAAATAGGCCCATCTCATCCATGCCAACCAAGCTGTCAACCCAAACTTGTCTCACTTACCCTTGCTCGACCTGGATCCCTCTAAACTTTCCTTAGCAATGTAACAGTCCAAGTATATTTTAAATACCGTAACGTCATCTCTCAGTCTCCAATGCTGCAGGGAAAAAAATCTTTGTCTATCAGCCACTCCTTACAACTCATGCCTTCTAGTCCCAAGAATCCTCGTGAATAGTTTTTGCATTCTTTCCAAATTTAATGGCTTCCTTCCTATAGCAAGGCAACTAGAACCGTACATGGTATTCCTATACTGTCATATCGACAAGTTGTGCAGCTGTTACATGACATCCCATCCTGACCAATGAAGGCAAGCATGGCAAATACCTGTCCACCTGTTCCTGCCACTTTCTATATAGCTGTATCCCAAGGTCTTCCTGTTCCACAAGATTCCCCAGGACCCTACCATTCACTATACAAGGCCTGCTCTGGTTTGACTTATCAAAATGCAAAACTTTTCACATGTCCAAAGTAAACTCCATCTGCCATTCCTCAGCCCACTGATTCAGGTGATCAAAATCCCATTGTAACCTTAAACCCCTTTTTCACAGAGCTTGAAAGCCAGGTTTGATCCACCTTTCGAGCTTTGTGTTTTAAAAAAGGGCAGGGGTGGGGTGTCTGGACTTGCCATTCTTCGATCTGCCAAGGTAGGTGGAGTGTATCTTTGTGGGACCTATTTAAAATGGTCAACCTGTGTTGCCAGGTCGAAACAGCAAGGGAAGATGATGTCACAATGTTGGGTCCAGAAAAGGTTCATAGTTAGTAGCGAGTCGAGCAGTGGACACTGTCTGTGTGAATCAGATTCAGTGGGTGTGGACACAGGGGTTTGCAATCACACATAGCTTTTATTAACACAAAACAATTTGTAGAAGAGTGTGGGAAAATATTAAACAGTACCCAATTACTGCTCCTATGTCTTTTAAAAGTGTGTTAAAGGGGTGCTGAATACAATTAGCCTTAGCCTGCCCTTGTAACTCCCGAATGAAGTTGGCAGGAAAAGCAGATCTCATTTTGTAACCTCAATCTCAACAACAATACAATTGTATTTTTTAGGTTTGAATGTCTGTGAAAATTGCTAAAATCAACAGTCAAACATTTATAAATTATGCAGAGTATTATAACAATTTCCCATGCTCCTTTATAAACTGCTTTATTCCCATAACATTTTCCCACTCTCTTATGTAATTGTTAAGTGTTAATAAAAGCTACATGTGATTGCAAACCCTTGTGACTTTGCTCAACACAATGTCACACTAAGCACCGATGCTACTGTGCGACACGTCCCGACTACTTTGCTTCAGGAAGTCAGCTTGCTGTATAAAAGGACTCACAGCCAGTTTTTTTTTCTCTATTCTATATGAACAAGCAAGCCATCTTCCAAAGACAGGTCATGTATACAGCAGTATTGCGGCTTTTCAGTGGAAAAGGGGCTTAAGATAACCTTCCTCACCGTCTGCTATACAATCGTCTGCAAGCTTACTAATCATGCCATCTACATGCTCATCCAGATGATTAAAATAATCAGTAGCAAGGGACCCAATTACAAATCCCTCCAAAACGCCATTTGTCACAGTCTGAAAAAAAAACACCTTCCTCCACCATCTTCCATCTCTGACCAAAGCTAATTTTGTATCCAAATGACTAGCTCATCTTAGGTCCCATGCAATCGGACCTTCCAGACCCACCTACCATGCGGAACCTAGTCAAAAGCCTTGATGAAGTCTATGAAGACAATGTCCTCAATCCTCTTGGTTACCTCTTCATGAAGCACTATTTCCCATGCATAATACTCTCCCTTACCTCACACATGGCTAATGATCTAATAAATGATACAAATATCTCAGCCAATCCTCCTGCAATTTCTTCCTTGGCTTCCTACAATGTCCTGGGGAATCAACTTTTTATGTATTTTAAGACCTCCAGCATCTCTGCTGCTGTAATGTGGACTCTCTTTAAGACATCATGATGAACTTTTGAGTTCCCTAGCATCCTTAACCTTCTCCACAGTAAATAAAAACTCATTTATAACTTCTCCTAGTTCTTGTAACTCCAAACATAAATGACTCCATTGCTCTCTTACGGGGGCTTTCATGATCACCTTCCGATACTAATTTTGGCCAATTTGTGGAAGGTCTCTGATCGCTCCTTTACCTAATTTTCCAGAGGCACAATCATGTCCCCCTTTCCCTCTCCTGATTTCCCTCTAAAGGAAACTCCTACATTTGCCACAATTCTTCAAGGGATTCATTTGATCCCATATGTTTACACTTGATTCCTTCATTTTCTTGACCAATATTTCTGGTCATCCAGGATTCGCCAATCCTACCAGCCTTGCCCTTCACTTCTAACACAAACATGGTGTCCCTGAACTCTCCATCTCTCTTTTAAAGGCTTCCTACTTGCCAGATGTCACTTTACTTGCAAATACCCTCTTTTCCATTTTTATTTTCCAAATCCTGTCGAACACTATCAAAATTGGTCTTACCTCAATGTTGGACCATCTTGTGGACCTGCCCTATCCCTTTCCATAACTATTTAAAAACTAATAGAATCTGGTCACTGGTCCTAAACATACTCCCCTAGTTTCCAAGCCTCATCTCTGAAAAGGAGGTTAAATGATGCCCCCTCTCTAGTTGAACCATCTACATACTGTCTGAGAAAACTTTCCTGAATGCATTTAACAAATTCAACCCTCTACAAGCCCTTAGCACTATGGCAGTCCCAGTCAATATTTGACAAATTAAAACTCAACCCCATTATATTTGCAGCTATTTCCCTACATCATGGGTCTTCTTTATCCCCACTTACTCGTGGGAGGCCTATAGTACAATACCAATAATGTGATCAACCCCTCCTATTCCTCAGTTCCATCCATAGTCCCACTAGATGATCCCCAGGAATATCCTGCATTGTTATGATTTGAGATCCATTAAGCAAATATACACCACCAGGGGGAAAAAAAATAAACTTTAAACCGAAGCAAAAATGTCACAATTAATTTTTTTTAAAAATGCTAAATCATAGAATTATCACAGCAGAGGCCAAGCAGCTCATTAAGTGTAAGCCAAATCTACGTGGGCACCAGAATGAGGAATGTTAATGTGGTCGAGGCTCGGGAATTTGGAAAAGGGGCTATAATTACTGGAAAGCATACGTGTCATGTTCTTTTCCCTCAACAGTCAATGGCTTTGGAATATTTGTACTCAAAATTGGAAATAGATAGTGGCATCAGATTCAATAGTAACTTTCACTCTGTTGAAAACACCCCTGAATGAAATGTTGTCTAAATACCACTCAGCTTGGCCAAGGTCAGATCGATCTTGCACATCGAAGTCATTCCAGAGTCACCGAAAGAGTTCTGGTCTGGCAACAGGACCTTGAGGAGCTTTATCTAGTAATGCAGCTAGATCGACAGAATGCCCACTGCCCCCTAAAAATCTCCTCTGCAAGTAAAACCATACCTCCAGTTTTATCACCAGAATGTCTCTGACATTCATTAAAATGAAAAGTCCACTAAAAGTGAAATACAAGACCCGAGAATGAAAAATAAGTGATAAGACTAGTTAACAAAAATATTTTTAAAAACAGTGAATAATTAAAATAATACCTGTTTTACTCCAGAGCCATACAATCCACACCGAGATCAGTGGGCCCACAGATCTTCTACCAGTCTAACCTGGAGTTCACAGCTGGACTCCATGAAGCACACATGGAAAGTGTCAGAATTCAGCCCAGTTTGAAATGTGCGTGGGAGTTCCAAAACTAGAGGCATTTACATTGGGAATATCATCAGCTCTGCGAGGGACCATTGAAATGTATCAGCAAAATCTGCATTCAGTTCATTTCACATTCAGCTTCTAATATAATCTCTATAATCCCTTCAAAACCAACATTAGCCTGCTTTGCGCATTTCTAACCTTCTTGCTGGTCAGATGTTAGTTCTGGAGATGACAATACTTAACTCGAGTCTACAGAACATTTGCTCGCATGTTGTCAGGCAGAGTACCCCACAGAGACCCAGGTTTAATGATGGCTTTCGGTGCAATCCATGTGGAATCTGCACATTCTCTCCATGACCTCATGGGTATCCCTCAGGTGCTCCTGTTTCCTCCCACATCTGAGTGTTGGTTTAATGGGTTCAGTAAATTGTCCAGTTTAATGCTACCGCAAATGGTCCATCAGGTTAGCAGGCTACCACAAACTGTGTTTTCGTGTAAGGGAGAAGCAGGAGAATTTGGAGGAGAGGTGAACTGAATGCAGATTTTGCTGATAAATTTCAATGGACCCTCACAGAGCTGATGATATTTCCCAATGTAAATGCCTCTAGTTTTGGAACTCCCACGCACATTTCAAACTGGGCTGAATTCTGACACTTTCCATGTGTGCTTCATGGAGTCCAGCTGTGAACTCCAGGTTAGACTGGTAGAAGATCTGTGGGCCCACTGATCTCGGTGTGGATTGTATGGCTCTGGAGTAAAACAGATACTATTTTCATTTTTCATGGTTTTTAAAAATATCTTCATCATGTAGTCTTGCCACTTTTTTTTTCAATTCTCTAGTCTTATTTCACTTTTAGAAGTCTTTTCATTTTTAAGAATGTCAAAGACATTCTGCTGATAAAACTGGAGGTATGGCATTATTGGGTGACAACAATTTTGGGGGGGGGGGGGCAGTGGGCATTCTGTCAATCTAGCCACATTACTTGATAAAGCTGCTCAAGATCCTGTGCCAGACAGGAATTCGCTCCACGACTCTGTAACCACCTCGATGAGCAAGATGGATCTCCTGATCTTGGCCAGGTTGAGTGGTATGGAGACAACTCTTCATTTAGGCTCGGGTCCAACAGAATGAGAGTCACTATCGACTCTGATCCCATTATCTATTCACAATCTGGAATATAAATATACCGAAGTCATTGACTGTCTTTCTTTGGCTTGGCTTCGCGGACGAAGATTTATGGAGGGGGTAAAAAGTCCACGTCAGCTGCAGGCTCGTTTGTGGCTGACCAGTCCGATGCGGGACAGGCAGACACGATTGCAGCGGTTGCAAGGGAAAATTGGTTGGTTGGGGTTGGGTGTTGGGTTTTTCCTCCTTTGCCTTTTGTCAGTGAGGTGGGCTCTGCGGTCTTCTTCAAAGGAGGCTGCTGCCCGCCAAACTGTGAGGCGCCAAGATGCACGGTTTGAGGAGTTATCAGCCCACTGGCGGTGGTCAATGTGGCAGGCACCAAGAGATTTCTTTAGGCAGTCCTTGTACCTTTTCTTTGGTGCACCTCTGTCACGGTGGCCAGTGGAGAGCTCGCCATATAAATATACCGAAGTCATTGACTGTAGGGAAAAGAAAATTACACGTATGCTTTCCAGAAGGATACTCAGGATACGAGAAGAAAAAAATGTGAAAATCAGTGTTTAATAGACAATGTGGATGTGTCAAACAAAGTGGCTAGTTCTTCTCACAATAGTTGAGGGTTATAAGAGGGGTGGTTTTATCTTTAATCCTTGAGAAATTTATACAACCAATTCCTTACCAATTCCAAGATAATCAAACTCAGCCAAAGTAGCAGTAATAGCACTAACTTGTCTTGCTATTTCCCAAATTAGGGAGAGAATAGGATCTGGTCATGGTTAATATTTTAGGCAGACGTTTGCTTGAGCAGCTTAGTAAGCTTATTTGCCGGAGCTTTAGAAAATAGAAAGCTAGCAACAAAAAAAAATGTCCTTGTAAACTAAAAGCTGAAGTAGGAATATAAAAGAACATCAAAGTCACATTTTAAGTTAGTTTGGACATACAGCACAGAAACAGGCCCTATTGGCTCACAAGCCCATGCCACCCAATTACACCCATTTGGCCTGCAACCCTGGTACGTTTTGAGGGGTGGGAGGAAACCAGAGCACCTGGAGAAAACCCACGTTGACACTGGGACCATGTACAAACTCCTTACAGACAGCTTTGGATTCGAACCCTGATCCCTGGTGCCAATACCAGCGTTGCGTTGACCATGCCAGAATTCAAACAGGAAAAAACAGTTTCCATGCAGAAAATGAAATATCATTCCCCTATCATCTTGGAGAAGCGGCAACACAGCAAATATGCGGATTCACAAAACTATAGAAAATTAGAGCAAAAGGAACGAATGAGAAAGGAACTGGGCAGGAGAGAGAAAAATTAGAATCCAACTATTTCTAAATATTAAATTTCCTCATCACTTGTGTAGTGTTTGCGAGGAAGTTTGTTTTATGAGCAATACAGCAGGTCAGGCCATATACAGTGCACAGGAAGAGAGCGATCAGTTTGAAGAGAGCAAACAGTAATGTGAGAGTCATTCAGGAGTCTGATAAAACTCCTGAATGGTCCTTGAATTTGGTGGTGGCCAAATCAACTTCATTGCTCAAGTGCTCGAGTTGGTGGCAATGAATCATGACCACAAATATGTGTCATTGCTGTGCAAAAAATTGCCAGTGATGACTCAATATGTATACGATCTCATCTCCAGATTTTACTCATATTGCTCATCTCTGATACAGCATATCTTTTGTTGTTAAAGGCGGTTGTTTTGTTTTTTTCCCATGATGCAAACAAAATCAGAAATAAGGTGAACTTTTTCTGATGGGGCTGTATATAGGCAAGTGGTGGAAGAAGATACGTAGATTGATTATGGAAAGTTGCAAAAGCATCAGGGTTGTCATAAAGGAGGACTTTCATTTCCCCAAACATTAGGCTGAGATGGGGGGGGGGGGGGGGCAGGGGGGGCGCGAAAATTTGTTCAGGAGTTCCGTAAAGCAGCATGCAAATAGTCCAACCAGGGGGCCACACAAGACCTGATTGGCGAATGAGCCTGACCAGGTGACAAGAGTTTCAGTGGGGATATTGAGGTGGCAAAGGTGGTTGATGAGGTTAGGGAAGAGGATGTTGCATAGACAGAAGGTGAAGATGAAATTGACTGGCTCGTGGTTGGGCAGTGGTGCTATTTGGGCTGGAGTCCTGTGACCAGTGGTGTCCTGCAGAGTTTGGTCTTGTGGCCCCTTATTGTTTGTGATGTATAAAAATTGAAAAGGGCCACGCAAGTCAATAAGATGGTGGAGAACGTGCATGGTAGGCTTGGCTTCTTTGGGTGGGGTGTTGAGTGTCAGAGTAATGAATTCATGTTACTGCAATGTAAAGCTTTTGTGTGCCATTCTGATCGCCCCATTACAGGCTTTGGAGAGGGAACAGAAGAAGTTTACCAGGATGCTGCCTGGTTTAGAGGGTGTGAGTTCTGGGGAGAGATTGGACAAACTTGGGTTCTTTTCTCTGGAGCATAGGATGCAAAGGGGAGACCTGATAGAGGTTTATAAAACCATGAAAGGCACTGAGAGGGTAAGAGTTAAAATCTGTACCCCAAGGTAAAAGCATCATATAAATAGATGAATAAGGTGAGGGGGTGGAAATTTAAGGGTAAATATTTTACATAAACAGAGATAGGTGCATGGAATGGGCTGCCAGCGGTAGTGGTGGGAACAGAGGCAATAGTACTGTTTAAAAGGCTTCTAGATAGACACAGGAATATGAAGGGGATAGAGAGATATTGATCAAGTGCAAGCAAGTAAAATATGACACAGTGATTGTGGTAAAAAAAACCACTCAACAGGTCCAACAGCATACTTTATATGTAAAGATACACAAATAAAGTTTCAGGCCTGAGCCCTTCATCAAGGAGTGAGCAAAATATCCACAGGCACCTGAATGAAATAGTGAGGGGGGGGGGGGGGTGGCAAGAAGTAATAGGTGGATAAGATAGGGAGTGTGCAACAGTAAACAGGGGGAGGGGAGGTGGCTTTGTGAATGGAGAGGGAAGGGGGTGGGGAGATGGTGGAAAGGGGACAGAGGGATAGAGAAGAGAACAGGCAGTGGTCAAGCAGAAACTGGAGATCGATGTTAATGCCATGCAGCGGGAAAGTGCTCAGACAGAGAATTAGGTGTTGCTCCTCCAACTTGCAAGTGGTCTTGGCAGAGCAGCCGTCTTAGTTTGATTTTACATCATGTTTGACATGTGGCTGAAGGGGCTGTTCTTGTACTGACCTGCTCCATGTTCTAAACTAGATACAAAAGGCACACGTACAATTTAATTCTGAGCACAGGGTGCAAGGAAATAAATTTCTCCAAGCTGTCACCAACAAGTGAATCATTGGACAATTGCTCAGCAGACGTCCGCACAGAAAAGTGAGCAGAAACAATGTTTTCTACCTCAGACAAGGCTGCAATTGCATTAAAATTTCCAATTAGCATAGCGTTCAGTGTAATCCAGTGTTACAGAACCAGCAAGCAACATGGGTTCGAATCTGGCACTATCCATAAAGAATTTGTATATTCTTCGCGTGTCTGCGTGGGTTTCCTGTTTGCTCCCATCCTCAAAACCCTCCAAGTCAATTGGGTGAAATTGGGCGGTATAGGCTCGTGAGTCGAAAGGGCCTGCTTCTGTACTGCAAGCCTAAATTTTAAAATTATGGGGGGCTGTGGTTAGCTGTTACAGAGCCAGCCTCGTGTTTGAATCCAGCGCTGTCGGTAAGGAGTTTGCACATTCTCCCCATATCCACATGGGTTTCCTACAGTTTCCTCCCACTATACCAGGGTTGTCGGTCAATTGAGTGGGCGGCATGAGCTTGTGGGCCAAAAGAGCCTGTTAATGAGTCGTATCTCTAAAAAGTCTAATTTTCAATTGACAGATAAAGCTCCACAACAAAAATCACGACCATTTCTAAAAGCCAATAGTACTTGTAGTAGTACGGTCAATGAAGCTGTAAAAAAAAAAAATTAGCATCATGGTAGGAGCTTTAATTCATCTTCCTGCCAAGCTCAAATTTTCCATGCTGCAAAATATGAAAAAAAAACTCTTGGATATTCACTCCTGGGGGGAAAAAAATGCTTCACAGACTGGCCTCTTCAGGTGGCAAATCGTTCCTCAGTGAAGAGGAGCGGCTGCAGCTGGTTCATCAAGCAACATGTTACTCTTGTGTGAAACTCAGGCCTCTGCAAGAACACCTAGGCAACTGAACGATCTAAAAACAAGAAACGTTGTGGGAATTGATGAGTCAGTGATCTGCTTAATCACCTGAAATTGCACTCGACTGTGCGCTATGGTCTTTCTTGGTGAGAGTGGAACAGAACCACAAACAGTCCAAGCTTTTGGTCATTTTAGACAGAAAGGATTTTGAATACCATGATGGGAAATGAGGAATTCATTTTCAAACTAATTAAATAAATCTGGAAATAGAAAATAAAACAACAGTAGCCACAAACTGAGTGGATTGTCAAATGCTCCTCTGTTTCACTGATGCATTTCAAGAAAGGAAATTCATCATTTTTATTCCATCAATTACAAATCTATCAAGTTTTCCCAAGTTCTGAGGTAAATGGGAAATGAAAATCAATCCCATCATTGTCAATTATGCTGTCAGCTGCCACTGCTTTCAAAGTTATACTTCAATTATCAACTTTCAAGCTGGGATAACCAATTCATAACACAAATTAACATGGAAATAAACCCCATTATTTTGGATAGTCTTAACCTCAGAGCTGTACATGCATGGAAAAAGGCCCTTCAGCTCCAACCAGGCTGCCCACAAACTGGTCCCATTTGTCTTTTGGCACGTATACCCATGAACATTTCCCACCTGCGCAAATGTCTTGAAACCCTCCTCTATCACTTCCTCTGGCAGTTTTTTCCATTCACCAACCTCCCTCTTCCAGAAAAAGCTGTCCCTCAAGTTCCCTTTAAATCTTTATCCTCTCCCTTTAAACCTTTGCCTTCTTGATTTAGATTCCCCTATCCTGGGAAAAAGATTGTGGCCATTCACCTTATTTATGCCCCTCTATATAAGCTTCTAAGGTACCCCCTTCAGCCTTCTCCACTCCAGTGAAGGAAAGCCCCACCTTATCCAATCTCTATTTGCAACACAAGTATTCCTCTCCCAATACCATCCAATGGCAAAAAGTGACACGCAAATCCACACAACATGTGTTCATGGACTTCAAGAAGCTGACGTGATGATCAGGTCAGGTCTGCGATTACTGTACATTTCAACAAGAGTTGGCCAATGTAAATCTGATTCTGACAGTATGGAAAAGGACTACAACTCCTTTCACTTGGAAGATTAACCAGAATTCTTCATCTTGCTCCCTAATTAGCAATCGTTTTTGAAACATGCCCACATTAGTCAGATGAACAGCACAGTTAGTGCAACGCTATTACAGTACCGATGATTGGGTTCAAATCCACTGCTGTCTGTAAGGAGTTTGTATGTTTTCCCTGTGGGTTTCCTCTGGGTGTTCCAGTTTCACCCACCTCCCAAAAATATAGGTTAATTTGTGCATTTGGGCTGCACGAGCTCATAAGCCGGAAGGGTTGTATTTCTAAATTGTGATTTCCTTTGGTTCAACAAATCTGTAGTCAAACCTTACAAATACTAGGGCAAACAAGAGTGAACAAAGAGAGTAGTTCAGGCAACAGGATGGAGGTAAGTGAAACTAAACTTGCCTTGTTCATTTTGCTTTCTTCGACCACTTCCTTGGAGATGTCCTGTAGAACATCAGGCGAGAGGATAAGGAGAATGATCTGCAAAGGCCAGACGGCAGCTTTTCGTTTCGCACTTTCAGCAAAACTATCCACAAGGTCAAACAGCTTCTCTGAACAATCTGTCAGGGGAGGGTGAGGGCAGGAAGTGAAGAATAAGAATGCAAAAGGTAAAACATTGGAAGAACATCAAATATGGTGTCAAGTGATTCACAAACCCACCCATTCGAACAAATAATTGTTTAATTTATTTTAAGAAAATAAGTCAACTGTGCATAGAACAAAACAGAAACAATAATTGTTCAATAATAACTTGTTCATGTTGAGCATCCCAATTTCTTTGAATAAAAACCAGATGTTACACAACTGTTTGACATCCCAGAGACCTGCATTGCATTCAATGGCAAATGCACTCCACAGCTACAAAGCATGGAGCACCAAAGAGAAAAATAAATATTTAGGTTAAAATCATCTTAAGTGCACGAGTTGTGCAGGGACAGCCAACAAGAAAGTGTTCAGTGCATTCAATGCACATTCATTATTGCAGAGATCAATTACGGTAAATAACTTTTTAATAGACCATGAACAGATTTCTTCCCTGATGAAAAAGAAGCCCATGCAGCATATGCTTTGCAAAGATACAATCTGAAACGTTGATTGCTTGCACATAAATATCGTAAATTGGGTATTTATAACCTCCAATTTAAGATTTTTTTTTTCTAGGCCTTTCTCTTCTCTTTATTTTCACCAAAAATTTCTAGCTGCCGGTGAATTAATTATCTGCAATTCTACATACCATAGATATGAAAACACTGGTTAATAAGCATTAACCCATCGTGCTTTTATAAATGACTTACTTCAGTCACTCCATTTCAAATTCAATACACTGAAGCACTCAGATGTTTCACCATCTTTAGTCACCATACAATTTTTTTTAAAAATCTTTTTACGTTTGTTCTCAGGGTGTGGGAGATTCTGGCAAAACCACATTCATACCATTAGCCTGATGAGAGTGGTGAGTCTTCTCTTCCAACAACCACATTTCATTGTGTTAAAAGAATGCAAGTATTTTGTACTTTCGATTATTTTTAATGTTTCCATGCAAAGTCAACAAATATTTCCCTTTTCTACACATTTTAACAAAATGGCCAAATTAGACAAGCATGCAAACAACCACTGGAAAATGCAGGAGAACACAAAATCTTTCACTAACAACTTTTAGCAATATCCAACTCTGGGCTCCACCCAATGACATAATACCCTTAGCTTCACTTACCTGCCAGATCAGGCTGAGGTCTCTGGTATAGCATGGTGAATTCATCAGGGTAATTTTCCACCCAATTCCAAAATGCCTACATATGAAAACATTTAAAACTTTGCAATAACTTCACTTTTTAGAAGTACGCTTAGTTAAAATCACAACCAGGAGATGCTGGAAATTGAAACGCGCGACTGTGCTCTTTTTTTTTTTAAAGTGTTTGTCTGAGTGTTGAAGATTATGCAAACAAATTAAATGTATTAATGTGTAACATTCTGAAGCACAAATGGGATCTTCTGTAAGATATGAAAACTTTTCATCCTCTCACAAGCATCACTGTTCCCTTTGAGACCCAAGATGATTGGCTGAAGATCTCTCTGGACATCATTGAAGCATTGTTTACATATGATTAAAACCACACAGCTCAAGACTAAGTCATGATGGATGCTCAAACCCAATGGCTATATGAGTGGGGAATTACAACAGATTTCATAGTCACTTGAACATACAAAACAAAATGCATCCTACTGTTATAACATCAATTACATGGCACAGGAACAGGACCTCTGACCCACTTTATCCAACTATTTTACACATCTTCACTAATGGCATTGGCCCATATTAGGTCCATATTCTTCTCTGCCTTGCCTATCCAATTGCCTGTTGAATTATCCCTTCAACATGGTGATTATATCTGTCTTAATCCACTTCCTTTGACAGTCAGTTCTAGATATCGACCATATCCTGAGTGAAAAATGTTCCCTTTACATCCTCTTTACAATTCCTCCCATACACCTTAAACCTATGCTCTCTCATTTTCACAACTCGGTGAGGAGTGGAAAAAGGACAAGCAGAAAGAGAAGGGGGGGGGGGGGTATAAAGACTCACATTTTGGAACTATTTCCAGAAACAAAGTGCAAGTAGTGGTCAATATTCTTTGTTCCACATTCCAAAGATGATAACAAAAAAAAGTTGTACTGGTTTAGAAACTTTCACAACCTCAGGATGTTGCAAAGCATCTTACAGCCACCCCAAATACTTCTGAATGCTTTGGTTTTGCAGGATAAATGGCTGTCAATTTTCAATTGTCCACAAATCATGGGTCAAAGACTGTTATAGTGTTTCCATACAATCTGTTTGGGTCCCAATGGTGAAAAATAAATACAGGAGAAATCACCACAAGATCGCCACTGCTATTCACAAAAATACCACATTGAATCTCTTACAGTTAATGACAGAGATTCATCACGACCTTTATATGCAGGGCAGCCTTTCTGACAGTGCAGTATTCCTTCAATATTGCACTGCTTTGCAAGAGTGGATTTGCACCTGCAATGGGGTGCAAATTCTAACTGAGAAATGACTGTGCTATTAATTGACCAGCAATAATAAATCTACCTTTTGTACTCTTACATTAACTAATAGCAAAAGCGTTGTAAACTATCTGGGTTTACAAAACTTGTCAAAAACAGGTTTTAAAAATAACAGTAACTACACTGGACTTGGATTGTCTCATGCAATAGAAATTCGCAAGTCAATTACTCTGTGAGAAGCAGATAGTCAGTAGGTAGTCAGATTCTTGTTTGCTCCAGTGAAAATGTCAAATGCAAGCAAGTCAAGGTTTAAGGGGAGAGAAGGAAAGTTAAAAGGTGATTGTTGCACACATGCAAACAATTCCTTAGATCTTCTCCCTGTGTCCATCAGATGTCCATCAGGACAGGGTCAAACCACAAACAACTTACCTTTTCAAGACTGTTGATGACTGCCAACTGAGCCGCTTTCTTCAGTGATTTGAATTTAAAGACTGTCTCTGTAATAAATGGAAGAACTATACTCAGAAAAGGCAGAGGAAATCAAATCTTTGGGAAAATACAGTGAAAAAAGGCCAATCTCAGGAAGGTCATGGATTGTGTGTTCCCACCTCTCTCGGTCAGGTAAAAGATTCATGAGTATGAGATCACACACCACACTTTTGTTCCTGCCATTATCAGGATCCTGACTGAACTCCAATATAGTAGAATTTTGCTGCCTTTGGTCTGCACCATCTGACCTCTAACTCTCCACTTCTCTATTTTATCTTAGTTGTTGTACCATGTACAGATGTCTCACTTTGCTGCTTGCAAACCAAACAACCTCCATCACTGTATCTTGGTTCATGTGACAATAAACTTGAACATTTCTCAGAGTAATTGAAGCTGATCCCTCAATTCCTTGATCAGTATACCATGCCATCAAGAATGAAATATCTCATACTTTGGTTCCAGTCTCCATCTAAATAGATTTATTCCATCAAGTTTCACTGATAAAATAATTAAACCATTGAACTGGGAAGAAAGGGTAGGGGAAATTTAGTTTGCAAGCCCATACATATTGAAATACAAAAAGAAGAAACCCCATTTTACCTTGCAGCAGTCGTTTGAGTCTTGCACAATCCACATTTATGTGCTGAATTAATTCAATGTCATTGACGTCCGTACTATCTTCCGAGCACACTGCCAGCTCTTGTAACCTACAAATAATGTTAATATCCAACACATGCAATAAATAAAGCAGAAGATGCAAATAATTAAACTAATCTACATTCACCAGAATGTACCAGCTAACCTCTGGCCATCATACTTAGCCAATTTCCAGTGTTGATCATGAACAGTTCAACACCTGAACCCTTATGGCTTTGAGAAAATGGCACAAATGTTCATGAAATTGTATCCTTGAAACGTTAAAAAATTCATGGAAGTAACAAAGCTGCCTATTTTATACAAACACTGGAAATGGAAGCACGTACTGAAAATACACAACACCTCGGATGCATTTCATTTCACATCTTCCCCTCAAAGGGACTATTGGCCTTATATATCTCAATTGGATTTTTGTATGGACTGTGTAAGATTTTGAAACTAAAGAACCCCCTGCCTCTCAGTAGCACAGGATGCTGAGTCACATCACTAACTGCATGACAAGATTGACTCAGATTTTAAGATGCATGTACCACCTTGATCCAAACAAATCTACTGTCTAACAACAGTATACAGTAGAATTTGATTAGCTGAGATGCATTAGCAAAAGAGGAGATCGTTTGCAACACCTCCTCCTTCTTCTTCTTGGTCTCCGTCAGTCACGATTGACCATCATATTATACCTCTGACAGTCACTGGTTTGTTTAGCAGCGTCAACTGTGGCTATGAAGGCCGATCCTGGAACGGCAGGCTCTGCCACAGTTACTGCAAATATAGGGCATTGTTGAATTGTTGTCCACGAGTTCTTCCTTTGTTAATTATTGTTGTTTCTTCACAATTACAAGTGACTTGCTGTTGTTAGTGGGCTGTTTTTAAAAAATGACCAGTTATCGAAAAAAACGTTTATTTGACAGAGGAGAGGACTTACCCAAAAAAAACGATCTCTGCTTCCAAAAGACCACCACTCCACCATTGCTGCCAGTCTCCAACTACAGTCCCCACTCCTTCGGGTGAGCTCAAGGCCCTCGCTCCTGCCCAGGAGCCCGAGGCAACTTCATCAATGCGGACATCACCACCCAGATGTTGAGAATGGAGTCACCGTCCAAAATCACATACAACTTAAAGAACACTTTTGTAAAGTCTTCCAGCCATACCTGGACCACATAGGGGCCCAGACACAGTAATAAAAAGGAAAAAAGGTGATAAAAGTAACTATTCTGTATATAAAAACATAGTTTCTCCAATTGTATTCCATATATTTAAAATATACACCAGCTCCAATAGTGAACAGATCTGTCTGTATGAAGGGGGTGGGGGGAGGGAAGGGAGGGACTGGTTTCTTTTTGCTTCTTGTGTTTGTAAGAAAAAGTTTAATATGTTGTATATTTTAAAAGTTTTTTTTAAAATCAAAAAATATTTTTTTAAAAAGGAGAATGGAGTCGCTGTCGCTAACTCCGACTCTGTCCACAGCCAGTGCTGAAGACTTGGACCCAGCTCCGTTTGCCATCTTCCCAGCCAGAAACAAAGATTTTATTCTTTTTTTATGCTGTTATTGTAATCAATCTGGCACCAACAGAGCATCAGAGCCCCACCTGGGCAAGTCAGGCATTGAATTTTTTTTTCAAATTATGATGCCCTGTCAGTGATGGGGAAAAAAATGGTTTTTGGATCTTTTCAGATCTTCAGATACGGGGTACAAGGGCTGAGTGATGAACGATGGAATTAGAGAGTGGCACGGTTAGTGCAACGCTGTTACAGCGCCCGTGACTGGGTTCAAATCCTGCGCTGTCTGTAAGGAGTTTGTATGCTCTCCCCATGTCTGCGTGGGCTTCCCCCCACCCCCCTACTGTTCAAAACATACTGAGGATGTAGGTCAATTGGGTGCAATTGTCTGACATGGGCTCTTGGGCCAAAATGCCCTATTACCATGTTCTGTCTAAATTTGAACAGGCACTTGTGGTTAGTATTGAAATGGCAAGTCTATCAGCCCATTTTATGCTGTCTGATTGGGAATTTGCTGTTATTTGCAAATGTGCATTATGCAAATAATGCATATTTGCTTTTCTAAGGTTACTTTTACCAACCAAGAAATATCAGTGGTTTACAATGAGGCACTTTTCAAATGCAGTTTCAGTGCTAATTATACAAATTATAGTACGAATCACAGTCCCATGTAAAGTAAAATAATATTAATTAGATAATTTATTTCCATAAAACTGTTGAAAGACTGATGGTAAAAAGTACAGACCCCCCCTGAACAGCAGCAACAAAAATAGAGAAGGAATTAATCAAGAATTAGGAATTTGCAAGAGGTAATACAATAATCATGGGCACTTGAATCTTCATCCTCATTGATTAGATCAAATTGGCAAATGCTGCACAAAACATAACCAAAGAAATAAGAGAAGGTCAGAAATCCTCTCAAGTCAGCATTGTTATTTAAGACGAGAAGGGTAAATTGACCTTGCATGCAACATTTGGGTCTTGGATCAAGGCATCATGGGCAAGTTCAGCATGCATTGCCCATTTCTGCAGCTTATCCATCTGTAAGATTAACGCAGTTTTTCTGTCTCCACTGCTAGCTCCGGCAGACATTTGCATGGTGTCCTCTCTCGAACTGGCCCTAACCAAATGTCCAAATCAACAGCTCCTGGTGTATTCCCTTTGTCCTGTCCATCCTCTCTGCGACCCAATTAGTTGAATGAATATGAGGCTATGAAATCATAAACATCAATGAGGAAGTGTACAGGAGGGAGATGGATCAGTTTGTTGATTGGTGTAATGACAACAACCTTCCACTCAACGTCAGCAAAACCAAGGAGATCATTGTGGACTTCAGAAGGAAGCAAGGGGAACATGACTGGTCTTCATCAAGGGCTTAGTAGTGGTGAGGGTCAAGAACTTCAAATTCCTGGGTGTCAACATCTCTGAAGATCCACATTGATGCAGTCATGCAGTCACAAAGAAGGCCCCCCCCCCCCCCCCACCCCACCGGCTATACTTTGTGAGGTGGCTGAGGAGATTCGGTATGTCACCGAAGACTCTCAAACTTCTACAGGTGTACTATGGTGAGCATTCTGGCTGGTTGAACCACTGCCTGGTATGGAGGCACCAACTCCCAGAACAAGAATTAACTCCAGAGGGTTGTGAGCTCAGCCTGCGACATTGCCACCAGACTTCACTCCATTGAGGACATCTACATGAGGCGGTGTCATAAAAAAGCACCTTCTATCCTCAAGGACCCCCACCACCCAGACCATGCCCTCTTCATTCTGCTACCTCAGAAAAATGGTACAGGAGCTGACAGACGAGCACTTAATGGCCCAAGGACAGCTACCGTCAGATTCCTGAATGAGTCAAAGACTTTTTGTGCAATTTTTTATATATATAGTAACGTTGAAAGACGGTTATAATATGAACATTTGCTCTATGACGCTGCTACAAAACACTGAATTTCAGGATTTGTTCACGACAATAAATTCTGATTCTGAAGAATTACCAAAGTCAGAGGAGAATTCCCCTGCTCTTTAGAATATTGCCTTGGCATCACACAGGAGACTGCAGATGATGGAATCCGTAACCAAACATAATCTGCTGCAGGAACTCGGCAGGTCAAGCAACATCATTGGGAAATCAACGTTGATCTTAAACTCTTCATCAGGTCCAAGAAAAGTGTACAAAGGAGATGGTGGGAGGGGGCAGAGGCCGTACACAGAGGCAGAGGAGTGGCAGATGCCAGGCAAAGGGGAAAAGAGAGGCAAGAAAAACAAATGAGTCAGATGGAATAAAACAAGTCTTTCAGGGTGGAGTGGGCAATTAGAAGACATCTTTGCCTTGGCATTTTTCATACAGGTTGGGACTTTATTCCTTGGAGAGTAGAAGAATGAGGGGAGATTGATAGAGGTTACAAAATTATGAGGGGAGTAGAAAGAGTAAATGCGAGTAGGCTCTTTCCACTTAGATTGGGAGAGATAAATATGAGAGGGCATGGCTTGAGGGTGAAAAGGGAAAGGTTTAGGGGAAACATTAGGGGAACTTCTTGACTCAGAGTGGTAGGAGTTTGGAACGAGCTGCCATCAGATGTGTAAAATGTGGGCTCACTCAGGTTTTGAGAATAAATTGGATGGATGGGTGGGAGAGGACTGGAGGGTTATGGAATAGGTCCAGGTCAATGGGACTACAGGAATGATGTTTCAGCACAGACTAGAAGGGCTGGAATGGCCTGTTTTTCATGCTGTAGTTTTCTATGGTTCTATGTGCTTGATGGAGCAGATAGGGATTTGATTCAATGTTCCATCCAGAAATACAGCCTCGATGATAATACATTGCTCCACCAATGTCAGCCTCAATTATACTGAGAGGACGACCTTAAATCCAGGATCTTCCGCCAACTAAAATTGCTTTGAACATGAATGAAAGTGAAACTGCTGTTCCTCAGCTCATCCTGAAATTTAAGTAGCAAATGCATCTACCGAATTTATCTCCAAGCAAATTTAGAAAGCAGCAACTTATAAAGATGTCAAATGTACATGGAGAAAGACAAGATTTAAAGACTTTCAGAGGAGTAAAAAAGGAAAGGGAATATTTAATTTTCTATTAAAAGGAATCACTACACAAAATTGCTCATTATCAGGACAATGGTTCATGATGACAGAGTAACCATGATGGTCCTGAATAACCAGCTGCAATGCAAATGGCTCTTTCAAACATGGCAGCATCTTTCGTCAAGTTTATGGAGTTTTCTCATGAAACATGATCACACACCAAGCAGTCCTTTCAACCATTTTGATGGGAATGTGTCATGGCCTGCAAAGCGTGTGCCAGGGTAACAGTCCTGCAGCTCCTCAAGAAAGCTCAAGATTAACCAAGATTCAAGATTCCTTTATTGTCATGTAATAAAACAGGTGTGATGTTACACTAAATTTGCTTTAGTACATTCGCCATCAGCAAAAATGGCCAGGCATTTCTTACGGTCAGAGAAAGAGAAGCAAAAAAAATCCCTTCAAAGTCAAGAATGTCCGCAAATTCGCCTCCAGCTCTCCCACTGCCTCTGCAGCCACAAAACACCAGCCCAAACCATCGGCAATCCGAGCTCCAGATCCAGACTTCCGACACGATCGGGAAGCCTTCAGCACCCATTTCCAGAACCCCTTCAGCAGTCTTGTGCCAGTCTCCAGCAGTCCGCAGCCGGGTGCGAATCCAGTCACCAGCAGCCTTTGTGTTCTTTGGCTGCAAAGCCTCTCACTGGTCTATCACCATCCCATGGGTCATCTCCTCTGCTTCTTCTCAAAAAGAGGGTGGTCACCCCATTTTCTGGTGCCCTATGCTAGTCTTCTGCTTCCCCAGAGTCTGCAACCCTCAAAGCTGCTGCCAATCATTTCAGATTTATTTATTGTCAGAGTACATACATGATATTACCTACAATCCTGAGATTCTTTTTCCAGTGGGAAAGGAAGAATTACCACTTAATGGCAGTGCAAAAAAATGACTCAATGTTCACATGTAAACAAGAGAAATGTAAACAAACTGACTGCACAATACAAAGTGCATTAAAAAAAACAATAAAATGCACAAGTAAGAATCTTTAAATGAGCCCCAATTGAGTTTGTGGTTGAGGAGCCTGATGATGGAGGGGAGCAGCTGTTCCTGAACCTGGTTGTGCAAGACTTGTGTCACCTATACCTCCTTCCTGATGGTAGCAGCGAGAACAGAGTGTGTGCTGGGTGATGTGGATCCATGACGATTGCTGCTATTCTCCAACGGCAGTGCTCCCTGTAAATGTTCTCAATGGTGGGGAGGGTTTCACCTGTGACGTCCTGGACCTTACGCTCAGCTGTATTGGTGTCGCCAAACCAGACCGTGATGCAGCCGGTCAACACACTTTCCACCATGCATCCTCTGAGATAGTGACTGCCAAGAATTTAAATTTGGTCCCCATCAGTTTCTTAAACAGGCGATTTGAAGCCTGTACAAGCCGTAAGTAGTTGGACTCCTCCTGTGGAGGAGCGCTGTCTTTCCTCTCCCTGCAGATTCGCACCAGTGGCAGTGTTGCCATTGCAGCTTTTTCTTTTAAAAAAAGTCTGGACCTAAAATTTGCAACGTTCGCAATGGAAGCCTGATCAAATGGAGAAGCAGGTCTTGAAAGGATATTAATGTTTTTCCACATATTTCTTAATTTTTCTTAGCACATAAACTCGAAGGCTTACTTGGTCCAGAGTCTATGCTGATTCAAAGAACAATTTCATCAGTCCTAATGTCCCACTTAATTCCAAATAACCTAAACCTATGCTCCCATACGCCGATCAACACCAGTCTAATTCTCCTATTATCCTACTTCATCAGGGACAAAGGTACATTTGCCAATTAACCTGCCACCATATCTTTGGGAGGAAATACACAGTCTCAGGGAGATGCAAACTCCACAAATGTTGCTCTCAGGGCCAGGATGGATGCCAGGTTGCAGGAGCTATGCAACAGCAACCAACACTACCTGCAAATTAAAAACCAGCAAGCCACCTATGACCATTGGTCGGAAGAATCTAAATTACTGTGAGGGGGGCTGTGGGGAGAAAGAGAGGATGGTGAGGATGAGTTAAGAATAATCAAAGGAAATAGACAAAAATTTGTCTTAGAAATGTTAAATAAATAAGCAGCTTCTGGCTTATCAGTAACTTTTTAGCTTAGAATGAGCTAAATGATCAATTCTGATTGTATTTGTTGGCTCAACCCTAGCAAGATATTAAACCTTGTTTTACAAACATCATCATAAACAACTTTTAAATAACAATTATATCATTCCTCTCAATTTCCACTACAATAGCGTGCTTACATGTGACCATCTTGACTGAGAAAGCTGACACTGGTTCCATGCCAGATAGTTCAATGAAAATGATCAGAATAACCACCAGGCTTATAATTTGAATGGGAAAAGTTTGTGGTGTTCCTATTCTCGTCATCAGATTTAACAATGTTGTCCAAGAGCAACCATAACTTTGGAAATGGGTACCAACGGTTACTTTTTCCCCGCCCTTCAGAAGGTCAGCATCAGATCTCAAATCTAAAAAAAATCTTCTCAGTTGGAGGTCGATAAAAAATCTGTTGATAACAAGGTGGTGCAACACCGACCGGTAAAGCAGAATTATTTCTACAAAGTGAATACACAAACGTGCTGGACAAACTCAGCAGGTCCCGCAGCGGGCAGAGAAGGCAAAATTTTCCACCAACGTTCCTGGCTGAGCCCTTCATCAAAGTACAATCATAGCATCTGAAGATTTTCTGGTTTTGAGTAATTTCTAAGCTTCCATTTTATTATGGTAGCCTACTTCTGTGACTACTACTTCAATAGTACTTCCAAAATGCACAGCAACAGTGTGAACTACAAGATGTTTGCTGGAACCAAGAACGGTAAGGTGATAACAGGGTCAGTAATACATTAAAGTCCACGGTGCTGCAGTATTTAATAAACAAGATGTTTGCTGGAACCAAGAACGGTAAGGTGATAACAGGGTCAGTAACACATTAAAGTCCACGGTGCTGCAGTATTTAATAAACAAGATGTTTGCTGGAACCAAGAACGGTAAGGTGATAACAGGGTCAGTAATACATTAAAGTCCACGGTGCTGCAGTATTTAATAAACAAGATGGAGCGATGCGAGACATCCAGCAAAATGAAGAAAATTTGCAACACCGACAGAATAATTCAAGTCACAAGCAAATTAGCCAAATCACGAGGGTTCTGTTTATGATTTTGCTCTGCTCGAAGTCTTCTGCAAACTTTGCCTTTAGTTTTCAACTGAAGTAGTGTTTTAAGTCAAAGAAAGACATTTAATCATGTTCTCATTAAAAGTGTCAATTTTAATTTTAACAGCGCTTCTCTCTAGTTAGCAAGAGTGCAACATACTGATCACCCTTCTGGTATCAAGTTTTTTTCCCCTCATCAAGTTCAAATAAATATTGAATAGATCAACATTACTGTTTAGAGTTTTAGAGAATTACATTTCCTTTGGTAAAGATACCCAGAAAGTCTCTCAACTGATAACAATGACACAAAGAATGAAATAATGTTGAAGAAACAGTAGGAGCAAAAAGATGGGATCTCCCATATTTAAATTCCATGACATTTGAGTTCCATGCCTTGGGAATCTGTCCACATGCAGATGCCCCACCACTACCATCATGTGTACTAATGGCATTTTTGTTCACCTATTTTTGAAATGATTTAATTTGCTTCGATTGTGGCTTGTGCTTGCAAACAAAATAGTGAAGTTTTCAAATATCATTGATTTGTCATTGAGAGAAGTAGCAAGGGAGCCAACCCTTGTCTGGAGCCCACTCAGATATTTTTGCATTAAATTCTAATTCCCGCAGCTGCGTTTCAATAGGTTATTACTTTGCAATGATTAAAGACACTTTAGTCACATGAATTGTTTAATGGGGAGCTCTGGAGCACAGGAGCAACGAAGGAGAAAGAGCGTTTTTGTCCCAAACGTTATGGAGGGCACTGTAAATGTTTGCACTGTGACGCTGTCACAAAACAATGAATTTGGTGACATGTTCATGACAATACATTCCAAATCATTCATTGTTGCATTTTATTAATTAATATTAAGACAGACACTCCTAACTGACTCTGCTCAAGCAATTTGCCGGAGCTAAACATTGAACAGGTAAAAAAATTAAAAAAATGATTGAGGCCAAACACAATCATAAACTTTGCAACAATAATTGAACTATGTTCGTGAATGATAGTTTCACCTGAAACTATTTCCCTTTGAAATAAGAATAACACACGTTAAGCATTCAAGTCAACCATTTAATGAATCAAAGGACTCTACATCACCTTTGTTGACCTCACCAAAGCCTTCGACACCGTGAGCAGGAACGGGCTTTGGCAAATACTAGAGCGCCTCGGATGCCCCCCAAAGTTCCTCAACATGGTTATCCAACTGCACGAAAACCAACAAGGTCAGGTCAGATACAGCAATGAGCTCTCCGAACCCTTCTCCATTAACAATGGCGTGGAGCAAGGCTGCGTTCTCGCACCAACCCTCTTTTCAATCTTCTTCAGCATGATGCTGAACCAAGCCATGAAAGACCTCAACAATGAAGACGCTGTTTACATCCGGTACCGCACGGATGGCAGTCTCTTCAATCTGAGGCGCCTGCAAGCTCACACCAAGACACAAGAGAAACTTGTCCGTGAACTACTCTTTGCAGACGATGCCGCTTTAGTTGCCCATTCAGAGCCAGCTCTTCAGTGCTTGACGTCCTGTTTTGCGGAAACTGCCAAAATGTTTGGCCTGGAAATCAGCCTGAAGAAAACGGAGGTCCTCCATCAGCCAGCTCCCCACCTTGACTACCAGCCCCCCCACATCTCCATCGGGCACACAAAACTCAAAACGGTCAACCAGTTTACCTATCTCGGCTGCACCATTTCATCAGATGCAAGGATCGACAACGAGATAGACAACAGACTCGGCAAGGCAAATAGCGCCTTTGGAAGACTACACAAAAGAGTCTGGAAAAACAACCAACTGAAAAACCTCACAAAGATAAGCGTATACAGAGCCGTTGTCATACCCACACTCCTGTTCGGCTCCGAATCATGGGTCCTCTACCGGCATCACCTACGGCTCCTAGAATGCTTCCACCAGCGTTGTCTCCGCTCCATCCTCAACATTCATTGGAGCGCCTTCATCCCTAACATCGAAGTACCCGAGATGGCAGAGGCCGACAGCATCGAGTCCACACTGATGAAGATCCAGCTGCGCTGGGTGGGTCACGTCTCCAGAATGGAGGACCATCGCCTTCCCAAGATCGTGTTATATGGCGAACTCTCCACCGGCCACCGTGACAGAGGTGCACCAAAGAAGAGGTTCAAGGACTGCCTAAAGAAATCTCTTGGTGCCTGCCACATTGACCACCGCCAGTGGGCTGATATCGCCTCAAACCATACATCTTGGCGCCTCACAGTTCGGCGGGCAGCAATCCCCCTTTGAAGAAGACCGCAGAGCCCACCTCACTGACAAAAGACAACACCCAACCCCAACCCACCAATTTTCCCTTGCAACCGCTGCAACCGTGTCTGCCTGTCCCGCATCGGACTTGTCAGCCACAAACGAGCCTGCAGCTGACGTGGACATTTACCCCCTCCATAAATCTTTGTGCGTGAAGCCAAGCCAAAGAAGAAGAAAAAAAAATTACTTTAATCTGGGCCAATTAATGGGTGACAAGTTATTTCCACAGAAGAACAATGCAGTTAAGTTTTCAAAATAATTTTTCAGCTTTCTTTACTTTCTGAAGTGAGACCAGTCATTGGAGAAATCTGCCACATTGAGATTTGACCAGAATGCAAATCTGCTTTCATAGAAAGACTGGCATCTCGTATAGAGATTTCACCATTTCAAGATCTCTAAAGGTACAGAAATCACGAATTTTGCAATCACATCTGTTGCGCTGATATAGGACACCAAGCTAGGATGTACAAAGTAATGATCAAATGATCAGTTTTATGTTACTTCTGTGATGAATGTGGATCAGAATAGCTTACGAGTTGTGCAACCACCAAGTCTCCATCTGATGGTCAGCGGTTGAGAGAATGGTACTTTGCTGGATCCTCAGCTGAGATTTTCATGCTTGTTCTGAATGCAAATTGAATTCAGCGTTTTCATACTCACAGGCAAGAGTGCTTTTACTGGGCTATCAGGACATGCAACTCAGAGATATGGTGAGTAGTTAAGTAACTTGACTGGACTTGATCCAGAGATACAAATGGCAAATCCTGCTATGGCACTTGAGGAATTCAGTGCATATGGAATTAAAAAACTAGTTTCAGAACTAGTGAAGCTCCCAGATTGCCATAAAGACACATCTGGTTCATTGAGGTGTGCCATGGTTGGAAATTGGCCTTCCTTCCCTGATCTGCCCGATGTTTGATTCCAGAGTCACCCACATGATTAGCATCTCAAATCTCCCCAGCAACTTGATCCATGTGGAGGAAATCAATAAATACAACCTATACCAGCAATGTTTACTTTTAATGAGCAAATAAAAGAACCACAGTACAACACAAATACTTCCTGGTTCTTGTTTACATGACATTTGTTTTTTATTGCTGATGAATCCTGTTCTTTTTCAAGATTCAAGATTCCTTTATTGTCATGCAATAGTACAGAAGAAGTAATATTACACAAAATTGCCTTCTGCCTGACATAAAGCAGGCAAAGTTGCCAATCGTATCACTTGGTGCCCCCTTACAGTATGTCAGAAAGAAAAACAAAAGAGTCACTGAGTATCTGTGGATTTGCTTCCGCGCTCCCACAGACTCTGCAGCTACACAGACTCCTGATCAATTAATTGGCAATCCAAGCCTCCAACACGATCAGGAAGCCTTCAGCTTCTCAGGTCCATTGGCAGTCCTTGCCCTCAGCATCCTTGCAAATCCTGGTTCCCGTGAGCCAGTCTCCAGCAGCCTGTGTGGGCACTCAGACAGGTCCCCCACCGTGGTCAACGTTCCATCGTGTCATCTCCACTGCTTCTCCTTCTCAGTAGGGGGCATTCTTCCCATTTCTGGTGCCTTGTGCTGTTCTGCTGCTCCCACGGAGTCTGCAACCCCTTGTTGCTGCTGCCAAGCACGGGCCCCACCATCTTGGGCACAGATCCCATGGTTGCAGGATTTTAAAATAAAACACCATCATCAACTTGAACAGGCCATTAAAAGCCTGAGCAGAGAAGAGCTATTGGCATTCAAATTAGGCAGTTGAACCCTTGGAACAGCACTGTTGCTGCTCTCCCGGGTCTGCACCAGCGATAACACTGCCATTACAGAAGCTCTGGCAGTGCCGCCATATTTTTTTTTATATATACACGATGCGCATTAGCCCTGCCACCGCTAGATCCTCAATCCGAGCCAACAAAACTATTAAACAAGTACCAGGAGTTCCTAGGAAAAAAACCCCACCAAACTTCAACAGATTCCACCATTTACCAACCAAAGGTGCTAAAATAAAAATGTGGAAAACATTATGACCTGAAGTGGGCCACTCGCTCTTTCAAGGTTGCTGTGCTTTTTTTTTTAATGTGAGGGAAACACAGAAGACTGCAGACGCCGTCATTGTAGTGAAAACACTCCGAAATACTGGAGGAACTCAGCTGGTCCACAGGAGACAAAGATATATTGGCAATTTCTCAGGCCAAGAAATAAGCAGAATGAGCCAAAAAAAAAGAAACCAACAGGAAATCTCAGAAGAGGTTTTTAATATGATCTTCATTTCTTTGACTGCAATTTTGAATCACATTTTTTTTTCTTCCCCCCTTGCTTTTCCAGCACCTAACCTTTCTGTGCCTGAGAAACATTCAAAGGCTGCTTCCACCGCACTTTGAGGAAGTTCAAAAAAGCTGAATGCTCAGCCAAAAAAGGTCACTCATCTTAAATATGCAAATCGTTTTTCAACAGTAACACCCAGTTACAGGTCTTCTCACTTTTCCCCTTCAGGATCTTGCATGTTTCAATTAAGTCCCTTTTCTTCAGCAGATGCAACCTGAATTTGCTCAATTTAGCCTCTAAGAATATTCAAGTGATTGGCTTATTTAGTCCTACTGGTAATAATGCATCAACAGTGTCACTTTTAAATAAGGGCCCCAATACTGTTCATAGGTGAAACCTCTCCAAAACTATGACCTATATAACAGAGGCAATATCCTCCTTACTTTCATATTCAATTCCCCTAGCAATGAATTTATAGACAGCTTCCCAATTAGCAGCTATTCCTATATATTAGCCTTTGGCAAATCAATACCAGGAAGCACAAATAGCTCTGCAACTCAGACCTCTGCAATCTCTCATCAAGTAGGTAATTTGTTAGGAAACAAATGGTAAAACTAAACAAAAATGGGAACAAGATTTAAATATAAAGATAAAAAAGGAAACATGGGAGAAGTTATGCTCTGGAACGATGAGAAATACAATAAATACGAGGCTGCGTATGATACAATATAATTGGTTACACAGACTATACATTACACCTCAAAAGTTAAATAAATGGGACCCAATAGTATCTGATAGATGTTTTCGATGTAAAAAAGAAAGGGGAACAACAATTCATGCAATCTGGACATGTGAGAGAGTAGAAAAATTTTGGGATGATCTCAATCAGATATTAAATAAAATAACAGAAAACAATATACCAAAGAATCCAGAGATCTTTCTCCTAAGTAACATAAAAAATAAAGAATTTGGAATTGACTTGGAAGATGCACAAAAAAGATTTGTCAAGATAGCCCTAGCCGTAGCAAAAAAATGTATTATGTCAACCTGGAAATTGGAAGATAATTTGAAAATACAACAATGGTATATAGAAATGAATAAATGTATTCCATTAGAAAAAATAACATATAGTTTAAGAAATAATATTGAAATATTCGAACAAGTATGGGAGCCTTACATTAAATACAATAGCGAAAACCTACCGGGAACAAACATTACCTAAGTTGATGGAAGGAGAAGAAAAGAAAAGAATGGACTCAGTAGAATTTCTGGTGTATTTTTGTTGAATGACAACATTGTCTAACTGAATTAATGCAACCTAGATTGTATACCTAAAATGGATGAGAGGGGGGGGGTGTGGGGGGGTGGCTTGGGAGGAAGGAGGGGGGAGGGAGAAAAAGTCACTGTAAATGTGTGGAAAAGAAAAAGTGTATATCATGGCTATTGTGATTTATGGTGTGAAAAATAAAAAAAAAATTAAAAAAAAAAAAAGTAGGTAATTTGTTTCTTTTCCTCCCCCCCCCCCCCGTTAAAATAGTTTTCAAAACTCCAATCCATTTGTCATATCCTTGCCAACCAGTTGAACCTAGCCTTCATCACAACTATCTACCTTTATGTCCAACAAATGAAGCAACCATAACTTTGGTGCCCTCATCCCAGTTGCAAAAAGGTAGGGCCTCAGTATCAATCCTTCAGGTATACCACTTGCCACATCCTGCCTACCAGAAAAGGATCCATTTAGTCTATGCTCTATCTCCTATCAGCTCCATGTTCTACAATCCACATGAAAGATACATCCTCACTATGCTTTTATTTTCCCCAATAATTTTTGGGGCAACACATTATCAAATACCTTTTGAAAAATGTTGGTACAGATGACCAAATCGAGGTTGGCCTTCAATTACACAAACGCAACTTCTTCAAAGAAATCCAAATGGTTAAATTTGATTTCCTTTTTACAAAACCATGTAGACTTTGCCTGATTACCTTCCATTTTTCACAAGTTCAATACTAAAATATGTTTAATGATATCTTCCAACATTTTCCATTTGACTGATGTTAAGCTAACTGGCTTGTAGTCTTCCTGCTTTACAACTCCCTCCCTTTTTGAATAAAGTCATCTCATTTGTCATTTTCTAATCTTATGCCAGTTTCTCTGAATCTAAGGGATTTTGGAAAACTAATACCATAATAACTACTTTGTTTAAGCCCTTGATATGAAGCCAATCAGGACCCAAAAACTCATCTGTCCACAATTTGTTCAGTATCACTTCCCTGGTGACCTTCAATTTCTCTCTCCTTCCAATCCCCAATTTACAGCTACCTCTGATATGTTATGTACATCCTCTGTAGTTAAACAATGGAGCCAAATTACTGTTTAATCCATCTGCCATTTCTTTCTTCCCCTTTAATGGATTCCCCAGGATGAGAAAAGACTTGATTGCAATATTTAAGATTCTGAGAGGTCTTGAAGGGGTGGGCATGGAGAGGATATTTCCGAAGATCAGCTTTTCTACAGGCACTCGTTTTGGGTTTTTTTTAATAATCTAAAACTTAACATCTGTTTTTATATTTAGGGCAAGGTTAAATCAGTCTCTCCTAATGGAAAAAAAACATTGTTTGGTTTACTGATCTGTCAACCGTGTTTGTGCAATTATATGCATTTCTACCTTTAACCTCTTGTAAAACCCCCCTATTTGTCACTGAAGTTCAACCAAGCTGAAGATCCTTCTGCTCAAATCCAGTTTACAATAAACACTTTGTCATGCCATCAGTAACAAGAAATATTCTTATGGAAGCTATTGTGAAGTTCATGAGCTGACAAACAGTTCAGGAGCCACAGCATCAGCAATAAAATTATTCCTTCAATTTGCTGAATTAATAGATTCATTTTATGCTGACCCACCAATTATTTGCTCATCAGAAAAAAAAATTGTTCGCTCCTGGGATTTGAACCCAAGTACATTGCACTCACCTGGTGGAGATACGGCTGAAGACAGCATTGAAGTTATTACAACTCAGGGAGAAGAGAACCCCAGACGCAGAGTTGCGGAGTTGCGCTATGAGTTGGTTTCCTTCACGGGACATGTGGATGAATTGGCAAATTTCTGGCAACAACTGTTTAACAAGCATGGTCTCATCGAGCCTCATTGTATCCTTGGGCTGCTACCAAAAGACAATAAAATTAAAACTTACAGGTACACGCAAAGCTTAAAATTTTACAGTTATAAACACACTCACAAGAACAAGCTTAGTAATTCTGTAGAATCTGGAATTCAATCAACCAGAAATCCAAACAACTGGCCCAAAAAAGGAAATAAATAAACTTTAAGTAGAACTTTAAAATTGTAAAAGTAAATGTTCTCCGAAGCAACACACAACCCTTTGGTGAAGATGAGAGCAAACATTCACCTAGCGGAGCGCCCACAGCAACACTTTGATTAAAGTTGCATTTAAATAAAATGGCATCACCCAGGATGAAGAGCCCACCGATGGCACTCACTGCTGGGGACAACTCTCCCAGTCTAATAAGAATTTTTATCTTCAGTTGTATTAGAAATATTAGTAAGGCTTTAATCGGTAAACATGGGGAAGGGCCAGTTAATTACAACGGCAGCACAGTTATTGTAGTGGATAGCACAAGGCTATTGCAAAGCTAGCAACCTGGGCTCAAAGTTAAATTTTGTAACCTGCAGGAATTACCTGTTTAAAGTGAACTGTACATTATTAAATGATACAATACAGTACTTATTTTTGTTTTCAAATCACTTTACATTTTGCACTGTCTTTTTTGATTTCAAACTGTGTATTTTTAATGCAGGTGTATTAGTTAGCATGGTAACAGTGTGTCTCAGTCAACCGGAAAATTTGTATAAGCGGCATCTTAATCCCCGAAAGTGCTGAATAATGGGGATTCTTCAGTATATTCAGTTTTGATGATTTAAAAAAAAAATCAAAATTAATATTAATTGCTGCTTTCAATTAAGCAGCCCAATTCTAACAAGAGGCTAAATAAACATCAAATCAACAATAAAAAATGAAGAGACCAAAGGGGTGGTTGCTACAAGGGGCCATCAAATGGACTCTGAAGATTAAGAATTCTTCAGAGGGTCCAAACATCTGGAATAGTCCTTAGCAAGAAACTCTGGACAATACAAAAAGGCCCAGAAAATTCTGTCCTGTTAACCTCTTCTAGTTCTGTAGAAAGACAACTGTAATTTGGAATAATATTGCACATACAATGTAATAAGCCACTCTAAAGTACTTCACTGGATAATAATCAAGAAATAGGAGACATCAACAGAAGGCAATATCAGATAACAGAGAAGACAATATCACAAACCAGAGCTTGGTTGGAATGGCCTTAGCCAAGAAAGACGCAAAGGAAGAGGCCAGGCCTTAATCCTCTGGACTCTGGTCATTTTTCATAATATATAATCCAGAATGTGTCCATGAGTAAACAAACACCAGTACAAACCAGCTGGTGGATAAGGGGGTTTGGGGGTGGGTGGGGAGAAGAGGGAGGACCAGTCCCTGTAAATGGGGACATGGGGTCCAAAGGGTTAAGGGAGTGAGAGGAGCATACTGAAGGGACAATGGTCAAGAGATCAGAATTTTAACTTGGAGCTAGCATAGGTCTGTAATCACAAGCTTTATAATTGGATAAGACTTAGCTTGTTTGGAAACAAGGGAGTCCAAGTCTGGACAACCTCATTCAAATCAGATGTGACAATAGGTTTGGACAAAGTGCACAACAATAGTCGAGTGAAAATATCTCAAAATGTTGAGATAGTTTGAAGTTCAGTGAACAGTTTGAATTCCCCTCAGATGGTTACAAGAGGATGAAGGTGAAGTCTTGGGAAGACATTTACGATGAACAAAGAACTCAGCTCAGTCTTCCCAATATTTATTGAAAGGGAATTTCTTATCTCTTAGAGGTTAGAATGCAACTTGATGGTAGAGACAGCAGAGGAGTTGAGAAGAGAGCTGAATATCAGTGAGATTTTGGGAGAGTGAATGAAGTATTTTTGGTAGGTGTGGGAAGGGAAGCTGTTGGGAGATTATTGATTAGCTTTAACTTTATAGACAAGAATAGATGAGAAAGGGAGCTGGTTGGACACATCGGAATTGTCATTTCCCAGTGGTCTTTTCACAGTGAAATACACCAGCATGCCCTAATGTTTCCTGCACATAGTTGGGAAGTCAGTCAATCATGAAAATAAATTAAATATATCCAAGGAATATTTTAACTGAAGTTCAAAACTTGGCTTTGTCTCGTGGCAATTAGAAAACCTTCTGCATTATATCCCAGAAGCAACAGATTGTATTAAAATTAAATACATTAGGGCTCTATCTTTGGGCCCAGATGTAATCCCAACAGAAATTCCAAGACCTGCAGAACAGAATAAAGCAACACCTGCAAAAGACATATTTAACTACAAATGATGAGCAATTCACCTCCATATTAAGAAGAGGACAACATTTCTGACGCCTGGATCTTTCACTTATTAAATGATTTTATATAAAAACCCAAACTTCAAATACAATCACAGAATAGAGGTAAATGAGTAGGCCATTCAGCCCTGCTCCATATTCAATACTATCATGGCTGATCATGCAACTCCAGGATCCCATTGCTGCTTTCTCTTCATACCCTTTGATCCTTTCCCCTTTAGAATCTACCTAATGAACTGGCCTCAACAACTTCCTGCAGCAGGGAGTTCCACAAGTTTATAACTCTGAGTAAAGAGTTTCTGTTCATCTCAGTTCAAAATGGCTGACTCCATACCTTTAGACTGTGATACCAACCCCCCCCCTTCAGTTGTCCCAGACTTCCCCAACATCAGGAACCTGTCTTGCTCTGCCACAATGTCTTGCATCACTACAAGATCGCCTCGCATTCTTCTCATTTCCACAGAGCATAACTTATTTCATATGTCAGTCCTGTCATCCCGGGAATCAGTCTGGTGAACCTTGGCTGCACTCCCTCAATAGCAAGGATATCCTTCCTCAGTTTGGGAGACAAAAATTGCACATAATTCTCAAGATGTGGCCTCACAAAGGCCCCAAACAACAACATTTAAAACAATAGAAGTTTTCTTGATACATGACAGATTCAGTGTGTGATGAAAGTCATCCCTTTTAAGATGTGTTAGTGAAAATAGAAGATATGAACAGCCCATGGATTTAAAGATCACCTTAAATTAGTTAAACTCTGTCCACATTTCCTCTTCCAAAATTGATTTGTGCAGAGTCTTGTCACACTTGTGGCCAGGGTCCTTAAGTAATATAACTGAATTGGTTGCTCTCCATCTCATCTTAATGAGGATTAACAGTTTGACAGGGAGTGGGTGCATGAGAAATGAGTGAACTGACATGCACATATTCAACCAGCCATTAATATGCCTTACTTCATCTTTCCCTTGCTGGAGTCTGATTGTTGCCTCTTGTCACACAATAAACTCATGAATGGCAGAATTAATAGGAGACCATGTATGGCTCAGGCTCATGCAGCCTTTGTCAGTTCATCTTTCTGAAGCATCATCAAGCAACATCATGTATCACAAGGCTACTTCCTATAAAAGGGTTTTAGCCAGGAGATAATGCTTCGTCTATGAAAATACACAAAAGATGCTGTAGACTGCTCTTTGCAAAAAGATTTGCTCCAATTGCTCCAAATTAATTTAATATTGTTATGAAACTCATTAACATTTGACAAGTTGGCCAGCAGAGTTAAAAAGTGCCATAAGACCATTTAACTTCATCAGAAAATAAAAATTACTGATTTCCTGAGTTAAATTAAGAGATACATAGATTTTCAGTTTCATGCGCCCAATTTAAACTTGACCAATCATCCTCAAAAACAGAGGAAGCAAAGGGGATTGAGAGGGTGCATTTTAACCCTTTGGACTCACTGTCTCAGTTCTCCAACACTTCCAACAAGAACATATTCTCTGTGTACCCCTTTTCTGGGAGCTAATTCAAAATGATTAAACTTTCAGGGTTGTGTGTAGGGAGGTAGCTGAAATAAATAACTTTTTAAAAAATGTGTAACACTGAATTTCCTGGCTTCTTGAATATGCTTCTACAATAAATTCATCACCTAATGACAAGCTGAACACCAACTTAATAATTCAAAGTTCAAAACAGATGTCAGCTGTTTCGTCTTCAGTTTTCCTTTTTTGTGTGTTTTTTTAATTGCTTTTTTTTTCTAACATTAAGCCAATCCTGCCCGTCTGCTTTGAGGTCTCATTTTCTTTTTCCACTGGCCTTTCAAAAAATTCACCTCTTCAGAACATCTCATGTTGAAACCTTCATTAAAATGCCAATCACCTGCAGGCAGAGATTTCACATCCTCTCCCATCCATAACCTCCTACACCTCCTTCAACTCTGCTAACTATATTCTACTGCTCTCCAAGAACAAGCTTATTTGCTCTTGCCTCCAATTTAAAATTCTTACCATTTTACTTAAACTTTAATTGCCTCCCCCTCCTTATCCATGATTAGAAAATTCTCCATCCCTCTCAGCCAGCCATTCTTCCTGTCTCACCATTGGCACTTATACCCATATTTCACACTCTGTAATTACCCACTTAAACACCTCCAAATCCCCATTTTAAAAATGCTTCGCAAATGCAAGTTGTCAAGACCTTCAAACCCATCTCTTTGATCAAGCTCCAATGAAAACCCATGGCATGACCCTAACAAGTTTACTGCCATGTTAAATTTTCAGTTATACTTTTACAGGGATATTGAAAATTCAGGAACAGACCTTTCGGCCCTTTGAATCCATCAAGAACCCATTTTTTTCACCAACTCTACCCTAGCCTATTTTAGTCTCCCTCCAGAATGTACGATAACATAAAAATCAGAGGCAATTTAAAGTGGCCAATTAACTTCCCTGGGTGGGGAAGGAAAAAGTACCCAAAGGAAACCCACATAGAGAAGATGTACATTCACTCCTGCACCAGATTTCATGATTGAATCCAGGTCAAGGAGCTGTGAAGCAGCTTATCCATTGTGCTGGTTTCAGTTATTTAGCTTGTGCCACTTTTTTTTTTTTTTTTTGCAGCATATCCTTGGGATGCCAACCATTATCCCCATCAGGCAAGCTATTATTTCATTGCAACCCCATTTTCATTCTAAGTGCATGACCAACCCAAATGAAACACACAAACTTGCTGGAGAAACTCAGCAGGTCACAAGATCACAAAAGACAGGAGCAGAAACAGGCTATTCAGCCCATCAAGTCTGCCCTGCCATTCAATCCATTTCCCCACTCAGCCCCATTGCCTGGCCTCCTCCCCATAACCTTTGATGCCCTAGCTAAACAAGAACCAATCTCTGCCTTAAATACACCCATGCAGCCTCCATGGGAAGAAAAGGGCATTACACAAACGAGCGAGAGAATGCTGTGTGACTGTTGAGTTTCTCCGGCGTGTTTTTGCACTGCACTCAATGCAGGTGTCTGCAGACTTTCTTCTTTAACTAACTAACCCAAATTCTTCCTGTAAAAACTTCAAAAATGAATGGCCTTTTTCTATCATCTAGCCATCCACTAACAAGCTTTCAGCAAGATGAATTAATAAAGAACATAGAAACCTTCTTCAATTCTAAGCCCAAACATGTTTTTCAAACTGTTGTCATGGCAGCAATAGTGCAACCAATGTAAGGCTCACAACTTAGAAATTCAAAATTTTTCTGACAGTAAACTTGACTCTTAGCTCTGGCAAGATGACTAATATTTCAGGAACTCCAGAGTGGTGGATTGAAAATAAAGAAAGCTAAAAGCTAGTCTAAAACCAGATGGAAGCAAAGCAAGCGGGAATACTTAAGGCCCAACACCTGTACTCCCACGTGGTTCCAATTTTTTTTTTGAAGTTTAGATTTCAATGGAATGCTTAAAAAATTGTAATCCCACCCTGGGAGAAAGGATTGGCTTCATAATATTTACAAGGAAACACTGATCCAACATACCATTCATCTAACGTAAATGGCCAGAGGCAGTTCAAACATTCTATCATCAGACATTTGGAGGAGACAACTAAATGTCCAAGTTCCACATTTCTAATGAGGTGAATAGAGAACAGGGAGGAGGATGTACAGCAGGTTCACATGAATGTGGATTAGCTGAGTGAATGGGGAAAGGGTGTTGTCAATGGAAGGCACCTCAAAACAAAAAGGGAAGTCACCCTCTTGGATGCTCAAAACAGAAAAATAGAGATTTTCTTTCTAAATGGGTAGTGTCAACCAATGTTCACGTTCAAAGGGATACATCGAAAGTTAACAAGCAGTGCAAACAAGCAAAAAGACAAATGGTACACAGGCCTTTATCAGGAATAGGAGCAAGGATGCTTTACCCCAATTGAATGGGGTTTTGGTGAGGCTACACCTGGAGTCTCAAATACAGTTTTGGTCTCTTTTGCCAATAAAAGATGTACTTGCCTTCCAGGAAGTGCATCAAAGATTCACCAGACTGGCTCACCATCTGAGAAGAGAGAAAGACTAGGCGTGTATTCTCCAGTTTGGAAGAATATCTCATTGAAACTTAAAAAAAAATCCTTACAAGCCTAGGCAGCCTAGATACAGGGAGGACAGTCTAAATCATGGGATCACTATCTCAGCATAAGGAGTAATCATTTTAGAAAAGTAATTTTTTTTCCCATATGAATCTCTGGTATTTTGTCTTGAAGGCTCAGTTAATGAGTTCATTCAAAACAGCAAAAGATTTCTGAATTAAAGGAATCAAGACAAGTGGAGTTGAGCTGGAAAACGGTGCCTTGGTCTGGATGAATGGCTGAGAGGGCTTGAAGAACTGGATACCCTTCTCCTAATCTAAGAATGAACTGGAACCCTGTATTAAATTTGACCCACACTGTTGCTTTGTTTCTCTTCTGGTTTATCTCACCATCCTGTGCGACCAAAAATAAGACTCAACCCGCTGAGTTCCTCCCAGCAGGTTGTTTATTGCTGGTCCTCAGCTTGCGCATCGAGATGACAACAGAAGAGATTCCACCAGCTTCTCGTTATTCACTCCTCCATCAGCTACAAACAGGGGATGCAAATGTTCTGGTCATTGTTCTATTACAATAAGATCTTTCAAATTTCTAGAGCATGGAGCTGTATTCAACTTGACATCCCCCCCTCCCAGACACCAAGCCAATCTGATGAATTTTTTGCCACACTCCTTTGAAGTACCTCCTTTTCTTAAGCAAGGAAACCAAAATTGCACACAACACTCCAGGTGCAGTTTTCGGTTACCTGAAATTAGGACATTCAATAATCACATTATTGAATTGGAAGCTTCCCAAAAGGAATACAAGATATGCAAGTTATCAAAGTGGAATATCCATCCCTCTCTCATACTGCTTTTGTACTGAGAGGTAACTGATGCTCTCCCACCCACACTCACATATCGACCCAGTTTTCTTCTCCCTTTGTTCACTTATCCCATCCCTCCCAACACCTGATTCTGTCTGCCCTTCAGTCCTTCCCCATCTGTTTCCACCTATTCCCTATCAGCCTCTATCCAACCAATACGCCCCCATATATTGTTCAACCATACAGGCAATCTTTCCTCTTCCCACTCTGTCCTGTCAACTTGGACCTCTTTCCTCCAGTAATGCTGATTGACCCAATGCATTCTTACTGGTTTTTTTTTAAAAAAACCCTTTATTCCAGTGTCTGCAGTCTCTTATCCCCAGCCTTTCCAATCCTGTATTCTACTCCAAGCAGCCATTTCTTTCCTGCAACGTGCTGTCAAGAAAAGTGCATAGTACTCAAGCTATAGTCACACTACATTGAATATTGTTTTCACATAAATCTCCCCACTTTCGTCTTGTGTCTGCAAATGCACACTTTTAAATTGCTAGGTTTTTGCTGGCTTCCACTGTTCCACCGTGAAGAATCCATGAACATACACTGCTCTACATCTTCGTATCCAATTGCCATTTTTGTCACAAAGAACCACAACATGGAATATTTTTTCCAGAACTTATTACTTGGTAGTGAGCCTCATAATGTCCTACCGGACAAACACGTTTGCCAACAAAGCAAAAATCAGATATTTTGTTACTTACCCCTGCAAGACACTTTTCCAACGTATCTAATATTATCAGCTGTGAAAGATACAAGTTCCTCTCAGCATCCGCTCCAAATATTCGCTAGAGAAGCAAAGCAAAATATCAGACACTCCTCACTGTACTGAGCAGCAACATTCAGAACAGGACCAAAAAGGTGAACAGTTGCACAAGGCAAATTTTGACCCATTGACATGCTTTTGCTCACTTGAGATCTTCCATGGGAAGTTAGTTGTTGATTTTAAATTTACTTGTATACACTAAACAGCAGATGTTATTAGCTGCACTCACTCTCTCACCATTAGAATGATGTTCTTCACTCCATTAACAATATTCTGCGCGATGAAATTATTGTGCTTTCATCAATCATTGAAGATCTGAGAATGATGCTTCAAATCCATAATTTGAATGATTCAAATGTAAATCACAGGCTTCAGATATGGGTAACTTAAATGTAAATCACAGGCTTCAGATATGGGTAACTTAAGGAGAGACTCCATAAGTTGATATTATAAAACTGTAGCTCATTTTAATTTTTAAAAATCCAAATTCTAAACATTGTTACACTGATGGATCAGTCAACTGGCGTTATCCTATGTAACAGAATAAAGTATCTTTTTGAACAGAAGCTGATTAAATGATATTACTAGCTAGGCAGGGTTTAAAATACATCAAATGTACAAATGGAGACAAATAATAGTTTAAAAAACATTAAAATTTTAAAATACAAACCAAAAAATGCTACAAGTACTCAAATGATCAAACAGCACCTTCAGAGTGAAGAATCAACTTTGCAAGTCAATCTCATCAAATTTTCAGACAAGAAATTTTAGCATTGATTGCCCATGAATCAAACGGACCAGATGACAATAAAGCAGCAGCTCAGAAGCTAGAACACAATGCAAAATCAACTTCAGCTCCACATTCATCTGAAATTATTGTCATCTGATCCCCAAGGTCAAACTGCCAATTTAAGGCCAAGCAATTTTTTTTCTAGCATTGTCTCCTATTGCAAAAATGCATGAAAAAGTTGCATTTCACCACCTCCTTTAAAGCATTTATTTGTTTAAAATGGAAGGAAGAAAATAGGGTGTGTTGAATAACAGATGCTATCTATGCTTTCCCTCTTTTGATCCACTAAAATGGTCAATATAAACTCAGCTTCTATCAAAATGGCAGCAGTGTCCAAAATTGAGGGGGGGTTCCTCATTTATCTTGTGGCCTTTGATAAAGTGTATTGCTTCAGTTGATCAGCTGTAACAATTTCACAATTACAATCAAAAGCACCACATACCCAACTATCTCCAATGAATAGAGGAGTAAATCATGACAGTCTGCAAACACCGTGGCTGAAGTAGGCAAACAGTGTACTTTATATTGCAAGGATACATAACCAACATTTCAAGTTTGAGCCCTTCATCAAGGTATGAGCAAACTGAAGGCAGATGCCTGAATAAAATGGCGGGGAGAGGGGCAGGAGGAAGAGCACAGGCCCCAGACAAGAGGTAATAGGTAGATAATGGAGGGAGGGCACTCCAGCAAACAGGTGGTGGTGGAGGGGAATGGCTCTGTAATTCTCTTCCCCCTCCCCCTCCCTTATCCACCTATTACCTCCTACCTGTGGACCCATGCTCCTCCCTTTACCATATTATTCAGGAGCCCTGCCTACTTTTTGCTTGTACCTTGCTGAAGGACTCATGCCCAAAATGGTGGTTATCTTTGCTACATAAAGTAAACTGTTCGACCTGCTGAGGTTCCCCAGCGTTGTGTTTTCTCTCATACAGGTATTCAAAGCTTCTCCACTACAACCTATTCCTTTTTTTCTTTAAAATCAGATCCATCCAGAGTTGATTTAATCTGGGGAAAGTATAGCAAAGAAGTAAGTTATGGGCTTTCCAAAGTTACTGGCATTGGGCCTCCGATAGACATGCATGACTTGGAGAACGGGACCAAATGCTAATAAAAATATATTGAGAGAAAATGCAAATTGTGTTGAGGTCACAGAGAGTCGGCAGAGAAATATAGATAGGACAAGCAAATGGCAAAGATCTGGCAGATAGAAGCAACGTCAATAAATGTGAGGTCATCCAGCTTGGAAAGAAAAATAGTGGATTGAACTATTATTTAAGTCGTGAAAAAATTGGAACTTGCAGTTGTGCAGACCGTGTTTGGGCATGAATTGCAAAAAGTTAGTTTGCAGGCACAACAGGCCATCAAGAAGACAAATAGAATTTAAATTTATTTTCAAATTTAAATTTAGACATACCACATGGTAACAGGCCATTTTGACCCACAAGTTCGTGCCAAAATTTACACCCCATTAACCTACACCCCCAGTACATTTTGAACAATGGAAGGAAACCAGAGCCACAGGAGAAAACCCACGCAGACACAGGGAGAAAATACAGACTCCTTACAGACAGCGTGGGATTCAAACCCAGGTCCCAATTGCTGGCGCTGTAAAAGCATTGCGTCAACTGCTACACCAACCATGCTGCCCTGAATGTTGGTCTTCATTACTGAAGAGACTGAATTCAAGATCAGGGAGGTTCTGCTGCCAACTGGACAAGACACTGGTGAAGCCACACCTGTAATACTGTGTGTAGTTCTGGTCTTCTTACTTGAGAAAGGAGATACTGGCTTTGGAAGCAGTGCAGAGGAGGTTCAACAGGCTGATTCCAGAAATGAAAGGGTTATGTTATGAGGAGAAAGCAAATGGCCTGGGACCGTACACAATAGAGTTTAGATGGACAAGATATTAAAAAATTATGTATGGAATAGACAAGATGGAAGTAGGGAGATTATCGAGACAAGAAATATGGGACAGAGCCAGAGAACCATAGAACATTACAGCCCTTCTAATCTGAGCCAAACTATTTTTCTGCCTAGTCCCACTGACCTACACCCAGTCCATCACCCTCCATTCCTCTCCCATCCATATATCTGTTCAAATTCTTCTTGTATGTTAAAATTGAGCCCACATTCACCATTAGCTGGCAGCTCATTCCATACTCCCACCACTCTCTGTTAGAGGTTCCCCTAAACCTTTTCCCTTTCACCCTTAATCCATATCCTCTGGTTTGTATCTCACCTATCCTCAGTGGAAAAAGCCGACCTACATTTACTCTGTCTATCCCCCCCTCATAATTTTAAATACAGGTATCTTTATCTAATCTACCCTCATTCTACGTTCCAGGGAATGAAGTCCTAACTTGCTTAACCTTTCCCTTTCATTCAGTTCGTGAAGTCCAGGCAACATCTCTGCACTCTTTCAATCAGCCTCAAGATTCAGGAGTACAATTAAGACAGAGTTAATTAAGGACTACTTCTTCCAGAGAGCATTGAATCTGTGCAAGTTCTAAGTCCAAGGAAGGAGTGGCGACGACATCAGTGAGTTCATTTAAGACGCAGATAAGAGTTTTGAAGAACCTGAGAATGAAGGGTTATGGTGGGAATGGGCAGCTCTTGAGTGAGTCCACAACCAGATCTGTCAATGGAAGAGCAGGCTTGACAGGCCAGATAGTCTACTTGTGCTGTTATTAGCAAGTCTACCTTGCCCCTTCCCACCCATAACAGTCACATTTCCCATTGGAATTCTATCTTGGAAACTTACCATATTATTTACATTTTTCAAGATGGTGGTGAGACCACTTATGACCAGGGAAAACTTGTACTTGGAAATATTGATGAGACATTCCTTGTTGTGTTCAGTACTAACTTTGGAATGTGTATTCTGCTGCCCGCCTTTAATTGGAAGCTGGAGGAAAAAAAAGGTGAATATATGCATCAGACTTCATTGTGCTAATGAGACGCAACATCAAGCAAATGTCATTTATAATGATCTCAGTTCAGAAACAATGATTTGTCAATGCACAGGTAATGTGAACAACAGAATACAGTGAAACCCTTGGTATCCAGCACCTGTGGGGATTGGTAGATGCCAGATAGGTGAATTTTCTGATTGAAAGAGATTGCACGTTGCACGATTGGCAAGCTGTGCCAATTTTAAACTTCTGCATTTTTTACCTCTATTTTTCTGCCAGATGCTTGAATTCTGGATAACAGAGGTTTTACTGCAGTTTAAAACACCAATTTATCATCAATGTTTTCCCAAACAGATCAATATATACATGTGCCCATTATTTCTGGAAATTCATCATTTGAAAATCATCCAAAGTACACCTAGTTCATAATCACCCTTTACAGAAATGTAACTAAGACCATCATATCAAGGTTCATTTATCTCCTCCATTTGCTCACCTGTACAAGACATCACCTAACCAGACATCTGCCCAATCGGCTAAACTCTCCCACTGAACCAATGGAATGAAAGCAAATAATGTCAGGCAGGGGAAGAGAAGTAAGCCAGGTCGCCTCATTGGACCATCATGATTAATGTAGATATTAGCAAGGAACAGGCTCCATGAAATTTCCCTCAAACATTACAATCAATTGAAATTTAGTAACTTACAAAGAGTTACAACCACTATCAGAAAACAGGAAACTGCAAATGTACAAATGGAGCCCAGAATTCTCCGTGATCCCAGACTTAACTGCAAGACAGATGGTTTTATTTACAGTTAACTTCCTCTGAGACCTCACTTGGAGAATTGTGAGCAGTTTTGGGCTCCTCATTTAAAAAAGGATGTGCTGATGTTAGAGAGGGTTCAGAGGAGGTTCACAAGGATAATTCTGGAAATGAAAGGTTTAACATGTGAGGAGCATTTGACAGCTCTTCGCCAGCACTTGTTGGAATTTAGGAGAGGGGATCTCATTTCAACATTTTGAATGTAGAAAGGTATGGACAGAGTAGATGTAGAAAGGTTGTTTACCACGGTGGGAGAGTCCAGGACAAGAGGGCTCAGCTTCAGGATTGAAGGGCATCCACTTAGAACAGAGATGGAGAGGAATTTCTTTTGCTAGAAGGTGGGACATCTGTGGAATTTTTTGCCACAGGAGGTTATGGAGGGCAGGTCAGTGGGTTTAAGGCAGAGTTGATAATTTTTTGATTAGCCAGGGCATCAAAGATTACAGGGAGAAGGCTGGACAGTGGGACAGAGTGGGAAAATGGATCAGCTCATGATTAAATGGTGGGGCTGACTCAATGGGCTGAAAAGCCTACTTTTGCTTCCATGTCTTCTGGTCTCGTGGAAATAGTACCATCCTTCAATCTACTTAAATCCTCTTAATTGTAGTTTCATCAATCATCTCATTTTTCCAATTCTGTTCTTGCTAGCTTTTCCTTCACTCTTAAAAGAACGTCCTCTACAAAAGTCCATTAAATTCAAATTTATACTGGCAATTTACGGTATTTTCTATGTACATTTTAATATTATCCTCCAGTGAACAGCAAACAAAATGGAGAAACAAAAAAAATTGACCCAATTAAACACATTTCACTAAAGTTATTAGAATACAGGTTTGATATGTAATAAGTGGGTAGGCACTTTACAAACTTAAGCAGAATATAATTCCAACATATTAAAACACATCCTGTAAAGTGCATTACATCAAAAATTATGAATTATTCACTGTATTTTTGCTGAACAATGATGGGACAACCAAGATAGTCATTTTTAGCAATCCAGTTATCTACAGAAGTCCTAAAATCCTGGATTGGGTCAGCCTGGATTTTTGGGCAATACTTTTAAAATTCAAATTCAAGGAGGAATATAGATAAGATGAACAGGTTATTTTTTAGTTTATTCATTAGCAAATACAGCATGCTTCATTTAGAAAAACAAGCAGCTTTAAAGAAAATTAAAGTCAACAAAAATGTAAACAAACTTTTTTCACGACAAGAGCAGGTAATGCTTGAAATTGTTTAAAAATGAATATTGTTAATGAAACATACAACATACAAATGAATTTCTTTGTGATAGGATTACCTGTATTAAACATGGTCACTTGTTGCCACTGTGCATCTGTGGTGCTTACACATGCACACACGCACAGAAAATCCCGCTAAATTTAAAAAGTAAGAATTTTTTGAAAAGTCCAGATTCTTGTTTTTTTTGCATCTGGATTTTTGGACTTCTACTATACATCAAAAATTCCACATTCATCACCTCAAAGATTAGAAAGCAGTGCAATTAGGTAAATCTGCCACAAAGTAATAACGCCCTTCACACAGATGACAGAAGAGCCTTCAGAGGAAGAGATTTTTTTTTTAAAAAAAACAGGAAGTTTACACAGGCAGCTTGTTTCATAAATTTGGAGATAGGAATTTGTAAAAATAGAAAACCAGGTGATGCAAGATTTTCTGTTGTACAAAAGCCTCAAATGAGGAATTCATGTCCCATTATCCACAATTTTCAAACATATTCAAATGGTTTTTACATTCTATGCGCAATGAAGGATTAATGTTTTTTTTAAAATGCTTGAAGGAACTTTCATATATATCATGTCCCAGCCGTCAATAATCACTTTTGTCCCTTTTGCCCAGCCCAGGAATCAGAGCTACCAAAATCTCTCTTAACCATTCCTTTACCAGCTTGCTGCAGGCATTTATTGCTTTCGTTTCCTTTTCTCTACCAGTTAGCTTCCGAGGAGGTACACCACATTGCTTCCTGTGACAAATATCACAAGGACATTGATGGCATTGACTAACTTGGAAATTTGGGGATTTCAAAACTAGTTTTATCTTTGACCAAAATTCACAACTGTTCACCAAAAACTTCAGTGCACTAACAGCCAAAAGATTTGGTGGCTATAACACCACTTTCAAAATATTTCATTGTGGCATCAGCCAACAGATTATGCATTTACATTTTATTTTGAAGTTTGCAAAACCAACAGTTTTCATTATTATTATTGATAAGGGTGGCACGGTTTGCATTGCGAAACACCTTAACAGCGTCGACGATTGGGACCAGACACTGTCTGCACGGAGTTCGTACGTTCTCCTTGTGTCTGCATTAGTTTTCTCTGGGGGCTCCAGTTTCCTCCAACCCTTCAAAAATGTACCGGGGTATAGGTTAATGGAGTGTCATTTGGGCGGGATGGACCCATAGGGCCAAATTGGGCTGAATATCTAACTTAATATGTCTCATGATCAGTTCGACAGTTCTACATTTTAAAAAAAAGATGCTTATAAAATTGCTCGTGGTTGCAAATGGATCATAGCGATTTTTACAAAGGGAAAATCTGCATCTTTTCATTTACTTCTCAATGATCAATGTCTTTAATATTTTTAGATAAGCAAGAAATGTTGCTAAACCACTGGGAAAGATCTTTGCTAGTTTTTGAATGGTATCCATTGCATAGACTAGAGTGTTGGTGAGATCCTGAAGACTTGGGTACAGTTTTGTTTTCCTTATCTTCATAGCCAACCAAAAAGATAAAAATTTATCTGAAGATCTTTCCAAATACTGCTTTCCACCAGGCTTCCATCAATTGTCACAAGCTGGCATTAAAAGCTCAATTCGACGCTTGGTGTAAAGTTGACTTTAAAAGGTGCTGCTCTTTTTCAATATACATAGGGTATCATGGTGCAACCACATTAACCTAGATTCGTTCACACAATGGTAAGAACTTAAATGAAAGAAGAAAAGAAATGGGAGACACAGCCCAGAGATACAAAGTTATTCAATTGCGTGCAAAATTTAGGGACAAGATTGAAATCAAATCTGAAGTGAGATTATGATATGCAAATATCTAAAAACTGGACAAGCAGACTGGAGCTTAAAGGGATGGTCTTTCATTACATTGTTTGCAGTCAGCTATTTAAATAAGGCCAATGTCATTTCATCCTATCAAAGCCAACACAATTAGTCATCATTCTGCAATAATTAGATTCTAATTTTTCACATGAGGCAATTTTGAGTCCATAGAACATACAGTACATTTGGCCCACCCATTTACACTATTCCTTCATAAATCCCTTGGTTAAAACTTTCTCAACATTCGCAACTCTCCCCAGACACTGCCACTCACCTACACACTCGGGGCAATTTATCTTTGGGATATTGGAGGACACCCCCTCAGTCACAAGGAAGACATGCAAATTCCACACAGACAGAACAGAAGCTTGATCTCTGGTGCTGTGAGGCAGAAGTTCTACTAGCCCATGCCTCTGTGCCACTTTGATAACTGGGATTCTTGATAACTCACTTCTTGGATGAAGAATTCAAAGATCGAGAGGTTTTAATACTGAAAACAAAAATAGAAACTATGTGGAAGTACATCTCAATTGAAAATTATTTTCAAGGATGTGGTGTAAGTTGATATTCATAATGTGAGTCAATACATGTTATCTCCCACACTGTAATTGTACTTGGCCCTTAGATAAGCTCAGTACTTGCCAGGCGTGTTTGTCATGGTTGTGTAGTTACCTTTGTCGGGAGGAGGAGAATGAGTGTGTCAGAATCAACCATGTGGCAGTGAGCTTTAATATTTAAAATATTACATCTCAAGACACATGAATGTGTTTAACTTACATTTTAACATATTTATGTAAATATGATCCATGGTCCTGGAGAAACGCTATTTCAACTTTACCATACAAGCATGGTATGAACGATAAAAAGGTGACTTGACTTCAGCCAATAAGAAGGTCAGGAGAGTTTAGATGGGTGGTGTTTGGTTGAGAACTCTTGGTCACCTATCTCGCAATGAAACATTTCCACTTTTTAATTGGAAGGTCGTCCTTTCGCCATTTATACAGACCACCAGCCTCATACACATACTGCGAATAAAAGCACACATCTCTACTTGCTCAGAGAGATTCAGCACTTGGGACTTCATACTACAATTTTCATCATATGGTACCATCCAAGGAAAGGCAAAAGCTGTGGCCAACGCCCTGTCCAGGCATGACATTGATGCCTTACACGCAAATACCACCATGGATTTCACCACCATGGCTTGTACACAGCACACTGATCCTGATCTCATCCAGTACTGCCGGAATAACTCTGGTCTCCATCTTCAAGATGTGACCCTAGATGATTCGGGTGAAAAATTAATCTTAGGAAAGCCTTTTGTGCCAGCAGCAAGGAGGTGGGAGATCTTTGAGTCTCTTCACAATCTATCACATCCTGGTAGAAGAGCATCAATCAAATTGGTTATGGAACGTTTTATCTGGCCTCATGTTGAATGGGATGTTCAATTCTGGGCAAGGACCTGCTGGTCGTGTCAACACTGGAGGATTTTATTGTTCTGAATTCCTGTTGCCAGAAGTGCACCTAGGCTTGATAAGCTCGCTTGCACCATCTCTTATCACGAGTTAAGACCAGACAACCAGGTGGCAGGAGGCCATTCCTATCACTGACATCTCTGCGGAGACCATTGCCAGGGCTTTCGTGGATCACTGGATTCCATTTTTCAGTGTTCCAGGCACTATAACAATGGATTGAGAGTCTCAGTTCAAGTTGGCATTGTTCTGAGCTCTCACGGATCTATTGGGCACTACCCATATTTGCACTGCAGCTCATCATCTGCATGCCAATGGACTCATTGAGCAGTTCCATCGACAATTGAAGGCAGCATTAACAACTGAATGGAGTGACTGCTTGCCCATGGTTATCCTTGGACTGTCTACTGCAGTTAAGGCAGATCTTGGATGTTCAGCGGCAGAGCTAGTATATGGTACTACGTCAACCTTGCCAGGAGAGCTTGTGAATCCAAGTCCAAGCACAACATGATGATCTGGCGAGTTAAGTTGATGGTCTTCAGGAAAATAAGAGACGACTCCAACCTACTCCTACGCGGCAGTTGTCACTTGCAGTGTATTTGCCGAATCATTTCCAACACTGGACTGTGTGTGTGCTCCAGCACGGCACTGTTCACAAACCTCTTCAACCCATTTACGATGGTCTTTTTCAGGACTTAGGACACCACGGGAAGACTTTTCTGATCATCTGGAATGGAAAAGATGACACGGGTTCCATCGACAGGTTGAATATCGACCGTTCATGTTCTGTATCAGAGCCAGAGGACCAGTTGCACCCTTGCCAGTCGGATTGTGCATCGCTTGTCGTGCACTATCGTACAAGGTCAGGCCGAACTGTCAGCCCTCCGGACCTTCATGTAACGGGACAGTTCCAATTAGTCACCTCCTTGCTTGGCTCGGAGGTGGGGGGGGTCGTCATGATCGTGTTATTACCTTCATCGGGAAGAGAGTGAGTGGCAGGATCACCCGTGTGGCAGTAAGCCAATGAGAAGGTCAGAGGAGTTTAGCTGGGTCGTGTTTGTGGAGCAAAGGTAAAAGAAAGTCAACTTCATGATGTGCTGAACGAAACGAGGATATTCTTTATTTGTTTGTAAGCTGCAGTAAATTAATGTTGTTACATGTTCAATGGCACATTATAGGAAACTACTTTTACAAAAGGATGATAAAAAAATCATTAGATGCCACCCACTTTTCTTTTTCTCCTCAATAAACTCCAAATACAGCCTCTCTTCCTGACTTGCGACCTATACGACTTACAACCAGAAAAGAAAAAAAAACTTACGTATAAAAATGATGCTTGGTTGTGTGTCCACCAGTGCCAATGACTTGTATGCATATGATGGTGACCGTCAGATGATATCCCAGCATTGTGGACATCACAGCATCTCTTTCAGTTCTCAAGATAAAAGAATGCTGTACAGGTACAGCAGTCTGTCAGGAGAGCATGGGGCAGTGGGATTGGTATGCAAACATACTTCCAACTTGTGTCCATTTTGAGATATGAACAGAACTCTTGACGCATGATAAAATTCAAATCCTCTCTAATAAAATGCACATATTATTTAGGATGCAGGATTATTTACCTACTTATTTTCCAAGGGCCAACAGTCACCTCTAAATATTCAAACTAGCAGATGCACAATGTAGTTTATTCTCAGCTAAAGACGAGAAAGATCAGATGTCCTCCTGAACAAATGGAAATCACTTAATTATGCAATTCAGAATACTAAAAGCAAATGTCAGAGCTATCTGTGGCAACATTTAAGTTCTCCTTCACATCCATATGAAAGTTTTGTACTTCATAAGACTAGCTCTCAAAGCTTTTAACTGGTTTCTAAACAAAAGCTAGCCTGTTAGCACTTCCAAACATAAAATCCTATATAATCTCGCAACCATTTGTATTGGACCCAAACTTCATTGCAATAAGAGCTGAATTCCAGATGCGAGACAATAATGATTTTTCTGGACATCAAAACAGCATTTTAACCGTGGAACTGAGGAGGTCCTAACAAAAGTGAAAAGTCAATCAAGAGTCATAGTCCATTACAAAAGGCAGGTCTTTCGTGACAAAGAATCTCAGGAATAGGCTCATGTATTGGCAATTCTGGAATAAGCTTCCTATATATTCCATATTTTATTACTACATAAAAGGTCACTTTAGTTCTTCAAGTTTATTCTGCCTCACAGTTTGATCCAAATTTCTCACTAATGATTTTGAGGATAATAATTTCAGCTTGCCTGACATCACTTCTGGCCACTGCCCTAGGTCCAATACTCCTCTTCCTTCTGTGAGCCACTGAACTTTTTTTTTCAATTCACATTTCTCTGGATAATGCTTTAGAGAATATAGATTATTTCAACAAGACAAAAGTCAAACTGGATAAAGCAATCCTCAACCCCATGTTCTCCATCAGAAAATTCAGAGGTGAGAAACTTCCCACTCGAGTTCCCAAAGTCTTTCTACCATCTACAAAGCAGAAGTCAGGAGTGTGCAACAATCCTTGCAAACTTCACCATGGAGAGCATTCTGACTGGTTGTGTCACTGCCTGGTATGGAGGATTCAAATGCACAGGAGAGGAATGGGAGAAGCTCAGCAAGCACCATCACAGCACCAGTCTTCACTCCATCGAGGACATCTACAAGAGCCAGTGTCTTCAGAAGGCTGTCTCTATCCTCAAATACCCTCACCACCCAGGCCATGCCCTCTTCCTACTGTGACCATCAGAAAAAGGTACGGGAGCCTGAAGATGAATACCCAGCACCACAAGGACAGCTTCTTCCTCTCTGCCATCAGATTTCTGAACGGACAATGAATCACAGACATTAACTCACTTTCTTGTTTTTTTTTTGCACTAATTTATTTTATCTCCAATTTTACAGCAATATTTGCACTGTAATTCTGCCACAAAACAATAAATTTCATGACATGCTCATAACAATAAATTCTGATTATACAGCTCCAAAAACACCCAAGCCATTCTTGCTGTTACCGAACAAAATACAACAAACTAGGCGACTTAAGAGTTTTTGTAATGTTGAAACAAGGCAACAATAATGAAAATTGCCTTCCTAACCATCATTTACATTCTTTTTTACAAAAAGTTGCAACCTTAAAACAGAAGAGCAATTTGATTCAACCTAAAGGTTATCAACTACAAAATGACATTCCATGGGTCAAATAAAGATGGTCGATTCCTTAATCTGAAAAGTGTTGAAACTAGATTTTATTCCAACATTAAAAAGGTCAAATACCTGAAATAAGCATGATCTAAAATGCACTGCAATTAATTTATTTACAATCTGCACAGTTAAGTCGAGAGCACTGAATTGAATCAAATGCAGCTTTGACCTCCAAATACAATTCTGTCTTTTCTCTGCCATGACTATTTTCCAAGCCCATTTTCAACAAGCCTTTCAGAAGGGGACAGGAGACTTGTACACACAACATACAACTTGTTAAAACTGATGTTAAAAGGTTCTGCTCACAAAACAGTGGACACATTGTTTTTGCTTGCATGCAGCAAATTCCTTAAAGGTCATAGACCAACCATTTCCCTCATGCAAAAAGCCAGAACCCACTTGTACGAACTCCCAAGGATCAGGCCACAGAAGACGATCAAATGAATGTGATTGGCTGAATTTCTATCTGAAAATAGTGCAGAAATGCTCACTGGATTAACTCTTCAATGGCTACAGTGATTACAGCCTCAAAATACCAATAACCAACTATTTTGTCTGTTTGAGAAGAGTACTTGACATCCTAACTTGCACTAAAAACACACCAAAATGCCAGAGGAACTCATTTGGTATTTCAGCATCCATAGGAGACAAGGAATAACCAGATTGAGCCAGAAAATAGGAAATCTGGAGGACAAGTTCAAACCAATAAAAGATGTTAATTAGACAAGGGGAGAGGTGAGAACATGTCTGCGCAAAAGGAGGCAGGGAAAAGGGAGGGAGACAGAGCTGGGAAAAGCAAAGGGGAAGAAGTGAGGAGTGCGGTTAACAAAGCCAGAGAAGTCGATATTAATGCAATCCGTTGGAGGGTGCCCAGTTGGAAGATGAGGTGTGGTTTCTCCAATTTGCAGGTGTCTTAGTCTTGCAGTGCACAAGACCACGGACACACGTCAGCAAGGGGAATTGATATGGGTGGCCAATGGGAGATTCCTGTGGCGAACAGAACTGAGCCACTCCACAAAACGATCTTCCAGTCTGCGCCAAGTCTCCCCGATGTGGAGGAAATTGCAACGGGAGCATCGGATGCAGTAGATGACCCCTGCGGATTCACAAGTGAAATATTCTTGCGCTTGTGGGGTCCCCGAATGGTGGTGAGGGAGGAGGTGTGGACACAAGTGGAGCATCTCCTACAGTCACAGGGGAAGTAGTAAGGGAAGATTAATGGGGAGGGAGAAGAGGATAAGGGAGTGGTCCTCCCGGAAGGTGGAAGGGGAATATGTGTCTTGTGGTGGAATTATGTAGTAGGTGGCAGAAATGGCAGAGGAGGATGTGATGGATGCAGAGGCTGGTGGAATGATAGGTGAGATTGAGGATTGCTGTACTTGTTGCATGTAGGGTCGGAGGATGCCAGGGCAGATATGTGGGTACTGGAGGATATGCAGGTGAGGACAGAGTTGATAGTAGAGAGAAAGCCAAGTAGTTTGAAGGAGGAGGACATATGACAGTCGGAAGAATTGAGAGAATGGAATGAAATCCTTACTGGGGAATGGTTGTGAAGAGGTGCAGTTGAGGTAGCTGTGGGAGATGATGGGTTTGTAGAAGATGTCTGTCAAGAGTTTGTCTCCCGGGATGAAGACAGAGTGATCAAAGGAAGGGAGTGTGCTGCTGGAGATGGACTGAGTAAATTTGAATTCTCCAGCTAAAATTCACTTGGTCCTTCTCTAGAGCAGTTCCCTGAACTCGATCGCCTTACATTCATCACTGACATTCAATCCCTGTACATCCAGGTCTCAAAGCCCTCCGTTTCTTTCTAGACAATGGATCCAACCAACTCCTCCACCACCACCACCCTCCTCCTCCTCCGACTGGCAAAACTAATTCCTCCTTTGACTCATCCCACTCTCTCCAGGTCAAAGGGGAAACCATGGGTACATGCATGGGCCCCAGTTATGCCTGTCATTTTGTCGGCTACATCGAGCAACCCATGTAACAAGCCTACACAGGCAAGGCCCCTCAACATTTCCTCCACTATGTCGACGACTACTTTGATGCTGCTCATGTACCCATGATGAGCTCGTTGATTTCATCCACTTCGCTGGAAACTTCCACTCCGACCTCAAATTCACTTGGTCCATCTCTAGCCACACTCTGACTTTCCTCAATCTCTCCATCTCAGGAGACAAACTCTTGACAGATATCTTCTACAATCCCACCAACTCCCACAGCTACCTCAACCACACCTCTTCATACCCTGTGCCCTGTCAGGATTCCATTCCATTCTCTCAATTCCTCCATCTCATCCACACGCATCCATCCTCCTTCTTCAAATTACGTGGCTTTTCCTCTACCTCCATCAACCCAGCCCTCACCCGCACATCTGCCCTGGCCTCCTCTGACCCCAAGCGCAACAAGGACAGGATTCTTTTTGTCCTCATTTATCACCCCACCATTGACACAAAAGAAAGGCCCTTCTTTAAGGGGGAGGCGGGGGGGGGGATAATCAGAACTCTGCTCCTTCAAGGTTGCCACACCTACTTCAAAGGATTTTCTTTAAATCTGATGTTAGAAGCCAGCTCTTTCAAGGGATCTCGGTTTCCCAACATGGTTTTAGCAGATGGATTAGAAAAGTTCCAAATTTCTTCCTGATACATGCAAAGATTGGTAAACCCATGTTGGAAAGACAGGGGAAGGTTGAAACCATATGACCCATTGAATTTATCAAATGTAGAGTTCTTTGAAATGGTGGGAATGAGACAAAGGAGGAAGTGAGATAAATCCATGTTAGCAGGAGGTTCAATTCAAGCCTGCATTATCTTATTTTAGCACAGCACATTTGCACCTCAATTCTGTTGCAAGTTTAAGAAAATTGAATCAATGCTGAAACTAATTTTTAATTTGTCTTGGACTCAAGATTATATGGTACGGTTAGCATAGGGGTTAACACAACGCTGTTACAGCACCAGCGATCGGGACTAGGGTTCAAATCTTGCACTGTCAATAAAGAATTTGTATGTTTTCCCACGTCTGCATGGGTTTTCCCCAGGGGCTCCAGTTTCCACCCACCATTCAAAACGTACTGGGAGTTGAAGGTCGATTGGGTGTAATTGGGCAGCTGAAAGGGCCTGTTACTGTGTTCTATGTCAAAATTTTAATTTTAATTTAATTTAAAATTTAATACTGCTGCCACAATTTTCCACAACCCTGCACCCACTCCCACCCCCTCCCCCACCCAAACATTTGACATTCTGGGTTGGAGAATGCAAGAGGCAAATTGCAGGTTTTCACTATTCTAAATGGCAGGTCAGTAATTCAGCCAATGTGTCAAGCTACCATTTAAGGTTTAGAATGAGATGATTTTAGACGAAACATGTGAAGGTAAGAATTTACCTCAAGCAGTGATTTTGGGAGGAGTCACGTGATGGAGTAGTGGCCGGTCAGGGAATTCCAGCCCTCTCCGGAAAAGTTAAAAAAAAACGCACAAAACACAAAAGGTACAAGAGTAAAAATTAAAACAAAGTAAAAATAAAGGTGAGAAGAAAATGGCAGCGAAGAGAGAAAAGTCGAAATCAATGGGAAGAAGAGAAGAAGAAAGAACGTCGGAAGAAGAAGGTGAAGGCCTTACCTGTCCGAGGAGGCCCGCCGCGGAGAGAGAGGCCCGCTCCCTCAGGTCGGTGGAAGTCCCGGGCTCGGGACTACAAAAATGGCTCGCAGAGCCGAGTAAAAGTGCGCATCCGCGCATGAAAAAAAACACACTGACGGGAGGGGGAAACAGCTGCGGAGTCAATCTCCACAGCTGAGAGAAACACCTGCAACACAGCAACAGGTGCAGAACACAGACAATAACGAGAACAAGAAAGAAGAGGGTAAAAAGAAAACAAGGAAACAACAGATGGTCAAGCCAGAAGAAGAAGAACAGAAAGAAGTGGAAGAAGAAGAGAAAGGCAAGACAATGGATGTAGCTTTTTTTAAAGAGTATATGGAATCAGTGAAAGAATGGCAATTACAAGAATTTAATGAGATAAAAAGAAGAATTAAGAGTGCAGAAGAAAGAATGAATAAAATAGAAATGGTCATATCAGAGATAGGAAAAAGAGTGGATAATGTGGAAGAACGAGAAATAATCGTAGAAATGGAAGTAGAGGACTTAAAAGAGAAATTAGAAGAATCTAATAAAAAAGTTAAAGAGGCACAGGAGCTGTTAGCTCAGAAGATAGATATAATAGAAAACTATAATAGAAGAAATAATATAAAGATAGTGGGCCTTAAGGAAGATGAAGAAGGCAAGAATATGAGAGAATTTATAAAAGATTGGATCCCCAGGGTCCTGGGAAGACCAAAATTACAGGAAGAAATGGAAATAGAGAGGGCACATAGAACTTTAGCCCCGAAACCACAACCGCAGCAAAAACCAAGATCCATTTTAGTAAAATTCTTAAGATATACAACAAGAGAAAATATATTGGAGAAAGCAATGAAGAAAATAAGAGAAGACAAAAAGCCAATGGAATACAAAGGTCAAAAAATTTTTTTCTATCCAGACATAAGTTTTGAACTCCTGAAGAAGAGGAAGGAGTTCAATAGAGCAAAAATGATCTTATGGAAAAAAGGATATAAATTTATGTTAAAGTACCCATCGTTACTTAAAATAGTTATTCCAGGGCAACAAAACAGACTATTCTCGGATCCAGAGGAAGCACGAAAATTTGTAGAACAACTACAAAACAAGCAGAGAGATGAAGACATGTAATGAGAGTAAAAATGACCACGAACTATATGTATGTGTGTATATGGGTATATATATATATATATATATATATATATGTATATATATATATGTATATATATATATGTATATATATATATGTATATATATATATGTATATATATATATATATATATATATATGTATATATATATATGTATATATATATATGTATATATATATATGTATATGTGTGTATACATGAATGTATCCGTATTTAGAGGAAAATATAGAGAGTATAGATAAGAATTAATAAGGGAATGAAAGGGAATAGAGGGAATAAGGAGGGAATTAAAAGAGTGATCTTTGTTATATATGAAAATTGAAATCTTTTCCGGGGGGGGGCTGGGTGGGGAGGAGCTACGGTCACTGCAAAATCAGTTGACGCTTGCGAGTGAATTCGCAAATCCAAATGGAGAGGGGAGATGTGGTTGCCTGACAAGGGATAAAGGGCAACTCAGGAGGGGGAGGGGAGAATGGGGTTAAAGAAGTTTTAAATAGGAGAATAAGGAAAATGTTTGATGTTTTAGAAATGTTGTCTTATAAAGTGTTCAAAACAAGAAAGCAGAAATGGATAAGAAGGAAAGGTGATGATGGAGAAACGGAAAGGGAAGATAAACAAAGTATGAAATGGCTACGTTGAACTATATGACTTTAAATATTAACGGAATACATAACCAAATCAAAAGGAAAAACTGCTAAATTTACTGAAAAAAGAAAAAATTGATATAGCATTTGTGCAAGAAACACATTTAACTGAATTGGAGCACAAGAAATTAAAGAGAGATTGGGTAGGACATGTAACAGCAGCGTCGTATAATTCAAAAGCAAGAGGAGTAGCTATATTAATCAGTAAAAATGTACCAATCAAAATAGAAGAGGAAATAATAGATCCAGCAGGGAGATTATGTAATGATAAAATGTCAGATATATTCGGAGTTTTGGAATCTACTCAATGTATATTCACCTAACGAAGATGATCAAAAGTTTATGCAAGATATTTTTTTGAAGATAGCAGATACGCAAGGGAACATATTAATAGGAGGGGATTTCAACCTTAATTTCGATTCAAATATGGATAAAACTGGGAAAAAAATTAACAGAAAGAACAAAGTAACTAAATTTATAATTAAATCGATGCAAGAAATGCAACTTTTGGATATATGGAGGAAACAAAACCCAAAGGAAAAGGAATATTCATATTATTCGGGTAGACATAAAACATACTCAAGAATAGACCTATTTCTGTTATCAGCTCGTATGCAAGACAGAGTAAGAAAAACAGAATATAAAGCTAGAATATTATCGGACCATTCACCCTTGATATTGACAATAGAGTTAGAGGACATCCCTCCAAGAATGTATAGATGGAGATTAAACTCCATGCTACTTAAAAGGCAGGATTTTAGAGAATTCATTGAAAGACAAATTAAAATGTACTTTGAAATAAATACGGAATCTGTGAAAGATAAGTTTATACTATGGGATGCAATGAAAGCGTTCATTAGAGGGCAAATAATAAGTTAGGTAACCAAGATGAAGAAGGACTATAATCAGGAAACAGAGCAGTTGGAAAGGGAAATAGTAAATATAGAAAAAGAATTAGCAATGAAGGAAGATAGAACTAAAAGAAGAGAATTGGCAGATAAAAAAATAAAATATGAAACACTACAAACATATAAGGTGGAGAAGAACATAATGAAGACAAAACAGAAATATTATGAACTAGGTGAAAAAACGCACAAAATTCTAGCATGGCAGCTTAAGACAGAACAAGCTAAGAAAATGGTATTGGCATCAAGGAAAAAAGACAAACAAATCACATATAATCCCACGGAGATCAATGAAAACTTTAGAGAATTCTATGAACAATTATACCAAACTGAAAACGAAGGGAAAGAAGGCAAAATAGATGAATTTTTAACTAAAATTGAACTACCAAAATTACAAATAGAGGAACAAAATAAATTAACAGAACCATTTGAAATAGTAGAAATACAAGAGATAATAAAAAAAACTACCAAAGAATAAAACACCAGGAGAGGATGATTCCCAATAGAATTCTATAAAACATTTAAAGATTTATTAATTCCTCCCCTCCTGGAAGTAATCAACCAGATTGACAAAACACAAAGCTTACCAGATTCATGTAAAACAGCAATAATTACAGTAATACCAAAGCAAGGGAAAGATCCACTCACACCAGCGTCATATAGACCAATATCATTACTTAACACAGATTATAAGATAATAGCTAAACTATTAGCAAACAGATTAGCAGATTATGTACCTAAAATGGTAAATCTAGACCAAACTGGATTTATTAATAAAAGACGCACAACAGACAATATTTGTAAATTTATTAACTTAATTCATGCAGTAGAAGGGAGTAAAGCGCCAACAGTAGCAGTTGCTTTAGACGCAGAGAAGGCCTTTGACAGAGTAGAATGCAATTATTTATTCAAAGTATTGCAAAAATTCAGTTTACCAGAGAAGTATATCAATTGGATTATAGTATTATATAAGGGGCCATTGGCGAAAGTGACAGTAAATGGATATCAAAGCAATTTAATTTAAGCAGATCAACAAGGCAGGGATGCCCACTATCACCCTTATTGTTCGCGTTAGCTATAGAACCACTAGCAGAATTGATAAGAACAGAAAATAAAATAAAAGGGATAAAAATAAAAGACAAGGAATATAAAATCAGTTTATTTGCGGATGATGTTATAGTATATTTAACAGAACCAGAACTATCAATAAAAGAATTATATAAGAAATTGAAGGAATATGGAGAAGTGTCGGGTTACAAGATTAACGTAAATAAAAGTGAAGCAATCCCAATGAATAATGTGGATTTCTCAAAATTTAAGAAGGAATCGCTATTCAGATGGCAAATGCAAGCAATAAGATACCTAGGTATACAAATAAATAAAAATCTCAGCCATCTATATAAACTCAATTATTATCCACTAATGAAAAAATTACAGGGCGATTTAGAGCGTTGGAAAGATTTACCATTAACACTAATAGGAAGGATAAACTGTATTAAAATGAACATTTTCCCAAGGATATTATACCTATTTCAGGCATTGCCAATACACTTAACAGAGAAATTCTTCAAGGAGTTAAAGAAAATAATAAGGAAATTTTTATGGAAAGGGGGGAAACCGAGGATAGCACTAGATAAATTAACAGAATGGTATAAACAAGGAGGCTGACAATTGCCAAACTTTAAAAATTATTATAGAGCCGCACAATTAAGATACCTATCAGATTTTTATCAAACAAGGGAAAAGCCAGATTGGACTAGATTAGAACTAGATAAAATAGGGGAAAAGATACCTGAACACATATTATATAAATGGGATGAAAAATTGATGCCTTTTAAAATAGCTAGAGACCATTTTATATATTTAGGGATTAAGATTACTAAAAAACATAAAGATTTGTTTAGGACTAATTTTTTCCCTCTATTGGACCTGATCGGCAGTTTACTTACCAATTGGTCACTATTATCCCTATCCATGATAGGCCGAATTAATGCTATTAAGATGATGATCTTACCTAAATTTTTATATATATTCCAAGCTATACCTATTTTTGTTCCTAAATCTTTTTTTGATAAGGTCAATTCTAAATTGTCCTCGTATATCTGGCAAAACAAGAATCCTAGATTGGGGAAAAAATATTTACAGAAATCTAAACTAGAGGGAGGGTTGGCATTACCCAACTTTAGAATTTATTACTGGGCAATTAATATTAGTTATTTAAGGTATTGGTTGAATTATTCAGAATTATCTCTAAATCCCCATTGGGTAAATTTAGAAATTAAACCGATACAAAATTTTTCAATTAGCTCTATTTTGGGAGCTGCTCTCCCTTTTACTCTTACTAAATTATATAAACAAATTGATAATCCAATGGCTAAACATACACTACGTATATGGTTTCAATTCTGGAGTTTTTTTGGCCTAAGTCATTTTATCTTGGAAACTCCTATTGTACTAAATTTCCTTTTTCATCCCTCTCTAATTGATCAAGCTTATTTACTCTGGAAAGTTAAAGGTATAACATGTTTTTCGGATTTATTCTTGGATAACTCTTTCATGTCATTTGAACAATTATCCATGAAATATGATTTACCTCGATCTCATTTCTTTCGATATTTGCAGATTAGGAGTTTCTTAGTTTCGACTTTACCCTCTTTTCCCAATCGGGAGACTACGACTGTTTTAGAGGATATACTATATTCAAAATTCCCTCCAAAAGGTGTGATATCTAAATTATATAATATAATTACAAAAATAAATTCTGGGACTTTTGAAAAGTTTAAAAATGATTGGGAAAGAGAACTCAACCTTCATATTTCCAATGAAAATTGGAATAAAATTCTGCGATTGGTAAACTCTTCTTCTCTATGCGCAAAACATTCACTAATACAGTTTAAAGTTGTTCATAGAGCTCATATGTCTAAAGATAAACTCCATCGCTTTTATTCTCATATCGATTCTATATGTGATAAGTGTCAATTGGAAATAGCTTCCCTTACACATATGTTTTGGTCCTGTCCCTCTTTACAGAATTATTGGAAGGAAATTTTTTCCATTATATCTACTGTTTTGAATATTGATTTACAACCACATCCCATTACTGCAATTTTTGGATTACCTATGATAGATTTGACTTATTTATCTCTTCCTGCGGATCGTATGATTGCTTTTCTTACACTAATGGCTAGAAGATCTATACTATTGAATTGGAAAGAGGTTAATCCTCCCACTGTTTTCCAATGGTTTACCCAAACTATACTATGTTTAAATTTAGAGAAAATTAGAAACTCTGTCTATGAATCCCCTTCTAAGTTTGAGTTAACCTGGCGACCATTTATTCAATATTTTCATTTGTGGTGAGTTGATCTGGCTCTGTTTTCTTTCTATGATTATGTATGATAATTGGGCTGTAAAATGAGATCGGAGTGATCGGCGTGGTTTAGCTATATCTGTAGGTTTTTTTTTTAAGTTTTTTTTTTAAGGTTTTTTTAATTCAGATTTGTTTTTTCTTCTTTTTTGGGTTTTTTTTTCTCTTTTTTCATATATTGTTATTAATTATATCTTTTTTTTAAGAGATAGTTCACACCCTAAACTGATCTAAAAAAATTTTTTATGATATATTTTTATTCTGTAATATTATTGTTTAATATCTCTATATTAATTTATTACTTACTATGTATTTTTTATATCTCTTTTAACTGTATGTGTTTATAAATTATAATAATAATAAAAAGATTGAAAAAGAAAGAAAGAAAAATTGGTACAACGTAGGAGTTCTGCAGTATTGCATCATCTGCTCAATATTTGGAAGAAGATTCATGTAGAAAGGAATAAAACAAATTACCAATTACCAAAACTAATAATGATGCAAATCAGTTACTCCCTTTTACAATAGATAACCTTTCCTTTAGAGAATGGGAGAAAAAAGGATCAAAAGAATAGAAAATTGTTTTTCAGGAAATAGATTATTATCCTTTGAACAAATGAAAGATAAATATAATATAACTCAAGATACAGTGTTGGCATATTACCAATTGAGATCCTACTTGAAGGACAAATTAGGAAGCAGTCTGAGGTTACCAGAGGGAAGTAACTTTGAATATGTGATTACAGATACAATGATAATCAAAAGATTTATAACAAATATGTATATTAAACTGCAAGAAAAGGAGAATGCGGAAACAAATGGTAAAACTAAACAAAAATGGGAACAAGATTTAAATATAAAGATAAAAAAGAAAACATGGGAGAAGTTATGCTCTGGAACGATGAGAAATACAATAAATACGAGGTTACGTATGATACAATATAACTGGATACACAGGCTATACATTACACCTCAAAAGTTAAATAAATGGGACCCAACAGTATCTGACAGATGTTTTCGATGTAAAAAAGAAATGGGAACAACAATTCATGCAATCTGGACATGTGAGAAAGTAGAAAAATTTTGGGAAGATCTAAACCAGATATTAAATAAAATTACAGAAAACAATATACCAAAAAACCCAGAGATCTTCCTCCTAAGTAACATAAAAAACAAAGAACATGGACTTGATTTGGATGGTGCACAAAAAAGATTTGTTAAGATAGCTCTAGCCGTAGCAAAAAAATGTATTATGTCAACCTGGAAATTGGAAGATAATTTGAGAATACAACAATGGTATATAGAAATGAATAAATGTATTCCATTAGAAAAAATAACATATAGTTTAAGAAATAATATTGAAATATTTGATCAAATATGGGAGCCATACATGAAACATAATAGAGAAAACCTACCGGGGACATCTACCACCTAAATTAACGAAAGGAGAAGGAAATGAAAAGAATTGACTCAGTGGAACTTCTTGTTTATTTTTATTGAATGACAACATTGTTTGACTGGTTTAATGTATCTTAGATTTTGTACTTTAAATGAATGGGGGGGGAGGTAGGGAGGGTGGGATGGGAGGAGGGGGGGGGGAGAAAATGACACTGTATATATTTGAAAAGGAAAATGTATGTATCTTGGTCAATGTGGTTTATGGTGTGAAAAATAAAATTTTTTTTTAAAAAGCAGTGATTTTGAAAGCAACTCTTGAAGCTCTGCGTGTTTTGCAACTGCGCCTTCACACCTGACACCTACATCAAAGAGTTCACTGGTTGTGGCGTGGGTTATACCAGGATGCTGAGCTCTGAGCAGAACAGCAGCTATCAGAACAGAAGTATATTGAACAAGCCTTATAAGTTTGTCAGTGCCCATTTCAAGGCTGACATAATGACAATGACAAATTTTAGTTCAGACAAATCTGAAATTTTGCACAATTGACCAAATGCCAAGAATTAAAAATGAACTAAAACATAGCTAATACAAGAATGAAGATGTATTTTGGACACTCAAACTTGAAGGCAGAGCACACGGCAGGATTCTTAACAGTGTGGTAGAACAGAGGGACCTTGGGATACAAATTCTTAGATCTCTCAATACTGCCACACAGGCTGATAGGGTGGGTAAGAAGGCATATAGTATGCTGGCCTTCAATAGTCGGAGGCAAATACACTGAAATGCGGGAGGAACAGAGGTGGTTTTTTCATCATCTGTAGGACACAAAAGATATATTGCTGATGTTTCGGGTCTGGGCCCTTCTTCAAGGGGGGCGGGGGGGGGGGGAATAATCAGAAAGTCCTCTTTATAGTGGGGGAAAAAAAGGCAGATATTCTCCACCTTTACATCAACTCACCTACCTTTATTAAAATGCCGATGGCAGATGCTGGATGTGGACTTCAATCCTTACAGTGGGGTCATCTCAAAAGATGAAGCAAGTTGCTCCACCTCACTCTATAAAGGCAATGCCACTGAATGCAGCTGTTTAGGAGCGGTCAACCTGCAACCCAAGAGCCATTACCAGGGCTCCCACAGTGATTGGTGCTGGGGTAGGGCTCTCTCCTGCCAGCCAGAAATGCCCCCTTCCTGTTTCCCCCACCACCCCTTCATTTAGGTTGCCGAGACTGAGGAGCAGGAGTGCAGCAAGGAGCTGGAAGGTGCAGGAATGGGCATGCAAAGTGAGGAGGAGTAGAGGGAGATCAGCCTGAAGAGCATGGAGGTTCAGCAGGGGCAAGGAGAGTCGGAGTCCATCGAGCCCAGAGGGCTAAAAAATCCGGATTCTGAGCCCCACAGCCCAGGAGGAATGAGAAAAGATGCTGAGAAGTGGACACGGACAAGCAGAGCTGGGGAGTCCAATAGATGAAAGAGGGGAGCGAAGAGCTGGGGTCTGCATGCCAGAGAGGCAGCGCCGCCGGGCAGAAGAGCTGGAAGAAAGAGCCTCAGGTTTTAGAACTACAACCTCTTATTGTTTTAATGTGGGATTAATGGCCATCTTCATTATCCATAATCCCCACACAGCTGGAACTGCTCTGCATTTCCCAAAGCGGTTCCAGCTGTGTGGGGGATTATGGGTAACGAAGATGGCCATTGCTTGGTGTGTATGTTTGACCTCATGGTGTGACGACACCACTCGCCTGCTGCAGTTCTGAAGGACGGCTCCCAACACTGATCTCTATAAAAGCAACACCTGAACAGCCTTATAGGCCTTCTTTATGAAAATGGTTTTTTCCTCAATGCAGCATTGCTCCATAAAAAAACCTTGAAAGTCTCAGAATTCAAACAATGGGGTAGGAATCCAGACCAACAAAAGGTGTTAATTTAATATGATATGGAATATGGTGAGAATTTATCATGTCTGTGCAAAAGGAGATGGAGATAGTGAGACGGTAGGGGAAGAGGGTTTAATGAAAGCCAAAATAGTCGATATTAATCCCATCCATCATTGGTTAGGGGATTTACTCAAAAGTCATAAAGTAATGTTGTAGTTCCATAAAGCTCTGGTTAGACCACATTTTGAATATTGTGTTCAAGTCTGGTCGCCTCATGACTGGAGGGATGAGGAAGATGTGGAGATGGTGCAGAGATTTACTAGGATACTGCCTGGAGTGGAGAATGTGTCTTATGAGCCAAGGTTAACAGAGCCTGGGCCCTTTGGAGCAAAGGATGAGAGGTGACTTAATAGAGGTCAACAAGATTATAAGAGGCATCAATAGAGTGGACGACCAGCACCTTTTACCCACGGTGAGAGCAGCGAACACTAGAGAACACCTGCACAAGATGACTGGAGGAAAGTTTAGAGGAGATGCCAGCACAAAAGAACTGAAGGGTATGGAAATCTGGAATTATTCCAGAAATTCAGGTCAGACATCTATGGATTAGTCGTAATGAACTCTCCAGAACAATGACACTTTCATCAGACACTGGCTTCCCTTCTCAGCAATCTAAAACATATCGAGCTCCTAACTTTTTTCATTTCTGACTAGCCTGAAAGGTCAACTCTTCTCTGAAGACACTGTTTGGCAAGCTGATTTTTCCAGTATTCTCTATTTTTTAATCTTGCTTCATTCTGCAAGAAATCGTTTTAAATATATTCAACAAGGCAGCCTCAACTGCATCTGAAGACAAAGAATTCCATAGATTCAGTGCTTTCTGGGTGCAGTTCCCTCCTCAGCTTCTGGCCAATATTTCTCCCTATACCAGCCAGTCGGCCACAACTTGTGTCCAAGAGGGTAATGGTGACTTCCAACACATTGAAGTCAGGGTGGGTCTGAAGTCATGTCTTGGTCCTCCCAGATACCCTGAGGTCGGGTGGCGAGCAATCTGCCATTGAGCTCAGTGACTTTATCTGGCTGTCTCTCAAGACAAGCGGCTTGGAACAAAGCACTCATAATTTCTATCAGACCTCCACACAAGACAGATTCAGAATTGTATGCTTGCAATGTTAATTGTTCTTTAAAAATGTTAAATAAAATACTTTAAATTTGATGTGTTTCTTCCAGAGCTGCCTTTGAATTGAAAATATTGCTCAGTCATTGCCACTAGTGAGCCATGGCTTGTTAGGCCAGAAGCCAGGTGGGCCTGAGACCAAAAAAGGTTGAGAACCACTGCCTTAAACCAACTTCAGCAAAAAGGAAATCAAATCATCCAATCTGTTATTCATTGACAGCAAGGTGAGTAATCAGGTTCATAGTCCACATACCAAGATACAAAACAACAACAAAGGATATCCCTGTCACCATGCGACACCTCCATTCTTCAAAGATCAACAGCTCTCTAGCTTACTTCTGGATGATTGACCAATATTTCAAAACTTCCACTTTTAAATTTAATTTAGAAACACAGCTTGGTAACAGGCCCTTCGCCCCATGAGCCCATGCCACCCAAATGACCTACAACCTCCCCACCCCGGTACATTTTGAAGGATGGGAGGAATCTGGAGCACCTGGAGGAAACCCGCACAGACACAGAGTACAAACTCCTTACAGACAATTGCAGGATTTGGAACCTGGTTGTGGCTCTATCACAGCGTTGCGCTAACTACTGCTAACCATGCCACCCTTTACAGAATGTGTCAATATATCAATGAGTTCAGTATTTATAAACTTTAATTGAGCTAAAATGCAAGAAAAAAAGTTCATTATACTAAGAAATCCATGCACAATGTGTACAACTATGTGAAAATGTATTGCTTGCATAGCGAACACAAAAGGACCTCCTCATTATGAGCTTAGTGCCGTCCAAGGGGTTTGAATAACTATCTCAAGTGTTCTTGCCGCTACTATTTCATCTCTGCATGTTCCACTCGAATCTTCTACTCAATCTCAGCACAATTACCCCAGTATGCAGAGAATTTGAATACCTTAACTCTAAGTATTTTTATGAAATGCTGGACCTTTCCTCAGGAAGCTTAAATAGGGCTACTGTTGAATTGCCCTGGCATTTCGAGGCATCGATATGCAGACGCCTTTAGAGCCAAACCTCATTAACCAGCAGCTCCAGTCGAAAGCCTGGTCTCTTGAGACGGTTCCTCTTCATGAGCAGGGTGCTCGTCTTCAGTGTGGTATGTACTCATGAAAAGCTGCCAGACACCTGACAATCTCCCCAGAGTACCTAAAAGGTTCCACATTCAATACGACTATTTCTGATAATGAACCTCACCAGAAGAGATGGATTGCCAGCCAGGGTCTATTGTTCCACGTAATGTTCTAAACTCTACAATCATAAAGATGAACAACAATAAAAGGGTCCACACCAACCAAGAGCTTCAGACCCTCATCTAGGAGAAGATCAGCCATTCTCAAAGAGGACCATACGTTCACTCCTCACCCCCCCCCCCCCCACCCCCGGCCAGGAGGCCACCACAGATTTAAGGGGAGCACAGAATGAAATCATTTATTTTTAATGTAGTCGGTTGGAGAGAAGTATGGAAGAAACCAACTAAACATGACCATTTCACAGGGAAAGCTTTGAAGTAGAATCCTAAGGGGACCACATGGTTGAGAGTGGCTGGTCAAGATGTCCAAATAATTAACTGGGATGCACAAGTTTAAACAATATTGCAGAAATTAAATTCAGTAATGAAATAAATATGGAATTAAAAGCTAAAATCTGCATTAAAAGCCAAAATACACTGCATTTTTATTAAATCTCATGCAAGATCATCTGAAGTGGCCCAGCAAGCCACAAAATCAAGGGGAAATCAAGAACAGTTACCGTTGGCCCAAGCAATGATCTCCATATCATTTAATGTTTAAAAAAATCTCACGTCACAACATCAGCCTGTTATCTTGCAAGTTATGGGGCTTCCTTATTCAGGCAGCTTTACCAAATGTGATGAGGTCCCATCACTCTTTCAGACAGAATTGAACAGACCCCCCCCTTTACCTTTCCACTCTTGCACTGCTTAAAACGTTACCTCTCCACTAGAGAAAAAGTGTTCTTCCAATTCACCTGACAAACATGCACTTCAATTAACACTAACATTTGACACCTTGAATATGATGAGAAGTATATTGTTTCAATGAAGAAAAACACAAGAATTCTGCAGTCGAGGGATCTGTGCATCCTTATACATCAAACTCAAATTAATTAAGGCAAATGGAATATTGGATCCTTATTGAAAGATGATGAAATGAAACTGTGGAAATCTTACTACAATTGTACAAGCATCAATTGTACAACCACAGCATGTTGTTTTGATCTCCTTATTGAAGGAGTGAGTTAATTCAAAGATTAATTTGGCTGATTTCTGGATATGGAGGCTGTCATGTGAGCAAAGGTTGAGTTTGTTGAACTTTAGTAAGGGCTTGTGATAGGCAAAGAAGATGTGGAGAGGAGAAATGTAGAAATACGGGTCATAGTTTCACAGATGATGGAGGAACTCAGCCAGTCTCACAGTATCCATAGGGGGTAAAGATATATTACCAACGTTTCAGACCTGAGCCTTTATACCTTGAAGAGCTAAGGCCCAAAACGTTGGTAATGTATCTTTACCGCCTATGGACATTGCGAGACCTGCTGAGTACCTCTGGCATTTCTGCGTTTTCATCATGGTTTCAGTACTCTGGGTCATCATTATAAGATAATTATTTTCACGTAGGGTGGTGAAATTTAGAATTTGCTACCCAGTGATTTGTGGGGGCGAAATCACAAAAAGCGATTTTTTTTTTGGTCAATAGATGATTTATGGATGAGATGAACATTCAGTAAAAGTGACTCAACTCTCCCCAAAACTACACTTCTCCGTTTCTGACAAGTTCCTGATAAACCTGATCTGCATCCTCTCTGTATCCGTAGATCCTTCCTCCAATGTGGTAACCAGACTGTTTGCTAGGCTCCCTCATTACCGCTCTCGTCATTTTCTAAACCTTGACCAATGAAAGCATATGCCACTTAAACATTTCCCCATGGGAATTACCCCACATCCTGACAATTACCATCTCTCATTCAACACTCATAAGCACAGTTTGTCTAGTAATTATCATACTGCTGGTGAGAAGGGTTCCCTCCACATTTCCCCATTACAAGAGGAATTACATTTCAGGTGATTGAAATCACTCCATTCACTATCTGTTCATGTATCAGCTAAATGTCACCTGCACAATGCCATCATATCTGCTTCAACCACTTCCCCTTACAGTGTTTTCCTGTGTAAAAAAAAGTCTCATAAATCTCCTTCCTCTCACCTTAAAGCAGTGTCCTCTTGCACTTGTCACTTCCAAATTGGGAAAAGATTATACCCTATCTTTGCTTCTCATCTAGACACATCAATTCACTTCTCAGCCTTCGAGACTCCAGAGAAAACTGTCCAATATTTTCCAATCTCTCCTATAGCAATAGCTCTCTAAAATAGGCCACATCTTGGTTAACTCCTCTGCACCTTCTCCAAAGCCTCCACATCCTTCCTGTGATGAGGCGACCGAAATGCACACACGACTCCAAATGCAACCATCTAAAGTTTTATACAGCTTTAACATGAATTTTATACCTCACACCTTTTTTTTTTTAACCATCCTAGCTACTTACATTGCCACTTTCAGGGAATATGGAGTTGTACTCCACAATCCCTCCGAAATGCTCCAAGGATACTGCCATTCACTGTATACTTATTCCTTGCACTTGACCTCCCAAAGTGCAAGAGATTAAAGATCAAGATTCAATTTATTGCCATAATAATAAAGTGTCCTATTACTCGGCAGGCAGGCAGATTCGCCAACGGCAAATATTGCCTAGGTGCCTCTTACAGTCAGAAAAGAGAAGCAAAAGAGAGTCTCCCTCCACCCCCCGCCCCCCCAACTCCCCAAGCATCTGTAGATTCATCTGCAGCCTCCACGGTGACCTAGAGACCAGTCCACATCATTGGTCCAAAACCCGAGTTCCAGATCCAAACCCTTCAGCACCCACAACACCTCCTCACATCCCGGTTCCGATACCTGGTACCCCTCCGACTAGTTCGAACCAGTCTCCAGCAGTCCACGGCGTGGCACAAGTTTCCCAACAGCAGTTTCCAGCAGTCCACAGCTTCCATGGGTTCCTCGCCTCAAGTCACCAGCAGCCCACCGCAGAGCCCCCTCACTGGTCCACCTCCATGGTCACAGTCCCAAGAGTAGTCTCTCTTCTGCTTCTTCTCAGACATGGGAAGAATACCTCACACTTGTCAGTTAAAACAACAGCAAACCTCTTGGTATCTGCCACCTATGGGGTTGGTAGATGGCAGATAAGTGAATTGTCCGGTTGCTTGAGATTGTGTGTTGCACAGATTGGTGAACTAACGGCAAGGTGCACCAATTTTAAACTTCCATATCTTTTACCCATTTATTTTTCGCTATTTACTTGCACATTACTTGAATTCCATATGACAGGGATTTTCATGTTCATATTCTCTGATCATTTTCCCCCAATTGAGATTTTAATTTTTTATATATATATATATATATATATATATATATATAGTATTAAAAAAAAATTTTTAAGTACCCTGAACTTCAGAAAACTCGGTCCAAGTTTCATCTGATAAAGTTTATCAAAGTTCCTCCTGGAGAAAAGCCTCAGCAAAAGTCTACTGAGGACTATTTGTCACCTAGCTCCATGGTTCAGAGTGCCGAGTGAATCTGATTCGAGTCGGAGGCGACTCAGAACAGAGAAACACAATTCAGCCATTAAATAGATCAGCTGGATAAGAGGTTGTCAATCACATGCAATTCTGGAGTAAAGGAACTGGGGTTTTCCTTCCACATTACCTATTTTACATCATTTCACTTTTCAAAGCTCGTCAATATTGCTACTATGGCAGAAAGAATATTCTTAAGTATTATTAAAATAGTTATACAATTTTCAATTTTTGTCCTCATTTGATGTACAGTTTTTTAAAAACACGCTTCACCTGAGAATGGTCTATATCAGTACCATTTTTCAGACCTGTACTAATAATGTGTATCTAATGATACAAGATCCAACTTTTAATTACTTTCTAACAATTTAAGATGCTTTTCATCGCATCAAGTCTATGCCAGCTCTATCATGGCTAATGTGATTTATGGTGTGAAAAATAAAAAATTAAAAATAAAAAAAAAAAGTCTATGCCAGCTCTTATCATAATGAGATCATTTTCCCATCACTTCCCTGCAACTTATTGCCTCCCACAAAATTCTCCTACCTCCCCACTGAGAGAGACGAAAGCCAACTAACCAACCAGCAAGTCTTTGGGAGAGGGGAAAAACAGTGATAAACCCATGCAGTGACAGGGGAAACATGCAAACTCCACACAGATAGCAACCGATGTCATGAACAAACCCACTGTGCCACCGGTTGTTTTTGCAAATTTCTGAAATTTTTTCTTCGAAAATGTCCCCCCGCCCCCCAACAGCTTTTCATCATCAGTATCTCCATAAGGATATGACATTCAGTAACCCATGTTCCTGCCACAAATAGCCAATTTTTAAAAATATTTGCATCATTCATTCAATGCAAGACCACAAAATCGTCGTTCCCAACCTTACAAGCCCAAATCAATACAGTTTTTCTTTCATTCAATTATACGGCACCCAATAGCCTGAACATGCCTGGGATTGTCTGATCTCAGAGGCTAAGCAGGTGCAGGACGGGTCAGTACTTGGAGGGGAGACCGCCTAGGTCCATCAGGTACTGTAGGTTTCTGTGAGGGGCACTGGACAAAGTGGCGACTCCCAGTCTGCCTTACAAGAGACAAAAGTTAAAGAATTTCATGTATGTTACATTCTAAATGTAGTATTCAATGGCAAAATGGAAAATTTACCTTTTACACAACCAACTAGAAGTTTTAACAAAGAAACAAGAATTTGACCTAACTTGTTCTTCTTGAGACTAGTTATACATTTTAAGATTAAAGACTTGATCTGAATCCCTCTACGAAATGAAATAGTGAAGTACTTTTACTTGACTTCATTTCACTGCCATGAAGTCCTTTCCAAATACAACAAGGTAATCAGGGAAGACATGTAGATTTGACCAGCTGATGAGAAAAACAAATTGCACTCTCCCTTGTATAATTAATAGTCTTTGCCCTGCAGTCAAATCTTCAGTTCTCTTTTTAAAGTTTTCAAGATACAGGTTTTAATTTCCAAGCTCATGGATGCAATAAAAATAAATACTTCAAGTAGCAAACCCAGCTCATTGTTGCTCACCTCTTGAATTCTTCTATCCCTATCCATCTCAAACAACCTATTCACATGTTGATTTTTTGCCACAATTTCTTGTCCATTTCATGCAAGTTTTCCAGTGAAAGTTATTTCAACATAATCGAATTACTCAAAGACTAGGGTCTATTTCAAATTGCCTTTGATCATTCTCCAGTGTTTCAAAAACTAGATAAATTACCTATGAGAGTCCTCAACCAACTTCAGTATTATGTTGGCATTAGCATTGTACAGCAGTAATATGCCTCGATGTTATATTTGCTTCTCCAAGGTATGCCACGCTCCTCATCCACACTCAACGCTTCGACCTGAAGTGCCTCACTCCTGGCCTGCAGGCGGTAGTGGGTATCATTGTACTTGTTGGCATATGTCTGGAATTAATTCGGCTCAAATGCATCAGGTTATATTTATCCACATGAAAGGATTTCTGCATTTCATTCAGCATGAGATATTCTGAAGACAGTTATAACCATTCAAATTATTTACATCAACTCAGGAACGTTTTGCCAATGCAACCCAAAATTCAATGACATTTCAAGCAATGCCTCAAAGAAACCCACATATATAAATGCATCTGGCCTTGCCAAATTCCATGTCATAATTAGAGCAAAAAGAGCACGAAAATCCATAGAAAACTGCCTCAACTGCAATATACAGCTGAATGAACATCAAATGAAACATTTCAACCATTCTTCACATCAGAAAATGACTTTTAAATGGAACAAACATAGTTTTTTTTTTAAAAATAGGGCTTGAAGTTCAGAGGACGTCATCCATACCCGGAGGTTGGATTACAGTCTTGAATCATTCCTTTCTATTTATAATTATATACTGCAGATTTCCGCTCAGCTCATCTGATCAGTAAATCTTTGTTTCTCAATTATGGTCTGAAAGTGTGGACAAATTTTGTCATTAATTTTCTTACAAGTTTTCTTTTGAACCATGCTTGTGCAATCTCTTTTTTTTAATTAATTAATGACCAAAAAAAGGAGAAATGCAAAACCACAACAAACTTTTCAGAAGGTAGGTAATGTAATGCAAGACATGGATCAGCATACTTCTCAACCATGTTGAGGGTTCACTGCCAAGGCCCATCTCATTGTTACCCTACTACCAATTACTGTGATTTGTTATTAAAAGGACAACTTGTAAAATCCTGGTTGCAAGCCACAGCAAACGCACTCCTAAGTGCATGAGAGTACCACGTAAAGCTTACTCGTTCAACCAAACTGGGCCTATTTTAAAACAAAGACTATTGCTAACAGTAATGGTTAACCTTGCAGGATCAAAGTTAGTTCTGTGTGGAGTGTAACACTTCCAAATATTGAAATTGATCCTGTTTGATATAGATGAGGAAAGACTAATAACACTGGACAAATTTTGCTTCCTGGACACTTTTCGGTGTAGTTTATGGATTTTGGGCAGCTGATCATGAAAATCACCTGAAAATTTTCCTATCATATACTGTTTTTAAGATATAACCTATTTTTCTAATTTCCTGTCAAAATTTAGGTCTACTTCAAGCAGACAAAACCATGAAGTGCAGCATATCAATGATAATTAATTTTCTACTTTCGCACTTGGACATCTTCCCTGCTGATCTTGATGACGAACACAGTGAAAAGTTTCACCAGGACATTGCGATCATGGAAAAGAACCATCAGGGCAACTGGAATCCATCAATGCTGGCCAACTATTGTTGGACATGAGAGGCATCAGATGCTGAGTACAAATGAAAATCAGTACTAAAACATATTTAGGTCAGTTGAACTAATGCAATGTGTCAGCATCATTATGCCAAATTCAATAAAGGTTAATTTAATGTTTCTTCAACTTTCTATGTGATGCAGCATCTTTGTGTTTACCTTGAAGCAGTCTATCATAATCTCCACTTTTGTTTCAGGAAGCAAACCTTTTGAAAGAAATTGTTATCCAGAGTAATCTGCCTGAACTCTACCAGAGTCAAAACAAGTTTGACTCCAGATCATAATTTGGGTTATAAAATAATTGCTCCAGATTCCATCATCTGCAGTTTTATGTCTCACATAATGTGAACCTCTTCTCAACCATGCATTCCATTTCCAGTTTTTTTTTGTTTTTTTTTTAATTTTTTATTTTTCACACCATAAATCACAATAATCATGATATACACTTTTTCTTTTTCACACATTTACAGTGACTTTTTCTCCCCCCCCCCCCTCCCTCCTCCCAAGCCACCCCCCCACCCCCCCCCCTCTCATCCATTTTAGGTATACAATCTAGGTTGCATTAATTCAGTCAGACAATGTTGTCATTCAACAAAAATACACCAGAAATTCTACAGAGTCCATTCTTTTCTTTCCTTCTCCTTCCATCAACTTAGGTAATGTTTGTCCCCGGTAGGTTTTTGCTATTGTATTTAATGTAAGGCTCCCATACTTGTTCGAATATTTCAATATTATTTCTTAAACTATATGTTATTTTTTCTAATGGAATACATTTATTCATTTCTATATAGCATTGTTGTATTTTCAAATTATCTTCCAATTTCCAGGTTGACATAATACATTTTTTTGCTACGGCTAGGGCTATCTTAACAAATCTTTTTTGTGCATCTTCCAAGTCAATTCCAAATTCTTTATTTTTTATGTTACTTAGGAGAAAGATCTCTGGATTCTTTGGTATATTGTTTTCTGTTATTTTATTTAATATCTGATTGAGATCATCCCAAAATTTTTCTACTCTCTCACATGTCCAGATTGCATGAATTGTTGTTCCCCTTTCTTTTTTACATCGAAAACATCTATCAGATACTGTTGGGTCCCATTTATTTAACATTCAATTTCCAGTTCATGTCATTTCTATCTGAAGGAACCTGGTACCCCAAACACAACTGAGAGGATGGAAAAGGCACATATTCTCATACCATTCAAGAGTCGAGCACTGAAAGCACCATGGGATATTAGGTTTTGGCAAGTACTGGAAAACAATATGCATAGATAATTGATAGCCAGCAAAAGTGAGCTGAAGGCCCTTTTCCTGTGTTATATGTCTCCATAACTCTAATTCATGAACTGTAGCAATACACCTCAATAAATTGATGTCAGAAACCATTGGAGGAAATGATAGAACAGAAGTAGGCCCTTCGGCCAAACATCCATGCCAACCATGGTGTCTCTACAAGTTGGCCCCAATTGCCTATGGTTGGCCCACATCACTCTAAACCTTTCCAGTCCATATGCCTGTGAAACAAAAATGTCTGCAGACACTGTGATTATAGTGAAAACGCAGGTATACTGGAGGAACTTAGCAGATCCTGCAGCATCCATAGATCTATAATTGATGTTTCAGGACTGAGCCCTTCAGTGTAATATCATATTTCCTATTAGGGAACGAGACAGAACAGGTGACAGAAGTATGTGTAGGAGAACGTTTTGGGTCCAGTGATCATAATGCCATTAGTTTCAAGTTAATTATGGAGGATCGGTCTGGTCCTTGTGTTGAGCTTCTGAATTAGAGAAAGGCCAATTTTGAGGATCTGAGAAAGGATCTAGAATGCGTAGATTGGGATAAATTGTTTTTGGGCAAGGATGTGCGAGATAAGTGGAGGACCTAAAAAGGTGAAATTTTGTGAGTATAGAGTTTGTATGTTCCTGTCAGGATCAAAGCCAAGGCTGGAAGGCATAGAGAACCTTGTTTTTCGAGGGATATTGAGAATCTGGTTTGGAAGGAGAGCGATGTATAACAGATATAGGCAACATGGAACAAATGAGGAACTTCAGAGGTATAAAAAAAATGAAAGAAAAACCTCAAGAAAGAAATCAGAAAGGCCAAGATACTAGGTTGCCTTGGCAGACAATGTGAAGGACATGCCTAAGGTTTTCTACAGGTACATTAAGAGCAAAATGATAGTAAAGGACAAAATTGATCCCCTTGAATATATCAGAGGGATTAGCTTTGCATAGAGCCAAATGGGGGGGGCGGGGGGAAGAGAGAGAGGTCTTAAATGTTTTTCTTTTCCCTCAGGGAAAGGGCAGAGTCATGGGAAAGAAGGAAAACAAGCAGTGAGGTTATGGAATCTATACAGATTAAAGAGGAGGAAGTGCTTGCTGTCTTAAAGAAAATAAGGGTGGATAAATCCCCAGGGCCTGACAAGATACAACCTCAGACCTTGCGGGAGGCTAGTGCAGAAATTGCAGGGACTCTGACAGAAATATTTAAAATGTCCTTAGCCAGGGGTGTGGTCACTTTGTTTAAAAAAAAGTAACCCTGAAAATTATTGGTTGGTGAACCTGACGTGAGCAGTAGGTAAATTATTGGAAGGTGTTCTAAGAAATTGGATATACAATTATTTGGAAAGCCATGAAAATAATCAAAATGGCTTTGTGCGTGGTAGGTCATGTTTAACCAATCTTAGAGTTTTTTCGAGGATGTTACTAGGAAAGTTGACGAAGGCTGTAGATGTTGTCCACATGGACTTTAGTAAAGCCTTTGACAAGGTCCAAGATGGGAAATTAGTCAGGAAGGTTCAGACACTAGGTATTCATGGTGAAGTAGCAAACTGACTGGACGAGAGAAGCCAGATAGTAGTGATGGATGATGGCATCTCAGACTGGAGGCCTGTGACTAGAGGTGTGCCTCAGGAATCTGTGCTGGGACCATTGTTTGTCATCTATATCAATGTTCTGGATGATAATGTGGTAAATTGGATCAGCAAGTTTGCAGATTACACTAAGATTGGAGGTGATGTGGACAGGAAACAAGGTTTTCAAAGCTGGAAAAATGATCTGAAAAATGGCAGATGGAATTAATGCAGACGAGTGAGGTGTTGCATTTTGGAAGGACAAACCAAGGACATACACGGTAAATGGTAGGGCACTGAGGAGTGTGGTAGAAGAGAGATCTGAGAATACAGGTACATAATTCCCTGAAAATGGTGGCACAGGTGGATGGGGTGGTAAAGAGCTTTTGGCATATTGGCCTTCATCAATCAAAGTATTGAATATGGGAGTTGGGATGTTATGGGAAAGTTACACAAGACATTGGTGAGGCCAAATTTGGAGTATCAAGTGCAGTTTTAGTCACCTAAATGAAGGAAAGATTTCAATAAGATAGAAAGACTGCAGAGAAGATTTACTTGGATGCTGCCCTGACTTCAGGAACTGAGCTAAGGTAAAGGTTAAACAGGTAAGATCTTCATTCCCTGGAGAGTAGGAGAATGAGGGGAGATTAGATAGAGGTATTTAAAATTATGAGGGGGATAGACAGAGTAAATGTAGATAGGCTGAGGGTAGGTGACATAGGTTAAGAGTGAAAGAGGAAAAGTTTAGGGTGAACATGAGGGGGTATGTCTTCTCAGAGAATAGTTGGGGAGTGGAACAATATTCTAGCTGAAGTAGTGAATGGGGGCTCAATTTTAACATTTAAAAGGAAATTGGACAAATGTATGGATTGAAGAGGTATGGAGGGCTATGGACTGGGTACAAGTCAGTGGGACTAAGCAAAAAAAGGTTCAGCACAGAATTGAAGAGCCGAAGAGGTCTGTTTCTGTGCTGTAATGATCTTTGGTTCAAAGTACCGTATATGCCTGCCCAAATGTTTATTTTAAATGTTATAAATGAAGCCTACACAGCAGTCGTTCTCAACCTTTTTCTTTCCACTCACATACCACATTCCCTATGCCATCGGTGCTCTGTGATTAGTAAGGGATTGCTTAAGGTGGTATGTGGGTGGAAAGAAAAAGGTTGAGAACCACTGTTCTGCAGCTTCATCTGGTAGCCAATTCCACATACCCACCAACCTCAATGTGAACAAGCAGATTGTTGGGTGCTTCTTAAATCTTTCCCCTCTCATCTTAAATCTGTCCTCTGGTTTTAGACTCACCAACCAAGGAAAAAAAGACAAAAGTCCATTCACCATATCTATGGCCCTCAAGATTTTATTTATCTCTTTCTTGTTCCCCCCTCAGCCACCTACATTCCAGGAGAAAAGTCCTCCCCTATGCAGCCTCTCTTTACTCAAGCCTGTCAGTCCCATCAAGATTGCAAATCTTTTCTACACCCATTTCAGCTTAATAACATCTTTTTTTAATAACTGGGTAATGTTATGATAGCTCAAAGCTTAATATTTATTTAGGCGAATAAGGTAAAGAATCATCCCAAGAGACTCCACAATTATATCAAGAGCAAAAAAGGTAAATTGGGAGAGAATTGGACAACTTAAAAATCAATGTGGAAGGATACCAATGAATAGTTTGCATCTGTATTTACCAGAGAGATGGTCATGGAAAATCTGGAATTAAGAAAAATGAATAATGATATCTTGGAACATATCCAGACAACAGAAGAGGCAGTCAAGGAGGTGTCGAAGTACACAAAGGTCATTAAAACCCCAGGGCCCGATAGAGAATGAGAGGAAAGAATTTGCACAGGCCATAGCATAGACTTTTACATAATCCTTAGCCACAAGTGAGGCTCCAAAAGACAGATGGTAAAGGGATGCAAGGATAAATCAGGAAGTGTAGTCTGGTCTGCTGAGGTGGGAAAGTTACTGGAAGGGATTCTGAGGGACAGGACCAATCAGCAGTTGAAAAGTTGAGGTCTGATTTGGGACAGTCAGAGTGGCTTTGTGTGTGGGAAAAGATTTGAAAGGTACCAAGGACAGTGAGAGTACATGGAACAAGTTGCCAAATTATGTGGTCAAGACGGGTGCAATCACATTTACAGTAAATGACATTCAGACAGGTATGTGAATTGCAAAGGTTTAGATTTAGCCCATAAGACACTGGAGCAGAAATAGGTTATTCAGCCCATCAAGCCTAGCCTGCCATTCAATCATGAACTGAACTATTTTACCCCTCAGCCCCGCTGCCGGCCTTCTCCCCATAATTTTTGATGGCCTGACTAATCAAGAACCCATCAATCTCTGTCCTAAATACCCCCAATGACTTGGCCTCCACAACCGCTTTTATACCAACAAATTCATCACACTCTGGCTAAAGTAACTCTTCTGCATCTCTGTTCGAAGCAGGTACCCTTCAATCCTGTGCCTTCTTGTCATGGACTCTCCCACCATGGGAAACAATCTTTTTGAATCGACTCTGTCCATGCTTTACAACATTCAAAGTGTTTCAGCGAGATCCCCATCATTCTCCGAGATGTCAACGAGTTTGGACCAAGAGACATCAAACACTCCTTGCCTGATGAACCCTATCATTCCTGGAATTATCCTTGAGAAACTTTTATGAACCCTCTACAACATCTGTGCATCCTTTCTTAAATGAGAAGTCCAAAATGCTCACAATACTCCAAATGAGGTCTCACTAATGCCTCATAGAGCCTTAACATCACATCCCTGCTCTTATATTCTTTTCCACTTGAAATGAGGGATATAGGCCACACACAGGCAAATAGGACCAACTTCAGTAGACAACTTGTCAGCATGGAGAAGTTCAGCAGAAGGGACATTTCCATTATGCTCCATTTTGACTGAGGCAAACAGTAACAGTTATTTACTCCAGATTTTGTTTTCCCTCAATTACCAACAATGCAATGGTGAGGAATTACCTTCCAGTAAGTAAATTGACAAACCCACATTTCAGTCAAAAGGCTGTTCCTGTCGATGTGTTCTTTCATAAAATTGATACTACACATTATATCTCTGGGCTCAAGTTACAGAATTCCTGGTCTTACTAGTATTACTAAATCCAAGGAGGGACTGACGAGCCATTAATTATCCAAAGGACTCAATAATGGTCAAGGAAGGACAGCATCTTAATGTATCTTATATTCTGAACTTTAAATAAATGGGAGGGGAGGTGAGGGAGGGAGGGAGGGAGGGGAGGAGGGAAGGGGGGTGAAAATGACACTGTATATATATTTAAGAAGGAAAATGTATGTATCTTGATCAATATGGTTTATAGTGTGAAAAATTTTTTAAATTTTTTAAAAAAAAGGAAGGACAGCATCTGATCCCCAACAGGACCCATATCACTCTACCACCACTGCCAAATTGAAGAATTGGTTCACAAATGTAATCAATACCTCGTTTAAGGTGTTATTCATTATTCAAGAAACAAAATGCCAACTGACTATTGCGATCTAACACTATTATTAAAAATATCTATATACTATTTCTGCTATTGGTCTCATTTTCAACATGGTCACAATTATTTTGAATTTAAATTTGAAAGTTAGCAAGATCACATTTGTGATCAGTGGAAGGGAAATGTAATTTTGTTTTCAGATAAAAGTACAACTTACAAATTACCCACTTTGATGTCTAAATATGCCAACTATCAAGGTGATCAGATCCAAACAGGATCAATGGTCAAGAAAGACAGAACCTGATGGACTGCAAGAACTTGTGGGTTCTCTGTCATCAACAAAATGTACCTTGGACTTTAGGTTTCTAATTATCAGTTTACCAGTACAAGGCAACAAAAAGCAAATCCTATTCATTCTTTGGTCTGATTTTTCTTCAGACCACAAAGTCATGAATCCCCAAAAACTAGCAAGCATGATGAAGTTTTGTACATTCCTCTCCCCCCCCCCCCCCCCCCCCCCCACAAGCCGTGAGTCACCAACTCACCTACCCACACTCCCCCATCCCAAATTTAGGACAATTGTTTGGTCTCATCCTTGTTGGCTTACTGTTCCATGGATGATGGATGCCACCTGTTAAAGAAACTATGATTCATGTGCAAGTCTTGATAGCAAGTGAAAGATCTTTTTAAAAATCACAGAGAATAACACCTAAGTCCAATGCTGTCATCAACCTTTTAAACTTTTTTTAATTTAACTGAAATATTTTGGAGTACAGATGAGATTTTCCAGGATGTTGCCCGAATTGGAATACAAGTCTTATGAGGCAAGGTTAGCAGAGCTCGGGCTTTTCTCTTTGGAGTGAAGAAGGATGAGCGGTGTCTTAATAGAGGTCTACAAGATTCTGAGAGGCATAGATAAGGTAGACAACCAACTCCTTTTTCCTGCAGGCCAAGAGTAACAAACATCAGATGACATCTGTACAAAGTGAAGTTTAGGGGAGACATCGGGGCAAGTATTTTTTTTAAAGAGTTGTGGGTGCCTGGAATGCCTGGTGGTGGAAGCTGAAACATGAAAAACATTTAAGAAACTCTTAGATAAGCGCATGGATAGAAGAAAAATAGAGGGTAATGAGGTAGGAGGGATTCAGTACTTTTTTTAAATAAGAATATTTAGGTTGACACAACATTGAGGGCCAAAAGGCCTGTATTATGCTGTAATGTTCTATTGGAGAGAACATGATAGAAAATAATTCAGGTTTGAAGAGTTTTCCTTAAATTCTGTTATTTTGCAAAGCATCCATTTGCATCCTAAAATTGCACAAGCAAGCTAATCTAACTTGTATCTCATGCAACTTCAACAAAGGGTTAAGTAGATAATTGCTCCTTCAATGCTGTCATCTCTCCTCACTAACTTGGCTTCAATGTAATTTCTCCCAAAATTAATACAATCACTGAGACCAAGAACTTGGAGAATGAGGATAAAATAAAACTTCCAACATGCTGCAGCCATCTGCATTTTCAATAAATTATGTATTAGATCTGCATAACTATAAAATCTAAAGTTAAAATTTAAATAAGCTGCAAATTGGAATTTTCACACTTACTAGGAGATGGGAAGACACCAGGAGCTTTTTTAAATACAATCATATCTCTCTCGACACATAAAACATGAGAGGGAAAAAGATATCTGTGCAGTTAAGACCATATGTATGAGTACAGCTCAAGGCAAGAAATTATTTGCTGTAAACTCATGCATGTTGAACATATGTAGCAACTTCTGAAGACATTTATTCGCCTTTCTGCAGTAGAGTATGCATTGGTAATGCAACTGGGAAGAAATAGTTCTCTACAATATTTTAAAAAGTAGGGAAGGAAAGTAATTTGTGCAATTGTCATACGAGTGAGTAAAATGAACTGAGATGTCTGTTCCATATCTCAATCAATTAGGAAATAATATGCCTGTTGGATTTGCTAGTTGTCCATCTGGGATGCTGAGGTGGAGATAATCGTTCCTCAGAATAAACATCTCTAACGATTGGTCCTGGTCCACCCTTATTGATGAATTGGACAAGAAAGTGCACTTGTGCCTTGACTTCCTCAGAACCAAGAAAAAGTGGCACGTTACGTGCATCCCTCAACCTTGACAAATGCACCGTTGATAGTATCCTACCAGGGTGCATCACTGTATTATATGGAAACTGTCCCACCCAAGACTACAGAGGGTTGTAAATGTCGCTCAAGCCATCACAATACCTTCCTGCCTATAACTCCCACTGCCTTGGAAATACAGCAGACAAATTGAAAGATGTCCCACCTTGGCCACACCCACTTCACACTCTATCCCCTCCCCTAAAATCAGGAAGGAGATTCAAGAATACGAGATCACGCACCACCAGATTCAAGGACAGTTTCTTTCCTGCCATTATCAGACTCCTAAATTAACCAAAAATAGTGAAATTACGTCACATTTACTCCATACCAACTGAACACTGTAGTACTATGTGCACAATGTCCACTGGTCTGCTCACAAAACAACCTCTATCTCTGCATCTTAGTACTTGAGCCAAACTTAAACATGAACTTGATCTGGTCAATGTGAAAGATGACCAGCTGACAAAATTCAAGTCTTAATTTATCCATTGCTCTTAAGGGCAGCATGGTTAGCATAGGGATTCGCGCAATGCGATTACAGCACCAATAGCCGGGTTCAAATCCGGTGCTGTAAATAAGGAGTTTATATGTTCTCCCCGAGTCTGTGTGGGCTTACTCCCACCCTCCAAAAAACCTGCAGGGTCTACAAATGAATTGGGGTATTTGGGGGCATGTGCTCATGGGCTGGAAGGGCCAGTAATGTCGGAATTAAAAATAAAAATTAAACTCCACTTCTTTTGCACACCTCACTTACTCAGTCCGAACAGTCTAGAAGTAATATCTAAAGTTACAACATTTGACCCCAAAAGACCAACTCCATTCCTCCTTCCATGGAGGCTGCCTGACACCATTATCATCAACATTTTCTGTTCCACCAGATTTCTTGGACCCTTTGCTACATTATTATACTTCAATCTGTATTGTTGTAAGGGGGTGTACGTGAATGTTTGCCCTACGATACTGCTGCAAAACATTGAATTTAGCGACTTGCTCACAACGATAATTTTTTATTCTGATGCCTCTCGTGTCAGTGTCCAACAATAGTTGGCCAGTACTGATGGATTCCACTTGCCCTGATACCACTTTTCCATGGTCACAATCTCCTAGTGAGACATTTCACCGTGTTCGTCACTGACGGCACCAAGACCAGCAGGGAAGACATCCAAGTGTGAATGCAGAAAATGAATTTTCAATGGCATGTTACACTTCATGATTTTATCTGCTTGAAGACTTAAAATAGGACAGGAAATCACAATAATTGGTTACATCTAAAAAACAGTATGTAATAGCAACCCCAAAAATCCTGAGCTTCTGCACTGTTTTTCCTTCTTTTGCAAGATCAAAAGTGAAGAGGTTTACTCAAGGTTGGACAATGCTCAATTTAATTTACAATTCCTTGGCAAATCAAGTAGACCATGCCTGTGTACACCAAGACAGCATTTGGTCGTGCATCACCACAAAGAGAGACTCGAATCACACATCCTTGATGTTCTTGCCAACGTGTCCATCAATACCATCATCCCTTGGCACTACTAACAAAAACTCAAGTATATCAGCCACATAAACACCGCAGGTATAAGAGCAAAATCAAGTCAAGTTTATTGTCATCTGATTGTACAAGTACAACCCGATGAAATAATGTTTTCTGGTCCTTTGTGCAAAACACACAGACACAACACACATACAGATTACCAACAAAGTCGCAGGACATATATACATAGATAGATAGATCATTTCTTTGTACTTATGAGTCTCAGATGGTGAGTGTGAGCAGATCCTTTGGTTGTTCAGCATTCTCATTGCCCGTGGGAAGAAGCTGTTCCTCAGCCTGGTGATACTGGCTCTGATTCCTCTGGATCTCTTTCCCGACGGGAGCAGCTGAAAGATGCTGCGTGCAGAGTGGAAGGGGTTCTCCAATGATTTTGCACACCCTCTTCAGACAATGATCCCGGTAGATCACATTGATTGGGGGGAAGAAAGAGGGAGGCTCCAGTTATCCTTTCTTATGGTCCTATGGACTCGCTTCTGATCTATTATTCTGCAGCAACTGATCTACACTGATTCTCTCAATAGAGCTCCTGTGGAAGGAAGACTTAATGGTGACCAGTAGCCTTGCCCACTTCGGTCATCTCAGAAAGTGCAGTTGCTGTTGTGCCTTCCTGACAATCAAGGAGATGTGTATTCATGATATGTCACTAGTGAAGTGAACTCCAAGGAACTTAGTGCTCTCCTCTCTCTCCACTCCAGAGTTGTTGTTGTGTCATGGAGGGTGGTCCTCCTGAAATCCACAATCCTCTCCTTTGTCTTGTCCACATTGAAGCTCAGGTTGTTACTGTCACACCACATCACAAGATTTTCCACCTCTTCTCTGAGGTGTATCATTATTGCTGATCAGGACAATTACTGCATACGCGATGTCACTGTCGGAGCTGGATCTGGCAATTGAGTTGTGGGTCACTTGCGTGAATAGGATCGGGCTGTTTTCCCATGATACAGAGCCTGGGTTTTCCCACTCCAACTGAATATTCACAAAGATGCCCCAAAGCCTTCACAGCAGCTGCAAGCCAAAGTCAAGAACCACAGAATTCTGCCCTCTTCATTGCCCTTCATTGACTAGGTCTCTGGTCTGAAATGTTGTCTGTTTCGCTCTCTGCTGATGCTACCTGAATTGCCGAATATTTCCAACAAAATGTTCTCCACTTATTAATACATGTTACTCTGTCAGCATTACCAATACCCTCAGTATTTGCCAGCAAAGACAAAGCACAAACCATCCTGACTTGGAACACATCACTACTATTTTCCTCAGCCCCAAGTCCTGAAATTCCAGAACCAAAAACATGGTACAGCCCTTCTAGTGAAGGTATTTGTATCAGTACAAGATGGCACACCGTTATTCTCTAAAAGGCAATTTGGGAGTGGAAGCAAGCAAGTCTTGCGCACATCGTACACGCAAAATTCAAACTAAAAGATTTACGGATCTGATCTTTCCATTGCAAAACATTCTTGAGTTATAAAGTTATTTTCTCAAACGTTGTGAATATTGGAGAAAATTGTTTCTTTACTTTGACAATGGCCCATACACCTATACATTACATAAATGGACATTCCTTTTGCAGCCAAAAACATAAATACTGGTCAGCTCTTCATCGCGAGGCTGAATCTTGTAACTGTGCAACTGCTAGCCTCACATTTTAATAGGAGAATTTAAATTAAAAGGAAAATGAGCCAAACAATGGACAGGTTACGATGAGGAAACAGAGGTTTTGATTCACAAATCCAAAAATTATTTGTTTGCAGGATATTTATAATCATACCCTTCAACAACTAACAGCTCTGTTTACAAACAATTAAATAGGAAAAGACTATTTAATAATAAACATTTCACTACTTCAAGACATGAGAAACCTTAAATGACCTCTCTTCTAATTATTTTTTTTCTTTTTAATATTACGGGTTGAGAGATGTGTTGGCCAGTGTCGATCGACATAGTTCTGCTTTAAAGTAGAGTCGTGTGATACAACACCCTTTCACTATCTCACAGAAAGAGAGCAACTCCATTAGCGCTGACTTTCATCTGAATGAAAGTCTGAATTATGTACTCTTATTTTAAGAATATGGCTTTCCTTTAACTAATCCTGAAATGCTGTTTCACGAACTAGACTGAATTTCACTAGATTAGAAAATAAGCAATAATCTAAATTTTCCTAACAACCCTGCACTGACCAAATATTTGACACAATTATTCACACACAACCATAATCACCCGAGAAGGATTTTTGGGTCATCTCATAAATGCAGTCAGCTAACACAACCAGGAGTTATGCAGAATAAATCCTCCATTTCATACCTTGACAACAGATGACTTCCTTTCACTTGAAAATAGATGAATGTATTGTGTGTGTAGAGCTTCTAACAATAGCAACCCCAGTCTAAAATTAAAATAGTGCCAAAATTTTGTTTTTGAAGTTTCAGAGCAGCTATCATCAATTTTCATGTCATTCAAGATTAAGATTCTTGATGGGAAAATAAAGGTTGTTAATGTAGTTTTATGAATGTGAAACATCTTGTTTTACCCTTGTCATTTTATAAATTATTTTAAAATATCAATTCAAAGGAAACTCTGCAAGCCATAAATTCAAACTGTGCACATCAGGTCTATTTCCTGATGATTGATGTTGAAATAAAATTTCCAGACAAGATTTTCATGATGAAATATTGAAGGGGATAAAAAGAATACCAACAAAGCTGACAAATTCAGGTAGGCACTGTTACATCACCTGATCTGGGCACTCTAACCTTACTAGCTCCAAGAATGTGGAAATTTAAAAAAACAACTCAAATTGTGATTCCGTACTGGCTCAGCCACTTGTCCATCCTCACAGCCATACTTAACCAATGAAGAATAAATAGCTGTTCAAGGCATCCAGGGCCCTTGGAATTTATATGAAATGTGATGAGAACCTCAGCAAAATATTTGCAAGAAAAAATTGTTTACTTTTCCCCTCTAAAATAACCACAATTCCGTGCTTTACTTTTGATAAATGAATCTAAAGGATACTGTAAAATTACAATCACAATTGTCTTCCTTTATTAGTCTGAAAAAGATTGTCAATCCATTTATTATTTTGTCCATAATGCACAAGTACTTCTCATCAAATCAAATTTTCCATCTCACTTCAAATCTAAAGCAACTGACAACTTTTACAGGTGTACATAAAATCTTGTCATTAAAACCTTTTGTTGGTTCAATCCACAGGTCTCAACTGATTTCCAGTTGTTTTATAAAAAAATCACATTTTGCTGTTTCATTATTTTCAGAGTAATTTATTTCTCAGAAGGACAAAGGGCCAGAATTGAATTCCAACAAAGCTGTAAAGAAAGTGTTGGTATATTTTGCTGAAAATGACCACAAAAGGTGACAAAATTTTACCCATAAATTTCACTCAACCCAACTCAAATTTGTCGTCCACCAGCTTTAAAAATACACTAGTTGGCTCGTCCGCAAAACTGGCCTAGGCCCCAAATCATATTAGTCACTAGAGAAAATTTCAAATATAAATATTTACAGGCCAAAGAGGCTGCAAGGAGCAAGACACCAGGTTGGCAGAACGACCAGATACAATTTATTCATCTGACAGTGAAACCAATTACTGTGTACATTGTATAATATGCAAACGATTTTGAGGTGAAATTGAAAAGTCCTCAAAAACAATTTTGGTCACAGTTTGTGGCGAGATCAACAATAGAAACCAAAGTGGTAATTGTAAGAGTGGCAAAGTAACATGTCTTGAAATACCCCCAAAGGCTTCCAGTTAGAAATGCCGAAGCCCACGGTGAATCGTTGATCGACTCCCAGTGTAAAATCTCCCACGATCCACAGTTGCATGCATCAAAAACCTAACTACTGAGGCAGGGGGAGGGCGGGGAGACGGAGATCCGGAATCAACATATATAACTGGGTGTGATTTAGGGCTAACGGGCAGAACGTCCATCACAATTTAAAAAAAGCTTGTCATCTCTGCAGGGGGGAGGACAACGTTGTATTAGTAACCGGGCGGAAAAGTCCAAGGCTTAAGATAAAGCAAAACAAGTTTAAATCGAGTTGGGGGCTGAGCAGTGTCTCTCTCCCCCCCCCCATTTGAAAACACATCAGAAGTGACTCTCGGAAATCAACTGCGCGATGTTCAGACAGCTGCAGGGGAACGGCTCACACTTTCAAGTGCTGATTTATTTTCAATGAAAGAAATTGGGGAGGGAGGTGATTCATTCTAATTAAAGGGGGGAGGGGGAAGAGAGGCTGGTACATCAGTCACCCAGTTCCTGAAGCCTGGATTCCTGAGAGTCAACACTGAAGTACACAGGCCCTGAAAGAAGGGGAGGGGGAGGGGGGGGGAATGATTCATTCGAATTAAAAGGAGAGAGGTGGGGGGAAGAGATGCTGGTACATTCATCCAGTTCCTAATTAAAGGGGGGGGGGGAAGAAAGGCTGATACATTCACCCAGTTCCTAATTAAAGGGAGATTGGGGTGGGGGGGGGGGTGTGGAGAGAGGCTGGTACATTCACCCAGTTCCTGAAGCCTGGATTCTTGAGAGTCAACACTGAAGTACACAGGCCCTGAAAGAAGGGGGGGGGGATGATGAATTAAAGGGAGGGGGGGGAAGAGAGGCTGGTACATTCATCCAGTTCCTAATTAAAGGTGGGGGGGGGAGAGAGGCTGGTACATTTACCCAGTTCCTAATTAAAGGAGGGGGGGGGGGAAGAAGAGAGGCTGGTACATTCACCCAGTTCCTAATTACAGGGAGATTGGGGGGGGGGGGGGGGGGGAGAGGCTGGTACATTCACCCAGTTCCTGAAGCCTGGATTCCTGAGTCAACACTGAAGTACACAGGGCCTGAAACCACCCACCCCCAGAAAGGAAAAAAAAAGAAACAGCCACCAATTTACCTCGGAAAACGTTCCATGGCTAGGAAGAGAACAAAAATAAGAATGCAAGTCATTCCAAACACTCCTGCGTTTAAAATAGACGCTCAGCTCGAACATCGAGCACACCTCCAGGCTCGAGATCAGTCTTACCTGCTCATCAAAACGCGTTATGACGGCTTGAACCCATTCCACCGGCTTATGAGCCGCCATGCTCGGCTATCCCACCCCCCCCCAGCCCCCCACCCACCCCCCCCCCAAGCCAACTCCTCCCCCCCCTCTCACTCCTCAGGGGGGGGAACCGCTAATCGCTGCTCTTTTCCCTTCAAATCCCTCCCTCGCACTATATTTGATCTTAAATCCCCCCTCCCCCCCTTTTTTCTCTCACTGACACTTCGGCTGCTCTCCCTCCCACCCCCCCCTCCCCTCAGCCTCTCCACATTCACCAGGGCACGGCGGCCATGACACTAACCGGAAGTTTGATTTGTTCCCCTCTCGCTCTCGTTGGCTCCCCTGGTCGCGCCTGGCGCGCAGGCGCGCCCGGCTTTCGCCGTTCATTAAGAAAAGTGCGAGCGGTTACGTCATCGCCCGCCGAACCCCGCCCCCTTTCTCCCCGCTGCTGGCTGGCTCTCCCGCGCGCATGCGCACATGCTCAGAAGCTTTTTCAATGAGGGAATCCAAGCAATTCTGGATTGCAACAATAAAAAGCTGTCATTTTTCAGCAATTGTGTCTGTTTTCTTCACGTGCACTTTTTTAAAATAGTGGAGATATGGATAATGAATTAATTTCTAATTGTCTTTGAGATTTGACATCAATTTTCAGCTGTGTCTTTTTTAAAGTGCATGTGTAAAATTTCAAAGAAATTGGAACAAAAATAGAAAATGCTGGAGGTTCTGACAAAAAGATTAATAGCTCGGTGAGGATTAGAAACTAGGAGGTAACTCCCATGCAGGATCTCGACCCGAATTCTTTTCCCCTCACAGATTCTGCTCGACCCATTGAGTTCCTCCAGCAGTCTGTTTTTTGCTTCATATCCCAGGCTCTGCAATCTCATGTGTCCCCTCCATAAAACTTGTTCTGTGACTCGCATTGTCCCCAGGTCCCAGTCCTGTCGCAGAGTCCCCATGAGGGACGTCCCGATCCGAAATGTTGACTGATGCTGCCTGGCCCGCTGAGTTCCCCCAGTTTGCGCAAGAATCCAGTCTTGTGTTTATATGTTCTGAAACGTTATTTTCTCTTTATTCACGCTGTCTGGTTATGTTATTTTGTGTAACGTTGACAGAAGTCTTTTTCTGTGTCTGGACAAAAGAAAATATCTCAGACTGTGAAAACTGAACGTTGTCCATGCTTATTTCGGGTGATTTTTGAATTGAAATAGATAGTTCATAGAAATTATTTACTTTTTTTAAGAGGTGGAGGGAGGAAGAGATGACGGAACTGGACACGAGGATCTACCTTCCAATATTCAACTCATCAGTAGCCTCATTCTGCAAGGCCACGTATCTGCTTTACTTTGTTTACTGAAACGTATTGTATGTAACATGCAACCCGATCTAAAAACAGCAGTGCGGGGGCGAAGCAACAAAATATTGCGTCCGTTCAAAATAAAGACATAATATTCTCACACTGCAGGATAAGTTTTGATGCGCTGCTTTGTGTTGTGTAGTTGCTGCTTGTCTTTTCCCCTCCGCGCTTCTTCCACGTTGAAATGGCTTTAATTTTCTTTCATCCCTAACACCAATTGACCCCGTCACGCTATAAGTCAATCCTATAAAAATGAGGATTACTCAGGGTCAGAGAATTACCTGCGCATCTTTCCAAAGTAAAAAAAAATCTACATACTGCAGTGCTTACTTGAGACGTTAAAATCTACTATACCGACACCATGAAAAACGAACCTCTCATCCAGAGCTGAAGGTATTTTTTAAGTCTATATAGGCTTTAACGGGATGGAAAATCGGCAAATAGGATTTTCTCTTCAAAAGACGTATCCTCAAGTTGCTCCATCGAACCCCGTCTATATCCCCACCATTCTCTTGCCCAAAGAATGACACGCAAAGGAAAAGAGGGAAGAGTTAAAAGTGGAATAAAAATAATACCAATCTGAATTTAAAAGGCAGAATGTAGAGATACAATATGTCACAGAATGGCAGGATGAAGCTTTCCCTCAGAATAATGTCCCCTGTAGTTGTTGATAAACTTAACCGTGCCCCTCGTGGAGTTGATGATCCATTGAAATAAAGCTCGAGGACAGGGGAACCAGGAATCATTGTGTGGGTCTCCCACTCCAAGATAATTATGGGCATGGATCTGGACAGAAATACCTTTCACCAGGAAAGGAGGAGGCTGCAGATACCGGAATCAGGTGCAAAAATAACATCATCTCCATCATCTACTGGAACAACTCAAGAAGTCAAGCACCAGTAGGAGAAAGAAAACGAACCCGAACCCTTCATTAAGGCTCGGTTCAAAGGTTCCAGCTCGGAACGTCGATCATTCTCTTTCCTCTCATGGTGCTCGACCCGTTGAGTTCCTCCAGCAGATTTTTGTTGATTTCTGCCTACAATTTGCTCATACCTTGATGAAGGGCTCAAGCCCGAAATGTCGGATATGTATCTTTAACTTTGCTACACTGTTTGACCTGCTGAGTTTTTCCAGAATTTTGTGTTTCTACTTCAATCACGGTGTCTGATGACTGAAATAAAACACGAAAGTCTGTAGACACCGTGATTGTCTGCAGACTTTCATGTTTTACTCCTCCAGCAGATTGTGTGTGTTTTTTTGTTGCTGCATAGAGGGGAAAATTATAAAAACAAACTAGAACACATGTGAACTGCCTGAATTCTCCCCTCACTTTTGCAAACGTAACCACTTCCGACTATTGGTCCCAGCAGCAGGAATAGTGAACTTGTAGCGAACAAGTAGCTTAGGTTTGGACTCGAAACAAGGCAAAAAGGAAACCTTGTCACACACTGCAAAGTGGCCTTGATTTCCCCACCCCAGTCATGCCAAAAAGTCCTGACCCCCCAGATGACAGGAGATCAGCCATGAAATGGAAACAATTAAAACAGCAACTCTAAGATTAACGTTCAGCAAGGCAACTGACGTTGATTGCCAGTCAGAATTAGGTCCCCCAACGCCGTTACTTAATTGTCTCCAATTCTAGACACGGATACAAGAAACCGGAGCCAAAAAACCCCAACAATCTCTGGAAGAACTCAGCTGATTCCGTGGGGGGGGGGGGGGGGGGTGGGGTGATGGGATGAGAATGGTCGGAACTCTTCAATAAGACTGATAGTGCGCGATTCGCTGGGTTCATCCAGTAAACTATCTTCAAGTAAAAATACACCACGCTGGAGATACTCAGCAGGTCAAACAGTGTACTTGATATAGCAAAGACAAATATAAATAGCTAACGTTTCGGGCTTGAGCCCTTCAGCAAGGTATGGACAAAATAAATGTAGACCGATTATCTTGGTCTTTTTTTTAACAGTCCATTTCAAACGTATTCTGTGCTCAGCACAGCAGCTCTCGAAAAATTTACCAAGGTTCTGGTAATGAAGAGTATAAATGTAATTGAGGTCAGAAAAATCAAATCCGAAAACGTTATCACTTCTGCCACGTTCGAATGATGCAGGTATATTCATTTTCCATCTTTACGTACAAGTTTTTGTAATTGACAAGAGACAATAATAAACCACAAACAACACGCATGAATGTTCTAACTGCAAACTGTCACCAAGTTCAGCGTCGCTCGTTATCTCGGCATCTGTGGAAGGATTTCACGCTGTGAACGTGTTTTCCCATGTTTCTCCCTTAAATCAGGCTTTGACTTGAGTTAACGAATAGGGACGCGGTGAAAGGGTGGGGAGAGGGAGAGACAAACGTTCAATCCTAGCCATTTATCCCAGCCCGGATCGAACCAAAGCTTCAGAAAGAGAATGCGTTTCACTCACACCACCCATGGTTTGTAAAGAAATATAGAAATCGGCAGCAAGATCTACGTGGAGATTAAGTTTAGGCTTCGTCTGCGCAAAACGCTAGTGTCGCCAATAAACCGTGTTTGTTTCATTTTAGCAAGGTACTTAATTCTGTCAACACTTTTCAAATGTTCGTGTATATAACGATCTTTATTAATGACTTATAAAAGATTTATTTACTGCATTTTTCCTCGCTAGGTAGTTTGGGAAGAACAAAATCTTCGCGATTTGGATTCGCGAAGCCCATTGTAGTATTGCCAACCCACCCATTTTTTTCTCTCCATTGCTGGCGATATATTTTTAAAGGGTGTCCACGTTCACTTTAATATATTCGCCAAACCGTGTTGGTTTTTTTAAAAACATCTCCAGTGGCACAAATTGAGTTGAAAGGCATCGCTCCGCCTGATATTGTCAAAATAAAAATAGATGACCAAGAACTCCAAATGATCAAATTTGCATTTACGTTTGCTGACCTTTTAAAGCGTTGCAATAAAATGAAATACTTTTGGAAAGCAGTGAGGGACTTTGCTCAAGAGACAATCTTTTGTTCTTTTCCCTGTCCAAAGGAACAAAGGATTTCCTAAAATATGCTTCTCAAGGGCACTTGGAAAAATAAATGCTTCTCGCAAGGAAAATAAGAATTTTGCGATTTTGTTTCCCCTCTGGTGTTTTATGGAAGTGAGAGGTTCCCGTGAAACATCCATTTGCTGACAAGGTTTGAGCTCCCTTGTTTTCTCAGGTCTGAGCGGCTCCTTCAGCCTGAGCGGGCCGCGCCTGCGCACTGGGCCAGCGCTTTCCGGCGTTGGCTTTCATTAATGAAAAGTCGGGCGGCTGACGTCACGCGGCTCGCAGCTCCCTCGGCGGAGAAGGGAAAAGTGAATGGGGCGAATCGGAAGCATCAATGGGCGCTCGAGCAGCCCCGCCAGACTGCAGGGAGGGGGGGTGGGGGGATCCCTGCGATTCAACTCTTTTCCGGCACCGTGAATGAACACGACTCGTCCCTTCAGACTCCATGATCACGTTGCAATTTCAGCCAAGCTAAAAGCAACCATTTTGATTCACAAAATGCAATGTTCCAGTGATGTATCGCTATTGTATACATATATGCTATTTACTACCACCTTCGACAGCCTAATTTGATCAGAACACAGTTTATTCGTCTGCAACTTCACAGCCTGCAGAAAGCTCACATCTTACGTCTAAAATGTAGATCATGGTTATTTATGGGAACCAATTTTCATATATGTATCAAAGTATTTTAAGGTGAATTCAGTCATCATAATCCGTTTGAATTTCGCACACTAAAAAAATGACGAAAAGACAAAAAGCAATATCGGGTTCCTGTCCGTCTTAAAATGCAATTTCTTATCAAATTAACAATGAAAAGAAGTTTTGCCTCTTTATTGCGAGGCAGAATCATTAATTCCTCTTGATCCATAGACATGATCTCTTCCCCCTCTTGAACATATTTCGTTTATATTCGGGTATCTCATTAACTCACCCCGTTGGTCCAGCGAGGATCAAAAGCTCCTGTCATTTATATCACTGTTAATCTAAAGTGTCCACGCCAAGAACCTGACAAACCATTATTCGTTTCCCAGCCTACAATGTACAGCATGAACCTTCGATTAGAGGACATAACAACGTGGTATCTCACAAGGCAAGGCATGAACTGAAGTTCCATTCGTTCTCCGGGTGCTTATTTCACACTTGGACGTCCAAATAAATTTAACAACTGAACTCCTTTTGAAGTTAACGATAATATCCTGCCGGTTGATTTATCAGAACTCTGGTGAGATCGTCTACAGCCTTCAACATCTACTGCCAAAATAAAAGGGCACAACTCACCCGAAATGCCAAGGGTGACACAAAGGTAATTTTGCGCATTTTCCAATGCACTCATCAAATTCCAGGTTTATTTTGGGGTTGATATGGAGGATGGGGAAGCAGTGGGTGCAGAATTTATTTCTTGAAATGATAATCCTCATTCAAAGGTTGTGATAAACAATGAGGAGCGGGAGGGACTCAACGGGTCAGTCAGCGTTTCGAGTCGAGACCAATTTTGCTCAAGATTCCAACATTTACTTTTTTAGCGTTTCTCCATTAAAAGGCTGGCATGGAATGTCAAATCAATGCTTTCTTCCTATCTTTTACTCAATTTCAAACTGAGGCCACGTTGGGCACATCACAGTCATGGGCAGAATCCATCAAGTATTGCAGGGTCTCAAGGGATGTTGATGGCAATAAAGAACAGCGTGGGGATCATGTATTCTAGAGAAGACTCTGGCCTGTCGAAAGTGAAAGGCAATCGTCCGATTTTTCCGCTCCGGACTAGGGAATACTCTGCCTTTTTACGGGAAATGTCAAGTCAAGGTTATTCTCATCTGATTGTCCAAGTCCAACCCAATAAACACCATTCTCCAGTCCTCCGGGCAAAACTTGCAGACACACAACCAGACCTAATACACTGAGACAAACAATACATATGCAGGACAAGTATTTCATTTATGCAAATAAAAATTTAAATATTGCTTCAAGAACATGAGAGTTTCGGATGGTTAGTGTGAGCAGAGGACAATAATGTGGGGATTGCAGCTTGGTCCGGGTGTATCGCCGAAAGAGGGATAAATGGTTTGAGTGAAACTGAACACGAGCAGGCAATGTGTGGCACGTTCCCTTCCTCCCCAATCCCCCGCTCCCCACCCAACCCCCTCCCCCAAACTCTCCCACCTTATGACATTCAGATATTATTTTACTTGGTTGCAGAACCAAGAACAGACCATTCGCACCTCATGTCTGTGCCTTCACTAATGTCAAATTAAACTAATCCCATCTGCCTGCAAGTGATCCATGTCCCTTCTTTCCCTGTCTGTTCATGTGTTTCTCTCACTCAATGCCTCCTCAGCGTCTGCTTCCTTCAGGCCTCCTGGTTCTTGTATTTCCACCCTGGGGAAAAGACCAACCTTCCCTCTGCATCTTGTAAATTTATAAACTTCTCTCAGGTCTCCCTCTCTTCACCATCCCTCTGCCTCCTTTCCTCCAGCTCTCAACCCTCTTCCCTCTCCTTCTCAATCCCCTTTCCTTGTTTGCTGGTGTGCCCTCCCTCCCTTATTCACCTCCTGCCTGATGGATTGTGCTTCTTCCCCACCATTTTGTTTGGGTGGCTGCTTAGATTTTCTTCATACCTTGATGAAGGGCTCAAGCCCAAAACATTGGTGAAGTATCTTTGCTCTATAAAGACCACTGTATAACCTGCTGAGTTTCTTCAGACACTCTCAGTGTCTACAGACTTTCATGTATTACTAACATCTGAGCAATGATTTTTGGCATACCAGAAGAAGGACTCGGGCCTGAAACGTTGACTGCATATTGCTTTCCTGTGAACTCCTGAGTTTCTACAGCACTTTTGTGTCGTGTGTTAGTTCCCCAGCATCTGCAGATTATTGTTTATCTGGGCAATGTCCAACCTCTCAGCACTGAAGCATTGTGGTGGCCTATAAAAAGAAACAGATTTTTAACATGGATTCTCAGAGACTCACAGGCAGCAATTCGGATTTTGAAAAAAAAAAACAGAATTCTGGGGGAATTCACTGAGTTGAGCAGCTTCCTCAGGAGTTGGAATTATCGTGGTTAGGCTCCAAACTGTACCTTAATGAAGGGCTTAAGATCAAAATGTTGGTAAAGCACACTGTTTGACATGCTGACTTTCCCCAGCATCATGTTTTTACTTCAAGTTGTCTCAGAATCAGAATTTACTGTCATGAACAAATCACAAAATTTGTTGTTTTGCTGAAGCATCACAGAGCAAACATTGGTATAAAGGACATTACAAAATAAATTAAAATAGTGGAATAAAAAGAAAAAAGACAAAGTAAGGTAGCGTCCATGACCCTTTCTTCTACAAATAAAGCAAGAATTAGAAGGAAGGATATAAACACAGTGAAAACATGGCTTGGACAAGGGCACAATCACACAATATTTAATATTTAAAAAATAGATATATAGAATGGCGATGTATACAATTAATTGAATGCATTAACTTCCCCACACCACATGGGACTAGTACATTTTTGAAGTCAAGTACTGACTTGGGTTCAAGGACACAAATCCTTAAAGGGTAAAAAAAAGTGTGGATTATGATAGACAACTTCAAGCTGAACACAAAGATAATTTCCGATTTGCCGTTTCACAGAAGTTGGAGAAACATTAAATTAACTTTTATTGAATTTAGCATGTTTAATCGCATAATGAAGCTGATACATTGTGTTAGTTCAACTGACCTAAAAATATTTTGCCGCTGATTTTCGTTTGTATTCAGCATCTGATGCCTCTCATATCAGTGTCCAACAATAGTCAGCCAGCATTGATGGATTCCAATTGCCCTGGTACCGCTTTTCCATGATTGCAACGTCCTGGTGAAACCTTTCACTATGTTCATCACTGACTGTACCAAGATCACATGATCCTTCTGTTCTCGCCATTTCATTGGGACTGCAAATGGCATTGACCTCCAATTTCCTCTAAGCAAAGCTCTCAGGTTGACTGCACCCATTGTACAATAAATGTAAGGAGACCAGTGTTTGTCTTGGTCACCAAGTTTACAACCGAAGTAAAGCTCATAGGCTTTCTTAATAAATGCAGTCATGCACTTAAAAGTACACTTGCCACAAATAAAGGAGACTATATTGCAGCTGTGTGGCAACAGCCAATGCTAAGGAATGTTAACTTCCCATGCATTAACTGTTCTGATTTACACAAGGTCATCAAGGCATATGCTGTCCAAAGGAATTGTTTCCCAAATTACAACCTGGAAATCAAAAGTCATTCATTGCCTTTCACCTTGGCTACGTAGCACATCTATTCAGGAAGTTCAGATTTATTGTCAGAGTACAATACATGACATCACATACAACCCTGAGATTCTTTATCCTGCGGGCAAGGCAGAATTACCACTGACTGATAGCACAAAAATACTGAACTCAACATACACATGTAAACAAATAAAGAAATGTAAATAAACTGACTTCAATACAGAGAGAAAAAATTCAATAAAGTGCACAAGTCAGAGTCCTTAAATGATTCCCTGATTGAGTTTGTTGTTGAGGAGTCTCATGGTGGAGGGGGAGCAGCTGTTCCTGAACCTGGTGGTGCGAGTCTTGTGGCACCTACACTTCTTTCCTGATGGCAGCAGTGAGAACAGTGAGTGTGTGCTGGGTGGCATGGATCCTTGATGATTGCTGCCGTTTTCCGACGGCAGCGTTCCCTGTAGATGTTCTGGTTCTAAAGCTCACTCTGAACATTTGTGCAAATAATCCATACTCATTTCAATGCTGGCTAAACAGGAGTATCTTTTACATAAGGAGTTAACTTGAAAGAAATGCAGATGGTCCTGAGGCAAGGTTGAAAGAAGACCAGAGGAAATTGCTTCATCCTAGGTGACAATGAATCATCAACTTGCAGATCTAAGATTATCTTGTCAACTGGTTCTTAGTATAGAGTAGTCAGAAACCATTCAGCTCATCGATCAACAGCTGCTTTTTTTCAACAACGCAGTTAGTTCCGCTCCTTTGCTCTTTCCTATATATCCTCCTTTCAGTATTTACTAAATTCCTTTTTGAAGAAACAATTGAATTTCTCTTCCCTGCTCTATCAGACAGTGCATTCAAAACCCAAACCACTCAAGAGGTATCTACACCAGTCAAGAAGTTGAAGTGAAATTCTATCAAGGCCTTTAAAACCAATGTGACCTACAATCTTGCACTACAATCTCACCAGAGGAACTGTGGTCATTGATCTCTGCTGGCTGAGTGCTTGAGCACTGTGAGTAGAAGTTTTTGAGTTCAAGTCTCAATAAAAGCTGATGGTTCAATAGATTACTGAACATTGATGATGAGGTTTTTGGATCGGGCATTACAGCAAGGTCTTGTGCACTTGTTCGAGTAAGTAAAAAGATACATAACATAGGATTGCAATCTTCCGGTCTTTTGAATCTCTCAAAAGGAATTAATTAACCATTCTGCTCATATTGATTATTATATTTATTTATCTAACAACATTAAGTTATGAAGAGTAATTGAGTGGAAATCAGTGCAAAATTGACACTGACATAAAAGGCAGTAGACCAATGCAAGTTCTTGATCTTTGAAAAGTCTATAGGTTTGCAGCACAGGATTGCTGAATCGTGGAGAGCATCCTCTCCAGATGCATCACAACTTAGATTGAGAACTAAGTTGCCCAAGATTTCAAGAAATTCTTCCATCCCTTTCCCACCACCCCATTAGGTGTTTTTAAGCTTCCAGCACCTTTTAAGCTACGGGGGTGTGTGGACCAATTAAATCACCAACCCAGCCATTTAAGGGGATCCCTCCCCAATTATCATGCAGTAAGTGACGTGGCACGCACTCAGGGGAACTAATGGTGTCTCCCCTGCCCCCCAGCTGACAGTTATCACCCCTGACCCCTCTCCTCTCTCCACTGCAGCCGTGACCCCTCTCCTCTCTTCCCCGTGGCAGCCACCCCTCTTCCTCTCCCCCCCCTGTGGTAGCAACCCCTCTCCTCTCCCCCCAGCAACAGCGACCCCTCTCCTCTCCCCCCAGCAACAGCGATCCCTCTCCTCTCTCCCCCGCGGCAGCGACCCCTCTACCACTGATTGTGGCACTACCCCACCACCCCCCCCCCGACATCGACCTCTCACCCCATGGCAGTGACCTCACTCCCTCGATTGTGGTCGCCTCTCTCCCCCTCATGGCAGTGACCTCTCCCTCCCTCCTCTCTACCCTGGGCCCCATGGCAGTGACCCCTCTCTCCCTCCCCTCCTGGGTCAGCCATTTTGCTGTTCAAGCCACTGGGGGACACATCCTGGGTAAGTTTAACTGGATTTCCTGATTACCTCCGAGATAGGGTAGGGACCTGGTTGACTCTGGACGACGCAGACCAGGTCGGACCCTTTCAAGCTGCCTTGTAGAGTGGGGCACTAATTCGGCAAATTGCCCAGTTAACCCCATTTTACAAGGCAGCTTGAAAGCATCTATTGACTCCATCTACACTTCCTGCTGCCTTGGGAAAGCAGCTAACATATTAAAAGACCTATCTCACCCTGGTCACGCTCTCTTCTCCTATGAATGGATCTCTCCTTTGTAAAGTGATACTGTCCTCACATTGTTTTAACTGAACTTTTTTTTCTGTAACCCTGCACTTTTGTTTATTTTGTTGTACTTAAAACCAACATAGAACTGCAACATAGCACTGACCTACAACTGAAATATATAGCCCTCATTAAGGCAGGTGAGTCAGCCATGGATTCAAGCCCCACTGAGGATGAATCTATTAGGTTTTTATTCAATGTTTCAGTTCTGATTAATATATAATTAAATAACTCTGGCAATCCAATATCAATCCTATTTAGACAATGATTTTGCAGTTGTGCATGTTCAGATTACTTTCTTTCTTTCTCACAGATTAAAAATTTTATTGTGCATTCCAGTCTTCCTTCAGGACAAGGAAGTGTGTCTGTCCTTTCTGCATCATGTGGAATGTTGATTGTGTTTAATAATGAACTATCCATGTGTCTGCATGAATGAAACAGAAATTTCAGCAAAAACTATAAGACATTCTGGGTTGTTGTGGAAGCCTAAATGAACTTCCTCGAGAAAAGGAACTGTCTGGCTCGACTCTGTACCTACGTAACTCCATTCCACATTTTATTGTTGATAATTAAGTAAAGTAGTTTGGGAAACTGAGGATAGACATCTGGCATTTCCATCATCACTCTATTAAATACAATTAAAAAATTTCCTTTCAGGAAATGAGTTTTAGATTTCAACACCCTCTAATCCTCAAATTCCTCTAATCCTTCCCCCAATTACTCTCAATCTATGGACCCTGGTTAGTGTCCTTTCTGCTAAGGAATGAATCGTGGAATGAAGAAAGTTTGAAATAGAAAAGAATTATTGTGTACACACTGGACAAAAGCAGACCTTGGGTCAATGTCACTTCCCATCGGTTAGCCTGGAACCAGGAAGGTTATGGTCCCAGTTGTCTGTTAAGTGCACTGTACGTTTCTGCCTGTGTTATTCACTGAATGGAAACAAATAATATGAACTTTCTACCAATTAATTTAAATCTTTCCCCCTCAATACTGACATAAGGAAATAGAAATAGGCTGTTCCTATTCACCTTGTTGAGTCCTTTCATAACTTTACACACTCTCAGTTTGCTCTGCTCTAAAGATAAAGAGGCATTTGGCATGAATAAAGAGCCACTGGTGAACTGGGCACAGCACATTGCATCCTACAGCTGAAACCAAGGCTGAGGGAGCGTCCTTGGACCAGAGTGGCCAGATCCCATTATTAGTGATTGCATAAATGTCCTACACTGTCCCAGAGAATGCCACAAAGTAAAACAGAAGGGGATGGCTATTTCAGTGTTGCCCGATCTTACTGCGAAAGTGGCCCAAGCCCGAGTGGTGTTCAATGACAACAGATGGGAACTGCGTTCCATGGAGGGGGTCTGATATGGGTTAATCTACCCAGCTCAACTACGTATCACTTACTGGGACTAGGTGAAGGGTTTCCTCTCGGCTGAATGACAAGATGTTGAAAGATAATAACCCCAAATCGATCAGTTTGACATCATCATGATAATTCCCCAGTCCTAGCACAATCTTCAGAATTTACTCTGCACTCTTTTTAGTACCAACATATCCTAATATAGAACTCCTGTAATGTGCCATCAATGAAGGCATTCAAGCCCTAAATAAATCAAATAGGGTAAGGTGAATAGTTTTGCAAACAGTATGCCATATTTAAGATTTAAATTGTCTACTCTCTTGTACTGAGAAAGAATAAACAAAACTTTGTTTTTTGTGCTATCCAGGCAAAGTCAACCCATACTCAAGTCAAACTGATACTGGTGTTTTCAGTACAACAAAGTAAAACAAAAGTGCAGGGTTACAGAAAGAAAGTTCAGCTAAAGAAATGCAAGAGCAGTATCATTTCACTAATGAGATTCATTCAATAGTGAAGAGACAGTGAGCGGGGTGAAATGGTTCTTTCATAAATTGGCTGCTTCCCAAGGCAGCAGTAGGTGTAAATGGAGCCAATGGAATGGAAGAGGGGTGTTGGGGGTGGGAGAGGGTTGGTTTGTATGATCTATTTACAAATCTCTGCAATTTCTTGAAATCTTGGGCAGAGCTGTTCTCCATCCAATCTGTGATGCATCTGGACAGGATTCTTTATAAGGTGCATCTATAAAAAAAATCAGTGAGAGAGATTGGGGACGTGCCAAATTTCATAGCACGTGGTTGGACAAGGACACATTGTTAGTGACACTTTCACCTGAAAACATACCGCTCGGTACAATTTTCACCTCTGTCCCATTGACACTGACTGAGGTGTCTGCTTTACCCCATCTCCTGAAGTCGATGACCTGTTCCTTCATTTTGTTGACAATGAGGGAGAGGTTAGTACCCTAACACTATGCTACAAGACTTGCTGGCTCCTTCTCTGTCTCATCGTTTCAGATCTGGCCTTCAATGGTGGTGTTACCTGCAAACATATTGAAGATTAGAGATGTATTTAATAACATAACCACGATTGTATAAAGTACAATTGTAGTTATTGTTTCGATTGGGTTACAGCCTTCTGAAATGGACTATTAAACATATTAACCCATTCAAAGTTCAAAATTCATATTCATGTCATGTTCATATAATGTGTTGTTTACAATTTTTTGCAGGAAGGAAATCTTTTGAAAAAAATTGTTGTCCAGTCTATTTAAAGCCTCCCATTCTAATGTGCATGGATAAAATTGACCTGCCCCTTTGGCAGGACTGGCTAAGATCAGCTGATTCAGGAGATTCAAGTAATTGGATCAGATAGGGGAAATACCAGAAGTTTGAACATTCAGTGATACTTGTGTATCCATGTGTTTTTCAGATGCAGAATGAAATGATGTAGGAGGCCCTCTAGAGGTAAGATACATTTGTGGTGCACTGTTAGCTAGAATCAGACACACACAAGGTAAAGACTGTAGAACAGGCTTTAACCCACAAAGACATCCACAGAGCCAGACTGGCTGTGGCTGCAGCAACTCTGAGTGAGGCCTCGGGAGGCCGGCACAGGCTTATATCCCGCAGGATGATTGACACCCAAACGGGTGGGGCTTGATCCATTCAGGCCGACTGATTGACAGCCGGCCAGGTGTTGTCCTGTCCCCTTAGACTCCTGCAGGAACAGAAGTTGCCTCCTGCAGTAGACCGGTGGTGTACCACCACATTCACTCCCTTCTTTAAAATTGTCCTGGGTGGGGGGGTGGGGGGGGGGCAGTAACAAGGAATTGCACCCACTATGTACAGGTTGAGACGATTCGGCGGCCGCCAGGGACTCTGTGACCATCGTAGAACTGGCTCCTGGTCACTGGTCAGAGGGGAAGTGGGGGGGGGCTGGCGGCAGGGGTGTTTGTGGCTGGTGTGGTGTCACGTGGAGGGGTGTCCAGGGGGGCTGGGGTCGATGTATGCGGGACATATTGGATGGGTGGGGGGCGGGTTCATTTCCTAAGGCTGAAGTGGGACCCTGGTGGTCAAGGAGTCCCTGCGTGCCCTTGAGGTGCCTGGGGACGGAAATGTATGCCCAGTCAGCATCGTCCTGGGTTGGAGAGTGGCGTGGTGTGGTGGGTGCTCCTGTTGGTGCCAGATCCCTGGTTGAGACAGTGTCCTCCTAAAGTAAGCGTAGCTATGGTTTGCATGAAGGAGGAAAACCTGCTCCACCAGGGCTTCGGCCTTGTGTGTCTGTGATAGTACAGATCTATCACCAATGTATATAGTGTATATAGTTACAGTATCTAGACTGTGTTTACAGCGATTGGCTGAGAGCTAAGCCACGCCTACTGTCTGGGCCTTAAAGGGTTGTGTCCCTAGCCAGGTCGGATCATTTCGGACTGGTCGGCCACCTGTGAAGAGCTCCTGTCTTTTGCTAATAAAAGCCTTGGTTTGGATCAACAAGTCTTTGATTCTTTCGACGAGCTCTACAGTGTCTGTACATGCTTACGCAGAAGCACCGGTCCCAGGGACATCAGCCGTGCTGGGAGGGACATTCCAGTCATTGATCTCCTGGGGAATGAGAACAGGTGTTCGTGAGGGGTCTCATTAGTAGTGTGCACAGCAGTGACCGAATGGCATGGAGTGCCTCGGACAGGGCGTCCTGCCAGTACTCAATGGCCCACCCTTTTGACCTGAGAGCCAGGAGGACTGCCTTCCAGACCACCCCATTCTCGTGTTCCACTTGCCCGTTGCCTCTTGGGTTATAGCTTGTTGTGCGACTGGTCGCGACATCCCTCGCTGTCAGGTACTGGCATAGCTCGTCGCTCATGAAACTAGACCCCCGGTCGCTGTGGATGAAGGCGGGGTAGCCAAACATGGTGAAAATCTGCCCCAAGGCCCTGATGATGATGGCCGTGGAGGTGTCTGGACAAGGGATGGTGAAAGGGAAGTGTGAGTACTTGTCCATTACTGTGAGGACTTGTCCATTACCGTGAGGAAGTAGACATTTTGGTTTGTGGAAGGCAGGGGCCCTTTGAAGTCCTTGCTGAGATGCTCGAAAGGCTGAGTAGCCTTTACAACGTGGGCCTCAGGGGCGGAAGAAGCGGGGTTTACACTCCGCACAGACCCGACAGGCCTCAGTCATGTCCCTGATGATGTATGGCAGATTTCAGGACTTAACTAAATAGTACAACCAGGTGACACCCGGAAGGCTAGGGACTCATGCAAGGCCTGCAACCTGTCGTCATGCATAGACACACAGGTGCGAGAGAGGGCATCGGGGGAGTCGTTAAACTTCCTGGGTCGGTACTAGATGTCTAATCTGTAGGTTGCCAGCTTGACTTTCCAGCTCAGGATCTTGCTCTTCTGGGTAGTGTTAAACATGAACGCCACGGCCCGCTGGTCTGTGAGGAGCGTGAATCTCCTGCCGGCCAGGTAGTGGCGCCAGTGGTGGACGGCTTCCACAATTGCCTGAGCCTCCTTTTCAATGGTGAAGTGCCCTAGCTCGGAACCGTAGAGGGTCCTGGAGAAGAAAGCGACGGGGCACCCCCCCCCCCCACCCTTGGTTGAGGGTAGCAGCGAGGGCCACCTCAGAGGCATCGCTCTCCACCTGGAAAGGGGAGTTCTCATCCACAGCCTGCATCGTGGCATCTGCGATGTCTTGCCTGATGCAGGTGAAGGGTGCCTGTGCCTCAGGTGGGAGGAGAAAAGTTGTGGCTTGGGCCAGAGGGCGGACCTTGTCTGAGAAGCAAGGGAATAATAAGAGAACAGGCCCAGGCACCTGCAGAGGGCCTTTATCGTGGGGGGTGGGGTAACTCCATTAATGGGTGCATGCGTTTCGGATCTGGGCCGACAACTCCATGGGCCCTCAAGCGTAGCCCTCGGACGAAGGCTTCCCTGATCAGCCTCTCCACCTCCTCTACACCTACCCCGGGTTCAGTCAGACACGGTCGGGCCAACTCTCGCAAGTGTCCCAGGAAAGACTCAGCTGTCTCCCCGGGTTGCTGGGCTCAGGTGTTGAGGTGGAACCTTGCACAGACCAAATTCATGGGGGGCTAGTACAAGTTCTCGAGAGTGTCCATTGCGTTCTTGTACATGAAGCAGCCTTTGGTTACCTGGAAGGCGCGGGGATCCAGCTTTGTCCTCTGATCAGAATCCAGGATGTTGCCCTCGTGTGCCTCGATGATTGCCTTGACTGCGTGCTGCCAGATCTCGAAGCATATCTGGGCTTCCGGGTGGCGTGGGTCGAACTTGAGGCTCCTGCGCACAGGAGTTTTTCCATAGCCGCCGTGGGAAAATTTGTGGATTAAATTGTGGTGCGCTGTTAGCCAGAATCAGACACACACAAGGTAAAGACTGTACAACAGGCTTTAATCCACAGACATCCACAGAACCAGACTTGCTGTGGCTGCAGCAACTCTGAGTGAGGCCTCGGGAGGCCGGCGCAGGCTTATATCCCGGAGGGTGATTGACACCCGACCGGGTGGGGCTTGATCCATTCAGGCCGACTGATTGACACTCCTGCAGGTACAGAGGTTTCCCCCTGCAGTTGGTTGGTGGTGTACCACCACAACATTTTATAAAATTTATTGCACTTTAAAAATGATTCATGGCAGAAAATGAAGTCAAAGAGCAAAATAAGAAAGAAAAAAGGGAGAGAGATAGAGAAAGAAAGAAAGAAAGAGAATGAAGAGAGAAAGAAAACGAAAGAATAAAAGAGAGAGAGAGAGATAGATAACTGTAGGAAGCCTAGACCTGTCTCACTCTTCATACATCACTGTCCTCCTTGACTGTTCGCATCTCAAGGCACAGCTGATTAACATTCTAACCACTGGTTTGGATCTCTTCTGCTTTTCCCATGCAAATATGGATTCACTCCATAATGTTAAGAGCATAGATAAATGTCAATCTAACATGCAATCTCTTGTGCACATTGTTTGATTTATTTTGTGGTTTTCTTATATTTGTAATTCCTAATTGTGCTCTGACCTCAAGTGAAAACATCATCTCGGCAGCTCCCTTATCAGACTCTTCCATAAAAACCTTCATCAGGTTATTCCTCTTTTCAACAAAAATATCCTGTCGCCTTCCCAAAGGGTTATGAACTCAGTTATACTGGTGAAAAGTAGTTGTGGTATTGAGAAAAAGTTGTGACCCTTCCTACTTACCCCATCACCCTGGTTACTATCTCTTGCTGCTCCCTTCTGGCAGAAGGTACAGAAGCCTGAAATCCAGCACCTTCAGGTTCAAGAACAGTTTTTATCCAACAGCAATCAGGTTCTTTTTTTTAAATAAGAAAAATGCGTCGTCTGTTTATTACACATTGAATCTCGTCGTTTTGTTTTCTTATCATTTCCATTTTAGGCGATGGAGGTCTTAGGAATGTTCTCTCTGATATGTTCCATGTACGGTTCCCAAATTTGTTGAAACATTGTGACTTTGTTTTTTAAATTATATGTTATTTTTTCCAATGGAATACATTTATTCATTTCCATGGACCATTTCTGTATACTCATGCTCTCTTCCATTTTCCAAGTTGACATGATACATTTTTTTGCTACTGCTAAGGCTATCATAATGAATTTTTTTGCACTTTATCCAATTTGAGGCCTAATTTTTTACTTCTTATGTTGTTTCAAAGAAATATCTCTGGTTCTTTTGGTATGTTATTTTTTATAATTTTATTAAGTATCTAATTTAGTTCTTCCCAAAATGTATTTACCTTCGCACATGTCCAAGTTACATGTAATGTTGTTCCCATTTCCTTCTTACAGCGAAAACATTTATCTGATAATGTTGAGTCCTATTTATTTAATTTTTGAGGGGTGATATATACCCTGTGTAACCAATTATACTGTATCATGCGTAACCTTGTGTTTATTGTATTCTTTATAGTTCCAGAACATAACTTTTCCCATACTTCATTTTTTATCTTTATGTTTAAATCCTTTTCCCACTTCAGCTTAGGTTTATAGTTTATTTCATCATTCTCCTTATCTTGCAGCGTAATGTACATGTTCATTATAAATCTTTTAATTATCATTGTGTCTGTAATCATATTCAAAGTTGCTTCCTTCAGGTAATCTCAAGTTGTTTCTCAATTTATCCTTTAAGTAAGCTGTCAATTGATGATATGCAAACATTGTACCATGAGTTATTCCATATTTGTACTTCAACTGTTCAAACATTAATAAATTATTTCCCAAAAAACAATTTTCTATTCTTTTGATTCCTTTTCTCTCCCATTCTCTAAAGGAAAGGTTATTTATTGTAAAAGGGATTAGTTGATTTTGCGTCAATAATAATTTTGGTCTTTGGTAATTCGTTTTTTTTCTTTCTAAGTGGATCTTCTTCCATGTATTAAGTAAATGATGCAATACTGGTGAGTTTTTATATTGCACCAGTTTATCATCCCAATTATAAAGCATATGTTCCGGTACCTTCTCACCTATTTTATCTAGTTCTATCTTAGTCCAGTCTGGTTTTTCCCTTGTCTGGTAAAAATCTGATAAATGCCTTAATTGGGCAGCTCTATAATAATCTCTAAAATTTGGTAAGTGTAAACCACCTTGATTATACCTTTCTGCTAATTTATCTAACGCTACCCTTGGTTTCTTCCTTTTCCACAAGAATTTCCTTATTGTTCTCTTTAGTTCATTTAAAAAAAAAATTCTGTTAAGGGAATTGGTAATGTTTGAAATAAGTATTGTATCCTTGGGAACACGTTCATTTTAATGCAGTTTACCCTCCCTATCAATGTTAGTGGTAATTCTTTCCAATATTCTAAGTCTTCCTGCAATTTCTTTATTAGTGGCTGATAAATTTAGTTTGTACAAGTGGCTTAAGTTATTATCTAACCTGATCCCTAGATATCGGATTACTTGTGCTTGCCATTTAAATGGTGATTCTTTTTTAAATTCTGTATAGTCTGCGTTACTCATTAGCATCACTTCACTTTTATTTGCCTTGATCTTATACCCCGATATTTCTCCATATTCCTTCAATTTCTTTTGTAATTCTTTTATTGATATCTCAGGTTCTGTTAAGTATACTATAACGTTGTCTGCAAATAAGCTGATTTTATCCTCCTTTATTTTTATCCCTTTTATTTTATTTTATAATCTTATCAGTTCTATTGCTAAGGTGAACAATGAAGGGGATAGTGGACATCCCTGTCTAGTTGACCAACTTAATTTAAATTGATTGCCAACAGACCATAATACAATGCTTTAATCCAATTTATATATTTTTCTGGTAGACTGAACTTCTGTAATGCTTTAAATAAGTTGTTCCACTCTACTCTGTCAAAAGGTTTTTCTGCGTAAAGCAACAGCCACTGTTGGTTTCTTATTTCCTTGAACTGCATGAATTAGATTAATAAATTTACAGACACTGTCCGTTGTTCATCTTTTCTTAATAAATCCAATTTGATCTTGTTTTACTATTTTTGGTACATAATCGGCCAATCTGTTTGCCAATAATTTCGCTATTGTCTTATAATCTGAGATTATAAAATGAGATTATAAATGGCTCCGAGAGCCATTTTTGAAGTCCACCGGCAGGTGAGTCGCGACTCTGCAGGGCAGGTACTGACCTTGGTGGTCGGGCGCTCTTCACCACCACAGCGTCCTTTTCATTCATGCAGGTAAGGCCTTCTTCTTTCATTTTTCTACTTCTTTTATTCCATTTGTTTTTATTTTCTCCTTCTTGGATGCCATCCTCTTTCTCTTCTCTGTAACTTTATCTTCTATTTCTTATAATTTATTTTTGTTGTGCTTTGTCTTTTTCTAACTTTTTCCTGGAGAGGGCTGGTTTTCCTGACCGGCCACTACTGCATCACATGACTCCTCAGCAATCAGGTTCTTGAACTACTCCGGGACCACCAAAAATCTGTCTGCACTTGTGAAACATCACTTTTTTTGCACTTACAACTGTGAATATTTATTTATCTACCCTTTGATATTTATTATCCATTATAATAATTTAATTTTCACTATTCTAGTTGGTGCATCTTGCATACCCATGTGGCTGCTGGAAGAATTTCTGTGCATCTGTACATTGTACTTGTGTATATGATTAAACACTTAACATTCATTCATATATTACTGGGAACACTCAAATTTGAGCAGGTTCTCCAGGACACAATGGAAAGCCTGTGGATAAACAGGGAAGTCTGCTGACGCTGTGATTGTAGTGTCATACACAAAGGTGTGAGAGAAATTCAACAGGTTATGCAGCATCTGCATGAAGTAAAGGGCTTAGTCCTAAAATATTGGTTACCCTTTACTATGGATGCTTTGTGACCTGCTGAGTTTCTCTGCAGTCAGTGCTAATTTGGAACAGCAACTCCTCCTTACTGACAAATCAACACACACATTCCTCAAAGAGGCTGCTTTACTCTCTCTGTAATGATAGTGATCATGTTTGCGTTGGTACTAGCAATGTCTTAAGGATCATAGTTCCTGTTTGATTATACTTGGCTGCCAACAGGTGGCTCACACAGATGGGGAGACTGCTGTATGAGAGATCTATAATGGAAGCTTGAAAACCTCATGGCAAGCCTCATGGGCTTCTTACAACTTTAAAGAACCTTTTCTATAATTCATGTGTTGTGTAACTCACACAAGATTAAACACTCTCTAAACCCATGACTGTGTGGCCAGGCACAATTCAAATGCCATCTATACATTTTTCCAATGACACCACAGTTGTTGGTAGAATCACAGCCGGCAATGAAGAATTGTACAGGAGATAGATCAGCTAGTTAAGTGGTGTCACAACAACTAATGAATTGATTGCTGACTTCAGGAATGGGAAACCGGGAGAACACAAGCCAGTCCTTATCAAGGGGTCAGCAGTGGAGAGGATAAAGAATTTCAAACTCCTGAAGATCTCTCCTGCGCCATCTATCAACGCAATCATGGAGAAGGCTCACCAGCAGCTATATTTTAAATAGGAAATTTCTACAGGTGTATTGTGTAGAGCATTCTGACTGACTGCATCACTGGTCTGGAAGTGTCAATGCACAGGACAGGAAGAGGCCTCGGAATGATGTGAACCCAGCCAGTGTCAACATTCGTCTTCACTCCATTTAGGACATTTATAAGAGGGGGTGTCTCAAAGAAGTAGCCTCCATTATCAAGGACCCTCACTATTCAGCACTTGCCCTCTTTTCACTGCTACCATCAAGAAGGAGATGCAGAAGCCTGAAAACATACACGTAACATTACAAAAACAGCTTCTTCCCCCTCTGCCACAGACACTCCCTCATTTTTTTTCTCTTCTTTTCTGATCATTTATATATTTCTAAACAGTGTAATTTATAGCAATTTTTGGACCTGTTCTGCACAATCCTGCTGCTGCAAAACAACAAATTTCATGACATGTTCATGTCAATAAACCTGATTCTGATTCTATATTGCAATGAGAAGACTGTCCATTTTGGTCACCAGGTGTCTCTACAGGCAAGCTATTTTGTGTTACAAAATTTCAAGGAACTCTATAATCAACCCCTTTCTCTCCATTGATGTGTTAATGGAGCAAATTGATAATATATTAAAAAGCTTTAAGAAAAATTAAAAAAAAATGAAATAATGATCTGGAATGGAGACAGCCAAATTATATCACTTACTGGATTGAATGCTGATGACCCCAGAAGATTCAGGATTGAGCTGAGTCAGAGATGTTTTTGAGGGCTCCAAATGATATATACAGGTTGAACGGGTGCAGTGTGAATGTGCAGCGCTGCAAATAACAGAGAGATTGAGTATGAAGAAGCATTATAGTGTCTCCAGGTTCTCTGCAAAGTCTTTGAAGCTCTGGGAAATCTTGTGTCTCCAGAGTCAACAGTCAAATCCTGAGAACTCTTAAGTATTGAAGCGGATGTAAGTGGGAATATTGTGCAGCTAGCTAAAGAAGGTTGAATCATCTCAAGTTATAAAAAGCCCAATTTCTCCAGGTCTATGAGGAGACACACAGTGTCAAGTATATCAGTGAGCGGCACAAGAAATTCACCTGTTTAGATCAGATTCTCACAACTTAACTCAATTGTCCTTGAACAGTGGTTCTCAACCTTTTTCTTTGCACTCACACACTACTTTAAGTATTCCCTATGCCATCGGTGCTTTGTGATTAGTAAGGGATTGCTTAAGGTGGTATGTGGGTGGAAAGAAAAAGGTGGAAAACCACTATTTTAATCGTACCTAATTGACTTGTTATGTGCACTGTTTCATGACTCCATAAGAAATGGGCCAATAACAATTTTTCTCAAACAAAATATTTCAGTAACAATTGGGTCTAGAGCAGTGATTCTCAACCTTCCCTTCCCACTCACATACCACCTTAAGCAATCCCTTACTTATCACAGAGCACTGATGGCAAAGGGATTACTTAAAGTAGTATGTGAGTGGGAAGAAAAAGGTGATAACCACTGTGCTTGAAGAAAACTCATTTGGAAACCAAATGGATAACACCATCCCTCCTCAACCTTTTTCTTTGGCTCTGGCCCCGTTAGAATACTGCTCAAAGTTTGTGAGTGTCCGTAAAGCAGTCAAGTTTAGGTTTCTTCCATACTGACTGCATAAAAAGAAACATAAAAAATATTTATGTTACATGAAGTGAAAAGAAAACAAGGCTTTTACTAAAATGTGCTGTGGTCCCCATTGACAATGGCTGCTTTAGAACTTGCACTGAGATGGTGAATGTCAATCAGGAGGCCAGTGGATATTGGTCCAGGGGGCATTGTTTAATCCAAATAGTTGATGGACGAGACTGACCATTACTTCCAAATTTATATGTGTATATTCACATCACGAACATGTGAAACTCAAGAGGAAAGTGTGTGGCATAGAGGTGATGTAAACATATGTATATGTATATATGATATCGGCATTCAGAAAGCCCCTGAACTGTTTACCATCGGGATGTCATTGGATATGAATTTGGTTTCTCCCTGCACGCCAGAGACTAACCTGCACAGGTATTCCCCTCTGCCTTCCTTCCTTCAAGATTTGGTAACTTCTAACTTTAAATTTGCAATAAACTCAAGGTTAAAAAGCTGGGAATTTGAACATACAAGTTAGAAGCAAGAGTAGACCAAACAATTGTCATGCCTGCCCCACCATGAAATAAGATTACGGCTCACCTGACTGCTATTTTCTTCATAATAGCCATTCCCTCCTTGCTTATGAAGACTCAATACATAAGCACAGAGCATTACAGCACAGTATGGGCCCCTTTAGCTCACAATGTTGTGCTGACCTAAGCAAACCTACTCAGTAATCTAAACCTTCCCTCCCTCACATCTATAACTCTATTTTTCTTGCATCCATGTGCCTGTTTAAGAGTCTTCTTAATGGCCCTATTGTACCAGTCTCCACCACCACCACCACTACACTTGGCAATGTATTCCAGGCACACTCTCTGTAAAAATCTTAATGTCTCCCTTAAATTTTCCTTCCCTCATACAGATGTCCTCTGGTATTTGCTACTGTTGCCCTGGGAAAAAGGTGCTGGCTGTCCATCCTATCTATACCTCTCATAATCTTTTAGACCTCTATTAAGTCACCTCTCATTCTCCTTCACTCTCTGCCTTTAAAATATTGATCATTTCTGTTTCCTAATAGCCTGAAGCTAAGCAGGCTCAGGACCGGTCAGTATGTGGAGAGGAGTCTGCCAAGGTACACCAGGGTGCTGTAGGTTTCTGTGAGGGGTGCTGGACAAAGTGGCGACTCAGTATACAAAAGTTAAATAATTTAATGTACATTACATTCTAAATGTAGTATTACGTGACCATAATGGAACCTTTACCTTTTCCACTGGTCTCCAAGGAAGAAAGTTTCAAAAATACATCCCTTTGAGTTTAGGACAGCCATGTTTATTCATCCTATGTGATATTAAGCAAAGTCTGAGGATGACTGTGACACCAGGCAACACCCAGATGGTAACAATGAAAATTTGCACTACGGAATGAAATGCACTATGCTGTTCCAGGGCAGTGACCACAATAGCACCTACCTAACATTGGAGCATTTCCCAGCTATCTATTGTTTATAAAAAACAGAACTGATCCAGTTTGATGAATTATTGCTCAATCTAGTCTCAGTCACCAGAAGCTGTTTCAGACATCCTGTGGTGCAGCACTTACTCACCAATAACCAACGCCTCATTTTAGTTTCACCAGAATCTCTCCTTTTCAGACCTCATCACAATGTTGTCCAAAATCCTGACTCCCAGAGGTGAGGTTGATATTAAGGCAGCATTTTATCAAGTGTGACACGAAGGAGCCCGGAGGATCCTGAAGTCAATGGGTATCAAGGAACATCTGAACAACATACTTCAAAAACATACCGGGGTGTAGGTTAATGGGGTGTAAATTGGGCAGCATGGACTCGTGGGCTGAACTGGCCTGTTACAGTGCTGTATGTCTAATTTTTTTTTAAAGTAAAAAAATTAATAAAAACAAAAATACCCGTGGCAGACTGCTATTCATCGACTGCAGGTCTACCTTCAACAAACTCCTCCCCGCACTCTGGAATTCAGCACCTTTTCTGCAACTTGATCCTCAACTTCCTGACCGACAGATGGCAAGCGGTGAGGATTTGAGACTACACTTTCTCCTTGACCGCTCTCAACACCAGTGTCCCACAAGGATGTGTCATCAGACGCCCTACTATAATCCCTGTACACCCATGACTGTGTGGCCAGAGGTCCAACTCAATCTATAAATTCACAAGATGACATACTGTTGTAGATAGATGAGATGCAATGCAGAAAGGAGATAGAGAGTCCAGTGGTAAAACACACAAGGCTGCAGACACTGTGGTTGAAGTAAGAATGCAATGCTGGAGAAACTCAGCAGGTCAAACAGTGTATTTTATGTAGCAAAGATAAAGATACAGGACCAACAGTTTGGGCTTGAGCCCTTCATCAAAGGATGACAAAATGTAGGCAGGCGCCTGAACAAAATGGTGGGGAGAGGGGCAGTGGCTTGACCTCAGGACAACCTCTCCCTCCGTGGCAACAAGTCTAAGGAGATGGTCATAGATTTCAAGAAGAGGAGAGGAGCTCCGGTCCACATCAATGGTGCTGAGGTGAAGATAAGCAGACAGCTTTAAGTTCCTTGGAGTAAATAACTCCAACAACTGGTCCTAGACTAACCATGTCAACACAGTGGCCAAGAAGGCACACCAATGCCTCTATTTCCTCAGGGGTCTGAGAGATGTTTTGCCTCAAGGAAGGCAAATGTTTTGACAGTTACTGTGGATTATTAAAAAGATGTCATTACTGCGTGGCTAGAGGAACTGAGACCTTAGGTACAAAGGTCTTTGGCACAGAATCAGGTCATTCAACTTGGCTGGACGGGCCACAGATGTTGCCAGAATGAACTAAACACTGGTATAATCAAAAACATTGGAGAGAATGGAAATATAAAGGAAAGGCATAAAGTGTTGCAAATATTTAACAGGTCAGGCCAAATCTGTGGGGAGGAATTCAGGCTGAAGACCTTTTGCCAGAATTGGAAAGGAGACAAAAAAATGGAGGAAGGGTTAGGGTGGATGTTTCTAATTGGATAAAACGAGGGTAACCATGGAGATAAGATGTAAATAAGCAATCTGGTCAATGAGTGAATGGGTGAAGCAGGAGAGAGAGGGAGTTGTGACATGCAGAGCAGGAAGACTTACCTGGCAGGCTAGGTTGGGCACCTTCTCTACTCACAGAGAGAATAAAAGGGGGAAGGATTAACCAATATCACAGATGGACAACTGATATAAATAAAAATCAACTTTGCCAGACATTGTAGAATTTAATATTAAGTGCCAAATGTTGCAAAGTGTCCAGCCAGAAGATGTCCCTCAAACTTGCATTGGACCTTATTTTGTAATAGTACAGGCGGCCACAGACCGATGAGTCAGCAATCCAGTGGGATGGGTTGGGAGGGGGTGGTGGCATTGTTAGAATAACAGCTAGCACAGTGGCAGCTACTTGGCTTTGAATCAGGCACTGTCTGTAAGGAAGTTCTACACTTACACCATGGCTGCATGGATTTCCTTCAGGTCCGCCAGTTTCCTGAATGAGAATTAGTATTTATTGTCATGAAGTTGTCATGAAATTCATTGTTTTGCAGTAGTATTACACAGTGCAAATATTGCCACAAACTACATTTAAAATAAATAAATTAGTGCAAAAGAAGAGAAAGTGAGGTAGTGTCTGTGGTTCATTGTCCATTCAGAAATCTGATGCCAGAGGGGAAGATGTCCTTGTGCCACTGGGTACTCGTCTTCAGGCTCCTGCTCCTCCTTCCTGAGGGTAGCAGTGTGAAGAGGGCATGGCATGTGTGATGAAGGTCCTTGAGGATAGAGGCTGTTTTTTTTTTCAAGACTGTCTCGTGTCGATGTCCTCAATGAAGTCTGATGCCCATGACGATGCTGGCCGAGTTCATAACTCTCTGTCGTCTTTTCCTGTTCTGTGCACTGGCACCTCCAAAGACATATGGTTAATTTATCACAAGTATACTTGGACATTGAGGGCTGAAAGGGCCTGTTACCGTGCTGTATCTCTGAAAATTGAATGATAAAACAGCAGTGATGGGAAGCTCAGGGCCGCTCTTACAGACTGAATACAAAATGTGGAGCAGCTGGGGACCCAGCAAGGATCTTGAAGGCTCCCACAAGCCAAAAATTGGATCTAATATAAGCTCAATGAGGCAAAATAATTATAAAGGCAACTCTAAATTCTGAGCAGGTCTATGACAACTCAGTAGTGAATCCAGTGGGAGCACAAATATCCTGAGCTGAGGCATGAAAGGCACTTTATTTCTGACCCCTCACCTTTACAGCTGGAAGTGCTGGCACATGTAGCACAGCCCCATTCATTTCAGATTCAGATTTATTGTCAGATTATAAACATGACATCACATACAACCCTGAGATTTTTTTCCCTGCGAACAGGGAGAACTACCACTTATTGATAGTGCAAAGAAAAACTACTCAACATACACATGTAAACAAATAAAGAAATGTAAGCAAACTAACTGTGCAATACAGAGAGAGAGAAAAATCAATAAAGTGCAACTGTAGTAATCCTAAAATGAATCCCTGATTGAGTTTGTTGTTGAGGAGTTTGATGGTGGAGGGGGAGCCGCTGTTCCTGACCCCAGGGTTGCCAGTCTTGTGGCATTTACACCTCTTTCTATAGTTTCTCTAACACACCCCCTTACCACCACCCCCCCCCCCACCTCCCCGGACATAACTCATACTGATGAGTTCATTCCACAGTTTTATTTTGCTCCAGATTCCAAAGTGTTTTGTGACTCCACAGCTAATTCAAGCGTGATTTTATTTTAAAAGAACACCCAGTAAAGATTGGAGACACACAGAGACTGCAATTGCTGGAATCTGAAGCTAAATATAAACATATACTGTACAGTAAATGATAAAGGACATGGTGAAAAATGACCTAAATCTTAATCAAGGAGTATAAGAAGCATTCATTAATCCTCTGTTATGATATTAGCTGTTTTTGTATCGCAGTTATGTTTCATTGGAGCCACGTACACCCTTGGCACTCAGATCTCACAGCTGTGATCAGTCACCAGCTGTCTTACTAGACTTGTCAAGAACAGCAGCTTCAGAGGGCCATGTGTTTTAGTAAAACTCAGCTCCATATTCCAAAGATCAAGAATAGATCTAACAGCGATAAGCAAGAGGATTTGTTAGGATGATAGCCTTGAACTGTGGGCTATGATTATAGGATTGAAGCACATTGATGCTATGGCCAAGAAAGTGAACCGACGCCTCTACTTCAGCTTGACCCCAGTGACCTTTACCAATTTTTATAGATGCACCATAGAAGGTATCACTTCTGGATGTAGTGCAGCTTGGAATGGGAACTGCTCTGTCCAAGGCAAGAAGAAAATGCAGAGTTTTAAGCCATCACGGAAACCAACCCCCCCCCCCCCCCCCACCCTGTATCGACTCTATCTTCACCTTGTGCTTCCTTAGGAAAGTAGTCAACGTATTAAGGGACACATCCTACCCTGGTTGCAGTGTCTACTCTGTCACCCCTGCAGGCAGGAGATCATGTGAACTTGATAACACGCACCATCGGATTCTGTAATTAGAAACAAATCAAAGAAAAATAATAAAGAAAAATGGAAAAAAGGAAAGAAAACCCCCATACTAATCCTACCCCTCCCACTGAACACGGTCATCAGCAATTCTTTAACATTATAGCTTCTACTTTTGTCTCACGTGACTCGATACTTTACACTTTGTTTCATTCTATAATAATGATGATTCTATTCTTTGCACTTCCAGCCTTACTATGTAGAAATGGACTTAAACAAACGGCAGGCAAAACGCTTTTCACTGTATATTGGTACACAAGACAATAAACAATTCATTGTTCAGGGGTAAGAAACATTTTCTTAACCTAATACCAAGTGGAACTCCTCCCTGAAAAACCTGTGGTGGATGCAGTCAATAGAAACGGTCAAAACTGAGAGGGTATTAGAGATATGGAAGCAAAATTAGTTAATCCAGTTGAGATAAATTGTCCATGGTCTAAATTAGCAATTCTCAATGGGGACCCAACAGCCTCTCTGGGGCCACAGCACATTTAAGTAAAAGCCTTTTTTTTCACCTCACGTAACATAAACATTTTTTTATGCTTTTTATGTATTCAGTCGGAGAGAAATATAGAAGAAACCAAAACTTTAATGCTTCACAGGGTAGGGGCCCATAAACTGAGCAGTGTCCTTGGGGGGGCCATCGCCAATAAAAGGTTGAGAATGGCAAGTCTGAATTAAGAATCTATAAGCCTCAAGGGAGTGAAAGACCTGAAGCCATTTGTACGTTCCTGTGTTCTCACTGAACTTGGTGGACGAAAAGAAACTTCAGCATTCCAGGGCCTGAGGTGGTAGAAATGACACAGTTCCAGTTCCTGCCACTAATCTCTTCCTGATGGCCACTGGATGGAAAGTGTGGATAAATCTAAGTCAGACAAAAAAAAGACGTTGGGTTCAACTGTCCTTTTCCTTTTTCTTTGGCTTGGCTTCGCGGACAAAGATTTATGTCCACGTCTGCTGCAGGCTCGTTGGTGACTGACAAGTCCGATGCGGGACAAGCAGGCACGGTTGCAGAGGTTGCAAGGGAAAATTGGTGGGTTGGGGTTGGGTGTTGGGTTTTTCCTCCTTTGTCTTTTGTCAGTGAGATGGGCTCTGTGGTCTTCTTCCAAGGAGGTTGCTGCCCGCCGAACTGTGAGGCGCCAAGATGCACGGTTGGAGGCGAGATCAGCCCACTGGCGGTGGTCAATATGGCAGGCTCCAAGAGATTTCTTTAGGCAGTCCTTGTACCTCTTCTCTAGTACACCTCTGTCTCGGTGGCCAGTGGAGAGCTCGCCATAGAACACGATCTTGGGAAGGCGATGGTCCTCCATTCTGGAGACGTGACCCACCCAGCGCAGTTGGGTCTTCAGCAGCATGGATTCGATGCTTGAGGACTCTGCCAGCTCGAGTTCTTTGATGTTGGTGATGAAGTCATTCCAATGAATATTGAGGATGGAGCGGAGACAGCGCTGATGGAAGCGTTCTAGGAGCCGTAGGTGATGCCGGTAGAGGACCCATGATTCGGAGCCGAACAGGAGCGTGGCCATGACAATGGCCCTGTACACGCTGATCTTTGTGTGTTTCTTCAGGTGGTTGTTTTTCCAGACTCTTATGTGTAGTCTTCCAAAGGCGCTATTTGCCTTGGCGAGTCTGTTGTCTATCTCTTTTTCGATCCTTGCATCAGATGAAATGGTGCAGCCGAGGTAGGTAAATTGGTTGACCGTTTTGAGTTCAGTGTGCCCGATGGAGATGTGGGGGGGCTGGTGGTCATGGTGGGGAGCTGGCTGATGGAGGACCTCAGTTTTCTTCAGGCTGACTTCCAGGCCAAACATTTTGGCAGTTTCCAGAAAACAGGACGTCATGAGCTGGAGAGCTGACTCTGAATGGGCAACTAAAGTGGCATCGTCTGTAAAGAGTAGTTCACGGACAAGTTGCTCTTGTATCAGATTGAAGAGACTGCCATCCGTGCGGTACCGGATGTTAACAACGTCTTCGTTGTTGAGGTCTTTATTGGCTTGTTTCAGCATCATGCTGAAGATAGTAAAGAGAGTTGGTGCGAGGACGCAGCCTTGCTTCACGCCGTTGTCAATGGAGAAGGGTTCGGAGAGCTCATTGCTGTATCTGACCCGACCTTGTTGGTTTTCGTGCAGTTGGATAACCATGTTGAGGAACTTGGGGGGGGGGGGGGCATCCGAGGCACTCTAGTATTTGCCAAAGCCCTTTCCTGCTCATGGTGCCAAAGGCTTTGGTGAGGTCAACAAACATGATGTAGAGTCCTTTGTTTTGTTCTCTGCACTTTTCTTGGAGCTGTCTGAGGGAAAAGACCATGTCAGTAGTTCCTCTGTACATAAACAAGAAAATCTGCAGATGATGGGGTGCAGTGCTGGGTAAACTCAGCAGATCACGCAGTAAAATGTCTCAGGCCTGAGCCCTTTGTTCGGAATGTTGAAAATCAGGTGGACGCCTGGATACAAAGGTGGGAGGAGGAGAAGGGAACAGGTAAGAGGTAATTGGTGGATACAGGTGAGAGGGGAGAAGAGCTAAGTAGGGGTAGAGGGTGGAGGAATAGCTCTGATACTGGAAAGAAGGGGGTTGGGGAGCTGCAGAAAGGGAGACAGAAGGGTAGGGGAGGAGGTTAATAGAAATTGGATGTCAATATTGATGCTATCAATTCAACTGTGATGGCATTTAGCACTATATTTTGCCATGGAACAAGATTTATTCATTGACCTGGCTCATTGACCAGTGCCAGTGAAGTCTTCTCCCAGGGTAGTCATAGACAGTGAGAATGGCAGCCAAGGCCAGAAATGCTCTTCTTGCAGAATGTGGGTCATCAAGGAAGCCAGCAATGTCCCTGATAACTTCATCTGTGAAAAGTGCATCCATTTGCACTTTGTACACTCCAGTGTATAATTTAAGGGGATAGGATGGGGAGGGTGTAAGGAGGGGGAAATGAGGACTCTGTAAATCATATTACATGGAAAAAGAATGTAATATTTTGTTTATTGGATTTGCACGAGTCTTTGGAAAATCAAAAATAAAATATTCAGCTGCAGCTCCTGACAAGCTGAGTTAAGGAATTGGAGCTGGAGTTGGATGAACTCTGGATCATTCGGGAGGCGGATGGGGTGATAGACAGGAGTTAAAGGGACACGAGCACACCTTGGAAGCAGGAAAAGGGCAGATGGGTTGTCAGGAGAGGAAAAGGGAACAGGCTGGCAGTGCAGTGCAGGGCATCCCTGTGGCCGTTCCCCTCAATAACAAGTATATCATTTTGGATACAATGGGGGGAGGGGGGAAATGACCTAGTAAAGACAAGCTGTGGCGATCAGGTCTCTGGCACAGAGTATGTCTAAGAAAGGAAGGGAGGAGAAGAGACAAGCTGTAGTGATAGGGGATTCCATAGTTAGGGGAATAGATAAGAGGTTCTGTGGAAGAGATTGAGTATCCCAGATGGTATGTTGCCTGCCTGGTGGCAGGGTGTGGTCCATGTAGAGTCCAATGACGTGGGTAGGAAGGGTAAGGAGGTTCTGTAAGGTGAGTTCAGGGAGTTAGGCACTAAGTTGAAGGACAGGACCTCCAGGGTAACGATCTCAGGGTTGCTACCCGTGCCACGTGCTTAGTGAGTTTAGAAATAGGAGGTTAATGCAGCTTAACATGTGGCTAAAGACATGGTGCAGGAGGGAGGGCCTCTCTTCTTGTTTCAATGGGACAACTTGCATCTGAACTGATCCTTGTGGAAAGGTTTGCTCAAGCTACTCTGGTGGGTTTAAACTAGATTTGGAGGGGGATGGAAACCAGAGTGCCAGAGCAGATAAAGGAGTGGAGGGCATGACAGATGAGAGGGCTCATCTACTGAGTCTATATGGAAGGAGCTAAGGATTGGGAAAGGTATAACCATGCTTATAGGCCGTCCAAGAGTCAGTGAGAATTGGAGAGCAAATCTACAGATAGCAGACAGCTGCAGGAAACACAAGGGTAGAACATAGAACAATACACCTCAGTACAGGCCCTTCGGCCCTCGATGTTGAGCTGACCCATATATCCCTTCCTAAAAAAATTACTAAACCCTCCCAATCCATAATCTTCTACTTTTCTTCTATCAAGAGTCTCTTAAATAGCCCCAATGTTTCACTTTCCACCACCAAAATATTCCAGGCACCCACAATTCTCTGTGTAAAAATCTTAACCCTGATGTCTCCCCTAAACAACCCTTCCTTAACTTTGTTCATATGACCTCCGGAGTTGGCTGATCCTGGCCTAGGAAACAGGTGCTGGCTGTCCACCCTATCTATGCCTCCCATTATCTTGTAGACCTCTATCAAGTCTCCTCTCATCCTACACGCCAAAGAGAAAAGTCTCAGTTCTGCTAACCTTGTCTCATAGGACTTGTTTCCCAATCCTGGCAAATCTCATCTGCACCTCTCCACAGCTTTCACGTCCTTCCTATAAAGAGATGACCAGAACTAAACACTCTTAAGTGTGGCCTTACCAAAGATTTGAAGAGTTGTAACATGACCTTTTTACTCCTGAATTCAATCCTCCTATTAATGAATCCCAGCATCCCATAGGCCTTCATATTTATGATAGTAGGAGATTTTAACTTCCCACATATTGACTGGGACTCCCATATTGTAAAAAAAGTTAGATGGCTTAGAGTTTGTCAAATGTGTTCAGTAAAGTTTTCTAAATCAATATACAGAGGAACTAACTAAAGAGAGTGTAATACTGGATTTCCTATTAGAGAACGAGACAGGACAGATGACAGAGGTTTGTGTAGGGAAACATTTTGGGTCCAGTAATCATAATGCCATTAGTTTCGTTAATTATGGAGGATAGGTCTGGGCCTCGGGTTGATATTCTAAATTGGAGAAAGATCAATTTTAGGAAATGAGAAAGGATCTGAATGTGTGGATTGGGATAAGTTGTTTTTGGGTGAGGATGTGCGAGATAAGTGATGGACCTTCAAAGATAAAATTTTGAGAGTGTAGAGATTGTAGGTTCCTGTCAAGATCAAAGGCAAGGTTAGAAGGCATAGAGAACCTTGGTTTTCGAGGGATATCGGGGACCTGGTTCAGATGAAGGAGATGTATAACAGGTATAGGCAACATGGAGCAAATAAGGTACAAGTCCAAGAGTGACTTGTATCCCAGATGGAATGGCACAGATCAAAATATGGCCAGTCCAAACCTCTCCCACTCCTGCTGTTGTTGTCGTTCACCTGGTGGTATTTCTTACATAGGCTTTTCTGCTTGCTTATCACTGCAACTTGTCCTTTTGAAAATTTTAAAGCAACAGTCATGATTCAGCATCTAACGATCACAATGTCTGTGAATTGGGGAGATTAAGAGATCTGCAAACTCCTTACCCTCCGTGCTGAGGACATTACAGGAACCTGTTATTGCTTGCTCAAAAGCTTAGAGTCCAACAAAAACCTCAAGACAAAAATCAGGAAGGCTAAAAGATATGAGGTTGCTTTGGAGGTGTGGTGGACAGCAAAGGTTTTCAAAGCTTGCCGATGGATCTGTTCCAGCTGGGAAAATGGGCTAAAAATGGCAGATGGAATTTAATGCTGACAAGTGTGAGGTGTTTCATTTTGGAAGGACAAACCAAGAAGAAAGTAAATACATGGTAAATGGTAGGGCACTGAGGAGTGTGGTAGAACAGAGGGATCTGGGAATACGGATACATATAGAATTCCCTGAAAGTGGAGTCACAGATGGATAGGATTATAAAGAGAGCTTTTGGCATATTGACCTTCATAAATCAAAGTACTGACTACAGGAGTCGGGATGTTATGGTAAAGTTGTATGAGTCATTGGTGAGGCCAAATTTGGAGTATTGTGTGCAGTTTTGGTCACCTCACTACAGGAAAAACAAGAGGGCAGAGAAGATTTACTAGGATGTTGCTTGGACTTCAGGAACTGAGTTACAGGGAAAGGTTAAACAGGTTAGGACTTTATTCCCTGGAGCGCAGAAGATGAGGGTAGGTTTGATAGAGGTACTTAAAATTATGAGGGGGATAGACAGAGTAAATCGAGATAGGCTTTTTTCTACTGAGGGTATGTGAGATACAAACCAGAGGACATAGGTTAAGAGTGAAATGGGAAAAGTTTAGGGGGAACATGAGGGTGAACTTCTTCACACAGTGAGTGGTGGGAGTGTGGAACAAGCTGCCAGCTGAAGTGATGAATGCAGGCTCAATTTAAACATTTAAGAACAGGGCCGGTGCCAAGAGGGGTGCATCCGTGGGCATTGCCTCCCAAGTGAGGTGTGGTGCTGCCATACGGTCATGGCCATCACCCTCCATCAGACCCGCCACACCCCCTCCAGTGTCACGAGTGGCTAATGACACTTGATGCCATAAAAGCAGTGCTCTTGGCATCTACATCGGAGGGGCAGATGATGGCAACAGCACCCTCCCCCCACCCCGCTGAGCAAGTTTGTTTGTGCCCCTAACACTTGTTCTGGCGCTGATATTGTTTAAGAAGAATTTGGACAGGTACATGGATTGGAGAGGAATGGAGGGCTATGGACTGGGTGTAGGTCAGTGGTACGAGGCAAAAAAAATGGTTGGGCACGGACTAGAAGGGCCAAAGGGATCTGTTTCTGTGCTGTAGTGCTCTACGGTTCATTTAATTTAAAGAATGTACAACGAATGCATCAACTATAAATTGGATAAAGAGTCTTTAATACTTTCTAAGTCATCGTACTCCGCATCCATTTTGGAAAGTTGTACCTGGTAAGGAGTAACCTTGATATTTTAATATTGTCCATAACCCTAAGGGCAACATTAAATAAAACAAAAGGAAAGTAAAATGTGTTTTTCCTTTCTTTTATTGTGTATTAGATGTGGGAATGCACATTAAGTATATCTGCTTAGCATAAGTCTAAGTTATTGTTTTCATTATATTGTCTGTAACAATATTTTCCATAAATTTGCTAAAATAAAGGAAGTACAAGGTTCATTCATGTCTGATGTTTGTGGTGTCAGATACACCTGTGAGTTGATGAGAATTAATGCAAAGTTTTAAGGACCATTTAGCGTTGTCATTGGTGAGGTGGAGGATGGCTGTCCTGGCATTGAGCCTGCAGGTTTCCACTGGAGCCCTTGACAATAATAATGAGTAAGGGTAGAACTGTAATAGTTTGCCAGTTAATACCCAGTGGAATTGAGCATATTTCTTCAGCATATTATAAAGGAGGAGTGGCTGAATTACTGACTGAGAACCCCCTGTCACTTTTTTATGGTTCAAAATCAATCTCAGCCATTCACAACTCCAGCAGGCACATATTGGAAGGCCATGCCGCCTTGTGCACTTAACCTTTAATCTCAGCAGATGGGCAATAAATTATGCACGGTATGTAATATCGCTGAGTCATGGCATCAGATGGCCACATTTAAGCTATATTTAGACACTGCAGTGATTGTGGGTAGCGTGTTTGCAAGACTGTGCTTGTTAAGCTTCAGACTGCAACATCAGCAGTGCTGCATTGATTTTGTGGATGACAATGACTGAATCATTATATCCTAAGAAACAAAGGTACAAATATGAAAAAAAGAAGTTGTAATCAAAGAAGGGAAAAGGATTTTACTGTTAAAAATGGTAAGCCTCTGTGCTTGACTGCACTTTGGCAACACAGCATCATCAATCACCCTCTGAATGCAAAGCAGGAAGTTAGAAACATCAGTGCAAATGGAATGACAATAGGTTTTCATCTGATTATCCTCCCGGATCAGCATTAGGATAACCATAGGAAACCATGCCAAAACAACAAATGGAAATTAACCAGCAAAGAGCAAGGGAGCTGACAGAAAAACAAGATATATTTTTTTAAATATCCCTATTTAGAGAAAGAAAATGATATGAGGAACATTGCAGAAGTAGCTCCATTTTTCCATCTAACTAGCACATGAATCATAAATTCCAATTTCTCACAAGATTCACCATGAGGAGAGAACAGACCCTTCAGCCCTTGAAATCTGCACCAAACATGATGCCAAATTAAAGAGAATTTTATGCAGCCACTTCATTACAGGATACTTGCAGCTTTTTTACGCTACGCCTGCTGTCGAAAAAGCACTGACACATAATGATGAGGTGATTCCAGTCCTGGCTTTTTCCCGTCAGCAGGCGCAGTGTCAGCCCTGGAACGCCATTTGTGTAAAAGGTGAATAGAACATCCAGGACCAACTCGGGTAAAGAAATATGACGTTGTGATGACACGTAATGTGTGCAATGTATCAGCGCGAAATTTGAAAATTTTAAAGCAACAGTCAGGATTCAGCATCTAACAATCACAATGTCTGTGCATTGGGGAGATAAAGAGATCTGCAAACTCCTTACCCTCTGTGCTGAGGACATTACAGGAACCGTAAAGGATGGCCTGTTATTGGAGAGGCTTGCTCAAAAGCTTAGAGACCACAGCTTTGCTAAGGACAAGTTGCAGTGATAAGCAAGCTGAAAAGCCTATGTAAGAAATACCACCAGGTAAACGACAACGGCAGGAGAGGGAGAGGGTGTTTGGACTGGCCATATTTTGATCCGTGCTATTCCATCAAGGATACAAGTCATTCGGCAAACCCGGTTGTTATTCTAAGCAATATGGAGCATCCATCTTCCCCTGATACCATTCCAACTGTGCCTCCATCCTCCACCAGCAGTCCTGATGCCGGTATCCCCAGTGCCATGGATACAGAGGCCAGCAATAAGGAATCTGCACCTCCTAATGGACGAGGTAAAAACTTAATTCTCTTTGTGATTAACATTTTTTGTCATGTGTTTTTGTAAGTGTGTTTGCCCATAAAGGGCAGTCTCGCTAATGTCATTTGTGTTCTCCTTTTCTCTAGTATGCCAGCTGCAGCAGAAAAAGCATAACTCTACCAAAGCCCAGGTGGTGACCAGGGAGATGAAGGAGATGTTACTGGCTATGGACCGCGAGTACATGGAGAGGGAGTGTTTTTTTGATTAGAGGTGAGGAGACAGGTGCAGGAGGAGGAGTTGACAGCAGGGGAGTTCAATAGATGTGAGCCGGCTGAGGAAATTATTGGGTTCGGCCACATGTTCAAGGATTTACAACATGAGCTGCAGAACCAGACATCACTTATGCGGGAAATGACTGGACATTTCATCTTCTGCACGACAGCACCCTGCTCCCACTGTACCGCCACAAACACTCACATGACAGTACCACGCTCCTGCACCCAATAGCCAGTATTTTTCTCCAGCACCACAGCAGAATGACAGCATGCAACACACAGATGAGGCATGCAAGTCATTTCATCATCTTCTTCCTCCAGCTGCTGGAGTGATGTGACAGTTACAACATTTGCACATGGTATATTTGGACAGTTGTAAATAGTGAAACACAGTTGAATAAAACCATTTAATTGTTTTTTACATGTTTCCTGTTCACTACAATTATCTGACATGTGTAATATACATTTACTATAAGTTATTCGCTTGGTTAAATTTCTTACAGAAGGGACATAATTGCCTCACGATAGTCTGGTGACTATGTGGTTTTGCAATTCACTCAGCTCCTCAGGGAGATCAGGCAGCTCAGAGTTCCACTCTGGCAAGTATTCCTTGTTGATTTCACATATATTGTGTAGAACACAACACGTACAATAACGTCTGATACAAAAGTGGTACAAACATCAAGTCGCTTGGCCAGGCACCTCCAGCGACCTTTGAGACGTCCAAAAGCATTTTCTACCATCATTCTTGCCGAGCTCAAAAGATTCACTGATGTTGATCGAACGTTTATAAGTGCTTTATGCAACCACATACAATCAGTTCACTAATGTTTTCTAGTGGCCGTTTTAAAATAACAAGATAGAACCTGACCCTTGGACTTGTCATAAGTTTCATTTGAAGTAGGTTCAGTCAGCCATTCCTTCACTTTAACATATATATATTTCATTGTTATTGTATCCTATATGGTTACATGTGACAAAAAAAACCATAACTGATTGATTTGATCCACACATACAGTGGGATATATGGACTTACTTCACGTGGGAAGATCTTCAGCCTTTCTGTAGATGGGTGAGTTGGCTAAAACTCAATCATTTTGCATGTGACCAGGCCAACCCATATACACGTCTGTGAAGCTGGAATAACAAAAAGTCTAGGTTTAGTTTGACATATGAAACTCATTAACTGATAAAGGCAGATAATTGTAAATCAGGCCATGATTCTTACCATTGGCTGTGGTCCACCACAGCTTGAAAAACAACAGAGCGCCACCCTTTCCGATTGTAGTAGGCTAGTGTGTCCTTGGGGGAGGTGGGGGTCTGATGGGGATATGTGTGCCATCAATGGCATCAGCATGCATTGGATACCCCATTTTGTAAATCTGTCCATTGTCTCCTGAAGATGTCCACCACTCAGGAGGTCAACAAAACGTTTAATTAGGACCATCTTCAATGCTCCAGTAACCTGGCCACACCGACACCAAAAATACAACTTATGGATTGATATTCACATGGGGTAGCATACCACCACATAGCAAAGGAGAGTAGTCTAAGCCAAGGTTCCACAGGCTGTTACCAGTTTCTTGTCTTTCGCCTCAGCTGTGGCTCAACTAGTTCTAATACAAAGTCTAAAGCGGCTCAAGGCATACAAAAATGGCCCCACCACTCATCTTCCATCAAAATCGTTGAGGACATTACATCAGAAGACAGGCCGTGTGGTCTCTCTCTCCTCCACATCTTTCTATTTGAGACCAGTGCGAATTGACTCACAAGAACTAAACGTCTCCGTCTATGGCGTCTAAGATCCGCATGCCTTTCTACTTCTCTTCAATTTCTCTTCCAATGTTTTTCTGATCACACGAACACATTGCTCGCGTGAATTTTGTGTCTATCTGCATATCATTAAGTCATGTACTATGCACAGGAAATGTGTTTGCACTCAAAGAGTGGTATATTCACGGCTAGTAGCATAAGCACATTCAAGATTCAACTTATTGTCATACTACATGAAATTGCTTTTGCCTGCTTAAGGCAGACAGATTCGTCATCGCCCTCTTACAGCTGGAGAAAGAGAAGCAAAAGAGAGTCCCCCAGAGTTACTGAGTGTCCATAGATTCGCCTCCAGCATTTCCACAGCCTCCACAGGCAGAGTCCAGTTCAACCATTGGCAAAACGAGCTCCAGATCCGAACCTCCAACACAGTCAGGAACCAATCAGCACCTTTGGCACTCCTGCACATCCCCGGTTCCAATACGTGATATCCCTTCAGCCAGTTTCGAGCCCGTCTCCAAAAGTCTGCAGCCTGGTGCGAGTCTCCCGACAGCATATCAAATGTTGAAAAACATGTACACATGTAGAAAGGTTGTTTCTCATGGTGGGAGAGACTGGGACACGAGGACACAACTTTGGAGTGGCACGGTTGGCATGGTGGTTGGCACAGCACCAGCGATCGGGTCTGGGTTTGAGTCCCGTGCTGTCTGTGGGGATTTGTACATTCTCCCCAAGTCTGCATGGGTTTTTCCTGGAGGCTCCACTTTCCTCCCACCATTCAAAATGTACCAGGGGTGTAAGTTAATTGGATGTAAATTAGGTGGCACGGACTTGTGGGCCACAATGGCCTGATACTGAGCTGTATGTCTAAATTTAAAAATTTAATGTCAGCACCTCTACTTTCTCAGGAGTTTGTGGAGGTTCAGTATGATATTGGACACCTTGGCAAACTTCTGATGTACAGTAGAAAATGTGCTGACCAGCTACATCACATCGAGAAAATCTGCGTGGAATATTGCCATCAAAGAGCAGCAGCAATCATCAAGATTCCACACCACCCAGCACATACTTTGTTCTCGTTGCTCCCATCAGGAAAGGTGCCATAAGACTCGTGCCACTAGGTTCAGGAACAGTTGCTCCCCCTCCACCATCAGACTCAATCAGAGACACATTTAAGGACATTTACTATGCACATTATTTATTACAGAATTTATTTTTCTATATTTGCACAGTTTGTTTTCATTTTTCTCTTTTGTAAGTCTTCCTTTTTCTTGAGTAGTGTAGAAATTCTGCCTCGCCTGCAGAATAAAGAATCTCAGAGTTGTTTGTGATGTCATGTATCTACTCTGACAATAAATTTGAACTTGAATTTTAAATGTTTCTATGACAGAGTGGAGGATGATTTGGAAAGAGACCTGAAGGGAATATTTTTTCTACATTCCTGCTGCCCTTTCTGGTTTGGCAGTAGAGTGTTTGAGAAGTGATGCTGGTGGAATCTGCATGTCAAATTATCCCACTCCATATCTGTGCTTCAAGTTTTCTTCTTGCAAAGTTTCCATGCATATAGTAATATAGAACAATTAAACCTATAGCACAGTACAGGCCCTTCGGTCCACATTGTTGGTCAAGCTAATAATAACCTACTCTAACTGCCTAGAATTGCATAACCCTATTTTTCTCAGTTCCATCTACCTAATAGTATCTTAAAAGATCCATTGTACATGCCTCCACCACCCTTGCCAGCAGAGCATTCCATGCACCCACCACTCTGTGTGAAGAACGTACTTCTTACATCCCCCTGTACTTACTTCCAAACACCTTAAAATGATGCCCACTTGTGTTAGCCATTTCAGCCTGAGGAAATAGACCCACACAATCAATGCCTCTCATCACCCTGTATATCCTCATTCTCTGTCGCTCCAGAGAAAAGTTCACTCAACCTATCCTCAAAAGGCATAGTTGTCATTAATCTCTGCATTCTCTCTCTCCCATCCACATCCTTTCTGAAGTGAAGTGACCAGAAATGACCATCTACACAGAGAATGATTGGAATCCGCAATGCATGGAGTCAGTCATCAAAGCATGCAAAACAGGACAACTCGTTCATGCTGACCAAGTTGGGATTCTGGGCTCGTCCCATTCATGACTGTCAGAGAACCTTGCATTTGGTTCACATCTTTTTACCCCTTCATTTCCATATATCTGTCCAAATGAACTGCCTCCAAATGTGGTGGTGACAGGTTCCATTGTGGCCTTCAAGAGGGATTTGATAATTAGATTGTGAAGAAAACATTTCAAGACTGTGGGCAGTGGAGGACTCTGGAAAAACAAAACTGTCCATCTGATCTATTGAAATGCCGCTTTATTTTCCTTGCACTGACTGTAACTGTGAATATTCATCTATTCTTTATATATATCATCTCCTTCTATAATGGGGTAATTTAAGATATACTATTGAAACTTACATACTTGATTTGTGCAGCATGTAAGAATTTTGGTGCATCTATAAATTGTACTTATGTGTTTGACAATAAACTCAATTCCATTAACTTTGTTTCTCTTTTCACCTGTGTTTTATTGCATTTGTTTTCGATATGAAATTCTGATTCTTGAAATGCTGCTGAAGAGGTATTGGTCATGTATAAATGAGAGACATAATTACAGTAAAACTCTTGGAATCTGAATTCAAGTAAGCAGAAAAAAAATTGAGGAAAATAAACTAATATAAATAAAATAATAGGTAAAAATATGCAAGTTTAAAATTGTAAAACTAAATGTTCTCTGAAGTTACACATAAATCTTTGGCAAATATTCAGCCAGAGAAGTGCCTTGTCTGTGCTTTGCTTGTAGCAGTTGTTTGAATAAAATGGCATCGCCCAGGATGAAGAGCTGGTTGATGCTGCTCGCCATTGGGGTGACTCTCTTAAAGTTATCCCTGCTTAATAAGAGACACCCCAATCAGAGGTTTTATCTATAAATTTAGGAGAGGGAAGGGTTATTATCTATAATGTTATTGTTCGGCTTTTGGACGGCTCCAAGTTGGGGAAGGAACCTGCAGATGCAGAGACAGTTAAATGTTTTCAAATAATGTAATTGAAAATAAAGTAAAAAGCTTTAATGTTTATATATTCATGTAAGTGAAGTTCATTCAGTGTAAGTATAGTATTTAAATTGTTTATTCTTAATCAAAGGTGCATTGGTTAGACATTGTAAGACTCAAGCAACCAGAAAATACACTTAATCAACTTATACCAATCCCAATAGGTGTTGGATACCAGGGTTTTTACTGCATTTTTTTTTAAAACAGAAGTGTGAATCCCTGAAATTCTCTGTCCCCAAGGGCGGTGGGGACCAGATCATTAGAAATATTTCAGGTGGAGCCAGGACAAATATTTGACAAGTCAAGGAATTGAGGATTATGGAAAACTGGCACAGAAGATTTGAGGGGGAGCAAGTTTAAGGGGCCAAAAGGCCTACTTTCTTCCATTCTTGTGAGATGCACAGGACTCTCACAACTGAGCAGGTCTTTGTTATTTTAAAAAGTCAACTGCGAATTGACAATTAAGTGAATTAGAATGGGGGTAGGATTAGAATGGGGGTAGGATTAGAATGGGGGTAGGATTAGAATGGGGGTAGGATTAGAATGGGTAGGATTAGAATGGGGTAGGATTAGAATGGGGGTAGGATTAGAATGGGGGTAGGATTAGAATGGAGGGGATAGGATTTGAATGGGAGATAGAATTAGAATGGGGAACGATTAAAATGGGGGTAGGATTAGAATGGGGGTAGAATTAGAATGGGGGTAGAATTAGAATGGGGGGGGTCTTCATAAATAGATTAGTCCAATTAGATACACAACAATGAATAGGTCAAAATATTAGAATATGAGGTTTTTTTTTTAAATAAGGAAATTTCTACTTGACTCGAGCATGGTGTACAAGCTCCCCACCCTTCTAATCCTACCCGATTCTAATCCTACACCCATTCTAATCGTACCCCCATTCTAATCCTACCCGATTCTAATCCTACCCGATTCTAATCCTACACCCATTCTAATCGTACCCCCATTCTAATCCTACCCATTGTAATCCTACCCCATTCTAATCCTACCCATTCTAATCCTACCCCATTCTAATCCTACCCATTCTAATCTTACCCCCATCCTAATCCTACCCATTCTAATCCTACCCCATTCTAATCCTACCCATTCTAATCATACCCCATTCTAATCCTACCCATTCTAATCCTACCCATTCTAATCCTACTCATTCTAATCCTACCCATTCTAATCCTACCCCATTCTAATCCTACCCATTCTAATCCTACCCCATTCTAATCATACCCCATTCTAATCCTACCCATTCTAATCCTACCCATTCTAATCCTACCCCCATTCTAATCCTACCCATTGTAATTCTACCCATTCTAATCCTACCCAATCTAATCCTACCCCATTCTAATCCTACCCCATTCTAATCCTACCCATTCTAATCCTACCCCATTCTAATCCTACCCATTCTAATCCTACCCAATTCTAATCCTACCCATTCTAATCTTACCCATTCTAATCTTACCCATTCTAATCATACCCCATTCTAATCCTACCCATTCTAATCCTACCCCCATTCTAATCCTACCCATTGTAATTCTACCCATTCTAATCCTACCCAATCTAATCCTACCCCATTCTAATTCTACCCATTCTAATCCTACCCAATCTAATCCTACCCCATTCTAATCCTACCCATTCTAATCCTACCCATTCTAATCCTACCCCATTCTAATCCTACCCATTCTAATCCTACCCAATTCTAATCCTACCCATTCTAATCTTACCCATTCTAATCTTACCCATTCTAATCTTACCCATTCTAATCCTACCCATTCTAATCCTACCCATTCTAATCCTACCCATTCTAATCCTACCCATTCTAATCCTACCCATTCTAATCCTACCCCATTCTAATCCTACCCATTCTAATCCTTCCCATTCTAATCCTACCCATTCTAATCTTACCCATTCTAATCCTACCCATTCTAATCCTACCCCATTCTAATCCTACCCATTCTAATCCTACCCCATTCTAATCTTACCCATTCTAATCCTACCCATTCTAATCCTACCCATTCTAATCCTACCCATTCTAATCCTACTCATTCTAATCCTACCCCATTCTAATCCTACCCATTCTAATCCTACCCATTCTAATCCTACCCATTCTAATCCTACCCCATTCTAATCCTACCCATTCTAATCCTACCCCATTCTAATCCTACCCATTCTAATCCTACCCCATTCTAATCCTACCCATTGTAATCTTACCCATTCTAATCTTACCCCCATCTTCAGAGTCTGTATTGATTAGTTAAAAGTGATGTGAAGTTAGATTTCTCTCCACCAAATCAATGAAAGTATTTATAAAAAGAGAATGGGAAATGGGCCTTCCTTCCACTTGAAGAGCCTGGTCTCCTGCAGGTTTCAGATCCGATGGGGGCATTAATTCCGCCCCCCCCCCCCCCCCCCCCCCCGCCACAATATTGAGCGGGGGTGGGGAAGGGTAAATAAAACCTGTGGGAGGAAGCAACAGGATTAAGCGAGAGGAATACAAAGGAGATGTTCAGGGAGGCCTGAAGGCGGCCATTAAAGTGTACCTCGGGCCGGCAGCTGCACCGACACGTCTCCACCTGAGCGCGAACGCCTAGTGGCGGCGGCGGGTGGGGGCGGAGCGGGTGGGGGCGGGGCTGGTGAGGAGTGCGTGTTCGCACGCGCGCCAAGGCGGGCCGCGCGGGGCGGGGCGGGGGCGGGGAAGAAGGACACACCCCCTCAACCGGCGGCCATTTTGTGGGTTGTCACTATTTAAGCGGGGCGGCTCGCGGCATCGACGTCAGTCCGTCCGTCGCTGCTGCTTATCCGGATCGGGTGGCCCCGTCGCGTCTTGTCGGGCGGAGCAGAAAAAGCACCAACCCCGCCGCCTGATTGCGAGGGAAACCCGAGGCGGAGGTGCCCCGCAGGCCCGAGATTTGAGGCTGCTGCCCATTTCCGTTGTCCGTCGTCGCTCCGATCGTCGCTCCTTAGATGGCCAGCTTCCCGGGATCTGTCAACGAGAATGAAATAGGTGAGGGCGCGGCGCACGGCCTGCTGGGAGGGGGGCGGGGCCGGTGACGGAGGTCCTGCCGCGGGTACGGGGGCTGGGCGATCCGGGTGGAACAGGGGCTGCCCGGGTGGGCGATCCGGGTGGAACAGGGGCTGCCTGAGGTGCCATCGGGTGTTGGGGGGGGAAATCAATCCTATTTCCCCCCCCCGGGTGCCCAGAGTGCTGTAGTGTGTTAGGGAGGGGTTGATCCTGTCTTCCTCCTACCCCCGCCCCCCGCGGGGTGCTGTAGTGTGTTTGGGGGGGGGGGATCGATCCTGTCTTCCCTTCCCCCGCGTGCCGTAGGGCGTTAGGGGGAACGATCCTGTCTCTCTTCCCCCCCCCCCCCCCCAGAGTGCCATAGGGCGTTGGGGGTGTCCATCCTGTCTCTTCCCCCCCACCCCTCCCTTGCTGCAGTAGGATGGTGGCGGTTCAACTCTGGACCCCCCTCTGGGTGCCTCGGATAGTGGTGAGGGATCGATCATGCCGGCACAGGGGAGGGGTGAGTTTGGGACACTCGGGGATGAGCTTGTAATAGAGGAGGAAGGAGCGTGGGCTGGGGAGATTACGTCCTGTGATGGAGTAGCTGACCCTGGGAGCTGCAAGGCTGGGAGGAGAATCGGTCCCAGGCAGCAGGAGCTGGGGGGAGTCCCGGCTGTGAGGCAGGTGGATTGGAGAGTCTGCAGTGAAGAGGGTGGGATTGATTCAGTGCAGAGTTCCCTGCCATGGGGTGAGCCAGGAGGCGGGACGGAGGCTATGATATGTTCGGGTTGTCTCAGTGCTCATTGCAAGGGCTGCAGCCACGTTACTGCATCCTTGTGTTGGGGAATTTGATCAGACTTTCTTAATCATTTTGTATTTTTACAAAACTTTCTGTGGTTAGTGTAGAATTAAGTCTGGATCTCAAATTTTCCTCTTTGAAGAGATTAATAATCCTAATAAATTTATTACACAACGCCGTTCATTTAAAAAAAAATTTCCTAGTTTCTGTTCTCTTCGCTCCAGGCATTAGGTTTCATAACGTCTCAAGAATTTTTACATTAACACCACTGTCCAAGTTTGAGATTGTGATGGAGACACCCTGCCAATTTTGTCCTATCCTTTAACTTAGAACGGTTGTCAATAGGCTGTTTGATGGCCAAAAGCCATTCTTGGGTTATGAACAGCCATACTTGGGAAACTGGTTGCTCTTGCAACTGTGTGTCATGGGTTGGCTCATCTGCAAGCAGGAGCATGTTCTAGATATTGCTTTCTTCCATCTTAATTATTGACCTCCTTTTCTCTTGGGAAGACTACAAAATGCCTTGGTCTTTTGTCATGAAATGATGCTTTCCTTGTTGTCTTGGTAATAGTCATCCTTCAGCCAGTATAGTCTAATGAGCATGACCCTTTATTGTTTGTGTGATTTAGTCATGTGGAAGTTGACAGTTGAAGATTCTTACTTTAAAATATCAACTGAAAAAAATGTAGGGATATTTACCATTGTGAAAATTATAGAAATATGAATTTGTTCATCCCTGAATGAACTTTCTTGGCAGCTTCTTTGTGACAGAATTTGATATTGTTAGAAAACTTGGTGTGAGCTATATGCTTTTTGATTACCCTTATCTGTGCTAGCTCAGGTTTAAGGTACCTTTATCTGACTTGTTAGGATGGTGGATATGTTTAAGGACAATTTCTCATTGTCTATAAGCTGCTGCACAATAGTCAAATGAAAATTTGCCTTCTGTGTAGTAGTTTCGGGGTTTTTTTTGTTTTGACATCTGCTTGTTGAGCTACTTCAGTGGAGGAGGAGTAAATCGAAGTTTGTTTGTGGCTGACTACGAAATGGAATACAAAATTAATGTCTTTACAAAATAGATCCCAAAACAATTTTGTGTGTCTGAACAGTCTTGGTGTTTGTGCTATTTTGGACAGATGTTGTAATGCCTTCTTCGGCTACTCTTTGAATTAGTCATTAGAATGACCAAGACGTGACTCAAAAAGAGCTGGTCTAGAAAAGGGGCCCTTTTTTAACATGAGGGATTCAACAAATGTCATTTGATTTGTTTTGGCTTGCCTTTAGAATCTTGAACAGTTGATGCCAACGAGTGAGAAGGATATGAATGTTTCTGGTTTATGTATTAAATGCATCTCTTGTGTAGTTGTCACTGTTTTGTTCTTCTCATTGAGAACTGGGTGGAGTTTAAATTGCATTGTTTAATGTCCAAGTTTACATCTTGGATTGTCCCTAACCAAAGAGAATTTGATCCAAGCTCTGCTATTAACACCTGTTATTATTCTTGAAGAGGGTTTGCAGCCAAAGCTAAACAGTTCTTCAGATGGACTGTTGAATTTTCTGTTTGTCTCTTGGACTTTTTTTTTTGTGTCCAGTACCATGATATTGCCAAAATATCTAAATTGAATTAACATTTTCTGTTTGTCTCTTGGACTTTTTTGTGTGTCCAGTACCATGATATTGCCAAAATATCTAAATTGAATTAACATTGAATTAACATTTTCTGTTTGTCTCTTGGACTTTTTTTTGTGTCCAGTACCATGATATTGCCAAAATATCTAAATTGTAGAATTATTTGACTCCTTTATTGTCTTGTGATTTTGTACAGAAAATGTCATATTACACAAAATTTTCTGCTGCCTGCAAATGAAGTGTCACCCTTAGTATTGCCCAGTGCCCCTTACAGTAATAGAAAGAATGTTCCTGTGGATTCTCAAGTTCATATTTAATCCAGCGCATAAGAGGCATAGAATATGGAAGGAAAATAATTTGGTTTGTCAGTGAGTCATTGTTTGAAACAGAATTGAAATGGGCAGGTAATGGTATTGTCCTGATCTATATATTATTAATCTTGTCAACTTCAGGGGGAAAAAACTTTGTAGCCCACCAATAATTAAGTTGTATACAGAGTGCTTCTAAGAATTAAAAAGCATTCATTTTGGAGATCTGTCCATGCCCTCAAACTTTGCTGTTTTAATGCTTGCAAGTTAAATTACTTGTATCATCTACAGTTACCAAAACTGAATACCCTTTATGCAAGTCCAAGAGTAACAAAAGCATTTGGGTCTAGATCTGATTTCTGGATACTTCCAATTGGAAACCTTGAATCTAAAGTACACAACTTCTATTTGTTATTATTTCAGACCTGCACTGCAATTGTAAGGGTTTTGCATTCAGATTTGTTTTATTCATACAGAGTAATATTGTGGAATGATTCTTAAATATTTTAAAACAAATCCAAGGACTGGTGAAGATTGAATCGTTGTAGAATAAACTGAATAGCTTGCAATGTTTAAGAGAAAGTAACACCCTTTTCCTCAGCAGCCATTGCTTTAGCTGTGAGTAGAGCCACTGTCTTCGAAGCAGTTGTGTTTTCTGTGCCTTACTAGTACAAATTTGAATGTCTTTCTGGAGCAGAGAAATGGAATAATGACATTTGTTACACTGGACAACAATTTATTTTCTTCGAAAGGTTTGCTTCCTGAAACTAAATTGGGAATTATGATGGAGAATTTCAAGCTGAACACAAATCACACTTCAGATTTACTGTGTCACGTATGAAATTGGAGAACCATTAAATTAACTTTTATTGAATTTAGCATGTTTACTTGCATAATAATCCTGACATATTGACCTAAAAATGTTTAGCCAGTGATTTTTCAGTTGTGCTCAGCATCTGATTGATGCCTCTCGTGTCAGTGTCCAACAATAGTCGGCCAGCATTGATGGATTCCAGTCGCCCTGATACCACATTTCCATGGTGGCAATGTCCTGGTGAAACCTTTCACCATGTTCATCACTGACGGCACCCAGATCAGCCGGGAAGACGTCCAAGTGAGAATGGAGAAAATGAACTTTCAATGACATGCTGCACTTCGTAGTTTTTTCTGCTTGAAGTCGACCTAAAATATGACAGGAAATCAGAAAATTATATCTGGAAAAAACAGTATGTGATTGGAAAATGTTAAGCTGATTTTTGTGATCAGCTGCCCAAGATCCATAAAATACACCACAAGTGTTCAGAAAGCAAATTTGTTGTCTGGTGTGATCATGGCACTCTGTGGTTGCTCATTTGGAATTTTGATTCCATATAACCATTTAAGGAGCGGAAACAGGCCATGTTGGCCTTTCGAGTCCGCAGCGGTTCACTGATTTTGTGCGCCCTCTTCAGGCATTGGTCCCGGTAGATCTTCATTCAATAACGATGGGCGAATTCAATGCAGGTGGAATCAGATAATAGCAAAACTATGAGCAAACAGATTGGCTGTCTGTGTACCAGAAATAGTAAAACTTGACGAAACTGGATTTATTAAGAAAAGACAGACAATGGACAATATCTCTAAGTTCATTAACTTAATTCATGCCGTACAAGGAAATATCTGGTATTTTTAATCCTTGGCTTCTGATAATGACGAGCAAGTCAAAGAAATTTGCAAAGTTTAAAATGTTCTTGGCTTAATATTTCACTTTTTTTCCCTGCAGCACCAGCCCGATTAATTGCTAATCTTTGGACACCCAGTGTTCCATTTGAACAGAAATCTGGCTGTGAAACTTGGACTGTTGCCTTTGCACCGGATGGCTCATACTTTGCTTGGTCTCAAGGTCATCGTATCGTAAAATTAGTTCCTTGGTCTCTGTGCCAAAATAAGTAAGTATTATATCAGAAGATGGTTTTGAGCAGAAAGTTAACCCTCATGCAAGGACATCTTCACCTCCATTGTCCTTCCCAAGATGTGTGCAAGGTTGGGGTTGAATTTGAATGTCCATTAAAATTCCCTCATCATTAAAAAATGTCTACTTGGGCAATCTCCCTGAATTCTGCTTCGTTTCAAAGCTTGAGAATAGGGAATTACAGATGAAAACAAACTGGCTTAGCTTTGAATTGTTGTACTGTGCCATTAGTTGCAATTGGTCAGTGATTAAGTGAGTAGTGAAATGAACAAATGTGAAATCCTGTACAACAATTGAATAGTATTATGTGCTGTCTTGTCACTTACTTGTGTGAGGATGGATATTTATTGACAGTCACTGCATTACACAAGTCAGCTTTGTATTACTGTGAATGGTGGAAAGGCTGGGGTTGAGTGATTATAACAAATTAGATCTTTCCAACTGTCTGCTTGCATTTGCTGCTATTGTCTTGGACTTCTTTGCAAATGCAGAGGCACTGATGCAACAAAGTTTTTTTTGGACAAAATTTATTCCAGACAGAAATAAAAGGACAATTAATTTCATTAAGTCTGGTGGAGTGATCAAATGACTTAAATACCTGCAGAATCCATGACTATAAACTAGGAAATTTAAATATTGTAGCAGACCACTACAAAGAAACACACTCACACAGTGTGGCTGGAAAGGCTGCTTTTATACTGTTCAAGTTCCTGCCGTTTTTTTTTCCCACTCATTGACTGAGTCAGCCATATGAATAACAGTGGAGGGCAGGAACATCCATGCATATGAAGGCCCTTCTTCCCCAGCCTGTTTCTGCTGAGTTAGCTGGGCAGCTTGACCAATGCCACGTTAGGGCTGTTGGTATGATGCTGCCCCAGCTTCTACCTCCGCTGGTTCGTTGTCTTGGGAGTCGCTTTAGCGATCTCTGTCTGTGTCTGCTGCCGTGAGACGTGCAGGCCCGATCTCCGCAATTGTGGGCCGCCACAATATCGTATATTTCAGTGGATGAGACGACCTTCAGATAATTTCATGGTGTAGTTAATATTGGTGGTATCAGACAACCCCCAAAAAATTTTTAAATCAAATTGTTAGCATGGAGCTAACAGCAAGTTTTAAGTTCAAAGTCTCTAGTGCAATGGATGGATGGTATGGAGGATGATTTATTGTGGGACACTGACGATGAAGCTGACTAATCCAATTCAGGCTGGGACCCATATGATGATGTTTAAACAGTGACACCCTGGATGTGCTTGCCGAGTTCCTTGCTGCAGACAATGAAGCTAGTGATTGTCAAGGATTTTAAATGTGTGATTTTTTTTAAAAAATTCAGTATTGTAGTGTTTTTTTATTCTGGTGCACTCCAATTGAATTTTTTGGAGTAGAATCTGTCAGATTTTTCCATCCTGCTTCTTTGTGGCTCCCAATCCACTTCTGAAATTGTCAAGCAAGCCAGATAAGCTAAACATTCCATAATTGGGATATAATTTTTAAAATGAGATGAAAATGAGTCAACTTTGTCTAATTTGATAATGACAGAATTGTGCAAAATCCTTGTTGCTGATGTTCCACTTTTTCTATACATTAAAATTGGAGGAACTGTGCCATTGATTGAGAGAGATTATTACTTGGAATTTCTTAGTTGGGGGCTTGATATGGCAGTACGAGGAATTTGGAGTAAGTGTACTTAAGATTCTTCCTCCTTAACGAAGAGCTAATGATGTCTTATTTGAGTAAATGGTGGGGGGGGGGGGGGGGTCAAATATGAATATCTACTGTTATCAGTTGATGAATTTGTTTTCCAGATTGGTCCCCCTTACAACTCTATGCACTGAATGTACTGTTGGTGTTGAATGTCAATATTGATCAGAGATCTTCTCCACCATTTATAACACCATTGGTGTTGACCAATTCCTTAAGTCATTATATAGAAGTGTTCATACTAATAAGTTCAATGTCTCTTTCTGCATCATGGTCTAATTGTGCATGCCAGGATGGAAAACAATAGCTGGGGAATGAATATTCAGTTATTGGCTTAGTTAAGATAGACAGACAGCACCTTTTTCCCAGGGCAGGAGTAGCACGCTCCAGAGGACATCTGCTCAAAGTGAAGGGAAAAAAGTTTAGGGGTATGTTTTTTTTTAATACACCAAGATGGGGTGCCTGGAATGTCTTGGAAACATTGAGTAATGTTTGCCAAGCAGTTGGCAATGCTTAGCAAGTAAGAAATTTAGTTTCATGTCATGGGTCAACTTTTTTTATGATATGGATGTGCAAAGTGATTTGCTCAAAGATATTTGCTTGATCAATCACACATTGAAAATGGACTGTTGGGTTTTCTTGATATCATGTGATATCAAGAGCCAGACATGACGAGAAGGTTCATGTGACTAGAAAATGAATAACATTTAAGACCATTGTTTTAAATATTTAACCCTCACTACTTCCTTTATGGAAAAAGTGTGTCTCACTACTTTTACATTGCAATTATTGCACTTCCCCCTGATAAAATGTATTACAATTCCATTAACTTTAAATTCTTGTTACTATCTATTAATTTTTTTCTTTCCAAAAGGTTATCTATTGAGGAGTATAACAATACAGTCAACAAGAGTCCCAGAAAGCAAAATTCTGATGCTCAAAAGAATACACCAGCAGAACATACAATAGACTGTGGAGATATAGTGTGGGCCCTTGCTTTTGGTTCTTCTGTACCTGAAAAACGTAGTCGTTGTGTGAACATTGAATGGCACCGATTCAAGTTTGGCGGAGACCAGCTATTGTTGGCAACTGGCTTAAGCAATGGCCGTATCAAAATTTGGGATGTGTACACAGGTATTGTCAGGTTCTGTACATGTAATTGCTTTTTTTCCTGCAACTTTGTCAAGATGACACCTCAAATTTGAATGGTTCGTGTCCTGAAACATGGATTCTTTTGCGAATAAATGCAGTATATGTGGTGATTTTTGTCGCAGTAAAAAGAACTGCTACCTGTTTAGCAAGCAAATGTGCCCTTAACATTTTTTTTTCTTGCCTAATTGCTTGAAGCCCAGACCTTAATTTGTTGCGTTAATTTTGTGTCTGATCCTTAAGTTGAACTGTGGAATTTGAGAAAATTTCAACATGTGAGGGGAGAAGGGCTCAATTTGACTGTTGATGTTATTTCACATATTTACGGGTACTTTAAAATGCATAAATGGTTCCACCTGAACATTTCATTCCAAAAAGGAAATTCCACTAACCTTCTTTTGGATGAAGTTCACATTTCACTCTGTTCCATTCCAAATTTTGTTTTCTTTAACCTATACCCTTGTATTTTTAACCTTCATGTGGAATTGAGTTAGTCTTATGGTCTAAATCATAAACACATTGCCTCTGCTTTCTTGAGGGGGCAAAATCTTTGACTTTTTAAAAATCTTGTTATTCTTCTAACAACTCCTTTCAGCATTTGCATTTCTACTCCCATATGCTATTGAATTCTTGTAATGTAAAAGATTGATAAGGCTTTTCTAGGGTACTGCTTTAAGTGCACAGTTTCAGCGATGCCATCTGTTACTTTCACATTTTGGAAATAGTGTGATCTATTGAACACCTTTAACTTTTGTGCTTCGCTATCTTTAGGGATCTGTGAATATGCATTTAAAAGTTCTTGTTTTTTTCCCTCCTGCTTAGGGGCCTGCAATTTTATTGTTTAAACTCCAAATTTGAGCTCCATCTTGAGAATGGAATATATTAGGAAATACTCTAATATATTCATGTTTCAATCACAACCTTTGATTTTTTTTTCTCTCTCTCTCAACTATAAGTCCTCTCACTAAGTGGGACAATGCCAATGCATCTCCAGAGAAGTGTATCTTAAGTACAAGTTTTATTTAAAGCACACACAAAACAACACTCCTTGGGCGAGAGCAACAGTGTTAATTGAAAACATCAAATAACAAAGCTTGTTAGCGAACAAATATGTTATTCTCCAAAAAATGACAGCTAAATATTTAAAACTTGCTCTAATATTAAAGTTTACTGTAACATGTTTCAATTGTTAAACTGCATAATTGTGTCATCTCTATTGCAGGTAAATTTCTTCTTAATTTGATGGACCATAGTGAAATTGTTCGAGATTTAACCTTTGCACCTGATGGAAGCCTTATCCTTGTTTCTGCTTCAAGAGATAAAACTCTGAGAGTCTGGGACCTTAAGGATGATGGTATGTATTTTTTTCAAGAAAACTTGCATTAGTTTTCCATGATATTTATTCCATGGAAATTAAATTTCTGTCAGAATTGACCATAACTGCTTTATTCAAAACCCATTGAGGAGAGAAAACAACAAGAAGATGCTGGAGAAACTCAACAAGTCGTGCAGTGTTCTTTATGTAGCAAAGAAACAGTTAAACCCCTTGTATCAGAAATTCAACCAACCAGAAAAAAAACTGAGGGAAAAATAATTAAGAATAATTAAAAATAAATAAGAATAAAGTAATTGGTTAAAAATATGCAACTTTAAACTTGTGAGTAAATGTTCTTTGAAGAAATACAAACATTTGAAAAATGAGAGCAAATATTCAGCCAGCGGAGTGGCTTGGTCGTGTTTTGCTCATAGCAGCTGTTTGAATAAAGTTGTATGAAACAGCACTGGCATTGCTCAGAATGAGGAGCTGGTTGATGCCGCTCACCAGTGGGATGACTCTTAAAGTTTCTCCTTATCCCTTTATTAGTATATTAGTAAGGCTTTATCTGTAAACTTATCTGTCTTGTTATTGTTCATCTTTAGGGTAGCTCTTTGGTGGGGAAGGAATCTGGAGATGCAGTGATGGTTAAAAGTTTTCAAAGAAAGTGACTGAAAATAAAGTAAAATGCTTTGTTTTATATTCATGCAAGTGATGTTTGTTGAGTGTAAGTCCATTATAGAATTTTTATCTTTTAAGAGGTTTATTCTTAATGAAGGTATATTAGACATTGTAAGAGGAAGTATCAAACAACTGGAGAATTCACTTATCTAGCATCTACCAATCCCCATAGGTGCTGGATACCAGGGTTTTTCTTACCGTACTTAATGTTTGGGCTCTGATTCCTTGGTCAAGGTATGAGCAGAAAAGCAGACAGTTGCCTGAATAAAATGTTGGGGGGGAGGGGGAGGGGGAGAGGTGCAAGGGGAGGCAATATGTCAAAGGTGAATATGGGTGAGATCATGAGAAAAGAAGGTAGAGGTGATGGAGGAGGAGTAGCTCTCTGAATGGAGAGGGAAGGCCTTGGAGAGCTGGAGGACAGGAATATCTAAGAGAGGGAGACAGGGGAGTGGCATAATGGAAACTGGAGAAGTTAATGTTAAAGTTATCTGGTTGGAGAATCCCCAGATGGAATATTAGGTGTTATTTATGGCTGACTTTGGTTTGGCAGTGCATGACACCACAGTCAGATGTGTCCGTGCGGAATTGAGTCTTGGTTTTCCTGTCAAATTAAATTGCGAAATGGAGAAAGCCATTCTGATGCAAACTTGTGTATGATATCTTTTGGGAGTATTCCCTCATTTGCTCATGTGTGGTTCTGCAAGCTAAGTGTTTATTCGCTCATGGGGGTCATTTGTCATAGCTGGAGCAGTGTGGAGACCTTTATTGTTTAGGGGTGAGGAAGATGCCCAAATTAGATTATTATCTCTATCTTTACAGGCAATATGGTGACCATACTGAAGGGACATAACAGCTGGGTGTATTCCTGTGCCTTCTCCCCAGATTCCAGCATCCTCTCCTCTGTTGGAGCTGGAAAAGCGGTATGTCTAAAAGTTCCTACTCCCTAGTTTTTTTTAAAATTGCTTTGCTAATTGGCGATCATCATCTTGCGTGATTGTATTTTAACATTTCTGAATGAATTTGAGTCTTTAGAGGTAGAAAATATTTGTGTTTTAAGGAACAGAAGCATGTAAACCTAAGTTTTTCCAAATGACAAATTGGAAATAGGCTCAGATTTAGTAATCATCAACATTTTGAAAGTTTAGTCCTTTGGTTTATTTAAACACAGGCCTGTAATTGAAAAACATTTTCAGCTCTATATTGGAGAGCATGTTCTCAGGAAAATAAGTTTTGACTTATGGATGTAACATGTTTTCTGTTTTTAAAAAGAAAATGTACTTCTTTTGGACTGATCCTTCCCAGATTTGATGATTTATTTATTTTTTTAAATGTATTTTGGGTAGAGAGTAACTATAAACATGACTACTTTGGGACTGATATTTTTGCTGTGAAACTGAGGTGGTAAAAGTTTTTTTTTTAAATCTTGCTACCATGAAGTTTTTCAATCAACTTTGGGGTACAGTGCAATTTGAAGTTCCTTTTTTTTTGGTCAAGAAAACTGGGATCTGTTGATCCCTAGTTGTACAACAACTTTCTGTACAAATTCCACTCTTCACCCCACCCCCTCCCAAAAAAAGAACTGAACTTGAATGCTTCTTCAAATTTATGGGGAGGGACACCTCATTTCAAGGTTGCAGATGGATAAGTGCGTAAGAAGATCTAGATTTGCTCTAGTTTAATCCCTGTAGGTAAATGGATGGTTCAATGGACACTTCAAATGTCTTGATTAGAATAACATTCTATGTTTGATTGTTTAAAATTTGGTATTCTAAGAAGTTGATGATAACCCAATATCCTTTAATAAAGCTGACTAAACTTCAAAAACCATTACTTCCTTCAGACTTCCCAAGAGAAAACAAGGCCTGATCAGACAATTTCCTCTTTTGCATAACTTGTGATATCACCAACCAACAGACAATATACTTCCAGTTGGTTGTGTAGATTCTCTCATTATGGTTACAAACCTTGACCCTTGAATTTTGGAACAAGTTGTCTCTGTTCAAGGCCATTTGGAGTTTTATTGCATTGTTTCCTTTTTAAAATCTTGCTGAAAGTCTTCTTCAAGTGTTCCATTTGGTTTAATTTGTTTTTAGTTCTCACTAGCAAATATACGCACAAGCAAGCATGTGTTTGCTACACACCCACATCTAAATCTTTTGAATACATCTGCAGTTTTTTTGGTTATCCTTTTCATTGTACTTTATCTTTCATTCTTGTACTGTGTGATTAATTCACTGACTAATAATACAAGCATTTGGAACATCTTTTCTGAAGTTCACTAACTTTTGACTTCTGAATAATTATTTTCGTGTGATATTGTGGAACTTCAGTTAACGATCAGGATTATTACATATTTGTGGAAAAGGAATGGTGGGAATTAAAATTAAATTAAAAATTGCAGTAATTTTGGTCTGGTCTGATCCTAGCACTGGAAAGTATAATAAATTTAGTCAGCTGCTTATTTTGTTCTGCAAGTCATTAGGCTGAACAAATTCCAAGTGCACATTTTGAATGTTTCTACCAAATGATGCAGAAGCAGGTATTTATGGTAAGAACTTCTGTAAATAAATTCATCTAACAATAAAAACTGACACCATTACACTATAGTATTTGCATAATGCTTTAAGTAAGATTGAATATGGACAAAATTCACTTGATTACATTAGCCTTCACTAATGGGGATCTCCTGCTAAAACAGAAGCCTTTCACAGTTGAGATCTTCACCCCCTAAATAAAAAGGTAAAAACTCTTGATGCATAACTATTCTGGAGTGACTTATCCAGGTAACCATCAACAATACTTGTGAAGTGAATGATTAAGAGTGGAGGGTAGAATTTTCCCCCAAACTCTATTAAAATTAAGGTTAAAAGTAAAATTTGCTATTTTAGATTTGAATCCATTCATTGTTTTCCTTTTTTTGTGCTTTCCTTGAGTTAATCTTTCTTGAAAGAAACTTTGGCAGTTTTAGTTTTTTTTAAAAAACAACATTGCATCTAACTAATTTTTGAGTTGGTTGCTTTTTTACATTTGTGCTCTTGCAAATTATAATGGGAGTGTAGAACTAACACTCCAATTAGTCTTGATACATCTCAAATGTTTAAAATTAGTGCATTTCTTAACTCCAAGCCTTCATTGTTATACTTAATGGTGGCCCTCATTTGAATGGGGTAGGTGAGTTATTTGCAACATTTCCTTCCCATTGGTGTCATTGGACCAATAAACTTTATAAACTTCAGGGAATGCAACTCGTGTTTACTTACTCTTCATGTGACGTCACTAAATACCACGGTAGTGAATCTACGTTTAGAGACCAAATGTACTTCCTAATGCATGATACTTAAAGATGCACTAATGTTTTCTGATGTGACCTGACCAGGCTTTGCATTGCCACTTGCACTCTATTCTTCCAGATCAAAATCAGCACTAGGTCATCTTGATGTTGTTCTATACCTATCCAAGGCTCTTCAAGACTCCATTGCTTTGGCTTTGCAATTTACTATTGCATGCATTACCATAGTTTTGCTTATTTGCCTTATTTTTATATCCTTTATTTGCTTTTCATTTGCATTGCTTGCCGTGCCAGTCTCTTCATATCAACAGAAAACCCTATGTGTGGTATTTTCCCAATGTTTAAACCACCTTGTTTAAGGTGTAATTGTTGTAATCTCAGCACACAATCTTGTAGGTGGTAACTAAGCTTGTTGCATCAATTTGAACACTTCACAATTATCCCCAACTCCTCTTTGATGCTCATTTAATGTATATTAATAATTTTTGCCTTCAATTCTTTGAGTTTCAACTTCAGCTATGAGGGATTTTTATCAAGTACTTGTTTGAAAATCAATACCAAATATCCACTGATATTCCTCTGTCCAGTTACTGAAATTCTAGCTGGAAGACTTGCAGTTCTGGTCAACATTTAATCAGGATGAGGCTGTGAATTCACAACCTTATTTGGTTGATTGTGATTTTTTTTAATGTAGTATTTCAAAACTATTTGGCTGGAGTACTTGGATTCTGCATTTGAAGGCCATGGTTTCTCTACCAGTTGAATATTTTAAAAATTGGACGTTGTCAACCTGATGGGCAGACCCTAGCTTGTACCTTTTTGTGAATCTAAGAGGTTTTGTAGAACTTTTCAGTTGTGTTTAATGTAATGGTTCTGGTTTGTTTTTTTTAAACTGTGAATTACCCAATTTTTATCTGTCTTGATAATTGTGGATAGCAACATGTGGCTGAACGTTTGAATAAAAAATTTAACCTTTTCCCTCCATTTTACCAAGTATTTTTTTCCTCTTTAGATCTCCCACAGCATGTACCATTCCTGGCAGAGGGTGGGCAGGCGCCCTGCTCCCTGGCCTCTGACAATGTTACCAGAAGGTGTGTGTGAGCAGCCCAGGATAACTTGTTGGCTTTTTTCTCCCTCTTCCTTAATGGGAAGTACTTGGCTTCAGCTTGGTCCTTCCTCAGACAACCTGATGTCAGATCTGCACGGAGGATCACAAGCGTGAACCTATGTTGTAAACTCACTGGAGCACCAACCTGCTGCACCACTGAGCTGTCGACTATCAATACAATGTTGTGCAGTATGGTAGACTCTTCTATTTTTATTTGTGTTTTCAAAGAATGGAGAAATGGACAGTGTTGAAAAATGACCATCTTTCTACTGTAATTGGGGAAATGGGTAACATCAGTCATGAGCCAATTTCTGTAGACCCGCTGCATTCTCTTGGAAAGTCTGTTAGGACATGGGCAGCAGGTAAAGTTATCCAAAGTGTAGCTGAATTGGTTGCCTCCTGGAATATTAGAGTTCAGTCCCTGGTGTGTGTGCTAGTTTAGCTCTTTAAGAACAAGAAATTGAAGCAAAAATAGCTATTGGCTGCTTCTGTTCAGTAAAATCATGGTTGACCTTGACCTCTGTGCCACCTGTATGCAAACTCCCATTCATTATTTATCTTTACACTTGTAAAAATCAGTGGCCTGAGCTGTAACGGCCGCCTTAAATTCTTTTTTAAAAAATCAAGTGGGCTGGGTGGAGAGTTTTTCAGTCCTGAAAAAGAAAATCTTTTTTACTTTGAGATTGAACTTGATCTTTGTGTGGACATTTTGTGCATAGAGAAACTATGCATCTGCCCTGTTGAGCCCTTTTGAATGTTCAAATTAGATCAATGTTATGAGTTGCTCAGAGACCATGGGTCCAGTTTGCCTAATATCTTGGCATCGAGAAGTCCGTACCTCTTTCCTCTTCTTCCCCCAACTGCCCACTCCTCCCTCCAACTGCCTTCCTTGGGTAGGAAATCCACATCTATGCATAATGTGTTTACAGCTTCATCAAGACCCTGTATCATGTTCAATAAAGACCAACATTCTGTTTGTTTTCCTAGTTGTTCACCAAATGATTTGTATACAGGGGCAGGTTTTTCCAAACATATTTTTCAGTCTTGCCATTTATAATTCTTTTTCTACTCTTTCTACTTGAATGAACTTGCATTTTTCAATATACTGTTCCCTCTTGCCATGCCCTTGCCCATTCAGAGGCTTTATTTTTTATATCTATATTATTAAATCGCTCTTAAAGCTTCTCATCTCCTTCCACTTCTCGGGCATCTAGTTTTGTATAAGCAATCAGTACTTTATACTTGATCCTCTCGCCGAAATCCCTTCTACTGTAAATAGCTGGAGCCCTATCATGAATTCCTCTACTAGACAATAACCTGAAAATGGCCTGCTTTATTTTTACTGGCTTCTGACCATGTTGCCAAGCCTGTGATCCACACCAGCTTGGTCTTTTGTGAGGCATTTTATCAAAGACATTCTGATGGTCCATCATACCACTGGTTCACACATCCCTATTCTATACTTTTTGACTGTACCTCAAAACTCAAATGTGCAAACCCTAATTTTTACCATAATCAACAATGTTGATTCTGCCCATTCTTGTAATTGTGTATCCTTTTCACAACCAATGCCTTTTTAATGGCAGGCAAATTATTCTGTACCTTCCATGATTTGCATATTTTTGTTTCTCATTTTAAATGGCGGGTAATATTTTGCGATTCTCTAATATGGTATTTCAACAGCTGCTATCTCCCTAGTTGCCTTTTATACTACTGGGATGCTATTTTTCTTATCCTGTGGGTTTTTATTTTCACCCTATTGATTTTTTTTCCAATACTCCTTGCTAAGTTCAGTCTCCACTGGGTGGTAGGAGGGACCCATCTTTGATCACGACCCATACATTAAAGATACGTGTATGATGTTGAATCAAAAATCTAATTGCTTTCTACCATGATTTTTACCCTCCAATTTGACACCTATTATTTAAGAGACCCTTTGGTTTGGACAGTAAATGATGGCCTTACTTGTGTGCCATGGATACATGTAAAAAAAAAAAAAAGAGCTGTTGCTTTCTGGTACTGGAGGGTGGCCAATGGTTTATAGCAAAGGTCACATTTGAGAGGAAGGTGAACACAAAGCTATACTGCTCTCTGCAACATTATTTTGTCATTTCTGGGCTAAAATCTCCGTGCTATTTTACAGTCGTAAACTTTGTTGATAGTAACAAGGTTGCATCCAACTTCATACATGTATGGGAAACTTTTTTAATTTTTACATTTAGAACCATTCAACATATTTAAAATTTGTAAAGATTAATTGTATACCATTCTAAATTTGCCATATTTTTCACTCGATGGAGAACTTGTTTAAATTTGTACGCTTGTCCACTGGAGGCATGTGTATCTTTCTTAAATTCTAATTGTAATGTTGACAGCTGAGATTTGCTATATGTGATCTATTCTAAAGATATTAACCAGGCTGTACAAAATTGTTGTAACTGTGCTCCCATATTTTCAGGTGAAGGCACTGCTTTGGTGCTTCTAATGCAGTGACTTCTATCTGGCTGTGGATAGCCAGGGAATAGTCCAAATGGCTCCATATTTGAAGGATAAGTGGAATCCAAGTTGTCATTGGACCACTTGAGTGGAATAGGGAAAGGCCTGGGAGCAGGTCACCTGTCCTAATTGCCTACTGGAGAGTTGATTTGCTTGTCCGTCTGGGAGGGAAGAACACATTTGAGAGAATTTTTAACCCTCAGAATTACACAATAGATTATGCAGTGTATTGTGACAATCTCTAGGATTCAGTTTTGTTTGTCTTCAGTTGAATCATCTGGTTAACTTGTCTTCATTACAATAATAATGTAGCCCTAAATGTAAAGTTGTTGCCTCCATTTTGTACTGTTTGCCAAAGGATTGTTCCTTTAGGCCGTCAAAAATGTTCTTTTCTCTTGCAGTATCTGCTGTTTCATAGGCTCTCGCTCCTGATGAAAACGTTTTGTAAACGCGTGAACTTTAACTCTGAATGGAGGTTCCGTTGGAGTAACAAAATGTTATGCTTAAGTTACCTGTACAGTATTTTTCTACATATATATTTTTAATGTTGCTCAAGAGTTAAATTTCAACCGGGAATGTAATTAAAATGTTTAAAGTTGTAAAGCTTAAATGATTGGCATCCTCTGAGGATGTTTAGAAAGTAAATATTAGATGCATTAATTAAAATTATTTACTATAGTACCATGTTTACAATATATTTAAATTTCTTTAGTTGTAGTTAAACTGAACATTTAAGTATATAATTCAACAGTTTTTAGCAGAATGTCTACAAAACCTACCTTAAGTTATAAAATAATGGACTATTTTTTGGGGGGAAAAATAACCACAAACTGGGGCTGTAAAGAATGACTCTCTCATTGCAGGTTTTTCTGTGGAGCATGGAAAAATACACTATGATTCGTAAGTTAGAAGGTCACCTGAATGATGTTGTATCATGTGAATTCTCTCCTGATGGAGCATTATTGGCTACAGCCTCCCATGACACACGGGTCATTGTTTGGGATCCACACACAGGCAGTATCTTGTTGGAGCTAGGGTAGGTAAACAATTTTTTATTTTTGGCCGTCAGCAATATTCCTCACAATAGAACAGAATTACATTTCATTCCTCATCCACCATTTAGAAGTATTAATTCCTTTGGACTATCACTTCACACAAGGTGGAGAGGTTTGTTTTCCCTAGCTTGAAGGAAGCTATGGTGTCATCTTGAGGCTAGATGAGAAGGCATAGATAAGAAGGCGTAGAGGGAATCTGAAAGGACATTTTATTCTTCCAGAGAGCTTGAAGATGGTAAAGAGGTAAATACCCTCATAGCATTTAATAAAGCACCAAGACAATACTTGAATTGCCACAGCATGGGTTATGGAGCAAATGCAAATAAATTGGATTATTGTATGGAGATGGATGCAATGGGCAGTCTTGAGATGATGGACAGATAGGCCACCTTGCTGTAAAATTGACTATGTCTATGCAGAAACTTTAAAATTAGCACACCACTAGCTCTCTTGGTTTTGCTACAGAATTTTGATGCTTGCATACATGTTTAGATCGTATGCCCTCAATTGTCATGTATTTGCAAAGAATGGCTGAAGTCGTTTCCTGTCTTGTCCAAGAGTTCAGAGGAATTTGTGGGTGTGTATTTTTACTTTTGTATAATTGGTCAAGAGATGTGAGAATTATCTCAATAATTGACTAACAAAAATATTCTAAACCATCTGTGGACTCCACATTTTCCCCTACTATATCCAAATAACAAATAAAGTAAATATTGTATCTTACCATTTGATTTAAACTTGTAGGAGACTGCAGGCGCTGGAATAACATCTTAATGAAGCGTTTTGGCATGGAACATCAGCAATTCCTTTTTATCCCCATTCCCCTGCTGCTCTGCCTGCCGAGTTATTCCAATTTTTTTGCTTCTGTCATTAAAAGATTATATTGTCACAAAGAGGGAGCCATCTGAGTTGAATTAATCAACCTGTTCAGTGGTGTTCAATCCATAAATATTTGTCTTCTCTACCAAAGTTTGTTAAACATAGAAGATAGGAGCAGGAGTAGGTCATTCGACCCTTCGAGCCTGCTCCGCCATTCAATGAGATCATGGCTGATCTTAAAGTTCAGTACCCCGTCCCCGCCTTCTCTCCATAACCTTTAATACCCTTATACTGAAGAAATAGATCTAATTCCCTCTTAAATAGATCTAATGAACCTGCCTCTACTGCCCTCTGTGGCAATGAATTCCGCAGATTCACCACCCTCTGGGTCAAGAAATTCCTCCTCATCTCGGTCCTAAATGGTTTGCCTATTATCCTCAAACCATGGCCCCGGGTTCTGGATTTTCCCATCCTTGGAAACGTCCCATCTGCATCCATTCTGTCCAGTCCTGCCAGAATTTTATAGGTCTCTATGAGATCCCCTCTCAATCTTCTAAACTCCAGCGAGTACAATCCCAATTTGCGCAATCTTTCCTCATAAGTCATTCCTGCCATTCCAGGGATCAGCCTGGTGAATCGCCTCTGCACTCCCTCCATTGCAAGAAGATCCTTCCTTAGATAAGGTGACCAAAACTGCACACAATACTCCAGGTGGGGTCTCACCAAGGCCCTGTACAGCTGCAGTAAGGTATCCTTGTTCCTAGACTCAAACCCTCTTGATATGAAGGCCAACATACCATTTGCCTTTTTAACCGCCTGCTGTACCTGCATGCTCGCCTTCAGAGACTGGTGTACAAGTACCCCTAGGTCTCTCTGCACTTCCCCATCTCTTAATCGATTGCCATTCAAAGAGTAATCTGCCCTCCGGTTTGTATTACCAAAGTGGATAACCTCACATTGATCCACATTGTAGTGCATTTGCCATGGATCTGCCCAGTCCCTCAATTTCTCCAAATCACACTGGAGCTTCCTGACCCCCTCTTCCGTGCACACAACCCCTCCTAGCTTAGTGTCATCTGCAAATGTGGAGATATTGCCTCCAATCCCCTCATCCAGATCATGAATGTAAATTGTGAACAGCTGGGGTCCCAGTACAGATCCCTGTGGCACTCCACTGCCACTCAGAAAATGAGCCGTTTATCCCAACTCTCTGTCTTCCACCTGCCAGCCAGTTCTCAATCCACATCAATACTTTGCCCCCAATCCCATGAGCCTTGATTTTGGAAGCCAGTCGTTTATGCGGGATCTTTATACTTCTGCACAATTTGACTTGTATTTTGTCTGTTACTGGGAAAGGTTGAGGTTTTGATGATTGAAGTATTGTCTTTGCTCTTAAATAGGCATTTGTTTCCACCTCCGACTCGAATATTTGCTGGTGGATTCAACGATCATTGGGTGAATTCTGTTGCCTTTTGCCATGATGGCATGCACATCGCTAGTATTGCTGAAGACAAGTAAGTGACTCCTGCAATATGATGCCTTACAGAATTTCATGTAGTTGGTTATTTAAACAGACAATTTGGATGTACAGCACTGTATCAGGTCAACTAGGCCCTATGAGTCTGTGCCACCCAATTTACAGCCCATTAACCTAAACCCTGGTATGTTTCTGAAGAGTGGGAGGAAACCAAAGCCCTCGGAGAAAACCCACACAGATACAGAGAGAAAATACAAACTCCTTACAGACAGCATGGGATTCAAACCCAGGTTTGGTCCCAATTGCTGGTGTGGCGCTGACTGCTACACCAGTTAGCAGCTTTTGGAAAAATTGTTTTTCCTACTGCCTGTTTTTAACCTGACTGGCTTTCTCCTAGGAATGGTGTTCACAAACATTTCTTGCACTTCTGAACTAGTTTAGGCGTTGAGGTGTTGAGGAACATGTTTTCATAAAGACTGATGGTCTGGAACTTGCTCTGTAAAGAGCAAATATCCATGAAAAAAAGGCTTGGTATATTGTCCTGTAAGGCTCCTGATGTTGTGCCGACTGTTATTTCCTTTTTTCTTTTCCCCCTCCCACTAAGTGAATAATTTTTGAATTGCCAAGTTTTCCTATGAATGTCAATGACGCTAAGTTAAGCCTGGGTCTATGTACTATCTGAAGTACTTCTTTGCCATTGTTCTGTTAATATTTAACTTGCAATTATATGCAAACACTGCCACATTTGCAAGAAGGTTAAAAAGATTTTATGGTATGGTGCATCTTTTTCTTCCAGGTTAGACATTTGTGGCATTGAATGAATTTAGTCCTGGAAATAACAAGCAATTTGTCTTAGCTTGGATTGTTGTTTTGACAGTGGCTTGATTTTTTTTTAACCTGATTTTGAAGTTGTCATGTTTAAATCTGGTACAGGTACACGATCCTTTATCTGGACACCTAAAATCCAGAAAGCTCCAAAATCCAGCAAGTGGGGACCGGCGGTCGGGGGAGGCAGCCGAGGGACTGGAAGGGGGTGGGGGTGGATAGGCAGCACAATTCGGGAGGGCTTTCCAAAATCTGGAAAAATCCGAAATTCGAAACACAGCCCCCAAGGGTTCCGGATAAAGGATTGTGTACCTGTAGCACAATTGAGTCAAGATTCTTTGAGAAGAATGGGTAACATTTGTTTACACCACTAATGGTTGGTTGTTATTTTTACAGAATGTTAAGGTTTTGGAGCCTTGATGCTGATTGTCCAGTGGAGGTTGCACCTTTGTATAATGGAGTATGCTGCGGCTTTTCCCCAGATGGGCACGTTCTTGCTACAGGGTAGGTATATTTCTGAAATAGAGTATTTTTTAATTAGTAAATTGTACCTTGATAAGTAACATTTTGATTTGTGGCATTTACCTACATATGGTACTAAATTGACTTTAGCTGTTGTTTTGAACATCAGGGAGCCATGTTGTCCTGTTACCATGCAGGAAAACTATAGCTTCTGAATCTTGTCCATTGTGCTAGAGTGCATGCCACTTTTTGCATCTTGAGTGAGGGTTTCCAGGAGTGTGGTATTGGGAGAATAGTTTTATTTGCTCTAGATCTGGCATTGTTATAAAATACTCGTAAGCCTAGATGGAGCGTGCCAAGGTTTAAGCTTAAATCATTTCTTTGTAATATTATTCCTTTCATATAGATTCAACTCTGTTATTGCTTTTGATCTTTATTCACATCTTGGGAGTTTTCTTCTCTAAAATTTGTGTACGCAGCATTTTAGTCCGTGGATCAAATAAACTATTGGCTTTCTTGTTTCTCCAAGGTCACAAGATGGAAGTGTTCACTTCTGGGCTACCCCCAAGCATGTCTCAAGTCTTCAACATCTCTGTCGTATGGCTCTACGAAGAGTGACTGCTACTAGTTCCGTTGAGAAACTGCCCATCCCGTCACAGATGTTCAGCTACCTGACATATCGTATAGTTTGACAATTACAAGCTGTTCAACGAAGCTGAAGAGCAAGTTGCTTTTGTGATGCAAGTGTATAAAAGCAGGTGCATTTTGCTGCCTTGTAAGCCAGAAATTGTAGCTCCTGACAGCATGGACAGTTTATAAGACAGGCGCTAATTTCATTAAAGCTGTACATTATGTAAACTTGTACCATTTTTATATATATAAATCAGTCTTGTACAATCAGTATTTTCCATTCTTTAGCTGTTGATGGTCCAATTTTTTTTTCCAAATTAGTTTGGTAATATGGTATCAGGGAAATAGGTGCAAAGTTTTGATCTTTTGCTCCAATCTGCAACAGAAACACGTCAGCTGCCAAAGATTTCAGTACTTTGCAAATGCAAACTTACTGTATTTCAAATGTGAATTTATTTTTGTTCCATTTTTAAGTATTAAAAAGCTAAGTTTTACTGTTAGCATTTTCAGTCTCTGGCTTTGTTCCATGTTTGCAGAGGTTTTCATCAACATTACAGTTCATTGTCTCCCATTACGTCTGCCTTGTATAATTTTTGCATTATTCTGGATAACCTTTTCTGCCTTCAAGGCTGTTTGCATCCTCCTTCCCAAGTTGTGTTGAGAATACTGGATAAAAACCTTGAGTTGTGAACAAACCAGAGCTTTATAAAGATTTGAATTACTTCTGCTTTTGTACTCTAGTACCTCTGTTCAGAAAATCCAAGACCCTCGTTCCATGGGAACTACTTGGTCGTGCCGCCGGCCAAGATCTACAAGCATGAGCCATGTTCTCCTCTCTCACCCTCTTCTCTCAAATTTCTCCTTGAAGACTCTTCAGTACAATTCCTTGAATGTTACCAGATCTTCCTTTAGCAATGATTTAGGAACAAATGGTTCATTGCTATTCAGTACCTCCTACATTTACAAGCACTGTCTTTTGGCTACTTCCCCCACCAACACAATGTGTTATTCATTAAATTACTGTCTGTTGCATTTGAATTAAGTAGGCTGCATTGCAACATTAAGGTGTTGCATGTTTTGCTTTAAGATATCAACATATGTTAGTTTGTGCGCAACATCAAAGTATATACTGTATAATTTGAACTTGACTGATGTAACTTGCAGTTGAGGCAAATATTGTGACCTTCTTGTAGCTTATTTAAATGTTTTCTATGATGTGGTTAGGGTGCTGGCATTGTGACCAGCTTGTCTGCATTGAATAGGACAACTTTGTAATACAAAGTATGAATTGGCTAAAAAGCTTCCATTGAATCTCCATGTCATGTAAATCTTTTGAGTGGCTGTTTGAAGTCAAACACAGTAGCCACAATCTGATTGAGCCAATGAGCGAAGCAGGTTCTTCTCTGGACCATAAGAAGAGTTCCAGGGAAAGATGAGGCGAGAGTCCACAAGCTGTGAGGTAGGTATACAGCAAGATAGAATGGAGCATTGACAACCTTGGCAGCCAAGCTGTGTGGGACCGAGAAAGACATGGGAACAGTTCAGAGTGGATTGTTCCATTGTCAGCTTGTGAATGTTAGTCGCATAGATCATTTGTATACTTGAGCTGTATGCTTGTCTGCATGCTCAGTCCTCATTCCTGAGAGTAAATGGCTGAATTTTGGCAATTTCTTTGAGATCAGCAAGTTATAAATGTCTCAATGTTTACAACTTGGGAATAGCTTTTGTTTGCCAGAGGAACTTTCAAATTGCGGAACCATAGTAACTGAATTGGCATGCAATCCTTACAAGAAGAGGACAATGCTATTGCTGAGTGGGTAGAACTGTTTTGAACATCAGCATTTCCATTTCTGCTTGCTGAGATTCATCCGATCCATCAAATCATTCCCTCCCATCTTCCCCACTATACTCTTAATGTAACTTGTGTTGTAAGGAATGGGATTTGATCTCTGATCCCTCATCCAAGATCCAGTGAGTGAAAGCAGAACGCAATGCCAAAGAATCTAACCAAGTAAGAGGCCATGCTTTACCCTTGCTATCTTTTGCCCCATCCTCTCCAACTTCCCCCAGTGACTCCTCATTTGTCATAAATAAAACTGCTAGATTGTGTTCTGAAGCAAATGATCTGACTGCAATGAATTGAGAAGCTCCTGGAAGCACAGGTGCTTTTCATGGCTGCCTTTGCCTCTCAATCAATAATTTACAAAAATTACTGTATGGATTTGGAGGGGGTGGGGGAAGCAAAGATTACCTTGTTTGGCTTGTTGGCTGATAAATGTTTTCCTTATGGTTAGGGGAAGGCAAAGTTGCTGCTTTCAGCTGGTATGGCAGAGTTCCGCGACAAGTTCTGGATTTTGCAAAGCAATTTGTCTTGAAACATTGACAGAACTTACTTGATACAAATGACTTGTATGAAAAATTAGAAATAAGCAATTTAACCCCTCAAGTGTGTTCTGCTTTAAAAAAAATTTTTTATATATATATATATATATAAAATTTGGTATGTTTGTTGGCTTCATTCTGCTTTCCTGCCTGTTCCACCATATCCTTATTTTCCTTCAAGCTCAAGGTGGCATCACGACATTGAATGACCCTGCACCCACATTCCCTGGGGTGGGGTAGAGAAATCTGAAGATTCACAACTCCTGGGGGCAGAAATTTAGCACACAGCATGGATGATACATTTTCCAAACTTTTTTCCTATTTGCAGTTGCTATGGAGGTCTTATTGAATGACATACAAATTGAATTTTTAAATGGAGACATACAGCATGGTTACAGGCCCATGAGGCTGTGCTGCATAATCATACCTAATTGACCTACGCCTCCAGTATATTTTCAATGGTGGGAAGCAACTGAAGCACCCAGGGGAAGCCCACGCAGACACGGGGAGAATGTATAAACCCCTTAGACAGCACCAGATTTGAACCTGAGACTTTGGCACTGTAACTGTTTTGTGCTAACCAGGCTTCCCCGATCCGTTTTATCACCATCAACTCATTGCGGTGCACAAATGTTTTAGTTCCCTGCCTCTATCCTCAAGGATCCCCACCACCAAGGAAGGCTTCACTCTGCTAACATTGGGAAAAAGTTACAGGAGCCTGAAGATCAGCACTCAGCAGCACAGGGACGGCTTCTACCCTGCTGCCCTCTGCGGAATGATCAATGAACCAAAGACACTGCCTTACTTTGACTTTTCATGCACTATTTAAATATTTTTTTTTTGCTGTGGTAACTTGTGTTGTAAGGAATGGGATTTGATCTCTGATCCCTCATCCAAGATCATCTATGCCAAATGTGCTGCCCGAGTTTATTTAATTTTGTACTCACCCAAGCCAACATTTTTTTAAGTCATTCACATTTGAACTATTGGGCAGGTAAAGGGAATTATGATTTTGTTTTGATAGCTCCTGAATATCCCTTAAAATAGAGGCCTGTTGATAACCTTATGTCAAATCCTGATAGCTGTCAAGGTGGGGCAATAATTAAGAATATATACTCTTGGTAACTATTATTGACATTTTGGATGAAAGGGGAGGGATATTACAAAGCTTGCATCACCTCGATAAACTACCTGAACTTTCCCAGTCATTAAGCAAGTGTTGAGCAAAGGTTCTTTCAGCGCATTAGTGAAACATAATCACAGCACCCTGTGTAAACCTCAAACAGACTATTTGAGGTGATCAATTAAAATCAATTTTCAAATGCAATGTTAAAACTAAGCTGAATGCATGCATAAATCGTGGGATGGCAGAATTTGTAGTCATGTTTGCTTAGGGAGAGGGAATTGTGATTATTTTTTGTGAAACAGGTCAGCATGAACAATTCAGCGGTTCAAATTCTGCAACAGCAGGGGAATTTAAGCTCAGACTGCTAAATAAAACTGGCAGCCATAATAGTGGACTTGCGAAAACATTCTGGGTCATGAATGGTATCTGTCATCTTTAATCACTGGCCAAAATTTAACTCCATACCCATGACAATCTGGGTTGATCTTTAACCAGTTTGGTTGAATCATTCACAATAAACACATGGACTGCAATGTTTGCTCAGTTATATCGCCATTTTACAATGGCCTTCCAGCTACTTCCGTTGGGAAAGAGATACAGGATTGTATCAATCCAAGCCAGTCTGGGAAACAGCTTCTTCCCACAGGCAGTGGAGATTGCTCATCCAAACCCTCTGAGATGACTCTTTATTCCTTTATACCTTCTGCATATGTATTGCTTGCATGTGTGTTATATCTCTGTATGTTTGCAACTAATTTAAACCTTCATCCGATAAATTTAAAAAAAAACAGGGGACTTTTGGAGACCTTGGGATGGATGAATTGAGAGTTTTCATCCTCTGTAATTACAACAATATTTCTGGAAGGAGTCACCCAGCTTCAAAGAATAAAACGATACAAAGAACAAAACAATGCCTGCATTCAAATGGAGGTCTGTGGGAAAATGAAAATTCAGCCGGCACACTTGCCAAATGTTCTAGCTGAGATCGTCTCAGTTAGATATTCATACCTAAAGCAGGGCTCACAAGTTAATTTTTCTAAAGCGCTTTTCTAATCAGGGAAAGACACAAAACCGGTCTTTCTCTTTTAAGGACAAAATGGGTGAAAAGAGGAGTTAATTTGTGTGACCAGCATTTCATGCTGTCTTTGTAATCGATGCTCATCAACTCCAGCTGGCATTCGTTCGGTCACACTGGTGAATGCCAAGAAGTTACTGAATGACATCCCAGGCAGCTGAAGCAGGCTGCAGCCGGATTGTTCCAGTCATTGAGAGTGGCAGCGAAAGTTCTTCCTTAACCCTTGAGGGCTAGACCAAGACTACAGAATTCTGAAGCTGTGGGCAGCCCTTTGATTTCACAGTGAATATGAGTTCTGGGAATGCTGGAACATAAGGTAAAGGTTCTTCAACCACATTTCAAAAGCACTTTTAACATTAGAGCATCTCTCAAAATATATCCCTGCCTTGGGATAGAGATCCTAAAATATATAATTTCAAGTGGTGTGTTCAGTATGACTAATTAGGCACACAGTGCAGATGTGTAGATGGGCAGCTTGTTGCGTTACAGGCCCAGAGCATCAGTGACCTGGTCTGCACCCTGACCTCTGATGCTCTCCGTATGGAGTTTGCTCATTCTCCCTTTGTTTCCCTTGGACTCTGATTCCCTCACATCCCAGAGACAAGTTAAATGACTGTCGAGGGAGTAAATGAGAACGTGTGGGGGAATACCATGATTGAGAATTAGTGTAAAAGGGCAAATGTGGATTTATTTTCTAAGACCGATTTACTGATCACGAAATCACCCTAACATTTTGCTATCATGTATTGCTTTTTAGATACAACATATTTTTGTGATTTTCTGTCATATTTAAGACTACTTCAAGCAGACAAAAGCACGAAGTGCAAACATGTCGTTGAAAATTTATTTTCTGCATTCGCACTTGGACGTCTTCCCGGCTGATCTCGATGCAGTCAGTGACGAACAGAGTGAAAGGTTTCTCCAGGACATTGCGACCATGGAAAAGTATCAGGGCAAGTGGAATCCATCAATGCTGGCCGATGTTGTTGGACACTGACACGAGAGGCATCGGAATCAGAATTTATTGGTCATGAACAAAGTCACGAAATTCAGTGTTTTGCGGTAGCATCGTAGGGCAAACATTCATATACACCTCCTTACAACAAGAATTTTTTTAAAAATCATGCACGAAAAGTGAGGCAGTATCTTTGGTTCATTGATTATTCAGGGATCTGATGGCGGTGGGGGAAGAAGCTGACCCTGTGCTTCTGAGTGCTCATCTTAAGGCTCCTGTACCTTTTTCTAATGGTAGCAGAGTGAAGAGGGCATGGCCTGGGTGGTGGAGTCTTTGAGGGTAGAGGCTGCTTTTTTAAGACACCACCTCTTGTAGATGTCCCCGATGGAGTGAAGTCTGGTGCCTGCGATGTCACAGGCCGAGTTAACAACCCTCTGAAGTTTATTCTTGTCCTGTGCATTGGCGCCTCCATACCAGGCAGTGATGAAACCAGCCAGAACGCTCTCCACACTACACCTATGGAAGTTTATGAGAGTCTTTGGTGAACTACCGAATCTCCTCAGACACCTCACTAAGTATACCCACTGGCGAGCCTTCTTTGTGATTGCATCAACATGAAGGCTCCAGGACAGATCCTCAGGGATGTTAACACCCAGGAATTTGAATTTGAAGTTCTTGACCCTCTCCACTTGATGAGGACTGGGTTGTGTTCCCCTGATTTTCTCCTGAAGTCCACAATCATCTCCTTAAATTTGCTAATGTTGAATGGAAGGTTGTTGTTACACCATTTAATGAGCTGATCTATCTCCCTCCTGTACACTTCCTCATTGTCATTTGTGAGTCTGCCGACAGCTGTGGTGTCATCGGCAAATTTGTAGATAGCATTGGAATTGTGTCTGGTCACATTGTATTGAATGTGTATTGAGTTCTTCTTTGGCTTGGCTTCGCGGACGAAGATTTATGGAGGGGGTAAAAAAGTCCACGTCAGCTGCAGGCTCGTTTGTGGCTGACCAGTCCGATGCGGGACAGGCAGACACGATTGCAGCGGTTGCAAGGGAAAATTGGTTGGTTGGGGTTGGGTGTTGGGTTTTTCCTCCTTTGCCTTTTGTCAGTGAGGTGGGCTCTGCGGTCTTACAGGGGTTAAACACGCCTGTGTTGATAATCAGTGAGGAGGAGACGTTGATTCAAATTCGTACTGACTGTGGCCTTCTGATGAAAAAGTCAGAAGGGGGTGCAGAGACCTAGAGTTTGTAGCTTTTTGACCAGCACTAATGGAATAATAGCGTTGAAGGCTGAGCTGCAGTTGATGAAGAGTAGCCATATATATATATGACTTGCTGTTTTTTGAGGTGATCCAGAGCTGAGTACAAATGAAAATCAGTGACAAAACATTTTTAAGTCAGTTGAACTTATGCAATGTGTCACCGTCATTATGCAGTTAAACACGCTAAATTCAATAAAGGTTAATTTAATGTTTCTCCAGCTTCTTAAATGATACAGCAAATCTGAAATTATTTTTGTGTTCAGCTTGAAGTTGTTTATCATAATCCCCAATTTTCTTTCAGGAAGTAAACTTTTTTTTAATAAAGTTGTCCAGCATTGTAAAACACAAGAGATGGGAACAGGATTGTCGAGCCGTACAGGCACAGGGAAACATGGATGACGAGAGAAATTCAGGCAAGAGCAAGAAGGAGGAACAGGGTGGGTATAAGCAGCTGAAATCAAGTGTATACCTGGACGAGTTTCAGGTTGAGGAGCAAACTGGAAAAGGAAATTAGGAGGGCAAAAGGGACAGGAGGTAGCTCTGGTAGATAAGATCACCAGAGCAAAAAAAAAAGGGACCCTCCCCAAATCAATGCAGTCAAGTCTGTGTGGAGCCACGGGAGATGGGTAAGATCCTCAACGAGTATTTCTCTGATTTTATTGTGAAGAAAGATACAAGAACTGAGGAACTTGGGGCAATCAATAATAGTGACTTGAGAACAGTCAGTATTACAGTTGAGGTACTGAAGGTAGGTAAAACTGCTGGGCCTGCAGATATATCTGAGGATGCTGCAAAGCTAGAGCAGAGATTCTAGTTGCCATTAAGGACAAGCGAGGGGCCAGAAAACTGGGGGATGGCAAATGTGGTACCTCTGTTCAAGAAAGGCTGCAGGAAAAAACGCTTGGGAACTGCAGGAGAATGAGACTAACATCTGTGGTTGGTGAGTCTTGAGAGGGTATTCTGAGGAAAATGATGGACAAGGGTTGATTAGGGATGATGCAATCATCAGGTTTGGCGTGACTGAGAAGCAACAAGTCTGAACACAAGCAAAGAACTTTATTTACCCATGGGGGAAAGTCGCCGCACACACAATCAGACAAGGTCCAAAATGTAAACTCGCATCGGATGCAACTAACAACCAACACTCGCTACTAATCACAAACATTTAAATAAAGTGAAAAGATGCAACAAAGGGTACCTGCAACCCCTTGATCTGGTGCAGATAGAGCACCCCGATTAGTTAAAAAAAAGTATTTACAGTGATTTCTCATGACACAGGCACAATAGTGATTCTGGGCTGGCACTTCGATAAGCCCCCAACCCTTCACTGGCACACACCTTGCGAATGACTCTCCAGCGTCGCCCATGGCTCGCAACCTGTAGTGGGGCTCAGGTTCGTTCCCAGGGGAAAAGAGACCCAGCTCCTTCATGTGTTGGGCTTTATACCGCAGCTTGTGGGGCCAGCTCTGGTATGCCCAGAATAGGGCAAGTGATTGAGGAAGCCAGTGACGAGGTATGTACACTTTCAAAGGAGCCAATCGCGTACTCATCTGTGGGTGGGATTGACCTTGATTAGCAGATGTGGTGGCTTCCTTCTAGGTTCCTGCCGAATGGGTCACCTGACCCTCCATATTACAGATAGTCAGCACAGTTTTGTAAATGGGAAGTGAGGTCTCAGAAATATGATTGAAGATCTGACCAAGAATGTCAACAAGCCAGAAGTTCCTTATCAATGCCTGCTTATTCTCAAACACTAAGCCACTCCTTGAATTTCACTTTGCATTAATTGCCAGGAACTGTGTTACTCATGTTTGCTGGAGTCAGCAAAATGGCCCTTTGTCTTTTCTCACCCCTTTAGCATAATTAAACAGGGAAAAGAGTGCCCAGACAGAATATTAGGGGTTGTTTCTCCAATATGCGGTTTGGACATGGACAGACCTATTAGTGCGGGAATGGAGTGTGGAATAGCCACTGGGCCATCCTCTTCTCTGCTCTTTGTTAGGCCCCTCCCCTGTCTCTCTTTCTCCCTTCCCCATCTCTCTGTCTCCTCCAGCTCCCCATCCCCTTCTCTCTTCATTCAGAGAGCTACTCCCTCCATTATCACCTCAGCATTTTTCTCTTCTGCCCTCCTTTACTTATCCACCAATGACCTCTTTCCTGTTGGCCCGTGCATCTCCCACTGCCCCTTTTTTCCCTCTTCCCCCACCTTTTTAATTCGGGCACCTGCTTGCTTTTTGCCCAACGAGGAGCTTAAGCCTGAAATGTTGTTTAAATCCCTTTGCTTCCTGTAGGCGCTGTGTGATCTGCTGAGGTTGCACTCTGTCACAGTGTCTGCAGACTTTCTGGTTTAAACTCCTATTTATTGACTGTGCCGGCTTGGTTTTAATTTTCCACTGCTAATTCACAACTAGTGATTGTGATAGGATGTTATTGCCAAGCTCATCATCTTGAGAGCAAACTTGTGGCTTATCAATGTGGAGCTGCTACATGAGAGTTTATTGTTTCAGAGCAATTTGAAGGTCGTATAGAGACAGATTGATTTCTTGTTCTGGCCTTGACTCAGTCACTTGCTGCAGCTTCAGTTACATCTCCACAGGGGCATGGACAAAACGGCTCAAAGGCCATGAGCTCGTCAGATTTGCAGCCTTTACTTGGCCTGCTGTTGGTGTTTTTCAGTTTTCAGCCCCACTTCCCACCTCAGCAAACGAAGTGAAACACGAAAGTCTGCAGACACTGTGATTGCAGAACTGTCCCCTGGTATCTGCGCATTGAGCTGAGGGTAGTCCATACGACATATGGCACGGTAACAAGCCCTTTGGGCCCATGAGCCTGTGCCATCTGATTACACTCAATTGACCTGCAACACCCGGTACGTTTTCAGGGGAAAACCCACACAGACATGAGGAGAGTGTACAAACTCCTTTCAAAAAGCATAGGTTTCGAACCCTGGACCTGATCGCTGACGCTCTAACAGCGTTGCACTAACCGCTAGGCCAACCATGCCATCCATCCACCACCAGCTGCTGGTACCTGTGTATCGAGCTGAGGGTGGTTCATCAGTTTGATTCTGTGTCAAACAACTGGATGATATTGCCAAACAAATAAGGCTCCCAAGTCTCTTGAAAAATTAAGCTGTTGCAACACCTGGCAGACAGCACATCAAGCGAGGGTGGACAACAGGATGCAGCCACCTCATTCAATGTTCCCCATCTGTGCACCCTCCTGGCTACACGCACCTCAGTCAATGCTCCCCTCTAATGTACCCTCCTGACTTCACTCACCTCAGTCAATGTTCTCCATCTCTGCACCCTCCTGGCTACACCCTCCTCAATCAATGTTCCTCTCTAATACACCCTCCTGGCTACACCCTCCTCAGTCAATGTTCCCCTCTAATGCACCCTCCTGGCTACACCCGCCTCAGTCAATGTTCCCCTCTAATGCACCCTCCTGGCTACACCCACCTCAGTCAATGTTCCCCTCTAATGCACCCTCCTGGCTATACCCACCTCAGTCAATGTTCCCCACATTTGCACCCTCCTGGATGCACCCACCTCAGTCAACGTTTCTCTGTTCCTCATTTTACTTGGCAGGTCAAAGGGCAGTTACAGATGGACAATAAGTGGTGGTCTTTCCGGTGAAGCCTCCATCAAGCAGCTGGATAGGTTAAGTGAATCCTTGGACATGCAAGTATTATCTGGTGATCCAATCGGTCCCCGGAGGCGGTTGGGGGTAGTGGAGAGAGATACTTAAGCCCCCATCTGTGGTCACCCACAGAAAACTCAGCTGAGGCAAAAACATTTTCTCCGCCCTTGGAACTCGTCTTCGGGGCAGTGGAGGCAAATTTAAGGCAGACTTGAATAAATTCTTGGAAAGGTGATAGTCAAGGATGTAAATTGGGGGGGGGGGGGATTATTTGGATCACTCAAGACCTTATTAAATGTTGGAGCAGCACTGAGTGGTCTTCTCCTTGTGCTGGTGTGTTGATGTAAGGCTAGCACTGCATTTTTAAAAAAAACCTTTAATATCATGTGAGTTCCTCAGCCAACATTCCCAGAACAGTTTAACTCAGGGGCCCGAAACTCTGGAATTCTCTCTATCATCATCCTTTCCAATCTATGAGTTCTGGCCATCTGCTCTCTTTCCCTTCAAATGCCCCTTTTTAAATTTTGTTTGATGATGTTGATGTGAAGTTTTGGAGATGTGCTACCACCTTAAGTGAATTTCAAAGCCTCATCTTCGAAGACACAACTGCCAAATGCAAAGCGACAAAAATTTGGAACACACAAGGGGGCCAGAGTTGGGGATCTGTTGAAAACATGGGGCCTTGCAAGGCTGGGCAGGGCTTACGGAAACAGGGTGATCTGGGGAGTGGAGATGGGGAGGAATTTGAGGCAGGGGAGGGGATGTAGAGTGGAATGAGTTGCGGAGAGAGGGGGTTACGGATATTTGGGGCTGGAAGGGGCTACAAATATAAGGGAAAGGTGTGGGATGGGAGAGGCTACAGAAGAGCTTGGTGCAGAAGGGTTTGACAGATATAAGCGGTTTTGGGCAGGGGGAGGTTAAAAAATAGGGAAGAGAGTCTGATTCCAGGAGGGGGGGGGTTTACAGAGATAAGGATCTATGGCAGTGGTTTGCAGAGATAGGGAAGGGTCTGGGGTAGGAGGGGGTACAGAGATGGAGGAGGGGATATGTGGCAGGAGGGGTTACAAAGATGGAGGGGATCTATGGCAGGAGGAGGTACAGAGATGGAAGGGTCTGTGGCAGGAGTGGGTACAGAGATGGAGGGGATCTGTAGCTGGTGGGTTACAGAAATAGGGAAGGGTCCAGATCAGGAGGGGGCATACAAAAATAGGGAAGGACTTGAGGCAGGAAGGGGCCACAGAAGGATGGAAAATAAGTTAGGGGGAAGGGGGGTGCAGAGATGGAGAGAGATCCAGGGGTGGGAAACAAAGAGAAAGGGGCGAGAAAAGGTTATTGAGATAGGAAAAGGTTTGAAGACTGCAATAGGGTTACAGATGGGCAGAGATGAGGGATGGTAAGGTTTATTTAAATTGGCATAGACTGGAGTGGGGGAGGAGGGTTGACAGACATAGAGAGGGACCAAAAAGAGCATCAAAGGAATTGCAGTGGAAAGGTGGAGTGTGCCCTCTAGTGAGAAAATGTGAGTACAACAGTTGTCTTCACTCCTGTCCTGATCCACATAAGGCCTTTCCTGCCCTACTTCACGCAATCCCATCAGCAGATTCTTTCTGCCCGGAGTCATATACCATCTCCCCCATTTGCCACAGCTACTCCCAATCCATTTCCGGAAGCTTCCTGTCAATTCCCACTGGGTAAATGCCTGTCTCAGGGTGTCTGTCTGGATACTGAGATTGTCTGATCTCAGATGCTAAGCAGGTCCAGGGCTGGTCAGTACTTGGAGGGCAGATCACTTAAGAACACCAGGTGCTGTAGGTTTCTGTGAGGGGCGCTGGACAAAGTGGTGATTCTCTGTATGCCTTACAGTAGGCAAACAATCACAATTGTTTGACACAGAATCATGTATGTTACATTCTAAATGTAGCATTATGTGACAATCATGGAAACTTTAACTTAACTTATGTATTTTACTACATGTACCTCAGTTGATTTATTTGGGCGAAATGTTCATGATACAATGAATGGCCTTGATTTTCTTTCCAGCAACTTCCCTTGTTGGACTTGGGCCTGAGGTAATTTAAAACTGTTTTGAATTTAAGCTCTGTCTGAGCTCACACCCAGGCCCCACTGTCCTCCTCCCCCTTGACTTGCTCACCCACTTTGACATTTGGTTAAGCCACAGTGTTAATGGGGAGAATATTTATGAAACAATATTTATTTATTATATGAGTACTTGTCCTGTATCTGTTTGTCTGTACACGTGTTATGTCTGGTTGTGTGTCTGTGTGTTTTGCATCAAGGACTGGAGAACGCTGCTTCGTCAGGTTGCACTTGTACAATCAGATGACAATAAACTTGACTGGAATTGAACTTGTTTGATGATCACTGTGGTCTCTTGGCTGAATGGCCTGTTTCTGTACTGTACCTTTCTATGGTAGTTGCTAGTTCAGCCATCCACATAACATCAAAGAGCCACATTCCCTGTGACTGGAAGGGTTTCCCTTCCACTACCCCCATGTTTGAGAGACGTGTGGGTTTTCAGGTTAACTGGCCTCTGCAGGTTGCACCTTGTGTGTCAGATTCTGTGGGGAGTTGATGAGAAGGCGGAGGCAATAAAATCATAGTGTGAATGATGGGGGCTGGAAAAAAATCCAATGGGCTACAGGCCCAAGTTTCCTAGAGAGTGTAAATATCGCCACCCTGTGGGGTCATGGCTAAATGCAAAGAGTAATTTCTGGATGCAGGGAAGCTGAAATTAATGTAAAAGGCTGGAAATTTCAGTTGCGGAGAAGGATCGGAGTTAATGTCAAAGAGAAGCAGTGTTTATGTTCCAGATTTTGGTCTGGGTGACGTGTGGCCCCTTTCAGTGCGTCTGAAGTAGAGAAAGAATGTTAGCAGAACCTCATAGCGTTAAATACGAAAATCTGCAGAGGGTGGGGTCAAGTATCTGCAGCACCTTGGCATATGGAAGCAGAACAACAATCTCTTTCTCTGCTGGCTTCTGCCACATTAGGACTGCTGAATGTTCCCACTTTTAAACTTCCTTCCCCCCCCCCTCTCCCCACCCCACCACCCCCTCAAATTCCACCCTGCGGGGTCCCTGCACCTCCTCCTCCCTCCAACCAGTAGCAGTCTTGCTTCTCGTTGGGCAGGTGTCAGTTTTAATCCCACTCGGGACTAAGTATGTTGTTCCAGCGCCATTCCGAGCAGGCGGCTGCACAACCAAAGCTTTTGCAAATTGCATCTGCTGTCTGCTGCAGTCACAAGAGATATTCCATGTCACTGGTTCGGAGAAGAGCCAGGTCTTTATCTGTTGAAACCGAACGCCTGGTCGCCAAAACATTGCTGTTTGCGGGATCTTCTTGTGTGAAAATTGACTCAACCACACAGAGAGATGGCAAATTATAAGGATAGGCTTGGACCTTTCTCCATGCTGCATAGGAGGCTGAGGGGGGAGCGTTATAGAGCGTTTAGAAGCCAGAAGAGGCATGGATCAGGTAAAAATACACACAAAATGCTGGAGAAACTCAGGGACGGGCAAAAAGTAGTGGAGGTTTCAGGCCAAAACTCTTTGTCAAGAAAGGCAATAGATATAACACTGGACAATGAAGATTTTTCTTCCTAAACACTTTTAGCTGCATTTTATGGGTTTTGAGCTGTTGATCATGAAAATCACCTTTAAAATTTCCTTTCGTGCCGTATTTTTCGACACAACTTCTTTTTAAGATTTTAGCAGCTATCATCATGGATCTACACCACCGAGCACACGCTCTGTTCTCGCTAATGTTGCAACGGCTGTCCAGTCCAGTGTAATAGATTTATATTTACTTTAGATAAAGTAAATATCATTTTTTCCCCACCAGGGTAGGGGGAATCTAAAACTTAGTCGTCCCAGATTTAAAGTGAGAGGGGAAAATTTTAAAAGAGACCTGAGGGACATTTTTCTTTCCCTCACAGAGGGTGGTGGGTCTGTGGAAGGAGCTGCCAGAGGAGGTGGTGGAAACAGGGACAATTGTAAAGTTCCAAAGATATTGAGGCAGGTCGATGGGTCGGAAAGGTCTAGAGCAGCCATCCTCATCCTTTTTTTTTGGCAAAGGCCTCGGTTTACGAGCCCCCCTTCCCTGTGAATCATTCAAGTTTAGTGCTCCATCAGCCAGGAGCACATTTGGAAACTGATCTACAGGTCAGCATGGAAAGAATGTTTTTACATTCAACAATAATATAAGATTATATATCATAGAGGCAGGTTAGTTGTTCATTGGTAGAGGAGATCAGAATGAGGGGATTCAGGGAAGTAGATTTAGGATGGAGATAAGGAGGAACTGATTTTTGCAGAGGGTGGTGAATCTGTGGAATTTGCTGCCCATTGGAGCAGTGGAGGAAAAAAACATTTTATGGTTTCAATCAGTGTGCTGTGACCCCCCCCCCCCCTGCAGTGGGGGATGTACACGACCCCCCCCCCCCCCAACCCCCACTTAGAATGGCTGGTCTAGCATATTGTTTCTGGTTGCCCTTTAGTGGCTGTAAGCAGACACAAGATTCAAAGACTGAAACAACAGGCTTTATTCAGCTTAAAGTCTCTGCTGTGGCTAGCTGTGCCCTGCCCCTGAGTGACTGACCTCGAGAGGGACCGGATGTGGCTTATATCCTGGGTGGCAGCCGACCGGGTGGGGTTTGGTCCATTCAGGTCGACTGATTGACAGTGGTCTCTGTCCTCCAGTGATCTTCCTGCAGGTAGTGGTCGCCCCTTGCAGTAGACTAGTGGTGTATCACCACACTCGTTACTTGGTTTAAGAGCGGTGGGGAGAGTTTGGATTGTTTTCTCTGGAGTGTAGGAGGTTAAGAGGTAACCTAATAAAGGTGTACAAAATCATGAGGGATATTGAAAGGGTGGAGAGTCAGAATATTTTCCCTCAGGAGCTGTTATTCTCAAGCTTTTGTTGGCTATGGCCCCCTTAAGACCTTGCTCAAAGTTTATGGGCCCTCCTTTCCTGTCAAGCACTCAAGTTTAGATGGTTTCTTCCATACTTCTCTCCTACTGATTGCATAAACAAACATAAAAAATACTTAATGCAATTTGAGGTTAAATGAAAACAAGGCTCTTACTTAATGTGGTGTGATCTCCGGGGAGAGCCGCAAGGTCCCCCATTGAGAATGGCTTATTTACAGGGATGTGGGCTTATTGGAAGCAAGAGGGAATAGAAGGTCAGCATGGACAAGATGGGCTGAAGGGTCTGTTTCTGAGCTGTAAAACTCAGACTCTACAGCCACATCACATATGAAGTGCATTGCTTGTCAAGGGCTGTGTGTCCAGAGGGATGGGAAAAGCACTTTGTGAATGAAAATACATCTCCCACTCTATTCTCCCCTCGCAACATTTGAATCCAGTGAAAGATTAGGGAAGCACTCAGAACTGGTCAGATCACTGGCAGCAGGAACTCAGACCATCTCACATTCCCAAGGATGGGGAAGAGAGGAGGCGGGGAGGAATGGGTTGCAATAACCGAGGAGGGAGCTTCCCAAGGAATGGACAAGCCATTTGAGAGCAGAACTGGAAGGGCGGACTGGTGTGGGACCAGGATTCGTCAGGCTTGTGACAGGCTGGAATGGAAGGTCCAGCAAGGGGTTGGAATCTCAGCGGAGGTCAGCACTTTCTAAGAGCATCTGCGTCTTTATGTCATGAGGCCCTGAGAGGTAACAACAGCCGCGACAACTACCAGGACATGGCAAGAGAGAGTATGTATTTTCGATGCATTCAATGCATTTGCCATTCATTCAGTTTATTTTAAAATAATAAAGCACTTATGAAATCAGGAGATGTGACTCTCGCGGATTGAATGGGGCCTTTCCTTTCATTGTGGCTTGTTCCTGTTTTGCAAAGTGCTGAATCATCAGCCCTGGCCTGGAACTAGCTTATGACTCATTTCCTTTCACCGGTGACATAATTTTAAAAAGAGAATGGGACCATTGCACATTCCCATGGGACGGCTGCATGTGTTCAACAACAGGGGGGCAATAGAAGAAGCCACACTTCCAGCACCCAGCCCCTTTTATTTCCATTAACAAAGGCGTTTTATTCAATGATCACACAAAGTCACATTAATACGGTGCCATACTGTTTATAAGTTCCAATGACAACATGGTCGTCACTATCCAGAACATACTCGAGCCCCTGTGGCGCCCACCAGTCCTAGAAATCCCCCAACGTACCACGTGCTCCTTTTCCAGGGACACGCAGGCATGGCCGTAATCCTGGAAGAGGGGCAGGCAGTCAGGACGAGGCCGATCCCTCGACTACCTGCTGCCTGAACCCATGGATGGCCAGGCCCTGGAGCAAACTAACCAGGAGATCCCCTGAATGACTCAACCTCCTCCCCTCCTTACTGGTGACCCCTAAGATCAGGAGTGTGAGACTGAAATGTAGCCCTTTTTTTTGTTTTTTTAGCAGCAAATTAATACCATCAATTCAGGCTATTCACACAAATCATAAGGATACGAGCCTGCAGCTGACGTGGACTTTTTACCCCCTCCATAAATCTTCGTCCGCGAAGCCAAGCCAAAGAAGGATACAAGTGTGAAGCATAATTATCTCTGTCGCAACCGTCAAACCCTTGGGGACCAACTGTTCCCAGAGACCCTCACAACTCCCCTTAAGCACTGAGTGGTCCTTTTCCAGGGATACACTGGTGTCTTCAGAAGAGGGCAAGCAGTCACTCCCAGTTGAACACGATTGCCCGCTGTCTGGACCCATGGATGGCCATCTTGGTCAGGCTGAGTACCAGACCGACGAGGTCAACCCTTGATTGACCCTTCCTTCTGCATACGGGTCCCTAAAGATCAGGAGTGTGGGAGTGAAATGCAGCCCCTTAAACACTCAACCCCAAACACTGCTAATGTGATGCGGTAGGATTAATTGAAGGGAGATTAATGCCCCTTGTGTAGGGGCATTGACAGGATAAATAATTGTAGATTTTTTTTCACCAGGGAAGAGAAATCTTAAATCAGTGGGCATAGATCTAAGGTGAGAGGGGAAAGATTTAAAAGGACACCTGTGAGGGTGGTGGCTGTATGGAGCAGGTTGCCGGATAATATGGAGGAGATGGGTATCATTACACCATTTAAAAGACATCTCGACTGGTATGTGGATTGGAATGGTTAGGAGGGATATAGGCTGAATGCAAGCAAATGCAGCTTCAGTCAGCATGGGCAAGTAAGGCCAAATGGCCTGTTGCTGTGATGTGAAAATCTATCATCCTGTTCTAATTGGAAGACTTTGGTCCAAGAACAGCCTGCCTCTCCCTAATAAGCAAACAGATTCACAGTGTTCAGAGTCTCCGGGGCTCTTCCTGAACACATCACTAATACCTGAGGCCTGAAACAAGTGAAAATCCTGACCAGATTCAATCTCCATGCTAACTGGCATCGAGCAAGGCTGTGTCATCACCCTAGACATTTCTCACTCCTTCCCACCTGACCCTCCTCCCCCTTCCCCCCACCCCGCAACTAGCTTCCCACTGAGCTAACTTATGAAACGAACGGGAAGAAATATAATTGGCCCTCCAGAACTAAGGTCACCCCATCCTCCATCAGCCAGGAGCACATTTGGAAACTGACCTGCAGGTCAGCATGGAAAGTATGTTTTTACATTCAACAATAATATAAGATTACATATCATAGAGGCAGGTTAGTTGTTCATTGGTAGAGGAGACCAGAATGAGGGGATTCAGGGAAGTAGATTTAGGATGGAGATAAGGAGGAACTGATTTTCGCAGAGGGTGGTGAATCTGTGGAATTTGCTGCCCATTGGAGCAGTGGAGGCGGCCTCGGTAAATACATTGAAAATAAGGTTGGATAGATTTTTACATAGTTGGGAAATTAAGGAACATGGGGAAAATATGGAGATGAGCCAATCATCAGATCATTGAATGGCAGAGCAGGCTTGTTGGGCCGGATGGACGACTCCTGCTTCTAGTTCTTATGCTCTTAACAATAGTCCTCTGCAAACATGTCCCTGCAAAACAAATTATACAAAGACCCTTCTACAACAGGCTGAGGGGTGCTGGTGACTTGTGGTCAAAGGCTTCAGCTAAGGTGGCCATTTCAAACATACCAAAACAGAGGACATGCAGTGTGAGTGTCAGAAACACTCTCTCGGGGAGGGTGGAGGGGGGCACAGCCATTACACTTCCCCCTCATCGCACATGCATGCAAGAAGAAACATAGTCGCGCACGCTGCATTTAACGGTTAAGTGTCTTTTCTGCCAATTAATTTGTCCTCCATTTGGGGGTGTCGGGCTCAAGGTGGTGTTGGATGGAGGACAGAAGGCTCAAAAGCTGGACTGTCTGGCCTAAAACCCTAGGCCTCACACAAGCTGCAGGGTGCTGGAGACTGGCTCATGGGAACTGGGATTCCAGAGGATGCCGAGGGCATGGAGGGCTCTGGGTGCTGAAGGCTTCCTCACTGAGTTTGGATCTGGTGGTCAGGTTGCTGATGGTTTGAAGTGAACTGGAGGCTGCAGAGGCTGTGGGAGCCCTGGAGGTGACTCCATGAACATTTGGTGACTCTGAGGAGACTCTTTTGCTTCTCTTTTGCCACCGGGCAATGCTCGTGGTGAATCTTTGTCTGCCTTATGGCAGACAAGGCAATTTTGTGTAATATTGCATCCTGTTTTATTACATGATAATAAATTGAATCTGATCTGATCTGCAAACATATAAAGTAAATTACCACAATATGCCAAGATAGAAACAAAGATAATAAAAATAAACAGATGGATAAATATTCACAGTTACTCACAAACAAGAAAGTCTGCGGATGCTGGATAATTAGAACAGTCCACAAAAGAGCTGGAGGAACTCATCAGGTCACACACCATCGGTGGAAAACAAGAGGCAGTCGACAATTTGGGCCCGAGCCCTCCTCTGGAATCTTCATGGAAAATTCACAGTTGCAGTTCGAGCAAGAAAACAAGTGTCGTTTCAGTAGGGCAGACAGGTGTTTGTGGCATCTGAATCGTTTAATTTAAAAAAAATTATTTATGACAAGGTGGAAACTGATACCAGCCGTTGAAACTCGTTCCACCCAATTAGCCCTCCCACCCATTTCCACCTATAACCTCTTGCCTGGGGGCCTGTGCTTCTCTCCTTGCCCCTCCCTCACCATTTTATTCTGGCACCTGTCTGCTTTTTGTTCATATCTTGATGAAGGGCTCAAGCCCAAAACGTTGGTTATGTCTCTTTATTTTTGCTACCTAAAGAACCTGATGTGACTTACTGAGTTTCTCCAGCATTTTCGTGTAACCCACAACCCTGTACTTTTTTTTTTAGGAGGGTGGGAGGAAACCGGGGTACCCAGGTGAAAACCCACGCAGGTCAGGGGGAAGAACGCACAAATTCCTTACAGAAAGTGCTGGATTCCAACTCATGTCACTGGGGTTGTAATAGCATTGTTCTAGCTGTGTCGCCCAGTGGTCAGGGTTGGAGACTGGGTAGTTTGAGGGGGTTCAGACTGTGGATAAAAACTGTTATTGATCCATGTAGTGCTGAACTTCAGGTGACTGTACCTCTTCCCGAAGTTAACAGCGAGAAGCAGTGCATTTGCCATCCCTACTGATATTAATTCACATTGGAAGCATACGAGATTACAGATGCCGGAATCTGGAGCTGCAGGAACTCAGCAGGTTGAGCAACATCAATGGGAGAAAAAGAACTGTCCACCGTTCTGGTCAGAACCCTTCATCCAGACTGAGAGTGCAGAGACAAGGTAGCCATATAATGTATGCCCAATCCTTTCCATTCCCCTTCTGCACTCTCAGTCTTATACAAAGTTCCCCTATTTCAATGCACCATAATGTTTGGCACATTTGGCTTCACAGGTGTTTGTGTGTACTCAAGCATGTTTAATTGCTTAATTGATGCAGGTGTAAGAGAACTAGGCTTACCTCGAAGTTTTTGATCACCTTTGGAGTTCATAGTTGCCATTTTTCAACACGAGGACCAAACTTGTGCCAATGAACGTCAAAGAAGTCATTAAGAGGCTGAAAAGCAAGAATAAAACAGCTCAAACCTTCAGGTTCATGCATGAACAGAGGCTACACTACAAGATGCAAACCACGAGTTGGCCATAGAAACAGAATGACTAGATTACAGTTTGCCAAAAAGAGCCTGCTGAAGTCTGGAGAAAGGTCTTGTGGACAGATAAGCCAAGATTGACCTGTATCAGACTGATGGCAAGAGCAAAATGTGGAGGCATAAAGGAATTGCCCAAGATCCAAAGCACACCACTTCATCTGTGAAACATCTGTGGTGGGGGTATTATGGCCTGGGCATGTACAGCTGCCACAGGTACTGACACACTTATCTTGATTGATGATTTAACTGCTGTTGGCAGTAGCAAAATGAAATCTGAGGTGTATAGAAACATCTTATCTGCTCAAGTTTGAGCATATGCCTTCAAACTAATTGGAACAACGCTTCATCCTATAATAAGACAACGACCCCAAACATACTGCTACAGCAAAAAATGAGTTTTTTAAAGCTAAAAATGAAAAATTCTTGAATGGCCAAGTCAGTCACCCGATCTAAATCCAACTGCGTATCCGGAAACCCATCTGCTGAAATTCTCGAATATCCGAAAACTTTTTCGGCTGAGACATGATGTCGCAATTTGAAAAAAGTGTTGAGAATGGCTGGTCTAAATGACCGCATTATACTTCAATGCAGAAAAAGAGATAAATAATCTAAATATATATATATAAATAAATATTCATAGTTGCAGTTAGTGGAAATAAACCAGAGAATCAGAATATAGGTGCAAGGGAAGGCCATTCTGCCTTTGATCATTCAATATGATCACATGACCTCAGAAAATGTTTCAATAATGCACAGATATTTTGGTGGTTCTGGAGTAGCTATGGTTAAGGGTAGGGTAGTATAGGGAGGTTCAAGAGCTTGATAACTGTTGGGGTGGGGAGGGAGGAAGGCATCAGTGAGAAGAGATAGTGGGAACTGTGCTTAATTTGGTTCATTGATTTGAGGCAGGAAGTGATCTAACTGCATCTGGAGCTTGGGTCGCTGATGGCTTGGACTGCAGGAGGCTGTGGGAGCACTGGAGGCGAATCCATGGACATTCAGTGTCTCTGGGGGGGGACTCTCTTTTGCTTCTCTTTCTCTGGCTGTAAGGGGCACTGGGCAATTTCTCCTGATGGCAAGTCTTTGTCTGCCTTACAATAGACTAAAGGAAAATTTGTGTAATATAATTTTCTGTTTTAATTACATGACAATAAATAATCTTGAAACTTGAACTAGGCACATTTAGAGGCTGTTCATTGCATATAAAATGCTGGCTGTGTTCAGAGTCAAAAGCAAGGCAATTAACTGGGATAAAGCTGTGCCTCAGCAGCAGAAGGACATTCTGTTGCCTGACACCTTAAGGTGTTCCCAGGGCTTCCCTGAAGACCTGCTGGGTGATCTTTCTCTCTGTCACCTGCCAATGGCTCAACCATGATAAGTGATCAGGCAAAGAGGTCAGACAGAGGTGAAAAAGGACTGAGATTTGTTCCTGGCTGCGTTTATTTCCAACCTTTTTTCACATAATACACAAAAACCAAGGAGATGATTGTGGACTTCAGGAAGAAATCAGAAGAACATGAACCAGTCCTCATCAAGGGGTCAGCAGTGAAGAGGGCCAAGAACTTCAAATTCTTGGGTGTCAGCATTTGAGGATCTGTCCTGAAGCCTCCATGTTGATTCAATCACAAAGAAGGCTCGTCAACAGCTATATCTTTACTTTGTAAGTAGTTTGAGGAGATTCTGTTTGACACCAAAGACTCTCGTAAACTTCTTCAGGTGTACCGTGGAGACCATTCTGGTTGCATCACTGTCTGGTAAGGAGGTGCCAATGCTCAGGACAAGAAAAAACACTGTAGGGTTGTTAACGGCCTGTGACATCATGGGTACCAGACTTCACTACATTGAGGACATCTACAAAAGATGGTGTCTTAAGAAAGCAGCCTCTATCCTCAAGAACCCCCAACACCCAGGCCATGCCCTTTTCTCTCTGCTACCATCGGTAAAAAGGTACAGGAGCATGAAGACGAGCACTTAGGGAATACAGCACGGTTGCAGGCTCTGGGCTGTAACAGTGTGCGCTAACTGCTACCCTAACCGCGCTGCCCCGTTTTCTCCCCTCATTGTTATCATGTTCCCCCCTCGATTCCACCTCTCTTCTACACAGTCAAGGCGATATACATTAGCTGACCAACTTGTGCCTTTTCAGGATGAAATTGAAGCACCTGGAGAAAATGCAACAGGAACTGAGGCATGGCAAACTCCATACAGACTGTCGGTCTGTGGAGCCATGGGTCAACGGGTCCACAAGCTGTGCAATGGGTCCTAAGGGCCTTGCTTCATATGGGACTTAATTTATAGTGGTGTTTGTGGTAGTGGTATTAACAGTTTCAAAATCCTCACTGATGTATTTTCACGAATTAATCAAATAACGATGATCTGAGAAGAGAGAAACATGAGTTGGAGACTTTTCATCAGAACTGGGTAAAATTGGAAATGAGGAAGTAAGTAAGTGAGGACCGACACAAGCTGCTGGTGTATTGCGGTCCAAGGCCTCACGTCAATCTGCATACTACTGGAGACTGGCTCATGGGAACCAGCTATCGGAATTGGAATTAAAGAGTTCTGAGGGCATGAAGGTCTCCTGAAGGATGTTCAGGCACTGAAGGCTTCCTGATCGCGTCAGAGACGGGATCTTGAGCTTGGGTTGCTGATGGTTTGAACTGGAGTCTGTGCGGCTGCAGAGGCTGCAAGAGTACTGGAGATTAATCCACAGACACTTGGTGACTCGCTTTTGCTTCTCTTTCTCTTAATGATAGGGGCGTTGGGCAACTCAAAACGCGGCAGGCAAAAATGATCATTTCTCCTGTACCACATTTTTTGCATTGTTACGAGACAATAAAAGAAATCTTGAATGGCCAGTCAATATTCCTTTGTTTTAAATGCATTTACAATACAGCCATTGAAACCCATTACACTTAATTACACCCAATTAGACTTAATTAATCTGACAACCCCTTTTGGAACATGGGAGGAAACCCAAGCACCTGGAGAAAACCCATGCAGGTGACTGTGTGCTCAGCTCACTCCTGTTCACGTTACTGACCCCCAACAACTGCATTACCAGATCCAGCTGCAACAGTGTCATCAAGTTTTCAGATGACACAACCGTAGTCGGCCTCATCAGCCACAACGATGAGTCGCACTACAGAGAAGAGGTGGAAAATCTCATGACATGGTGCGAGAATAACAACCTGACTCTCAATGTGGACAAGATGAAGGAGATGACTGTAGACTTCAGGAGGACCAGGAATGACCACCATCCACTACATATCCAACATCTGTGTAGTAGGGAGAGAGTGGAGAGCACCAAGTTCCTTGGACTTCACTTAACTAGTGACCTATCACGGACACCCAGCATCTCCTCGCTTGTCAGGAAACCGCAACAGTGACTGCACTTCCTGAGAAGAATGAAGTGGGCAAGGCGACCGGCCACCATTATGTCACTCTTCTATAGGAGCTCTATTGAGAGCGTCCTGGCCGGCTGCATCACAGTGTGCTATGGTTGCTACAGAGTAATGGATTGGAGGTCAATCCACAGGACCATAAGAATGGCAGAGAAGATCACTGGAATTTCCCTCCCCCACATCGAGGTGATCTACCGGGATCAGTCTAAAGAGGGCTACAAAATCATTGAGGATCCCTTTGCTGAGGAACAGCTTCTTCCCACGAGCAGTGAGAATGCTGAACGCCCAAAGAACTGCTCACACTAACCATCCGAGACTCTCATAAGTACAAAACAATGTTTATTTATGTGTATACATTAATATTTGTTCTGCATATGTAATTGTTTGTCCATAGATGTGTTGTGTCTGGTTGTGTGTCTGCGTGTTTGGCACCGAGGACCAGAGAAGGCTGTTTCGTCAGGTAGTACTTGTACACTCAGTTTTCTTCAGGCTGACTTCCAGGCCAAACATTTTGGCAGTTTCCGCAAAGCAGGACTTCAAGCGCTGAAGAGCTGGCTCTGAATGGGCAACTAAAGCGGCATCATCTGCAAAGAGTAGTTCACGGACAAGTTTCTCTTGTGTCTTGGTGTGAGCTTGCAGGCGCCTCAGATTGAAGAGACTGCCATCCGTGCGGTACCGGATGTAAACAGCGTCTTCATTGTTGGGGTCTTTCATGGCTTGGTTCAGCATCATGCTGAAGAAGATTGAAAAGAGGATTGGTGCCAGAACACAGCCTTGCTTCACGCCATTGTTAATGGAGAAGGGTTCAGAGAGCTCATTGCTGTATCTGACCCGACCTTGTTGGTTTTCGTGCAGTTGGATAATCATGTTGAGGAACTTTGGGGGACATCCGATGCGCTCTAGTATTTGCCAAAGCCCTTTCCTGCTCACGGTGTCGAAGGCTTTGGTGAGGTCAACAAAGGTTCGGCTCCGAATCATGGGTCCTCTACCGGCACCACCTACGGCTCCTAGAACGCTTCCACCAGCGTTGTCTCCGCTCCATCCTCAACATCCATTGGAGCGCTTACACCCCTAACGTCGAAGTACTCGAGATGGCAGAGGTCGACAGCATCGAGTCCACGCTTATGAAGATCCAGCTGCGCTGGATAGGTCACGTCTCCAGAATGGAGGACCATCGCCTTCCCAAGATCGTATTATATGGCGAGCTCTCCACTGGCCACCGTGACAGAGGTGCACCAAAGAAAAGGTACAAGGACTGCCTAAAGAAATCTCTTGGTGCCTGCCACATTGACCACCGCCAGTGGGCTGATAACGCCTCAAACCGTGCATCTTGGCGCCTCACAGTTTGGCGGGCAGCAACCTCCTTTGAAGAAGACCGCAGAGCCCACCTCACTGACAAAAGGCAAAGGAGGAAAAACCCAACACCCAACCCCAACCAACCAATTTTCCCTTGCAACCGCTGCAATCGTGTCTGCCTGTCCCGCATCGGACTTGTCAGCCACAAGCGAGCCTGCAGCTGACGTGGACTTTTTACCCCCTCCATAAATCTTCGTCCGCGAAGCCAAGCCAAAGACAAAGACTTGTACACTCAGATGACAATAAACTTGACTTGTCTTGAGAGAGAATGTAGAAACTTCTTACAGACGGTGCCGGATTTGAAGCCTGGTCACTGATGCTGCGATGGCATTGCGCTAACCGCTACTCTAACCGATCCCAAAATGTTGACTGTCTATTTCTCTCCACGGATGCTGCCTGACCCGCTGAGCCCCTCCAGCTTCCATTTGCTCACGTACTATTGCGCAGCAGAGAAAAATTGATGATGGCCTAAGGAAAACAGTGGTGACCAGGCTGGAAGGCTGTGATGCACCTCATCAGGAAATAAAGTCCTGTTCCTCAAGTCAACGTACAACTTGGTCAGAAGGGTGAAAGATGCTAAGAGCAAGAATGTCAAATGAACCACGAGATGGGGTGAATTATTAAAAACATAAGTGCATGGGTTTCCTCTGGGTACTCCGGTTTCCTCCCACCCTTCAAAAACATAAGATTGTAGGTTAATTGGTGTATTTTGGCGGTATGGGCTCATGGGCTGGAAGGCCCTTCCAGTCCTGTGGGGTCGAAATTTAAATTTGAATTATTACATTCATTCAAGACGAACACGCAGCACAATGAGCTTGACTATTCAACAGATGGCAGATGAGTATTGGATGTACATCAGGAGACAGTCTTGCCTACAGGTTGCGGTCTCAGCTCTTTGTAGATTCATTCCCCAGCTCCCTGCCACCCAGTCCCTTCACTTTGAGTCACTTCTTCCACAAGAACCCCACTGAGATTCATTGATATTTAAACAGTCATCCTCAGAACTCGGAAATGACTCACATTCTCATCAGTGAAAGGCAGGACAGCCCACACACAAGCAGACAAACAGTAAACACTTTGCTGGATTTGTTCAGTACACCACAGCCCTATCATTTCCAGGATCTTATGTCAGCCACTGTTAGTTGCATCGGTTGGGAAGGTGTGTTTAATTGCAAAAAAAAAGTCCATCCAGCAGATCTTTCACGGGGAAAAGTTTTGAGAATGTCTGTCAATGGCTGGGAGCCTCGTCCCTTGAAATCAATGATTTTTTTCAGTAAAGTTATTTCTAACTAACTCTTCAGGACTCGAGTGGAAATTCTGCAATCACCTGCCAAGCTGCAACCCTCTCCCAGCGAGCTGTCATGGAACTCAGCTCATCTCTGGCCTGTTTGCCATAATAAGAGTTCTGTGCCTTGAAGGGAATGGGACCTTGCAATCTGAAAGGTCAACCCCTTTCTTGAGAGCTTGTCATTATTTTGTCTCTTTATCTCATGTTAGCAAGGGACAACTCAATGGGAAAGCAAGGGATGCCACTGCCTCACAGCACCAGTGAGCCCTGGTTCTACTCTAACTTCCAGCGCTGTGTCCTCTGTTCAACCACATGGATATACCCCTTCAGGTACTCCTCAAAGATGAGCTGGCTCTTGCAGTAATGGCTGCCATAAATTAGCCCCAGTGTGGTGAGAGAATTAGGGCCAATTAATGGGTGAGTGTTAGAGAGAAATAAGTGGGGGCATGGGAGTGACAGATTTACCCTGGAAATTTGATGGGCTGAATGTACTTTGTCAAAATGGCAGCACTGCCAAAGCTGTAGTAACAGCAGCTGGAGTGGACCTTTGGAGAGAGGGGAGCAGAGTCACAGCTCTCCCGCAGGGTCAACCCTCCAAGTCCGTCTGCCATCAGATCTGAACAGAGTTTTAACGGCCTGTAAGTGGAGCCGATGGTGGTTTTATTAGAAAATACTGCAATCGTGGGGTCTGTACCCAAGATGACGGCACCTATGATCGGCAGTAGCCACAAGGGATTACAGACTCCGGGGAAGCAGAGGACTGGTGCAGGGCTCCAGAAAACGAGGAGACCACCCCCTCCCCCCCCCCCCCACCCAACTGGTTGAGAAGGAGAAGCAGAGGAAATGACACACAGGATGGTGACCACATTAGCAGCCCAGTGAGGGGCTCTGAGGCTGAAGAACACACAGGCAGCAGGCTGTTGGTGACTCGAGGTGAGAAACTCATGCAGGCTGTGGGCTGCTTCTGACTGCGGTCGAGAGATTTAGTCATTTAAATTTAGACATGCATGCAGCACGGTAACAGGTCATTTCAGTCCATGAACCTCTGTTGCCCTATTACACTTGACCAGTGGGAGGAGCTCCCCGGGGAAAACCCACACAGATAGCGCAGGTTTTGAACCCGGTCCCAATCACTGGGGTTGTAACAGCATTGCACAAACTACTTCACTAACCATGCTCTCCCTACTGGACGACGAACTGCTGGAGCCTGGCTCAAGATTGGCTAAAGGGATACCAGGTATCAGAACTGGGATGCGAGAGGGTGCCGAGGGCGCTGAAGTGTTGGAGGTTCGGATCTGGAGCTTGGGCTGCTGATGGTTTGAATTGGATTCTGTGTGGCTGCAGGAGCTGCTGGAGTGCTGGAGGAGAATCCACTGAGACTCGGTGACTCTGAGGTGTTTCTTTCTTGCTTCTTTTTCTCTGACTGTAAGAGGCACTTCAGGCAATTTCTGGCAAACCTTGTCTGCCGAAAAAGAAATTTTGTGCAGTACAGGGAGTCCCCGGGTTATAAACAAAATCCGTTCCTACGTCTGTCTTTAAGTTGAATTTGTAGATGTCGAAACAGGTAAATACAGTTCCTATTTAGCATCAGTCAAATGTTTATCTTTGTACTGTAAAAAAAATTAAATAAAAAGTTCTTAAAACGGAATAAAAAAGAAAAATGATCACGATTCAAAGTTAACACACTCTCGTTCCACTGATGTCTTGCATACTGGAAGGGGCATTTGTGAGGTACGAATTGGGGGCACAATTTGATCGTAAGTACGAGTTGTCCATAAGCTGGACATTTGTAATCAAAGGACTCCCTGTATTGCATGGTCTTTATTACATAACAATAACTTGAATCTTTAATTTTGAATCAGAGAGAAAAAGGTGAAAATTAACACTTTAAAGTTACAGCATGGTCTACAATTATTTGCTCTCATTTCCTGTTTAAAATGAGAGCTGTCGTGATTGTAGAAGGTGGGAGGTATCACCTTGCTCTTATTTAACAGAACACTTACTGACCCTAACCCCCAGCATCAGGCTCCTTGCCCTCATCTTAACCCTGTGCATCACTGCTCCCCCAACTCTCGTCTGAGAACTGGACTTACACCTTTCATGCAAACCCAGTTAGGGGCGAATAATGGCGTCTAGGTGTGCAAAAAACAACGGAGAAGTGAATCAGATGAATGGGGGGGGTGGATACACACATAATTATCCATCCATTTTCACGCTCCCACCTTAACTCACAGGATAATACCTAAAGGCAGAAGGAACAAAGGACATCCTTTCTCTTTGAATTGCACTTGCACTATCCTGTATTTTAGTGGAGAGAAGGGTGGCCACAATAAAGTTGAGGACGTGCCTCAATCAGCTGTGAAGCAGCATATAGTACATGTATATATGAATGTACATCTGACAGCAATAGCCTTGGGGTAAAGCATTGGAGGGAGAACTCTTAAAGGGGAAACAACTCTCATTTTAAACAGTAAATAGGCTCTTTCAGATGGCCTGAACACCCTCTTGTAAAGCCGCATAATCTACCCCCTTTGCTGTAAAGACGTACTCATCTGAATGGGCAGGTGACTCCAAGGTGCCGATGCCAACTCTCCTCTGGGAGGGATAATCGCTCCGCCGACCCACCTGAACATGAAGCTGCTGTAAGCGGCTGCCTGACAGCACCACCCTGCCCCGCTCCCTGACAGCCTCTGTCCTGCTGCCTGATAGTCCCCCACCTCGCTGCCTGACAGCCTCTGCCCCACTGGGGAGGGGAGGTCAGTGAGAGCCGACGGGGCAGGGGCAACCATCAGAGGACGTCAGGGCAGGGGCGGCTGTTGGGGCAGGGGTGGCCAGCTAGGGACAGCTGGTGTGGGCTGTCACAGCCTGGCTGGCTGCTCCTGCACTGAGGCTCAAAACGCGGCAGAGCAATGGCCTTCTTCCATACCCATAATCCCCCACACAGCTGGAACTGTTGTGGGAATTATGGGTAGGGAAAACGGCCATTGCTATGCTGCATATTTATGTCGGATGGCGCTGTGGCACCAGTTGCCCCGCTTCCATCAGATCCGGAGGTGCCACGAGGCACCTCTGGATTTGAATAGGCTCTTTCAGGTGTACCAGTTAACACTGCAGCAGCCTTTTAGGGCTGCCACCTGAATGGTGCGTTTGCAGTTTTAAATCTGCTCCTGTCACCGGCCTCAAGGCAGAGGGCCACCTGAAAGGGCCTAATAAGAGCAAATAGCACTTGGCAACAAAGATTTTGCTCTTGAACACTTTTAGGTGTATTTTATGGACTTTGGGTAGCTGATCATGAAAATCACCTTAAAAATTTCCTGTCATATTTTTTTTAGATATAACCTATTTTTGTGATTTCCTGTCACTCTTAAGTCTAATTCAAGCTTCCAAAACCATAAAGTGCATCATGTAATTGAAAATTATTTTTCTGCATTTGGACTTGGACGTCTTCCCAGCTGATTTTGGTGCAGTCAGTGACGAACACGGTGAAATGACTCACTAGGACATTGCGACCGTGGAAAAGCGGTATCAGGGCAACTGGAATCCATCAATGCTGGACTCTGACACAAGAGGCATCAGATGCTGAGTAAAAATGAAAATCAGCGGAAAAGCATTGAACTAATGCAATGTGTCAGCTTCATTATGTAATTAAACATGTTAAATTCAATATAAGGTAATTTAATGTTTCTTCAACATGATACATCAAACCTGAAATGATCTTTATGTTTATATTTTTGTCTATCATATTCCCCAATTTTTTTTCAGGAAGCAAACCTTTTGTAAAGATTTGTTCTCCAGTGTAATTGCAGAACTTCCTATGACTTTCAAATGTGCAAGTACTGGAATTTCCCTCCCTAAATCGCTCTTTCTCTGTCTTTTGTGGCGCATTCCCTCGTGCACAACTTTCTCACATGAGGCTCAGTGAAGTGTGCGAAGGTTTTGCTGTTGTTTTCATTAAAGAATCTGAGGATGATTTAATTTTTCCTCAGAGTTCATATTCTTAGCACAGCAGGACAAAAATGCACTGCTGCTACAGGAAAGGTTGATCTTGGAAATTTAATTCTAATCCCTCCCACACTCCGCCCACCTTATTGGAGTGTGAGTTCGAGCTTTGGAGCTACAACTACAGGGATTAACTCATGCTTTATGAATCTTCTGTAAAAGAGAAATAAAGCCCATGGAGTGTACAAAGATGAGATTTTGCTCTCTCCCTTGTGACTTCCCACCAACTGTTCAGATTGAACTAAGTTTTTGATCAGGCTACGATTCTATCTGCCCATTTAGCATGCAAAATACACAATGAATATGTCCATAATTATAAATATAGAAAATGTGTTTCTTGTTATTAATTATTTGATACAAGTTATAGTTATTGAGGTACATAGTGCACAAAGAGGCTATTCAGCTCACTGTGTCTGGCCAACCATCAAGCTCCCATCCTTATTTAATTTCCTGGGAGTCGATGTTTCAGAAGACCTCTCCTGGAGTCAAGATATTGGGACAACCTTAAAGACGGCCTGTTATTTCTGAAGAGCCTGAGAAGACTGGGCATGTCATCAAATACTCCATCAAACTTCTACAGGTTCCCTGTCAGAAAAATTTTAAGAATTAAAATTTAATTTGCAACATGGTAGAAGCAAATTCCAGCCAATTAGCCTACCAATCCCATTATATTCCTGAAGAGTGGGAGGAAAATAATTTTTTAAAAATAGGAGGGGAATGGAGAGATATGGTCGGGGTACAGGTCAATGAGACTAGGTAGAATAATGGTTTGGCACATATTAGAAGGGCTGAAGGTTATTTTTCAGTCCTGTAGTGTTCTATGGTTCCAGTGTTCCCATCCTGTTGCCTGCAGAGACTGGAGGGCTAGAGTTACAAGGAGAGGTTTGATAAGCTGGGTCTTTATTCCCTCGAGCAGGGGAGGCTGAGGATTGACCTGATAGAGGTTTATAAAAGTCGTAAGGGGCATGGATAATTTATTTTTCTCAGGGTAGACAATTCTAAAGAGTTAAATGAGTGGGGGAGAGAGATGTAAGAGGGAACTGAGGAGCAATTTTTTCACACAGAAGGTGGTCTGCATCTGGAATGAGCTGCTAGACCATTGAAGTAGGCACAGTTTACATTTGGACAGATATATGGATAGGAAGGGTTTCAAAAGATACAGACCAAATGCAGACAAATGTGACTATCCTAGGATATCAACATGGACTAGTTGGGCCTGTTCCATGCTGTGTGACTCTAAGCAATTACAACAACCTGCATTTATAGAACACCTCCAACAATGAATCATCACATGAGTGATTAACTGCAAAGGGATGTTAGGGTAGGCACGTGAAAGCTTGGTTAAAGACAGTATTTTAAAGATGGAGACTATTGGGGAGAAATTTCCCTTTGGACAGTCCTGAATCATGCATCAAAACACAGAAATGCTGGAGGAACTCAGCCGGCCTCGCAGCGTCCACAGGAGGTAAAGATGTTTTGGGCTGCTTGCGCCCTTCTGCAAGGTTTGAATGAAAAAAGGCAGGCATCTGAATTTAAGGCTGGGGAATGAAAGGGGGAAGAATGGGAGGGGGAGGCTTCCAGACCAACAGACAAAAGGGGTTAATTGGATCTGATAAAGGAGAGGTGAGAATTTATTATGGCTCTGTAAAAGGAGTCAGAGGGAAAAGGGGAGTGAGGGAAGTAGACAGGGGAAGATGATGATAAGGGAAGTAGTTTAACAGAAAATGAGAAGTCAATGTTCATGCCATCCAATTGAAGGGTGCTCAGATGGAAGATGAGATGTTGTTCCTTCAATTTATGGGTGGTCTCAGTCTGGCAGTGCATGAGACCATGGACAGACATGTCAGCAAGGTAATGGGATGGAGAATTAAAATGGGTGGCCATTGGGAGATCTACTCTACTGCAGTGGACAGAGCCGAGGTGCTCAATGAAGCGATCTCCCAGTCTGATTCCAGACTCTCTGATGTAGAGGGAGCACCGGATGCAGCAGATGACCCTTGCAGATTCACAAGTGAAGTGTTGCCTCACCTGTAAGAATTGTTTGGAGCCCGAATGGCACTGAGGGAGGAGGTATGGGCGCAAGTGGAGCAAGCGTGGGTGCCAAGGGGGCGATTGGTGGGAAGGGAGGAGTGGACAAGGGAGTCATGGAGGGAGAAGTCCCTGCGGAAGGCAGAGAGGGGGAGGAGTAGGGAAGCTGTGAATGGTAGTGGGATCACGCAGTAGGTGGCGGAAATGGCGGAGGAGGATCTGCTGGACGCGGAGGCTGGTGGGGTGGTAGGTGAAATCCTGTCGATGTGAGTGGAGGCAGAGGGGGCCAGGGCAGATGAGCGGATAATGGAGGATATGCAGGTGAGTGCTGAGTTGTAAGGGGAATCCACATTGTGGATACTCCTCAACTCCATACATTCTCTGGTTTCAGCCACGAGTTATCACCCCCATTTATTTGTGAGCCATCTTTCCCCATCCCCTGACAAGGGACAATCTAATAGTCAAAGGGTGATGTGGCATGACTGCATGAAGACCATTTTCTAGCATAATGAACCGTACATTAATGTCACACAGTGTGATGAGTTGCAGTACAGTGATTCCACTAAATATAGAGGCAGATCCGCAGCTCTGCCTGATTCCCTAAGTGAATGCAGATCAGCAAACTTGTCACCCCAGGAGAATGGAGTTTAATAGGCTGGCCTGAGTACAGTTTGCAGCCACGTCGAGGTCATCCTTGCTTTGTTTACCAGAAGCTCTGACTTCCCCACAACGTTACAGATAACTGCTTGGGTTTCATCCCTCCAGGAATTGCTGGTGATTGGCATTTCCTGATCTCTGGATCTTTCCTGGAGATCTGTCGCCTGCCTGCTTTGTGCCTGACCAGAAAACAGTTCGGAGACTGGCTGGTTCCGAGCACAACTGGCCACTTTTCACATTTTGGATGGAAGTATTGAACTGTGGAAGGAAAGTCAGCTCTCAGGCCTGTTAAATGTAATCCTACTGACAGATGCATTTCACAACCTGATTCTCTCACAGTTCCAGATACAGTCACGGAGCTGTAACTCACAGACATAAACCAACCCATCTAAAATTCTGGCCCTGTGCCTGCATTTGGTTAATAGCCTTCCAAATCCTTCCGATCCATTGAACGTCACAATTATGCTTGCTTCTATATTTTCCTCTGGTAGCTCATTCCAGATATAGACCACCCTCTGAGTGAAAAAGCTGCCTCTCATGTCCTGCTTAAATCCCCGGCCCACTTGTTCCCCTCCTCCCACTCCAGTCTCCCCAACACCCTTTCTCGTGCCCTCCCTCCCATATCCACATGACATCCTGCCTGTAGACGTACTCCTCCCTTTGCCCCTCCTCCCTGCCATTTTATTCAGGCGCCTGCCTACATATTGACCATACCGTGATGAAGGGCTCAGGCCCAAAATGTCCATCATATCTTTAACTTTACAATGTCAAGTATGCTCTGTGGTCCGCTGAGTTTCACCAGCATTGTGGTTTCCTCCTTGAATCACTCCTCCCTCACCGTAAACCCTCTTCTCCTGGTATCGCCTGCCCTGGGGACAAAAACTGGTGAGCATTCACTTTATCTGTGCCCTTCATGATTTTATAAAACTCCATAAGTTCACCCCTCTGCCTCCCATGCTTCTAGGAATAAAGATCAATCAACTTAACCTTACCCGAATACACAAGCTCTCTGTCTTGACAAGATTTTGATGAATCTTCTCTGCACCCCTCCCAACTTTGTGATATTCTTCTTCGGTCAACCAGAACAGCACACACTCTGGCCATCACCATGCACAGTTATATTCTATTCATGCAACAGTTATTTAGGGGCATGGCATTATAGAGGCATGGAGATACAACACAGAATAGGCAATTCAGCCTATCTCACTGACTGTTAACTAATCCCATTCCCATTGATTTACCCCAAGATTCTACCACTCACACACTCGGTGTCATTTACAGTGGCCAATTAGTAAAAACACTGAAATGCTGGAGGAACTCAGCAGGAGGTAAAGATAGATAACCAAGCAAAAAGCAGACAGGTAGCCTGAACAAAAATGCAGTGGAGGGGAGGAGGCAAGGGGGAGGAGCACAGGCCGACTGCTAAGAGGCCACAGGTGGACATGGATAGGAGGACAGGAGAGAAAAGCTGCTCAGGCAGAGGGTGACAAACATTTGAAAAAAATGCACATTCTGATAAATGGGATATTTATGGAGGTAAGATTGGATCGATTAGGACTTTGCAAGAGAGTTCATAAAATCTGATTCATTTGAAACACAGTAAATCACAGAATTCAGCCCAAAATTTTCAATCTCTAAAAAGCTAACACCAAAAAAATCCCTCTTGATTATTTTTTCCAGCTTGCAGCTTTTCCTTAACAGAACACTTTTTCTTCATTTGCAGCCAAATCCCTCTTCACATCAATCTTCCACCAGATTACCCAGTGCTTCCTGCCTTAGCTAGGTTTCTGCATCCCAACCTTGTCACTCTCCCCTTCTTTGCCACCAGAATCTCAATGTATCCTGTTTCCTTATAATCTTATCTCTTGTCCCAGTCTTTTTTTTCCCTGTAACCAGTCTTTATGTCTCAATGTTCACATCAGTCTCTATCCCGGCCTTCGATTCTTATCTTCCTGGAGAAGGTTCAGCTCTGTCCTGGTCTTTGCCTGCTTCTTGTGTGTATGTCGACACCTCCACATTGATGGCTTCTTAAAAGAAGCAGGAGAGGTGTTTTTTTAGTGGGTCCAGTGGTGCACCGGTCAGCCTTGCTGCTTCAGAGATCCAGGCACCTTGGCTACAGTCATGTGGAGATCACACATTCTCTCCAATATCACACACTTCACACACTTCTGGAATTCTGGTGGAATTCTTTGGTGCAGGTGAATGGATCAGAAATGTCAGAGGGAAGTTGATCGGCACGCATGGGAGAGAATAAATTATAGTACAGGGAAGTAAGAAGAGGGGAATGGGACTAAAATGGTTAAGCGTGGACCCGATAGGCAGAAGGCTGCTTCAATTTCATTACATCTGAAATATAAGATACATTCTTTAGATGTAGATTTAGATATCAGATTTATTGCCAGAGCACATACAACCCTGAGATTCTTTTTCCTCCAGGTGAGGTAGAATGACCACTTACTGCTGCCCAATGTTCAGTGAAACGCACAATAGAATGGGCCTTACCTTCTGGAATAGTTCATACATCAGCAATGGTGGAATGATGGGGCAGACTCGATGGGCTGATTTGCCTAACTCCACTCCTACATCTTCTGGTCTTAACATCTGCAAGGCAAAGATACACAACTGACCTACTCTCTGAATGCAAACCTCCTATAAATGTCCACTTTTCAGGAAAACCATTAGATCTTAAAGGAACATAATGAACCTTAAGGCAGGTGTTGGTGGATTTAAATCCACAACAATACAGGGAGGAATATGTTTATTGTTCTGGAAGCCCTGTTAGTTTTTGACTGCTACTGTGCCCCCCACCTATAAGGCAGCGAGGATAATGTGTGCTCTGAATTGCCAAAAGCCAGGCTTTCTGAGTGTCAGACGCTCACTGAGGTTTGTGGTTTTCTGAAGATACCATGCTGTCACTGTAACCACTACTAAAATATCTATCAGGCTGCTACTCTCTCTTTTTAGTTGCACAGAAACAAGCCCCCTGCCCATTAGCCCTCTGGCCCACAAGCCCTCTGGCCCACAAGCCCTCTGGCCCACAAGCCCTCTGGCCCACAAGCCCTCTGGCCCACAAGCCCTCTGGCCCACAAGCCCTCTGGCCCACAAGCCCTCTGGCCCACAAGCCCCCGGCCCACAAGCCCCCGGCCCACAAGCCCCCGGCCCACAAGCCCCCGGCCCACAAGCCCCCTGGCCCACAAGCCCCCTGGCCCACAAGCCCCCTGGCCCACAAGCCCCCTGGCCCACTAGCCCCCTGGCCCACTAGCCCCCTGGCCCACTAGCCCCCTGGCCCACTAGCCCCCTGGCCCACTAGCCCCCTGGCCCACAAGCCCCCTGGCCCACAAGCCCCCTGGCCCACAAGCCCCCTGGCCCACAAGCCCCCTGGCCCACTAGCCCTCTGGCCCACTAGCCCTCTGGCCCACAAGCCCTCTGACCCACAAGCCCTCTGGCCCACAAGCCCATGCTGCCCAAGTCCACCCATGTGACCAACTAAGCTACAACCTCTACATGTTTTGGAGGGTGGGAGAAAGCCAGAGTTCCCTGAGGAAACCCACACGCACATTGGAGAATGTTACAATTCCCTATTAGACGGCACTGGCTTTGAAGCTGGGCCACTGACGCTGTAATGGCACTGCGCCAACCATTTTGCTCCACACAGTCAGGCATCAAAAAATTATAACTGAGGGCATTTATCAGTTCACCATTGTTTCAATAAAATGTTATTGGGTCTGTTTAGAGGCTAATATTAAGGCTTGTAATAAAATGGCAACTAGGTTGTCTCATAGCCTTGACTGAGATTCAGTGCTAAAATTGCTGAACTTTGTGCAGCGATACTTGTTTACTGCTTGGTCTTATCTGTTCTGCAAATTTTATTTTGTTTTCAGCATGTGGTAACTTTTGAACCAAGTTGGAGATCTTGGTTCCAAGTACTGTAAGGGATATGGTCACCAAATCGTGGGAAGGATCTCACTGGCCTTGAGCACAAACAAGTTGGTTCCAGGTATCAGAGTTAAGGTTACCAAGAAGGATTCCATTGGAAACTAAAGGAAACTTTCAAGTGATTGGCTAAGTGATTCTATAGTTGTCAACATTGGAGTGTTACAAGGGTCAGATATATTCCACACTTTAAAAAAAACAAATGCTTTAACACTTTCATTTCCTCCTTGTGCACCAAGGCATCTCTGATCTTGATCTCTCTTCCAACAAACATTGTGCTAACTCCTTAACCTTAACCCTTACCCATTCTCTGGTGTGGAGGTGCCAGTGCACAGGACAGAAAAACATGGTGGCCACCAAGGTCAGCTCTCATGAGACCTCCTTGTTGCCATTAATTTTGACGCATTGCCACCCCCCCTCCACCCCTGCCAGATGCCATTTTGTGTAGACACGCCCCTGGGCCGGGGGACCTGCACGGGCTGCTGGTGACTTGCAGTCAGGGGACCCTCACAGGCTGCAGGCTGCTGGAGACTGGCTCATGCGAACCAGTTATCGGAGTCAGGAGTCAAGAGGGTGCTGAGGACAAGAAGGGCTCCCGAAGGGCCCCCGAACGCCCTCGGGCACTGACAGCTTCCCAATCATGTCAGAGGTTTGGATCTGGAGCCTGGGTTGCCGAAGGATTGAACAGGAGTCTGTGCAGCTGCATGCAGGAGGGCTGGAGGCGAATCCACGAACACTCAGTGGCACTGAAGGGATTTTCTTTTGCTTCTCTTTCCCTTGTTCTGTAAGGGCGCCGGGTGACAATAATAGTGACTCTTTGTCTGCCTTATGGCAGGCAGAAGGCAATTTCATGTAATATTATTACATGACAATAAAATAATCTTGAATAATGTTCTTCTCAAACATCTGAGGATATTTAAAAAACTAAATAAGCACAAATTACTGCATCCTATATTTTATTTCTTCCTTCCAAGATTAAAGTATTTCATGATTTCTAATGAGACATTCCAGTTCACCTTCATCATTTTAATGGACCTCAACTTCATTGAGTTAAAATATGTATAATCAGTTCCTAATATTTTCCTTACAATCTTCTGGATTTTTTCTCTCTCTCTGTTCCTCATATTACTTGTCAAACCTCTTCTTTGGCTTGGCTTCGCGGACGAAGATTTATGGAGGGGGTAAAAAGTCCACGTCAGCTGCAGGCTCGTTTGTGGCTGACAAGTCCGATGCGGGACAGGCAGACACGATTGCAGCGGTTGCAAGGGAAAATTGGTTGGTTGGGGTTGGGTGTTGGGTTTTTCCTCCTTTGCCTTTTGTTCGTGAGGTGGGCTCTGCGGTCTTCTTCAAAGGAGGTTGCTGCTCGCCAAACTGTGAGGCGCCAAGATGCACGGTTTGAGGCGTTATCAGCCCACTGGCGGTGGTCAATGTGGCAGGCACCAAGAGATTTCTTTAGGCAGTCCTTGTACCTTTTCTTTGGTGCACCTCTGTCACGGTGGCCAGTGGAGAGCTCGCCATATAACATGATCTTGGGAAGGCGATGGTCCTCCATTCTGGAGACGTGACCCATCCAGCGCAGCTGGATCTTCAGCAGCGTGGACTCGATGCTGTCGACCTCTGCCATCTCGAGTACTTCGACGTTAGGGGTGTAAGCGCTCCAATGGATGTTGAGGATGGAGCGGAGACAACGCTGGTGGAAGCGTTCTAGGAGCCGTAGGTGGTGCCGGTATCCTATATTTTATTTCTTCCTTCCAAGATTAAAGTATTTCATGATTTCTAATGAGACATTCCAGTTCACCTTCATCATTTTAATGGACCTCAACTTCATTGAGTTAAAATATGTATAATCAGTTCCTAATATTTTCCTTACAATCTTCTGGATTTTTTCTCTCTCTCTGTTCCTCATATTACTTGTCAAACCTACTTTTTAAAAAAAATATAATGTACCTAATTCTACAGATTCCAAGATTTTTTCATGATTATTTGTTGAAAAGCTTTCGTTTCTTCCTGGTTCCTCCTTACACATGCCTGCTTAACCTCAGGGGATCCGAAGTAGGCTTTAAAGCAGCCATTTAAGGGGACCATAGAATGGCAGAAACCAGAAAGGATCATATGCATCTCCATACTACAGAACTAGAAGAGTGATGGAGAGGATCACTGGGGTCTTCCTCACCACTCTCCCCCCCCCACATCCCATCGATGAGATTATGGTCTGAAGAGGGTACGCAAAATCATTGAGGACCCCTTCCACCCTGCACACAGCATCTTTCAGCTGCTCCCATCGGGAAAGAGAAACAGGAGGATCAGACTGAGGAACAGTTTTTCCCATGGGCTATGAGAATGCGAAACGACCAAAGGAGCTGCTCACATGACCAACTGAGACTACTATTTATGAAACAATTTGTATATATGTGTATTTGTCCTGCCTATGTATGGCTTGTCTGTATGTGTGTTATGCCTGTTCTTTTTGTAATTCTTTATTTATCGCACTATGAACCATATCAACCAATATACAGATGCATCTCTTTAAATATTCACAATGACATTTTCTCTTTTTCCCTCCCATCCCTCCCTTCCCCTTCCCACTCCCCTCCAAAAACAGTAAATATTGGACATATAAAATACAATAAAACAATATCTTTATACAAAAGGAATACAAACTAAAAAGACGTATCATCTCCTTATTCACATTAAATCTGATCGTGTTTATCTTCTTATCATTTGAGGTGGTGGTGGTCCGAGGCCTGCTCTTTCTGTTATGTTCCATATATGGTTCCCAGGTTTTTTCAAACATTGTAACTTTGTCTTTTAAATTATACGTGATTTTTTCCCCCAATGGGATACATTTAAACTTGGTTATATATTCCGTTAATGTTTATAGTCATATAGTCCAACGTGGCCATCTTGTATCTTTATTTTCACTTCCGCCTCTTCACCACCTCCATCCCCTTTTTTTTCCATTACTGTTCTTTAAGTTTTCCTTTTTAATCTCAATATATGACAAAGCACTTAAGACATGAAATGCCCCAACAATCCCCACAAGCAATAACCCTTTAACCCCAAATGAACCTCCCCTCCTTGGATTGCCCCTTGTCCCTTGACGGCAACCACAACTCCCCTTTCCATTTGGTTTGCGAACTTACTCGCAAGCATCAACCGATTTCGCAGTAACTGTTATCCTCCCCCCCAGCCCCCCCAGAGAACACTATTTTCCTATACCTGTAACAAAGCTCTCTCTCTTTTTGTCCCCCTTCTTCCCCTTCTCTTATCCATCTTAAAATCTTTATATATACATTATCTTTACTTTATATTTTTACCTATTTTTGTATATTTTCTTGCCGGTCTTCCTTCTTGTCACTCCTCCTCCTCTCTTCTCCTGTCCTGCAAATGTTCAGCAAATTCTTGGGCTTTATTTGTGTCCAAGAACAGTCTATTCCGTTCCCCAGGAATGAATACTTTGAGTACTGCTGGATGTCTTAATATAAAGTTATAACCTTTCTTCCATAAGATTGTTTTCGCCGTGTTGAATTCCTTCCTCTTCTTTAAAAGTTCGAAGCTTATGTCTGGGTAAAAAAATATTTTTTGTCCCTTGTATTCCAACAGCTTATTGTCTTCTCTAACCTTCCCTGCTCCAGTATGTTTTCTCTTGTCATATATCTTAGAAGTTTTACCACTATGAATCTCGGATTTTGGTGTGGTGGTGATTTCAGTACTAGTGCTCTATGTGCCCTTTCGATTTCTATCTCTTCATGTGAATCTGTCGTTCTCAGCACCTTCGGGATCCATCCTTTTATAAATTCCTCCATATCTGATCCTTCTTTGCCTTCTTTCAGGCCCACTATTTTTATGTTGTTTCACCTACTGTAGTTTTCCAATACGTCAATTTTTTGTGACAATAAATCTTGTGTCCCTTTAATTTTTTTTTCGCTCTCTTCCAACTTCCCTCATAAATCATTTATCTCCATCTCTACAGCAGCTTCTCGTTCCTCCACATTTTCTACTCTTCCCTATTTCAGTCATGACCAACTCTAAGCTTTGCATCCTGTCTTCAGCTCTTTTCATTTTTCTTTTGATTGAACTAAATTCTAATGATGGCCATTCTTTTAATGACCTCATTTGTTCTTCAAAAAAGGCTTTATCTAAATTTTGTCCTTCTATCTTACCTTCTTCTTTCCTTTGAAATTCTTGGTCTTCTTCCTCCTCCTGTGTCTGTATCTATGTCTGTGTCTTCTTCTTCTTCTCTTCTCTGTATCTGGATATCATCCTTCTCTGGTGAGCTGTTTCTGTATCCTTGCTGGGCCTCCAGCTGCTGTTGGGCCTCCTGCTGCAGGTCGACGCGATGTTGGGCCTCCCGCTGCAGGCCGACCCACTGCTAGGCCCCCTGCTGCAGACCGACCCGCTGCTGGGCCTCCTGCCGCAGGTCGTTCCCCTGCCGGTCGCCCTGTTACCGCTCACCCTCTTCCAACCCCTCATTCTCTTTCTCACCACTCTTCTTTTCTTCTTTCTTGCTTACTTCCCCCAGCTGAACGCCCCGATACTGGGCGTCTCTCAGCTGGCTGCTCCGCAGCTGGCCGCTCCTCAGCTGAGTCCCCCTCCCACCGGCATTAAACTTTTCTTTTACTTGCGCACGTGCAGTTGCGCACCTCTTCTTGGCTCTGAGAGCCATTTCTGAACTCCACTGGTTGGGAGGACACCGCTCCTCTGGGGACTCACCAACACCGGAGATCGGCTGCTCCTCTCCATGGTGGCTCTCTGCTCCGACGTGCCCACCAGTTGGGAGGACACCGCTCCTCTGGGGACTCACCAACACCGGAGATCGGCCGCTCCTCTCCATGGTGGCTCTCTGCTCCGACGTGCAGGTAAGGCCTTCTTCTTTCTTCTCCAGTGATTTTCCTTCTTCCCTTTTCACTGTTTTTCTTACTTTTCTCTTTTGGGTGCCATCTTCTGTCTCTTCTCAGTAACTTTATCTTTCTCTTCCTGTATTTTATGTTAATTGAGCTCTGTTATTTCAAACTTTTTTTTTCTTTTCTCCGGAGAGGGCTGGTTCCATTTGACCAGCCACTACTCCATCACGTGACTCCTGTTATATCTGGTTGTTTTGCAATGAGGATTGGAGAACATTGTTTTATCAGGTTGTACTTGTACAATCAGATGACAAGAAACTTGAACTTGTCGAGGGCCATGAACTGAAATCATACAATATTTTTAATGTTTTTTTTATGTAGATGGTAGGAGAGAAGTACAGAAGAAACCAACTAAACGAGTGCTTCACAGGGAAGGGGGTCCATAAACTTTGAGAAGAGTCCCAAAGGGGCAAAAAAGGTTGTGAATGGCTGCTTTTAAGACCAGAATGCATTTGACTTCAGTCTCACTATTTCTTTAAACATGTTTATTAGTTCATTTGCAACTTCCAATCTATTTTTTGTGATACAACTCCAACTAATCTTTAAAAGTTTAATTTTTATTTGACAGGGTTGTGCATTTACGACTGTGGTGATACAACCATCATCCTTCTGCAGGGGGTGATCTCTGTACCTGCAGAAAGACCACCTAAGGGGCTGACTCCATCTGGCTGGCTATCATCAGCCGACCTGAATATAAACCTCAGCCTGCTCCTCCTGAGCCAGCCAGTTCAAGGCTTGAACTGGTGTTGAGTCTTTTACTGGAAATAAAGCCTGTTGTACAGTCTTTTGAATTTGTGCTTGCTGCTACCTCCGCGCACCACAAAGACCAATTGGTGACTACATTGGTTAATGCAATAGATGCTTAGATAACAATGTGGTGAATTTATTAAAGTCAATCCTGGTGCAGGCTGAAATGCACAAACTGATGCACACACCCCACATGCACAGGCTCACACCTCCCCCTCCCACACATACACAACACACACCCCACACATATACACACACTCAGCTCACCCCCCCCCCCCATCAACTTTAAAAAATGGGTTTACATTTCAATGAGGAAATATCAAACAACAATATTTAACCATAGAAGTTCTTCATAAGAAGTTTACTCATAGGTAAAATCTAATTAACGATTCAGAATGTTTAGATTTCCAGTTAAACCTCTGTGTTTTCCAGAGAATATTTTATCATTTGTTTTCATGCAAACTCAGTAGATTCATCTCAGAAGCAAGGCAATGTACCACTGTGTCCAGCTAGCTAAAATAAGAATTTTCAGAACTTTATGCAAATCCCTCAGAGGCTCTGCAGATCTCGAGCAGGAAATGCTATCCAGAGACTTTTTAAATGCAGTGAATGTTTTGCCCTCACCGTCCCTTCATGAATTGAGTTTCAGAGCCCTCCCACTCTCTGAAAGAATCATTACACAAATCCAATCTAATCTTTCAGCAATTATCTCAGATTGACATCTCCTGATTATGAATCTTTCTGCCAATGGAGGTCCTTCCTGTTCACCTTGCCACGGTTTCTTGTAATTTTATGCACCTCATTTAACTATCCCCTTTGCCTTTCTTCCCAAGGCAAGCTGATTTTTAAATTAAAAAAAATTTAAATTATTTTAAAAAATTTAGACATATTGCGCAGTAACAAGCCATTTCGGCCCACGAGTCTATGCCGCCCAATTTACACCCCATTAACCTACACCCCCGGTACGTTTTTTGAATGGTGGGAGGAAACCGGACGGAGCCCCTGGAGAAAATCCACACAGACGTGGGGAGAATGTACAAACTCTTTGCAGACAGCGTAGGATTTGAACCCAAGTCCGGACCTGATCGCTGGGGCTGTAAAGGTGTTGCACTAAACGCTACGCCAACCATGCTGCTACACCAACTGTTAGAATTCACAAACCCCAAGAACTTTCTCCTCAGAACCTCCTCTTGTGCTACTGCATCCTTCTATGGTTACCCAAACTTCACTCGGTACTACAGATAAGGCCTGAATTGTTTTTCATTCATGCCTGGCGATGATCTCCTTATCTGACTGGGCCAATTCTCAACCATCAGATCACCTTCAGAGAGGTTTGATATGGCAGACCTGAATCAGCTGAAAATAAAATGAGTCCAAATTCCCACCATGACAGACATTGAACTTATGGTAGTAAAAACACACAGAAAGGTTGGAGGAACTCAGCTAGTCTCACAGTCCATGGGAGATTTTTAAAAAATTACTGATGAGTCCTTCATCAAGGAATAAGCAAAGAACAGGAAGATGTCAGAATAAAGACTGAAGACTGGCTGAGGGAGGAGTGCAGACCAACAAAAGATGTTAATTGGACAAGAGGAGAGATGAGAATTGATTTTGGTTTTGTGAAAGGAGACAAAGGGAAAAGGGAAGAGAAAAAGAGATTTTTTTAAACTTATAGATAACGTTATTTTTCCCGTCGTCAATTTTCACACTTACCTTTCAGAGTGGCCATTCACACAGAACAACTTGTGTACGAATACTGCTGCCTGTTTAGACTACATACCACCTTGCGGTACTTAGGTAGGCTGGACATGGGTCGATGTCGCCTGCTACGTGGTATTCGTTAGCCGATTGTTGTGGACTGCTTGCAGTTCAGTTGAGACTGCAGGCAGTCTGCAATAATATCTAAGGTAAAATTTTGGAATGGGAATGAGTCACTCATTTCTGTCCTTACCCTTTTACACAGACTGTCTCCATTCTTTGACTCGGACTCTGGTTTCACAGCATTATTAGTCATGATAAACCCACCACAGAATCATCCAACAACCCCCTTTGCTCAGTATTATATCTGGTGCTTTTGTTCATAGAATTCTGACACTTGACATTATATACAAGTTACAGTTTGTCTGCGATAGAGTTATTGCCTCAGTGATCCTGACCTCCAGGGCTGTCAGTGTGGTGTTTGGTCATTATTCCTATTTGACCTGCTGAATTTCTCCAGAATTGTGCTTTTTTTCCCCACCCCAAAGATTTGCAGGTTGGGTGATTAACTGAACTGCAACTTGCTTGCAATAAATAGATTGGCAGTAGAATCTGAGGGGAATTATTGGGAAAGAGAGGAGAATATACCTTGATTAGTGTGGGATTAGTGTAAATGAGTTCTTGATTGAGGGTATGGACACAGTGGGCCAGGGGGTTTGTTTCCATGCTGTACAACTGCATGATTCAATAACCCAAAACATAAAATTACAAGATTCTTTTCCATATTGTCTGTATATATTTCTGTGGGTATTTTTCCATGGGCTTTAGATTTAGCTGACAGTGTGTTATTTGATCAAAGGTACATTTGATACATTAATTACTATAATAAGCAAAACTTCTTTAAATATCACAGTGTTTGGTTGTAAGAGTGATTCTCCCTTAAGAAATGGGGAATATGGTTTTGATTTGTTAGAGCACAGGAATAGGCAATGTTGTTCCTTTCTGTAACTCCACAAATTCTTATCCAATTCCTCTCCGAAAGCACCGATTTTGCTTCCATCGCCCTTTCTTCCAGAAAAGAACTCTCAGCCTCATAAAGATTTTCCTTGCATTCTCGTTGGGGCTTTGGCTCAGCACTTCAAATTTGAGTTCCTGGGTACTTGAACCAGAACCACGCCTCTATTTATCCACTTCAGTAAGCCAAGTTTACTCTGAACCTCGAGTTCCCAGGAGAACATCTTCATGTTTGCCAATTCTAACCTCATGGGCTCGTATTCCTCATCCCAGGAACTATCTTTTCATTTGGGTTAGCAGTCAGTTTGAAACTGGCACGACTGTCCTGCTGTTTACAAATACCAAAGTGCCAAATTCTTGGGTTCAGATTGTTCAGCAATCATGGACAGCTCTGGAACCAGTCACCAGACAAGTGTTAGAACTGAAACAGCTCCTCCCCAATTTTTTCTAGGTATTTAACCACCTCAGAGATCTGGCTGTGTGGACATTCAACATCTCCTCACTTGTCAGGAAGCTGCAACAACAACTGCACTTCTAGAGAAGACTAAAGCGGACAAGGCAACTGGCTACCATGATATCAACCTTCTCCAGAAGCTCAATCGAGAGCCTCCAGTCTGATTGCATCGTAATGTGGTATGGTTGCTGCAGAGAAATAGACCAGAGGTCAATCCATAGGACCATAAGAGTGGCAGAACGGATCAATGGAGTCTCCCTCTGCACAACCCATTGACGTGACCTACTGGGATCATTGTCTAAAGAGCACATGCAATATGGTTGAGGACCTCCTCCACCCTGAAAGCAGCGTCTTTCAGCTGCTCCCGTTGGGGAAGAGATCCAGGAGGATCAGAGCCAGCATCACCAGGCTGAGGAACAGTTTCTTCCCACAGGCAGTGAAAACGGTGAAGGACCAAAGGAACTGGCAATACTTACCCTCTGAGACTCTCATATTTACGAAACAATATTTATTTATTTGTAAATATGAATACTTGTCCTGCAGATGTATTGTTTTTCTGTGTGTTATACCTGGTTGTGCATCTCTGTATTTTGCAGTGAAGACCGAAAAACGCTGTTTCATTGGGTTGTACTGTACAATCATATGACAATAAACTTGACGATTTGATGGCTGAGAGGCTTGGGCTGAACTTATTTTGAAGCCACCAGCTGGTCGCTTGAAATGGTTTCAGATGCTGAGATGTAGTGTGACAGCATGGGGAATGAAACGTTTCTTGTACATTCATCTTGGCAGGGTGTGATTGTGCAAAGTGGTGCATGCACCTGATGCAGGTACTGCACCACAACTTCAGTAATTCAGGTTCGATCCTCACCTCTGGTATTGTTTGTGTGGTGTTTGCACGTTCTACATGCATCCGCTTGATGCTCTGGTTTCTTTCCACCGAATATGTAGGTTAATTGGCCATTGTAAATTGCCCTTCATGTGTAGCTGAGTGGTGGAATCCTGGGGAGAGGGGTAGAATGGACTTGGTAGGCCAAATATCCTGTTCTGCGCTGCATCTCTCTTCAACTTATCATCTGTACCGTATGATCTCTGCCCCTTTGTACTGTGTCTGATGTGGTACTATGAATGAGATGCCTGGCTGGATTCCTCGCAATACAAACTCTATCACATGCAAATTAGTGACGTGGGACAAAAATCCTGAACTTGAACTTTTTGACTCAGAGGCTGTCTTAGCATCGTGCTTCTGTGATTATAATCTGGAGACTTGGGCTATGATTGACATCGTGGATTCAAGTTCCAGCACTTCAGATTTATCGTTGAAGATGATGAATGGGTTCAAGCCCAAAACGTTGGTTATGCTCCTTTATCTGTTTGACCTAACATAACATAACATAACAATTTACAGCACGGAAACAGGCCATTAGGCCCTTCTAGTCCGCACCGAACCAAACACTTGCTGAGTTTCTCCAGCTTTGTGTTTTTATTCCAGTCACTGTGTCTGCAGACTTTCGTGTTTTACTCCAAAATGAATGCAGGATATGTAGGTGTGTGTGTTGACGTTTGTCTGTGTGTTTGCTGGTCTGTATGTGTTTGCTGTGTATGTGGGTATTTTTATGTTTGCGTTTGTCCGTGTGTGTGTGTGAGAGAGAGAGAGAGAGATGGGAGCAGCTGCTGTGGTGATGTCACCATAGCAGCAGTACTTTATATGTTGGCATGTTGGACTAAAAGCCAATAAACTGCAGGGAAAGGGATCAAAGCATCCCCAAGCTGGTGTCTTGGTAGATGAGGAAAGGTTATAAAGCTATGAGCTGCTGTATTAGAAAGTCCCAAAAGACCAAGGGTTATGTTTCTTGATGAAATGAAGGAAAAGACAAATATGAGAGAATGCAATCCCAATAGCCCTCAATTTGAACCACTTCGGATATGGGTTGAGTTTACAGGCAGACCCCGAGTTGAAGATGTTTGATTTACGAACAACCCTTAGTTACGAACTGGCAAGCCGGCCAGAAGTAGAATGGCGTCAACTTCCGGTTCGAGTATGGTTGAGTCTAGTTTAAATTATTTTTCTTAAACAGTAAGCAATCTGAGGCAGTGCTTGCAAAATTCCATTTTTTTTCAGAATTTGATTATCTTATATAAATTGAATATTAACCAAATTGCAAATACAAATGTAAAGCAGCGGGCAGGCTAGGGGATGAGTGGCCTGGAAGAGGGGAGGGAGAGGGGGAGGGAGCAAGTGAAAGAGAAAGAAGGAGGGAGTGAGCAAGAGGGAGGGAGCAAGCGAGCGGGGGGGGGAGGAGGGAACGAACAAGCAGGGGGGGATGGAGCAAGTGAGAGAGTGAGAGGGAGCGAGTGAGGGGGAAGGGAAGGGAGGGAGCAAGTGAGGGGGAAGGGAGGGGAGGGAGTGAGTGAGGGGGAAGGAAGGGGAGGGAGAGAGTGACGGGGAAGGGAGCGAGCAAGCAAGAGGGGTGAGGGAACAAGTAAGAGGGAGCGAGAGGCAGGGAGGGAGTGAGAGGGAGGGAGGGAGAAACAAGCGAGAGGGAGGGGAGGGGGAAAACACAAAAACCAGAGAGAGTCAGTAAAAACCATTCCCGTTGTCATTTTACCTACAATGCATAAAATAGGTCATGCCAAACAAAGAATGGAGTAATATTTAATACTTACCTTATGACCATATGTACTTACTTTTCTTATTGCGTACAGTACTGTAATATGTATGAATGCACAGTATTAATATATTTAAGATGTTTTAGTGTTTAATATGCATATAAAGGTAAAATATATCCTATACACCGAGATAAACGTTTGATTAACTGACGCTAAATAAGAACCATATGTACCTGTTCCGACTTGCATACAAATTCAAATTAAAGTTGGACCTCAGTAACTGAACTAGCTTTTAACCCGTGGATTGCCTGTACTTCAATAATAAGTCCGGAGTGCTGGGACTTCAAAACATAACAAGTGTGTTAGCTGAGGTCTCAGGATTATTTGTTCAAAATGCTACCACAGCCCTTTGTAATCTAATTGGACTACAGAAAGGAATCAATTTTCACCATCAGTAAATAGAGGAACACTCTGATGTCTCCGGAAATATTTAAAGAGACAGCACTGTTGGACATGCTCCAGAAGACTGGTTGCATCTGAGTTGACGTGTGTGAAATCCTGCACATTAAATAATTAAAGCATCTCTCTTCATGTTCTGTCCAAACATAACCCCCTCCATTAACTGCCTGCTTCCAGAGAATAGCACCAAGGTGTAAAGAACAGATCATTCCACCAATGTCAATCTTGTATGGTTTAGTGGTCTTCAAAGTAGCTGTTGAGTGTGTTTACACTATAAATTGTGACTATTCAACATAATTAATTGAGTATCAGAATGACACTTTTCCAAGAGACACAATAAGTCGTCTTAAAAAACATATCTCCCTTGTACACTGTCATCTAAAACAAATTCAAATCTCCCAATTAGCAGCAGAATTCCATCTCATTGGCATTAAAACACCGTTTCAATTTATCTCAGATAAGTCTGTAATTTTTAAATATTCATTTAAATAATGGATAATTAATATGTTCAGAGTTTTTTAAAATGTGTGTTTGATAAAAGGAAGAACAAAAGTCGAGAGATCTTTGGCAATACAGTATTTAGAGGGTTAATTTATTTAAATAAATTAGTGACATAACAAAAAAAAATGGATTAAGAAGCTGAAAAGTGTCAATCCTCACACCGGAGAGAATTATAAATGTTAAATTTATAAATGTAGACATACAGGCCATTTTGGTCCACGAGCCTGTGCCGCCCAATTACACCCAAATAACCTATACCCCCCTGGGTAGGTTTCGAACGGTGGGAGGAAACTGGAGCCCCTGGGGAAAGCCCATGCAGACATGGGGAAACCGTACAAACTCCTTACAGATTTGAATCCTGGTTCTCCTCACTGGCCCTTTAAAGGTGTGACACTAACTGCTAAATGAGTTGTTTCTCAGTTGATAGCTTCTGAGACAACATTTCCAGTTCAAAGCTTTATTTAAGTAGAACATTAAAGGTCTCACCTAATGCCAATAATGAATGACTCCTCACAGAAGGAACATGTGCCCTCCAGCCCAGAAGAACCCACCTGACCAAGATTTGGTATAAATATCCCTTAGGGTTTATAAACTGCAGGCTTGTAATGGCACAATCAATGTTACATGGCCAGTCTAAAAAGGAAAGTGCAGGAATTTTTAGTCAATTTCTGCCCCGCGATTTATCCTGCAGGACCCCTCGTACTTTTCGGGGGAAACCTGCAGTCTAAATCACACCGCAAAGTTCACCTCAGCTGATGACTCAGGCCACCTTCCTCCACATAAAACACCAGGGCCTAACACGCACAGAAACTTAATGGGGGCAGTGTAAATGACCACAAGGTGAGTAATTATATTCATTTATATTAAAATTTTCACAGATTTTTACAACATTGCTGTGTAAAAAGCACCCATGTCTGCTCTTTGAGGCAAATGTAAAATATTCTGTGACCTTATTTGGAAGTAAGGCAGGGGAATTCCCACTAGTGCCCTCAGCTAATATCCTTCCCCCAACCAGTGTTAGTGGAGGAAGATTATCTGATGGTTATCACTTGTTTATGCAGTCTTGCAGTTTGCAAAGTGGCTGCTCTTTTTTCTTGTATTATAATCATGACTGCACTTCAAAGGTGTTCATAGCACAGGAGTGAGTGAGTTTTTTGGCCCATACTGCTGATAATGACAGCAATCTCTCAGCTCATCCTATTTGCCGGCATTCGACCCATATCCCTCTACGATTTTCCAATCTAAGTATCTGTCCAAATGTCTTTTAAATTACGTAATTTTTTTACCTTCTTTGGCAGCCTGTTTCAGAATCTTGCATATTGACCTCCAATTGAATGCTCTATGGCAGTGGTTTTCAAATTGCCCCCCGCCCCTTAAACTCACATTCCACTTAAATAATCTCTGTGCCAAAAGAGGTGATTAGTAAGGGATTGTTTAAGGTGGAATGTGAGTGGAAAAGTTTGAAAACCCCAGTTTTAATTGTACCTCATTGACTCGTTATGTGCACAGTTTCACAACTCCCAAGTAAATGGGCCAATGACAATTTTTCTCAAGAAAAATATTTCAGTCACAATTGGGCCTAGAGCAGTGATTCCCAACCTTTCTTCTCCCCACTGACGTACCACCTTAAGCAATTCCTTTCTAATCACAGAGCACTTATGGCATAGGGATTGCTTAAGGTGGAATGTGAGTTTAGGGGGGCAGTTTGAAAATCACTGCTCTATGGCAACCATTCCACACTCTGATGTAACTGGCCAGGACGCTTTCAAAAGAACTCCTATAGAAGTTGGCAGAATTATGGCTGGTAGCCTTGTCTTGCTCAGCCTCAGACAACCTTTTTTACCTATCTATGAACACTGGTGTCACTAAGGGGGGGTGTGGGGTTGCAGTCCGCACCGCGTGATACCATCAGAGGGGGTGACACCAAAATGACTGTCTATAAAATTTTTGTGCAGTGTTTCAGCAGAAATTGATTATTTTTTATAAGAATATTCCTGTAGTTAGTTATAACAATAAAAACATTTTTCGTAAGCCCATTTTACATGTATCATTTATACCTACAAGGCTAAAACTCTATGCCAATTTGCTTTTTGATCCTTCTCACGCGCTCCGGTCAGAGCTGTCATTATTACCCAATTACAATGACGCTTTGAATCATGTGGTTTCATCTGCACGTGCTACAAGCACACGCTGTTGTTTTCGTTGCTGCTGGTGTTGTGATAGTTGCTGTTTTTGTCAAATTTTCTGGTGTTTTAGCCACAATATTCTGGACATTAGTATTTGTGAACTGAAATCAACAATTTATTTGAGAATAAAGTTGAAAGAGAAAAATCAAAAAAGACTTTCGCTCAGTTGAAATCAGGATAATTTTGAAGTAGTTCTTAAACGTTTTATTTGGAATTTTATTGTTTTCTTACTGAATTCTATTGTTTTCTTACATGATTTAGGTTGTGTGTATAATATGGTCATTTAAAGGTGTGATTTTAATTTTGCTAGTTGTTTATCTTGCTACTATTGTCATTACATTCAGTGATATAAAACAATACTAAGGATTCTATATGGTCTGGTACGGAGGAGGTCCATGGGGGAAGGGGGGGGGGGGGAAGGTTGACACCATGAGTTACCGCACTGGGTGACACCAACCCTCATCTGGTAGGGGGGAAATTAGTGGAGTTGTTCAAGTGAACCGGTGCAGACTCGAAGGGCCGATATGGCCTATTTCGGCGCTGTAAACTGTGAAATGGTTTTGTATAGACGCCACTATGAATCCACCAATTTTCATGTTCTGTGCAGACCACCAACATTCTCATCATAGGCATTTATATACAGTACAGCACCAATGCCGTGGAACAACACATATTACAGACTTCCAGTCAATAACATATAACCATCACATTCTACCCTCTTTTCTAGTCATCAAGTTAATTTTGGATTCAGTTTGCCAAAACAACTAGGATCCATTGTACATTAACCTCGAGACGAGTCCGTCATGTGATACCTTGTCAAAGCCCTGACTGAATTGGATGTAAAGAAATTGGGACAGTTTGAAAGAGGCGAAGGGTGCTCATGAAATGCAGATTCCTCATTTCTTTCAAGAGGAATTTTATTCCAAATTGAACTGCATTTAAATAATTGGTAGACTCAGTTGGTAAGTTATGAAATCTTTTATTAATGTGGAGAAAACTTGCCTTGTTATTTGGTATAAGTAAAGATCCAATAGTAGAGGTAATGTTTGGTAGATTTTCTTACTAATATTGATTGTCCTAATGTTCAGTACTTAAATACTTAAGAACAAAATGGCTCCAGATTGAGAGAAAAAAAATCTGGAAGGTTGTTTCTGGTGGATTGCCGAGTATTTCCAGAATGTTCTGCTGGCAATTAAAATGAGGTTTGAAAAACGTAAGTGAGATTGGGATGGATTTTTCCCCCCACTAACCAGAAATTTCATCACAGCAAAATATTAATCGTACTTTTGGCTTTAGAAATATTTGCTTCTGAATTGGACACTTAAAACAGTTATTCTTAAAATTAATTATTTTAAGCCTTGAATCACCAATCCCACACTGCCTCCCAAACCTCCCCCCACCAATGAATTTTCTAATTCATTCATTCAGGTGCCTTGACATTTGGCGTGGGGCGATCATGTCTCTCCATCCATCACGATTTGTGAGGCTCTGAAAAGCAGTTCTTGCCTCCTGTTCTCCTTCGGTGGGCTCCATCTTTGAGCTGACACAGTAGTTGATGCTGAGTTCATGATTATACAAGGAAAAAATACTGAAGAGGTTTCCCGTTGCCTTCATCGGTTGCAGTGTCCATACTGGACGGGTCACCCTGGCCACGGGTCACCCTGGCCATTGATTAGCAGATTCATCCGCCCAGCATTTTTAGTTTTACATCCATAAATTCCAATTTGTAGAATCTGCTTGTAAAAACCATCCACCATCTGCGATCCGTGGCTTCATGTAACCCTGATTGAGGCTAAATAGGTATTGTACATTGTCCAAGGTGACCTGTAGGACGAAAGGAGCTCCTTACACCTCCTTTTCTGAGCAATTGCTCAGCACCGACACTGAATTTTTTTTTTTCTTTGGCTTGGCTTCGTGGACGAAGATTTATAGAGGGGTAATGTCCACGTCAGCTGAAGGCTCGTTTGTGGCTGACAAGTCCGATGCGGGACAGGCAGACACGGTTGCAGGGGAAAATTGGTGGGTTGGGGTTGGGTTTTTCCTCCTTTGTCTTTTGTCAGTGAGATGGACTCTGCGGTCTTCTTCAAAGGAGGTTGCTGCCCGCCGAACTGTGAGGCGCCAAGATGCACGGTTTGAGGCGAGATCAGCCCACTGGCGGTGGTCAATGTGGCAGGCACCAAGAGATTTCTTTAGGCAGTCCTTGTACCTCTTCTTTGGTGCACCTCTGACACGGTGGCCAGTGGAGAACTCGTCACATAACGCCATATAACACTGACACTGAAATACATCACTGTTAATTGACTTGCCCCATTGTCTGTGGAAAGGAAATTTACCAAAATCATTCAAGAGACCATATAAGGTGGAGCATTTCATGGAATAAGTTGCCCTTTCAATCTGACAGCAAGATAATTACTGTAAATTTGCATAAGATGTGGAACATTCATTGAATATATCCATCCATTTATATTATCTCTTTATTTGTCTTGGCGTATTGTAGTCACATTCTGGTCATTGTAGTCAGTGTACCTTATGTATCTGTATAGTTGCCACAAGTATGTCCAAGTTCAAATTGAAATTTCAAGCTCAAATATATTGTCAGAGTACATATATGACATCACATACAACCATGAGATTCTTTTTCCTGAGGGCCAGGCAGAATTACCACTTAACAGTAGTGTGAACTGTACTCAAGATAAAGATACATATAAAAAAGAGAGAAATGTAAACAGACTGCGCAATACAAAGAAACAAAAATATTCAGTGATAAATAATGTGCAAAGTGAGAGTTCTTTCAACGAGTCCCTGATTGAGTTTGTCGTTGAGGAGTCTGATGGTGGAGGGGGAGCAGCTGTTCCTGAACCTGGTGGTGTGAGTCTTGTGACATCGAGACCTCTTTCCCGACGGCAGGAGTGAGAACAGAGCGTGTCGTGGTAATTGTTGCTGCTCTCTGACGGCAGCATTCCACGCAGATTGTCTTGATGGTGTGGAGAATTTTGCCTGCAATTGTGGTGATATGACCACCAGCCGACTGTAGGGGGCGATCTCTGTACTTGCAGGAAGACCACCTAAGTGGCTGACTCCACCTGGCCGGCTGCCAATCAGCCAACCTAAATATAAACCTGAGGGCCCCTCCTGAGCCACCAAGGCTTGAACTGGTGTTCAGACTTTTACTGGAATAAAGCCTGTTGTAGTCTTTTGAGTTTTGTGCTTGCTTGCTACTACCTCAGCACACCAGAGTGATGTACTGGGCTGTGTCCACTACCTTTTACAGGGCTTTTCACTCAGAAATATTGGTGCCCCTGCAGCAGACCACGTTGCAGCCAGTCGGCACACTTTCCACTGCAAATCTGTAGAAGTTTGCCAAAATTTCCAATGTCATACCAAACCTCCACAAGCTCCTGAGAAGTAGAGGTGCTGACATTTGCTTACCTTCTCTACCTCTGATTTCCCTAATGATCACTGGCTTGTGCATCTCTGGTTTTCCCCTCCAAAAGTCTACAATCAACTCCTTGGTTTTGGTGGCATTGAGTGTGAGGTTGTTGTTGGTGCACCATTCAGCCAAGTTTTCAATTTCCCTCCTGTAGGCTGACTAATCACTCCTTTTTATACAGCCCATAACCATGGCATTGTCAGCGAATTTGTGGATGTCATACCAAGCCATCCAGGTGTAAAGCGAGTAGAACAGGGGCCTAAGTATGCATCCTTGTAGTGCTCCAGAGCTGATGGAAATTGGGGTCTGGAGGTAATTTCACAGATGGGTATTGAGGCACAGGACTTGGAGTTTACTGATCAGTTTTGAGGGGATGATGGTGTTGAACGCTAATCTGTAGTTGATAAAAAGCATCCTGATGTGTACGTGAGATGGCACATGCCATTGACCTGTTGCTGCAGTTGGCAAATTGGAATGGATCCATATCACTGCTCAGACAGGAGGTTATATGTTTCAACATCAAACTCTCAAAGCACTTTATCACTGTGGATGTGAATGTCACTGGTCAGTATTTACTTCGGCAAGTTACCATGCTCTTCAATCACTCTCATGATTGAGGCCTGTTAGTAACAGACAGGTACCACACCCTATTGGAGTGTGATGTTGAAGATATCTATGAAATCATATGGGCCAGCACAGGTTTTCAGTACTCGGCCGGGTATTCTGAATGGAACAGTCGAGGATGTGGGGGTGTGCATTGATTCTTCCTTGTTCAGGCGATCAAATCGGACGTCGAAGGCATTAAGTAAGAATTTTGACAATTGTATTTGACAATAAACTCGCATTATCATTTTCACTGAGGTTGTATGTTTTGAGTTGTGGGAAGGAACAACTATCAAAGGCCAACATGGCCTGTTTCCGCTCCGTAAATGGCTATAAACATGAGAATTTGTATTATTCCATCAGAGTTGCTTTTTTGATATTTGATTTTTAAAAAGAATGATCATGGTGATTTCAAGTGATTCCCTTTTTAATTTTGATTAAATGCGCCACATATACCTCTTCTGAGAGACCCAATTACATTGGATTTGTGTCACTGAATGATAATGCATTGAAAAGGTGATTAGGCTTTCTGGAAGATCAAGACAAAGAAACTTGAATTAAATTATTTCGATGAATTTCATTGTAGATTTTTTTATCATGGAAGTCAAAAGAAGAATAGATCTGGGGGAATTCCCAGACAGTTGTTTATGAATTATTATAGTTGGAACAAATTAGTCACTGGCTTTTCATGTTCCAGGCCGACCATTAAAATAACTTGCTCTTATTGAAACAAGTTTGCGTCACCACTTATTTCCATTTTTAAGTTCAATTTATGACTGTGGGTGTCACCAGAATTTATTGTCCATCACCCGGTGCCCTTGAACAGAATTACAATTTCACCAGGCCATTAATAGTCAATCACATTGCTCACAGACCTGAACTCAAGTTCAAGTTTATTGTCACGTGTGTATAAAAATATGAAAGTGATGGAGGATGCTCACCTATCTGCCTGACTGAGTGAGGAAGGCTTACTCCCTCTTCGTCACAATTCTGACACTTACCATTCCAGGTTATTTCATTAACAATTTCCCAGCTACTTTGGTGAACGTGAACTTGGGTTTTTGGACTACAAGTGAATAACCAAAATGCCACTGAACCACAATGATGAATGATTCTTGCAAAGAATGGACATCACTTTGAAAGTGATACCATAAAATCTGGAAAAACTCTTTTAGCCAAGCTTATATTTTGCATAGTTACAAAAATAAATATATTTATCATCTTGCTTTTAAAGAAATAATGTTGAAAACACTTTCATCTTATCACTGAAACAAAAATCTGCAGATGCTGTGTTTGTAGTAAAAACGCAGAAATGCTAGAAGAAGGTCTAACAGCATCCATAGGAGGTAAAGATATATTACCAATGATGCGGGCCTGAGCACTTCCTCAAGGTGTGAGTAAAAAGCAGATAAGCACCTATGTTAAAAGGCTGGTGAAAAGGGAAGAATGGGAGGAATACAAACCAGCCAAATATTCTTGATCCCCGAAGCATTGGTTATGTATCTTTATCTTTGCTGCATAGAAGTTCACACTGTTTGGCCTGCTCCATTTCTCCAGCGTCGTGTTTTTACTTCCATCACTGTGTCTGCAGACTTTGGTGTTTTACTCTGGCAAATAGTAGGTCATGTGCTTTTGAAGATGGAAAATAAAATTGAGCCAATATAATTGATGGATGATTTGCTGCGAAAATGGTCAAGATGAGATAACCCGCCTCAATGCCTGAAGATGCTCCAGACAACCCCGTACGTTTTCGAAAGGTGGGAAAAAAACCATAGCACCTGGAGGAAACTCATGCAGGACACAGAGAGAATTTACAAATTCATTACAGATAGCGCCAGATTCGAACCCAGGGCGCTGATGCTGTAATAATGCCACGTTAACCACTACACTAACCGTATTGCCCAAGAACAGGAGATGCTAGAATGTTAGCCCACTCAATAAAGTACCCAAGAAAGGGTCTCAATCCAAAATATTGATTGACCACTTTTCTCAATGATGTGCTGCCTGACTGGGTGAGTCTCCCCATATTCTCATTGTTTTCTCAAACTTCCATGTTGAGTAAATAGATCACAACTAATGATTGCAATGAGCCTACGATTGGCAATGTTCAAAAGGAGGGAAAAGTTACCTAACGTTCTGTCTCATAATCATGACCCAGACATTGATGAGTGATACCCATAAAAGGCAGCCAATAAATAATTCCTTGTTTGAGCCATTGATTGACCCACGTGTTCATAAGATTATAAGATATAAGAGCAGAAGTAGGCGAGACAGCCTATTGAGTCTGCTCCACCATTCCATCATAACCTGATCCATTTTCCCACTGAGCCCCACAATGTACAAATAGTGTACACCAGAAGGACAGCAATGAGCATTGAAACTGACAGCACAGTACAGGCCCTTTGGCCCACATTGTTGTACGAAACCAATAACCTATTCCAACAAATACCTCGAATTTCCCTACTGCATAACCTTCCATTTTTCTCAGTTCCAAGTACCTATCTAAACATCTTTTAAAAGACCACCTCCATTGATGACAGCGCATTCCATGCATCCAATACAGTGTGAAAAACTTACTTTACATCCCCCCCTATACTTACTACCTTAAATCTATGCCCCCTTTGTGTTAGCCGTTGTAGCCCGAGGAAAAAGCCTCTGGCTATCTACATGATCAATGTCTCTCATCATCTGATACACCTCCATCAGGTCACCCTTTATCCTCTGTTACTCCAAGGAGAAAAGTCCAATTCTCTCAACCTATCTTTATGCACTCCAATCAAGGTAACATCCTTGAAATCTCCTCTCTCGACACCATCCACATCCTTCCTGCAGTGAGGTGAACAGAACTGAACATCGACAAAGAGAATGGTTCAATGCATGGAGCCATGGTTCAAGATGTTTGCCCACAACTACATATCTGAAGGCAATTGCTGACAGGTTGAAAAAACACAGGCCCTGCGAGCAATGCCAAATCCCAAGGAACAAACAAGTAAGGAAGAACACTGGAATATCCTGCAACATCCTTGAGTCAAAGTGATCAGGAAAGAATCTAAAGGGTAAATAATTCTAATAAAAATTTTAAAAATGCAACATCATACAAAAGCAACTTCTTCCCCTCCACCATCAGATTTTTGAATGGATGATGAAACACAGACACGATCTCACTTTTTCTCCTATTTGGCACTATTTAAAAAAATGTAATTTATAGCAATTTTTGCACTTGTAATGCCGTCAAAAAATAATGAATGACGCGTGTTCGTGACAATAAATTCTGATAATAAACACAAATACAATTTTGAATAAATGTCTCCTTATTTCAGGTATGACTGATCCAAATTTCGAAAATGTATTTGAAAACCTGTTAGAGATTTATCAAACAAACAATAAACTGCTGAAAGTTGATTGCATTATATTTGAGTTATTCACAATTTTAACATCTATTGGCATAATGGGTTCTATTGTAGGTATAATAAAATAAAAATTGAGAAGATGAACCATATGTTGGAATAATGTGTGGGAAGGAAAATGAGGTAATGAAAATTACATGGTTAAGATTCACCAGGCATTGCAGCCTCCATAAAAGAATGACATGAAAAATAAGATCTTTTATGTTAGAACTGAGAAGATTATGGTGTGATTTGATAGTGGTGGTTAAGGAACAACAGTTCAAAATAAATATCTACCTCTGGTGATTGAAGGGTCTAGATTCAATAAAGAGGCAAGGTTAAATTTTAGAAACGCAACTGATGGTAAATGCTTGCCTGAAGTTAGTGACTGAAGCAATGATTGCCAACATTTAAGATTTGTTTAGATTTCTATATGAAGGTAAATAATATAATTGAATAAGATTTTTGTATGAAATCAAATGATATAATTCAATAAGTCAACATTTGGATAACTGGAAGATAAAGAACAACAGAAACAGAAAAACCTTGTTATGATGGTATAATTCTATGTACATGAAAAATAGGGAAATTGTTACAAATCTAATATATATTTGTGCATGTATGTCTGTTTGTCTCTGTATTCCATGCAAATCAATATGGACCACTCTAGAAATGTCCAAGGAGTACAGTCGGGGTAACATTTGATGTTGAATGTCATGACCACATTGAATTTAACGTTTAAGATCATATGAAGTTCAAAAGTGTCTTTTGACCTGCTTTCACTGACTTGCATTACCGTTGATTATACAAGTATTTACTGGCATTGACTTGCATTACTGTTTACTAGAATTCTGGTAACATTTGATGCTGAATGTCATGACCACATTGAATTTAAACTTTAAGTTATATGAAGTTCAAAAGTTCCAAAAAAAATTAAACTTGCCCCAGGGGGCACCTCAATTAGTTACGGTGCTGTGCATCAGTGTACATTCAGAATAAAAACAAGTGCCAAATCCAGTTCAATATGGGCCCAAACAAATGAGCAACATTGGCAGAAGTTCTTCACAAGCCCACAGAGTTAGACAAAGGAGAAAGTGAGAGACAGCAGAGGAACATCAGCCTCGTCTCACTGTTGATGCTTCCAGACATGCAAGGAGCAGGCAGCAGGAAACAGAACAGCAACACCAGGCTCGCCTCAGACCTCCAGACAAACAGGGAGAAGGCAGCAGGAAACTGAGGAGCAACGCCAAGCCCAGCTCAATGCTGATGCCTCCAGAAACAAGAGTCTACTGAGAATTACCATGATGTTTTTTGGGTATTTTGTTTCAACCATGTCGATAGCAATTGAGTGTTTTATATCCTGGGCAACACTGGGCATCTTGCTAGTATAATATATTAGAACATAGATCTACAGCACAGTACAGGCCTTTCGGCCCTCAACATTGTGCTGACCTCTCTGTTCCTACCAAAAAATACTAAACCCTTCCTACCTCATAACCCCCTATTTTTCTTTCCTTCATGTTCCTGTCAAAGACTCTCTTAAACTCCTCCAATATTCCAACCTCCACCCTTGGTAAGGTTTTTCAGGAACCCACAACTCGCTGTGTAAAACAACTTACCCCTGATGTCGCCCCTTAATTTTCCTCCCTTCACATTGTTCTTATGTCCCCTGGTGTTTACTATTCTTTCCCCGGGCAAAAGACAATTGCTGTCCACCTTATCTATGCCCCTCAGAATCTTGTAGACCTCTATTAAGTCTCCCAAAGAGAAAAGTCTCAGTTCTTGAGACTTATTTTCCAATCCAGGCAACATCCTGGTAAATCCGTAGCTTCCACATCCTTCCTATAATAAGGTGAATCATTATAGATGAATTATTAACATTTTGGATATCTTGTTAGTGCAGTAACATGAATAAAATAGCTGTATCTGAAATTATTCATGCATTGCATTACACTAACAATAAGTGATCCATTATATTTTTACAATTATACATTGGGAGCCTTGCCTTGAGGCTCTCTGTGGACCAATAGATAAAAAGACAGATTGGTGAGCGTTTGGAATACATGAAATAATTTTTTTTATTTCTTAAGTGTTTTTAGATTTTATGGTTTAGGCTTTAAATGCATACTTAAAAATTAAAATTAACATTGATATAATGGCCTTTAATTTTATATTTTTCTCATATTTTCTTATGACAGGAGGGGCATTCAACCATTTTGGTCAATACCAGACTGCAGGACTGAGGAGGTTTACAAGGAGATTCCGGGAATGTAAGGGTTATCATATGAGGAGCATTTGTCAGCTCTTGGCCTGCACTCGTTGGAATTTAGGAGAGGGGGGGGTGGGGGTGGAATTTCATTGAAACATCTCAAATGTTGAAAGGTGTGGACAGAGTAGATGGGAGAGTCAAGGACAAGAGGGCACAACTTCAGGATTGAAGGGCATTTGCTTAGAACAGAGATGTGGAGGATCTGTGGAATTTGTGGCCACAGGCAGTTGTGGAGGTCAGGTCATTGGGTGTATTTAAGGTCGAGATTGATAGGTTCTTGATTAACCAGGGCATCAAAGGTTATGGGGAGAAGCCTGGGCAGAGGGGCTGAGTGGGAAAATGGATCAGTTCATGATTAAATGGTAGGGCACTCCATTTAATATGCTGAGGAGGGATGAGTTCTCTAGAAAGTTAGCTGTTTTTCTGAGGCATTGGAAGATGTGAGACTTGTGTTCATAGTTCTCTCCGGTTCCTTGCAGTTTTGGGTAGAGATGCTCCTATGCAATGGTGCCATGCATCCTGACAGGATCACCTCGAATGGTGCATCTGTTGAGGGTGACCAGGATGTACCAAATTTCCTCAGGCTCCTGAAGAAATAGAGACATTGGTGCACTTTTTGGCCATTGTGTCGGCGAGGTTGCTCCAGGACAGGTTGTTGGAGATATTCACTCCTAAGAACCAGCTCATGTTTGGGATGCGGGAGGTAACTGGAACAACAATAGTAAACCCATGTGGTCAGAGGGAGAATGAGCAAAGTCCACATGGATAACACCGGAGGTCAGAATGAAACCCAGGCAACAAAAGTACCTGTTTAAATTTAGAATAGTTTCAGTCTTATTTTTATTTTGTGTTTTATATTGGTTAGAAATTAAACTTAAATCATGCTGCATTTTCAAGGAGGATAATATTGGCCCTAAAAGTTAAAGCAGGTCAAACAGTGTACTTTATATAGCAAATATAAAGATACATAACCTACGATTTGGGCTTGAGCCCTTCATCTGATGCATCTTTATCTTTGTTATATAAAGTAGTGCCTGATCAGCTGAGTTTCTCCAGCATCGTGTTTTTACTTCATTCGTCGTGTCTGAAGGCTTTTGAGTTTTTCTCCATAGTATTGGGAGAAGAGGGACCGAGAACAAGCCCGCAGTGAAGTCTGAGGTGATTAAGGTGCAGCAGGGGAACTTGATAGAAAGTTCTACAAGCAAAAGATTAAAGAAGCGAGAACTGTATTTATTTGACACTTTGCATGTCTGTTCCAATCAAAAGATTAAAGGAGCAAGAATTGTATTTGACACTTTGCATGTCTGTTCCAAAGTGCTTTGCAGCCAACAGAATATATTGAAGTTGTAGTCATTGCTGTAACTTTGCAGACCTGAACACAGCAAAACGCCCCCCGTGCTAGCAATAAACTGACTAGATCATTTGATAACTCTTTGTTTTGCAGTTTTATTCAGTCAAGGCAATACTTTTGAGCAGGCCAAGAATTGCTGGAGGAACTCAGCAGGTCAGACAGCATCCATGGGTCGAAGGGGGCCAGTCAACCCTTCCGTCGGGGAATTTTTTTTTTTGTGTTTAAACCAGTGCACTTTCCCGAAGAGTTCATCGACTTTCCCCCCGGACTCCAACAGTGACCATGAGGAGGGAAGAAAAGGTGCCTACCGGTCAGTGGGCCAGGTTGCGGGCTCCGGGAGGCAGGAGAGGGCGGGCGGGCGCGCGGTGGCCTGTGGGACTTGCAGTTCGCTCCCTCCCGCCGCCAGGACCCGACGGGCGAGACGACTCCAAGTCCCAGAAAGCGCCGCGCGTGACCCTAGCAACCGCTCGGCCCACCCGCCTCTTTCTCCCTTCCCCCACCTGCCGAAGGAGGAGGAAAAAGGGAGCTGGTCCTCCGCGTCGATTTCGGATGAGCTCCTGAGGGAGAGATTTGCAAATTAACGCACTTGCACTGCCACACAGAGATCTGCATTTAAAAAAAAAGGAAAGTCGATTCACATCTTTCTTTTCCCCCGGGCGGGGAAAACTTTTGTCTTAAGGAAGGAGGAGGTGGAATTGAAGTGCAAAAGCAGGCCGAATGTTTAGGAATGGCTGAAGAGAACAATAAGGGTCGCCAACCCAATCCCGGTGGGAAGATCAAGAAGGCAGCAGTTGCTGAAGAAGGGGAAGAAGAGGGAGAGGAGGAAGAAGAGGAGGAGGAAGAAGAGGAGGAGGAGGAGGAGGAGGAAGAGGAGAGGGAGCTGAGCCTGGGCAAAGCCATGCAGCAGTGCGAGCTGAACCAGGACATGATCGACATCAGCATCTCCAGTCTGGAGGGGCTCAGGACCAAATGCGCTGCGTCCAACGACCTGACACAGCAGGAGATCCGCATGCTGGAGGTAATAGGGTGCCCCCTTTTGCCTTGGGAGCCGTGGTGACCACTATTCTCAATCCCCCTCCCTTCCCCTTCCCCCCTCCCTTCCCCTTCCCCCCTCCCTTCCCCTTCCCCCCTCCCCCCTCCCTTCCCCTCCCCCCCCCCTCCCCCCTCCCTTCCCCTCCCCCCTCCCCCCTCCCCCCTCCCTTCCCCTCCCCCCCTCCCCTCCCCTCCCCCCCCTCCCTTCCCCTCCTCCCCCTCCCTTCCCCTCCTCCCCCTCCCTTCCCCCCCTCCCTTCCCCTTCCCCCCCCTCCCCTTCCCCCCCTCCCCTCCCCCCCCTCCCCTCCCCCCCCTCCCCTCCCCCCCCTCCCCTCCCCCCCCTCCCCTCCCCCCCCTCCCCTCCCCCCCCTCCCCTCCCCTTCCCCCCCCTCCCCTTCCCCCTCCCCCCCCTCCCCCCCCCCTCCCCCCCCCCCCCCCCCTGCTTTAATGTGCGTGTAATAGGTGGTCTGGGGCTCAATGGAATTGAAAAGAATGAGAGGATGTTACAGAAACATTAATAATAGGTCAGATGGGGGGTGGATGGACAACAAAACCATGAAATATTTCAGTTCAGAAACCTGCCCTTCTAGTCTGTGCCTAGTCCAACGGACCTGCACTCCAGTCCATAGCCCTTCATACCCCTTCCAACCATGTACCTGTCCAAATTTTTCTTAAATGTTAAAATTCAGCTATGACCATAACCTCAAGATTCATAGAAGGTTTGGGATAGAGATGAGGTGGGAGTTTTTCCCCCAGAGGGTGGTGAATCTGCTGCCTCTTCAAGCTGTGGAGCCGACCTCAGTAAATATATTGAAGAGAAGGTTGGATATATTTTTACATCATTGGGGAATTATTGGAGAAAAGACAGGTGGCGATGAGCTGATCACTTTGAATGGCAGAGCAGACTCGACAGACTGGATGGCCGACTCGACGGGCAATGGAGGAAGGGGCTTCTCGGTCTCTCTTTGCAGAACCCACCTGCGATTTCAAAAGAGACAACAAAAACACAACCATTTCTCGTCTGTCTGGGTTCCCTCCCCCTTTTGTCTGGGTCTCTCCTCCCCTTTTTGTCTGGGTCTCTCCCCCCCCCCTTTTTGTCTGAGTCTCTCCCCCCCTTTTGTCTGGGTTCTCCCCCCCCCTTTTGTCTGGGTTCTCCCCCCTCCCCCTTCTGTCTGGTGTTTCCTGTCCCCCCCTTCTGTCTGCTGCCCCCCACTACTGTCTGCTGCCCCCCCACTCCTGTCTGCTGCCCCCCACTCCTGTCTGCTGTCCCCCCCACTCCTGTCTGCTGTCCCCCCTCTCCTGTCTGCTGTCCCCCCCACTCCTGTCTGCTGTCCCCCCTCTCCTGTCTGCTGCCCCCCCACTCCTGTCTGCTGCCCCCCCCACTGCTGCCCCCCCCACTCCTGCCTGCTGCCCCCCCCACTCCTGCCTGCTGCCCCCCACTCCTGCCTGCTGCCCCCCCACTCCTGCCTGCTGCCCCCCCACTCCTGCCTGCTGCCCCCCCACTCCTGCCTGCTGCCCCCCCACTCCTGTCTGCTGCCCCCCCCCCTCCTGTCTGCTGCCCCTCTGGAAAACATTTTGGCGCAAGACAATCAAGGGACCAAATGGGGAAAAAGAGTCTCAGGTTTTGTGCAAAACATGGATACCCAATGGGGAACTAAAACGGTGGCTTTGAAGTGTAAACGAGCAGCGGCTGTTTTCCAACGAACTTTGGCATTTATGAAGGAGCTTTGTGATTCCAGTGAAAATCCATATATTTTACACCTGCTTTCGCCATATCCTCTCTTGCACACTGTTGCTTGTATTTTTGAGTATACCACATAGCCCTATCTCTTGTCTGACCTTTTGCTCACGTTAGAATAAACTATATGTCTCATGCTTGCAATAGCGCTGTACGTTATTACAAACTTGAAATGTAGGAACTTTTTATTTGGTTTTGCAAATGCAAGTATAATTATTGTGTTAGCCAGATTTTGCATCGGATACGAAATGAAACTGCTCCAGTGAGAGGAGGACCTAATCTTCAACTATTATGTGTGATAATTTAAAGTTTACTCACGATTAGCCATTAATTGTATTTCTCCCCCCCCTCCCCCCGCACTTCTCTCGGCTGTGAGTATAATTAAAGCCAACAACTGCCCTTAACCCTTGATCGTAGAGCAACACATGTTGGTAAGCAGACACGACTTTTTTTGGAAGCGGCCGATTCTTTGTACTTGATGGTGAGAATTCACAGAAGTTTTACCGGGACGGTTTAACAATTTCTTTTGTGTATGTGCGTCGTTTATTCCGGGTGTCAGTCAGCATTTAAAAAAAATCTGGGTAAGCCGCTGTCACAACTCGCTTGGAAAGTTTTAAACACGTTCAGACAGACACGAGCCTCCTATTGAAAAAAAGGGGGGGAGGAGGAATCGTCGTGTCTCCCGACATAGTAGATCGGGCTGCTGATCAATTTAAGGAAATTTGCAAAGGCTGTTCCCCACCTCCCATCCAAAAAGTCTCAGCCCTCGACAGGCCTTGAGCAAGCGGGACAGACGCGCACAGTAAAGGATGAGAGCAGCACCACCCACTTGGAAACGAGACGTCGCAACATTGCAGAACTCGGTTGCCTTTTGTAAGGAATTATGTTGAAAGGGAGCACTTTTCTCTTTTGAGAAGCACTGACGCCGATTTTTAATGTATCAATGTTGCATGCTTAATGTAAATAACTTTGTAACTAAAAGCCAAAACGTAACAAAGACGAATGTAGCAAAATTAAGTCATGGAAGTTTTCTTTTAAGTCGCCTTCTGCTTTGCGGATCGTCGCAGGACGAAGGTCCTTTGTGGATGATTGAGCCATGAAGTAATATTGGCCTCGGTTGTGGTGCGTTGCCTGTGGAGCGTGGCTCCCCGAAATAGAAGCCGACTCCTCCTCCTTTCATGAACACCAGTCGATGGCACCACCGCACAAAGGTACAAGGCTGATTCAAGGCTTTCCAATGTGGGGCATTGACGCGATTGTCAACGTCGTCGAAAAAGCAGGGGGTTGACTTTGCTGAGCAGTTTGTTGCGAAAACCCGTTGAAGACTGACTCTGTGTTGGGTGGGATTTCATGCATCTTTGCGACCTCTTAATTGTACTCCGTTGGTTCATTTATGTTGAGGAGATTTCTTGATTTTTTTTGGATGTAGATTTTCCCCAGCAAACTGAAGGTGGGGTGGGCAGCAGAGTTTACCCTGCTTCATTAACACTATTGGTGATCCCTCCGATTAAAAAAAAAACCTCATGCGTTAGTCTCTTGGGGTTGAGGATGGCTTCATTCTACTCCTCTTTTTTGGTTCTGAGGTTGTTGAAGTGTGACCAGAGCAAGACTGTCACAGGTGAGGACAGAAGGAGCTTGATGGTTTTAACATCCCATTTACTTTGTTCCTGAAAAATGGATTTGGAAGCCACTGCTGTCTCCCAGAATGCTTTTGCTCCATTTGAGATATGGCGGAACAGGGATTCCCGTGAGTTTTGTTTCCCAAGGAGGTATTGTGAAGATCGAATCATTTCTTTTATACCTGATGACATTTGCTGTGATGGAGTTTCTATTTGGGTTTGTTGGACAGGTAAATAATGTGACCTGACTATCAGAGTTGATTGATTGTAAATAAGGTATTGATTCTGGGAATGTTCACTTGTGGAAGGATGCTGGCATGGGTTCCCTTATTTTGCAGGTAGATTTAGAGTTCTGTACAGACATAGAGTTGGTGGTACCTCCTCAGGTCGTCTGAAATAATGTTCCATTATTCAATAGAAACAACAGATCCAACTTTCCTCAAGACCAATTTTCCTGTTGATTGTCATCGCCTTTCCTCACTGACTAAAAGTCTATCTTTTTCAACTTCCAATGTATTCAGCATTGCAGATTTCTGGAGATAGGCTTTCCCAGATTGCCTGTTAGTGTTTGTTTTACAAAATCAGCACAATTTCTGGATACAACACAGAACACAAACATTAATTAATGCCTACCACTGAATTACTCAACAACCACAAACAGTTAAAAAGAATTTTATTAACTCAAACAAAAGTGATTATACAACTTAAGAGAAAAGATAAAACAATCTGCAATCTGTGACCATGATTTGTTACTGGCCAAAGGATACACAAAACAGTTTTAATAATATGAGGAGCTTTCAGATCATTTCAGAAGACCTTCATTGAAATAATCTGTTCAATCATTCAATAACTTCACATTTCCCTTTATACCCCATTTTCCAATTTGCCCACTAAACATATCTCCCATAATCTCTTCACATCATCTTTCCCTCCTTACTGAATATTCACTTCCTTCATTTATATCACTAATATAATTTATAATTGTTTGACATGCAAAACAAGTCTTATGAGGCATGGTCTTGCAGAGGTGGGACTTTTTGGAGTGTAGAAGGATGAGAGGAGACTTGATGGAGGTCTACAACATTATGAGAGGCATAGATAGGGTGAATAGCCTACACCTGTTTCCCAGGACAGAAATAGCATATACCTGAGGACACTTGTACAAAGTTACGGGAGGGAAGTTTAGGGGAGACATCAGGGTTTTTTTTTTAAAACAGAGTTGTGGGTGCATGGAATGCTTTGCCAGGGATTGTGGGGGAGGCTGAAACATTAGTGGGCATTTAAGAGACTCTTAGAAAGGCACATGGATGGAAGAAAAATAAAGGGTTTCGGGGTAGGGTGGGTTTAGTACTTTTAAAAAGGAATATATGGGTCAACACAACATCAAGGGTCAAAGGGCCTGTGCTATGCTGTAGTGTTCTATGCCTCCTTCATAAGCATGTAGGAAGAGGCAGTAATTGCCACATGGTAGATCATGATCTCTGTGTCTGGTTTGATCTTCAAATATGGTTTTCCTCATTTGGTTAAATATTTTGCAGCCACCATGAAGACACTGATTATTTTGGAGGTCCACTCTCTTTCGTTCAAATGGAAAGAGAGCCTGTATTACTTGTATTACTGCTGTAAAAAAAAAAATCCAAAAGTGCTTGGTAAATATTTATTTAATGATAGCAATTATTGAGTAAGATAAAAGTCTAAATATTTTCTAATCCATTTCCTTCCTATATTTTCTAACATGTTTGAATTTGTTAAATATTTGGTAGGGGAAGTTGATAATTCACTGTGTCTGTGAGGTAAAATAAGTAGCAGATTCCAATAGGAACCTTTGCTAGTCCTTTGTTTAAATGCCAGAATAAAATTATGAACATGAACTTTTTTAGGTAATGCAAGATAATTTAGGAAGTCTTTTGCTTGCTGACATTACTGACAAGAGATGTTTGGTTGGGGCAGGATGTAAATGCAGCCCCAATGTTGCTTTTGCTTGACCTCCCAGTGTTGCAGCTTATCTCCTCATGCCATGTGTTCTCTGCACTCAGAGTGCAGCAAGATTCTTTCTGGATGATAAACTATTATAAATGTGACATTTGTATATCTTTCCTGCAAGATTTAGCATTTTGAGTTGTGTATGGTTCTTTTTAAGTTGTTCAAGTGATGACCCTCATGTTCCAAGAATAATTTCCAGAGTTTTAATTTGTGCAGAATAGATTTTCTGCTGAGATGATCTGAAAGCTCCCCATAATATTTAAACTGTTTTGTGTCCTTTGGCTAGGAACAAATCATGGTCACAGATTGTGTGGCCATGTAATTGTGTGAAAGTTGCACATTATTTCTCAAATGTTATTTTTTTTCTTTAAGTTGTATCATCACTTTTGTTTGAGTTAACAAAATTCTTTTTAACTCTTTGTGGTTGTTGAGTAATTCAGTGGTAGGTATTAATTAATGTTTCTATTCTGTGTTGTATCCAGAAATTATGCTGATTTTTGAAATGTTAACCATGGCACTACTTTGAGGGCTTCTGTTTAAATTATTTTTGAAAAGTCATGATTTGAATTACTGTAGGGTGTCTAACAGCAGAGTGTAAAGCTAGAGGCTTTAGTGCATATTTCTGGTAAATGTTAATCTTTTGCAATGATTATTTTCTCACAGTTTCGTATTTGTGAGGGAGCAAAGTCTTGCCAGAAAGATGACCTAAATTGAATAAAGGCAACCAGTTCTTGGCTGTGGCATTGGGGTGTGGAGATGTTAAAGAAAAAGCAAAATTTTCTGAAGAGCATTAAAATGGATACCAGTGATCACTCTCTAGTATGTTATTTTCTTAGGTCAGTACTGAAGCGTGGAGTTCATTTGGGTATGGTCAATTTTTAATTTCTCTATTCTTCTAATATTTAGTATTTTACTCTTCTTCCCACAAAACAACATTTCACTAATTTCGAATGTACTGAATAAATTTTGAAGTACTGAGTGTGAGCTCTAACTGAAGGTTATTTAATTTTGAGCCTTAAGGTGTGCAGTAAACTTAATGAGTGACATTCATTAATTGTACAGATCGCGACTTTGTGTGTGTGGATGGTTTTAAAATTTATATGACCATGAACCACTTTCATTCAAGAAGAAAGTGATTTATTTGGGAGAGATCAGTGACTGTAAAATGGTTATTTTATTGTGTAGCCTAGAAAGCATTTGGTATCTTCTTTTCTTTCTCTTCTTTGGCTTGGGTTTGCGGATGAAGATTTATGGAGGGGTATGTCCACGTCTGCTGCAGGCTCGTTGGTGACTGACAAGTCCGATGCGGGACAGGCAGGCACGGTTGCAGTGGTTGCAAGGGAAAAATGGTTGGTTGGGGTTGGGTGTTGGGTTTTTCCTCCTTTGTCTTTAGTCAGTGAGGTGGGCTCTGCGGTCTTCTTCAAAGGAGGTTGCTGCCCACTGAACTGTGAGGCGCCAAGATGCACGGTTGGAGGCGAGATCAGCCCACTGGCGGTAGTTAATGTGGCAGGCACCAAGAGATTTCTTTAAGCAGTCCTTGTACCTCTTCTTTGGTGCACCTCTGTCTCGGTGGCCAGTGGAGAGCTCGTCATAGAACACGATCTTGGGAAGGCGATGGTCCTCCATTCTGGAGACGTGACCCACCCAGTGCAGTTGGATCTTCAGCAGCATGGATTCAAAGTACTCTGCCAGCTCGAGTGTGTCTATCTTTTTGTCGATCCTTGCATCAGATTAAATGGTGCAGCCGAGGTAGGTAAACTGGTTGACCGTTTTGAGTTCTGTGTGCCCGATGGAGATGGGGTGGGGGGGGGGGGGGTGGTTGGTAGTCATGGTGGGGAGCTGGCTGATGGAGGACTTCAGTTTTCTTCAGGCTGACTTCCAGGCCAAACATTTTGGCAGTTTCCGCAAAATAGGACGTCATGCGCTGGAGAGCTGGCTCTGATGGGCAACTAAAGCGGCACCGTCTGCAAAGAGTAGTTCATGGACAAGTTGCTCTTGTGTCTTGGTGTGAGCTTGCAGGCACCTCAGACTGAGTCCATAAAATCTGTTTAACCATCATCACCAAAGCCTCGAGACAATTTTGATTTGCTTTTGTAGTGAGTTTAATTGTTACAAGAAAATGTTTTTCAGCTGTATCAAGTTTGTTTAGACATGGATTTGGATTTTTCTCCGAATTGAATGTTTGTGATGGCTGTGTAAAAGTGGACAAAATTGGGCCGTGTTGGCAGTAGCTGGAGATTTCATCGGTTTTTCTGGGAGTGGTTAGTGACTCTCAGGTATAACAAAGGGAAGAGTAAAAACATACTCATGGGTATTTGATGAACCATTTGTGGTTCGGCGGTGTTTTAAAATAGATTTATTTCTGTCTTTCAGTTGAAGGAAATTGAAATTTTCTTTCAGATGTGCAGAAGCATGGTTCCCATTTACCCTGGAGTAATGAGTGTGTGGAAGTTCGTTTGTGTGGATGGTTTGCTTAAATTGTTTTGGTCTCTGAGAAAATGACATGACGATGACATGACCTAGTGTAGAAACAATTGTTGGGATGGATGTTGGATATAAATTTTTGAAATAAAAAAATTTGTGCTGATAAACCTAGTGGATTAGAGTGTTCCAGAAATCGAATAAGATCCAAATGACTTCAGATCGATCCTCTTTTATTTTTTGCAATAACCACTTTGTGGAACATAGTTTCTCATAGTTCTGAACTTGTTACTTTTGACTTCAAATATATTGCCCATTTACCCCTTTCCTTCCCACCATCCAAGCAGTACTGAGGTGATTCACTTGTGCTTGTAATTTAGTCCACTGTATTTGGTGACTGCAAAAGGTCAAACGCATATTGGGTAACCACTTTTGCATAGAGCATGCAATCAGTGTGCAAGGGTAACTTGGAATTCTCTTATTACTTTCACTTTAATTCTCCATCTTATTTCCGCTCTGACCTCCTGCAATATCATAACAGAATCAGAATTTATCAACGTGAACATGTCATGAAATTTGTCGTTTTGCTGCAGTATTGCAGTGCAAATATTGCTATAAATTACATTTCAAAAATAAATAAATAGTGCAAGAAAATAGGATAAAGTGAGGTAGTATCTGTGTTTCATTGTCCATTCAGAAATCTGATGGCATTAGGAAAGAAGTTGCCCTTGTGCCACTGGGTACTCCTCTTCAGGCTCCTTCCTGTACCTTTTTCCTGGTCACAGGACCCAATGCAAACTTGTGGAACAGGAGCTTCTCCTTCATCTAGGCTTTCCCTGTTTCTACCTGAACTGGCCATTTTTGCGCTTTGTTATACACCTGTGGCTTTGTTTTTCTCTCCAACTAGATGGCATTAATGTTGACTTCTGGCTTTCATTAAACTGCAGCCCCCCCCCCCCCCCCCTCAACTTCTTCCTCCAGTTCTGTCTCTCCCTTCCCTGCTTCTTTTGGCACAGACATGATGAATTCTCACCTCTCCCCTTATCATATCCCATTAACACCTTTTGTGAGTCTGGATTTCACCCACCACCCAGCAGTGTCTGAATTCTGAGATATCCTCTTTCTGGCTCACTTTGATATTCCTTGAAGAAGGGCTCAGGCCCAAAACATTGGCAATATCTTTTTTGTTTATGAGTGCTGAAAGACAGGTTGAGTTCCTCCAGCTTTTACTACAATCACAGCATCTGCAGACTTTCATGTTTCACTTTAACCATATAACCATTTACGGAGCGGAAACAGGCCATGTTGGCCTTTCAAGTCTGCACCGGTTCACTGATTTTGTGCGCCCCCTTCAGGCATTGGTGATTTTAAGTGTAGTGTATGTTTGAGAATTTTAACATCTATCCATAGGTACTCTGTACTTTGGAATGTGAAATCTCATATTAAAATATTCAAAAACATGGGCTGTGTGGGAGAAGCCAGTGAGTGGCCGTGACAATTACTTCTCAGACTGGAAGCCTTTGACTAGTGGTGTGGTGCAGGGATCGGTGCTGGGACCAGCATAGCTTGTCATCTAGATCCACAATCTGAACAACAGTGTGGTGATTGGATCAACAAGTTTGCAGACAATACTCAGATCAGAAGCGTTGTGGACAGCAAGGAAGGTTTTCAAAGCTTCTCATCAATTAGCACAGTCTGATCTGCTAGTCATGTCCCCCAACCCTTCATTTCACAACTTTTGCACTTGTACTTTCATTCTCCAACTGCTCTCACTTAATTTTCTTTCCATTTTTTCTGATTAGTTGATTTCTGCAACTCATCTCCATAGTAACCTTGGCCTCACAAACAGAGAAATTCCCATTGCTCTGTCTTTTCCAAGCCATCCCCTTTGCAACTTGAAAACAAACATTTTCTCTTTTACCCAATTCTGACAGAGGAGCTTTGGTCAGAAACATTAATTCTGCTTTGTTTGCTAATCTGGGCTAAATGTAAACTCTTTATTTCTCTAAGCACTTGGAGTATGTGAGACATAATGTTTCATCCAGATGCTCTGGTTTTTTCCCTCATGCTGGTTGGGAGGTTAATTGGCTCCTATAAATTGCCCATAATGTGAGTGTTAGGGAAAAAGAGAGGGGGTGGGGGGGAAACACGATGGTGATGTGAGTGGGGGGAAGAAAAGGAAAGACTGCAGATGCTGGAATCTAGAGCAAAACACATTCTGCCGTAGGAAATAAGCAGGTCAGGCAGCGTCAGTGGGAGTAAAAAAAAAATTCTCGATGAATTCGGCTGGAACCTTTCATCAAATTAGATGGATGAGAAGCAGAGGCAGCTAGGGTCAACTAAATATGAAACGCAAGCTCATTAACAACTAAGATTAATTTTGTAATATTACATTGCCTAAATTTTTTAAAAATTAAATACACCCCAAGGTACTGAGAGTTATGAATAAGTATGGTTATTTACCAAATTCTCCGGATTCTGGGAAGATCACGGGAGATTGGAATCATTTTATTTTAAAATCTCTCGACAAAAGGCAGGTAACTGCAGGCCAGTTGGTTGAAAGTTTAATCAGAAAAATGCTTGAAGAAATAGACATCAGATGTAGCATGGATTTAAGAAGGGCATGCAATGTTTGATAAATTTGATGAAGTTCCTTGAGGACTCCTGTGTATTTGCAAAACCGAGATCTGGATATGTTTATCAATGCATCAAAAAATTTCAACCTGAACATCACGTGGCGGTGAGCGGGAGGTTTGAGCTAGTGGAGTTGTTCTAGTGAACCGGTGCGGACTTGAAAGGCCGACATGGCCTGTTTCCGCTCCGTAAATGGTTATATGGGTGGCATGGGCCGAAGGGCTTTTCTGAGCGTGGCTTTGTAAATGAAGTATAAAGATGGCAAAGTTTGGGATGTATGGATTTGTAGCAATAACGAAAATCTGTTTTATGATATATAAACTTGGCAATACTGAAAGCACAAGAAGAGAGGCTTTACATTGAGGTTTTCAAAGTCTTTGCCTGTATTTGGATCCGTTTGAGAAATATAAGACTCACACCACCAGGTTCAGAAACAGCTGCTCCCCCTCCACCATCAGACCCTTCAACGACAAACTCAATCAGGGGCTCTGACTCTTGCACTTTATTGATTTTTTTTTTCCCCCTCTCTCTGCATAGCACAGTCAATTTATTCACATTTCTTTATTTGTTTACATGTGAATGTTATGTACAGTTTTTTTGCATCACCAAAAGGTGGTAATTCTGCTTGGCCCACAGAAAAAAGGAATCTCAGGGTTGTATGTGATGTACTCTGACAATAAATCTGAAATTTATTCTGGGTGTTTCGAGCATTCTGTTTTCATGTTAAATACACTGTTCTATGTACGCTTGAAATCTTCATTGTTATGTGGTAAGTGTGACATTTATCGTGTGACTCTCACTGAGTTTGAATACAATTTCTGGAGATGAAAGGCTGTTGTCTTTGTGATCCATTGAAGCAGTCATTCATTCGCTTGACTCATTTTTGCTAAGGATCTGTAAGCGAGAACACTGAAGTACTTCACATCTTCAGATTGTTGTTAAGTGAATGTACTTGAGGATATTTGAGTGCTCTGCTTCTCATAGAAGTAAAATGGTTGTGACTTGTTCTTGAACAGGAGTACTTTCTGAGTAGACAAATGAAAGATAAATTTTTGAATTTGAGCCTTGTCGAGCAGTTAGCCTACTCCATTCTCACTCCAGGCTATCAGAAAGAACAGCATGTTTTTGTTCTCTGAAACGATAAACTACATTGAGTTAGCACATTATCATGTTGGCAGGAAACTGACCTCTTTCATGTTGTTTTATCTGTGTCAGGCAGGGCTTAGTCCCTGTTCTCCCACTATTGTCTCTCAACCCAAGTACCACAAAGAGGTTGTTAAGTTCAGTAATCTTCATGGCTACCTTCTCTGTCTCTGTAACTGGAGGAAGTTTAGCTGTTTTGTTTAATTTTTCTGTTCTGTTTCTGCGCTCAGTAACCTGATATTGTTGGGGAAGGCTGACTTATTAAGGTTTAATTAACTTTTTTAATATTCCTCTGTGAACTTTTCATTAATAAGGGAATGACTGGAATGGTTACTCCTGATTTGCAGCCTATTTCTCTCTACCCATATAGAGAAGCTTGGATAGTAATAAAGGAAATTTACATAATAGGTTATATTTTATAATCTCTCATTTCTCTGTGTATGTTGCAGTATGTGAGCTATAATGTTTCATCAGTTGCTCTGTTTTTTCCTCTGCATGCTGATTGGGAGGTGAATTGGCTACAATAAATTGTCCATAATAGCTGTGAGTGTTAGGGGATAAAACTTGATGGGGATGTGAATGAGGGGGGAGAAAAATAAGATGGGTGCTTGTGGCACAAATGACTGCAGACGTTGGAATCTGGAGCAAAACACAGTCCGCTGGAGGAACTCAGTGTGTCGACCAGCATCAGTGTCAATAGATTGGACTGGAATTTTTAATCAAGATGGTTCTAAGATGTGGTTGTTGCGTGGCACGGGCCAAAGGGCTTTTCTGTGTTATGGCTTTGCAAATTAAAGAGTATAAAGGGGGCAAAGTTTGGGATGGATGGATTTGTAGGAATAATGAAAATGCGTTTTACTAAATACAAACCTGTAATTACATGGAACACAACCAGAGGGGCTTTAAAATCAGATTTTCAAAGTCTTCCTGTATTTGGATCAATTTGAGAATATGGTGCCAGTGATTCCACCCCAAAAGTTTAGTTGACTTGAATTAATTTGAACGAAGGTCATTTGAGAATCTTTATTTTAAAAAAATTTTCTTTTGCTTTGATAGAACAATGTTCAGAATAAAGAGTTTAACACCATAGATTTCAAGTGCATTTCTCATGCAGGTAGGGAAAGCCAATCTAGTAGCATATGGAAATGGAAAAGTTAATTTCCCCAGTGACTGATAGAACAAAGGGATAATGTTGTATGTGAGCTGTACTTTCAGGTTTAATGCTCATAAATTGTGTCTGAAAATACAGGGCAGAAAATTTGGTGGATGATTATTCAAACAGCAAAGAACTATTGTAACTAAGAAGTTTTGCCACAATTTGAGAGAGTGAAATAATAGATACAGGAAAATTGCAGAAAGTTTTTTTTAAAAAAGCAACTTCATTGTGGAGAGTCTATATGTGCACAATGCAATTCTTCTCAGCTGACGCAAGCTCCTGTGCATTATTTTGTTGCAAAGGCTGAAATTTCACTTGCCAGACAAAATTAATCTTCATTTTAAATATTTTGCTGGAGATTACTTTATTTCCGCTCAGTGGAATTAAATGCCTGTTGTGGCATGTAACTGGCAGCAGGTATACTTTTGATTGTTTTAACTGCTTGCCCAACATGAATTTTACATTTGGAATCCCAATCTCCTTTCTTCTTTGGCTTGGCTTCGCGGACGAAGATTTAAGGAGGAGGGGTAATGTCCACGTCAGCTGCAGGCTCGTTTGTGGCTGACAAGTCTGATGCGGGACAGGCAGACACGGTTGCAGCGGTTGCAAGGGAAAATTGGTTGGTTGGGGTTGGGTGTTGGGTTTTTCCTCCTTTGTCTTTCGTCAGTGAGGTGGGCTCTGCGGTCTTCTTCAAAGGAGGTTACTGCCCGCCGAACTGTGAGGCGCCAAGATGCACGGTTTGAGGCGAGATCAGCCCACTGGCGGTGGTCAATGTGGCAGGCACCAAGAGATTTCTTTAGGCAGTCCTTGTACCTCTTCTTTGGTGCACCTCTGTCACGGTGGCCAGTGGAGAGCTCGCCATATAACACGATCTTGGGAAGGCGATGGTCCTCCATTCTGGAGACGTGACCTACCCAGCGCAGTTGGATCTTCAGCAGCATGGACTCGATGCTGTCGGCCTCTGCCATCTCGAGTACTTTGATGTTAGGGATGAAGTCGCTCCAATGAATGTTGAGGATGGAGCGGAGACAACGCTGGTGGAAGCGTTCTAGGAGCCGTAGGTGATGCCGGTAGAGGACCCATGATTCGGAGCCGAACAGGAGCGTGGGTATGACAACGGCTCTGTATACACTAATCTTTGTGAGGTTTTTCAGTTGGTTGTTTTTCCAGACTCTTTTGTGTAGTCTTCCAAAGGCGCTATTTGCCTTGGCGAGTCTGTTGTCCATCTCTTTGTCGATCCTTGCATCCGATGAAATGGTGAAGCCGGGATAGGTAAACTGGTTGACTGTTTTGAGTTATGTGTGCCCGTACCTCTGCTTTGAGAAGTAGGATGGTGTGCAAGCATGGAGACTAAATTCCCAAAGATAATGAGAACAATTCAAGGTAAATGCATGTTAGAATCAAATTGACATTAACTGAAGCAGTAATATTTTTTCCATCAAGCCATTTGAATGTAACTGTATTATGAATTGAAAACTGAGCTGTTAATGTATCAAAGCTCAGAATAATTATGGATTCAAAAAAAGATCTGTACAGATGTAGATTTTTTTTAAAGTATTTTAAAACAATATTGACACAGACAATTGGATTTCTTAACCTTGTTAAAGGACCGAATTGCCGCAAGTCACTTCTTTCCTCATTACTGAGCTCAAATGACTCAACTGATTTCATGTCATTTCACATCCCTTCTAGTTTATCAGACCCAAATGCAATAAACACAGGTTCCAAAAATGCCATCTGTTTCCACTTGTATTCAAAAATAATTTTTGTTGGAGATCAAGGGGAGGTTTAAGAACCTGATGGTTCTTTTGAGGGGGGTGGGTGGAGAAGGAGAAATGAAAGAACCTGGTGGCGCTGGACTTCAGCCTTTTGTACTTTCTACCTAAAGGCAATAGTTAGAAGAGAACGAAAAAATTCCGTGCCAAATTAGGATTCCTGAACGTGGTTCCAATTGAATGGTATTAAATGGAAGATCAAAAGGTTGGAGGAAGTAAGATGTGATGTCATGAATGGGTGGTTTTTGATATCAGGTACACAGCAGAGGTGTGGATCATGCGTAGGTTTTTGCAAGATAAAACAAAAGCCATGGGTAGCCTTACGATAGTTGAATCTAGAAAGAATAAAAACCTCAGAGTTTTAATAGCACATGGCCTGAAATTTATTGATATTACTGACATGGATGTAGTAATGGGGAAAAAAAATGTAGGATCAGCAGCTCTATTCTGCATTAAGACAAGACTCGAAGATAATCTGATTCAACTTGAAACCATAACCATATAACCATTTACGGAGCAGAAACAGGCCATCTCGGCCTTCCGTGTCCGCACCGGTAAAGGTTATCACAGGAGGAGCTTTTGACAACTCTTGGTCTGAGCTCATTGGAATTTAGGAGAAGGGGGAGATCTCATTGAAACATTTTGAATGTTGATATCTTCAAAAGTTGATTATTAACCGTAAAAGGAAAAAGCTTATTTTGAAACAAAGGTGTTTTAGATAAAAGCTTACCTTCGGTACCTACAGTTTCATTTTTATTAGTCCATAATTGAGTTGTTCTAGTGAACCGGACATTGGACAGTAAACTCACAACAAATCATAATTTTGTGCTTTCTTAATTTCATGACCTCAATTGTTCTGAACCTGACCACAAAGTTCAATTTTTATTGAATGCTGTTGGTTTGTGCCAGTGCTCTGGCTCCTTTGAAGAGCTGTAGATTTTTTTTCTTGCAGCCGATCATTGCATATTAACCCTCATCAAGTTTGTGACTGATCGTGGTTTGAAAGTTGTGATGGAATTTACTGCCACCATGTTTTTTGGCAAATGTGTTTGCTCTCATAATCCCGGTTTCTTAAATCTTCTACTCTTGTCAGCCCTTTGGGATTGAAGATGACTTGAGGAGGCTGAGGAGGCCCTTGTAGTTTCCTACATAAGGAGGCAGACTATTACTGATAGAGTGGGTGGATAGTTGGTGCACAATTGAAGTCTCTAATTCATATCCTTTTCAAGGCTGTAGTTGTTTCATAAACATTGCTGCCTGGATTACGGTCCCATTTGCAATATATTACATAGCTAAATTCTATAATCATCTGGAAATTCAAAAATATATTCACCAAGTCTAAGTCAAGTTCATATATTTGTTACAAAAATATAATATTCCTGTTATTAAGCCCTTGGGGAGTCTCATTACTTACTGTTCAGCGAGAAGAATACATTCTTATCACTGATTTTCTTCCTATTCATAAACTGATAATATAGAAATCAGTTAGCTCCCCTTATCCATCCTATGATCTAATTTCTGGTGTTTGCTTTCTTGTACTCTATTAAATTAAATTTGACAGACGGTATATCCAGTCTCTGCTGCCTAAACTTGCAGTATATTACTTCATTTGAAAACTTAAATCAGACTTTTAGTCACTTTGAAATAAACCATTTGTTATCAGCTGCCCATCAATGATGGGGACACTTGGCCCTTCAAGCCTACACTGCCATTCATTTTGATCGTGGCTGATCATCTACTCAGTACCCAGTACCTGGCTTCTCCCCATATCCCCTGATCCCCTTAGCCACAAGGGCCAAATCTAACTCCCTCTTAAATATAGATAAGGAACAGGCTTCAATGACTTCCTGTGGCAAAGAATTGCACAGATTCACCACTGAAGGGCGGGGGGGGGGGTGGGGCGGGGAATTCTCATCTCAGTCCTAAAAGACTTCCCCCTTATCCTTAAACTGTGACCCATGGTTCTGGTCTTGCCCAACAACGAGAACAACCTTTCTGCATGTAGCCTTTACAATCCCTTAAGAATTTTATGTGTTTCTATAAGATTTCCCCCCTCCCCCCTCAATCTCCTAAATTCCAACAATTATAACCCTAGTCAATCCAGCCTTTCTTCATATGCAAGTCCTGCCATCCCTGGTATCAATCTAGTGAACCTTCTTTGCACTCCCTCTATGGCAAGGATGTCTTTCCTCAGACCAAAACTGTACCAAAACTGGGTGTGGTCTCACCAGGGCCCTGTACAACTGCAGTAGAACCTCTCTGCTCCTATACTCAAATCTTCTTGCTATGAATGCCAACATACCATTTGCTTTCCTCACTGCCTGCTGTACCTGCATGTTCACTTTCAATGACTGGTGCACAGCAACACCCAGGTCTCATTGCATCTCTCCTTTTCAACTTATTATTTTTCCCCCTAGATGCCCAGCTATCGACCACGTGAATCAAAACTGACCTTGTGGAGCAGTTTTTTTTTGGGGATTGCACACATCAATCCAAGGATGAATATAACTTGTTGGCAAGATGCATGTTAGGAATGGTACAAGATTGCACAATATCCTTCAACTTTCATTGACGGGGAAAGCTGTCAGGTTACATTGTCAGATTTTCAGTGAAAGGCAATCAGTGAATTTCAATGAGAGCTACAAGTATCAAATGGGGAAAAAAAGGCTGCGATATTTTGTATAACACATTTGAAAGATTTAATAAATTTTTGCATCGAATGATTTAGGGGATGCATTTTTTTTGTGGAGGGTGGTGGCATAGTGATCTATATAGTTTTAAAGAATAAATACGTTGAAAAATGTGTAACCATGTGTTTTTTCAACACCCATTGCTTTAAAAGGAAATCCCAATAAGCAAAGCTCAATTATGATCAAAATACTTGCTTGAATATATTATCATTGCACATGCATATAAATCTTCCCACATGAAATAGCATGTGGATAGAGCAATAGTCTGCAAGGCTGTGTGAGCAATGCATTATTTGCTCTGAACTCTTTCTGAAATGAGGCCGTGGTGCAGGAAGGTATGAACTATTGCTTAACTCTTCTCTTTCAGTATTGGAGGCAATCCAGAATGAAGAAGCCTTTCAATTAATAGAGGCCATACTTTACCCAAGGGAAATAATTAAAAAAAACCAAAATTTTTTCAGAAAAAAAAATGGATTAATTAATCCCAAAAATCTTTACTTGGTGGCTTTAGCCTTCTTGATTGCCCCATTCACTAAAGTTTATTATCATCTGAATGTACATATACAACCCAACGAAACAGGGTCTCTCCGGACCATGGTGCACACACAATACACAATACATAATGATCACATAAATAATTAAAATCAATAAATTAATATTTGGGATGATTTGCATGGTCATAAGGATACTGTTCATCAATCTCACAGCCTGTAGGAAGAAACTATTCCCCAGCCTGGAGTTGTATTTCACTGAGAATTGTGCAAAGAATTCAAATTGTAGACTCTCGTGATCAATACATTTCTAACACACGAGTTCCCTGAGAAACAAAGAAGCTAAACCTTCCAACATTGATCGAGCTTTTGCTGTGCTCGGCAAGTGTACAGGTGAAAGACGGATGTGTTCCCAATGACAGGTTATATTGGGAGATGGTTTGAAACAGGTGGCTAGTTGGGCACCCAAACCTCTGTATATAGAATATTGGTGAAAGGCATGAAAGCATTCAAAATATTTTTAACAGAAAATGAACTAGCTGGTGTAAATGCATTTCCCTTTGTATGCCTTTTTTTCTTGTTCCTTTTGTTTGCCTCAATATATGAATCCTCCTAATGATCAGTGATTTCACCAGGTCCATAATTGACTGTTGGAGGCAGGACATAATTCACCAATCACATTTAAAATGTGGCAAATATGGCCATCTGGCTTCCCAAAATATGCCTATTTGTTTACCATCAGAGAAAATGGTTCATGACAAAACTGCATTAAAATTTAATAAGCCAAACATGAAATCAATGGAATAATATCAATGGCCAACCAACTAATATAGCCAATACTGAATATTGGAACTGTGAGGTGGAAAGGAGATGGTTTATTTGCTTCATATGTGTAGATATTTTGTTTCCATTATATTAAAAGGGAAAGATTCTGGACACCATCCACAATTTTGTCAGATTATTGTCTCAAAGAATTATTTTATTACAAGGTCAATTGTTATCGTACTGTTTATTTCTGGAAATGTTTATTTTCTCCTACCCTTTCAAGCTTCATCTTTCTACATATTCCACACAATGAATGTTTTGGAGACAGATGAGCAAAACAAAAGTCCTTTAAATGATGCTTCAGGTATGAGACTGGTGAAGAACCATCTTGTATATCTAGGTTTATTCCCCTGTCCCTTATGCTCAAAATCTATCTAGCTATCTATCTACATGATTATGGTTTTTTTTGACTCCGACTGGATCATAACTTCATTTGGCAGACTTGTGTGGGACATATTGTTTGGAGGTAGAGGTGTCCTTCGATGAGTAATAACTTCTTGGCAAGATATCTTGCCACCTTTTGGAGACAGCTGTCGCCAATTCATTGCTGAATGATTACATTAAAACACCATTTTAACTTGTGTATTAATTTCTGGAAGACCTACAGAAGCTGAGGTGGGAGAGGAGGAGGAGGAGGAGGTGGTTATTTTTTTGACATTGCCATGTAAATACTTGAAAATGATTTCTGTTGGCAGTGATTTTTCAGACCTGTTTATTCTGTGTACGTTGGAAAAGTAAATAGCGTTGTTTGCAAACAGGCGACAACCTGATGAGCTGCTTATAAGTGTGTTTCTTTGGTTTTAGTGTTTTACATTTGCTCAACATTGAGGCACAATTTTACAACAGTTTATCTTTTCATAATCAACTCCGAAAGTGTGTCTGCATCAATCCTGAATCTTAGAGCTGTGATGCACACACCTAGGATGCGTTTGATGGCACACGTGTAGAAGTTAAGGGAATTGGGGAACATGCTGACCTTCCTAAGTGTTGTAAGTAAAGGTGTTGGTACACTTGACTGTCGTGTTGACGTGGTCGAATCAGGACATTGGAAATGTTTACTCCCAAGAACTTGAAACTTTGTACTGCCATCACTTCAATACCATTGATACGGACTGAACAGAGCCGTGCAGGTTGATGAGAAAGCAGACACCACCACCTCCTGCTTTTCCTGATGCCTTGTATGATCCATCTGGTGTATTGAAAAGCCCTTTGGTTGCACTGCACAGACAGGTGGAAGAATTCTTGTTTGTGCCTGCATTCTGTTATATTTCAGTTTATCATTGTTAATATTCTTTGCTTCATGCATTGAGATTTATTTGGCTTTGAACGACTCGACTGTACTCGGTTCAGTGATGAAATGATGGGTGAGGCACATTTACACTTAAAAACCTGTTTTTGAACCACTTGGCAAGCTGTATCTTGACAATCTAGCGACTGGTGTCATACTTTGAGCAACATATTCAGTTGCCCAAATCCCATGCAGCCTAGGTTTTAATAATTTTTTGATTCTTTGAAAAAATGCCTTCATAAATTAATTGAATGATTAACACAGGAGGTAATTGGAAAATGCACTTTTGCCTACAGATTAGTTTCCTCTAAGATTTGTATTCTTTGGTTACGAAGTCATTACTGAAATCAGTTTCACAGTTATATATAACCATATAAAGTTACTTGATCTAAACTCATCTCAATCTTTAACGTTTCTATTAAACCTTGTCTTAAGCTTCAACGTTGTAAGAACAGCATACTCAGTAGTCACCCCAACCAACGTCTGTCCTGCATTTCTGTTATAATTTTGGTAAGTTAAGGTTGCTCTTATTGTGAGCCCTTGAGGTTTTTTTTAAAACTTTATTTATTCGTTCAAAATACAGATAATAAGTAACATATATAACAATAAATAAAGCATGAACATTATATTTATGTATATTAAAGAAAAAGGAAAGAACCCCCCCCCCCCCTCTTTCAGCCAACTCTCCTAAGGAGAGCCATAAAGAAAAAAGAAAAAAAAGAAAGAAAAGCAAAGCATACGTATTAAAATCTAGTCAATATAAATCAAAATGTAAATATTCTGAATATAACAACCACCTATTAATTAAAAAAACTATAGTTATCCGCAGAACATGTGTAATTTTTTCCATTATTAAACAATATTTCATCTCATTATGCCAGCCCTTGAGGTCTACTTGATTGGTAACCAGAATTCAAAGTGAAAAGCTGTACCAATCACCCAGCTGTCAGTTTCCTTGATTAATAAGTGATCTCTTTGGATCCTTGAACTCCTCAGGATGCCAAGATATCGTTTGCTTAATTGTGGGAATTTATTTTGAGCTTGGCTATCTTTAGTTTTGTTATGGGTAAAAAGGCCAAATAGGCAAATGGTGTCAAGTAACTTATTGAAGATAAAACACATAATGCAGTAAAATGTTTAAATTATTTCACTTGTGTGGTTTGTGCTATTCAAACCTAACGTCTTACTTCCATACTTCCAATTTTATTTCTGAAAGGACTCTTGGCTTTAAATTGCAATAGACTGTTTAACTAAGCAGCAACAAGGCTTCCAGGATTTAAGATTGCATGTTGGTACAGAAATGCAGTCAAAAATATGTATACTCTGGAGGGGGAAAATTCCAGGCAATTTGGCCTTCCTCAGGACTGTTTAGTTGTGTGCAGCACAAGAAGGACATGTCCCAGTTAATTGGCATCTCCAGTAATTTTCCACCTGCAGTTTTGATGTATTGAAATACAGGGCTCAGAATAGAAAATGTTCTGCATATAAATTGAAGATGTTTCCAGATCTCTTGCCACCTTGTTCAAACCTGACGAGAAAGTTTCTCCCGATTCTTGTTACAGCTTGGCTCTGTCACTGTGTTGCTGAATGCAACAAACAAAAATGGGCTATCTTAGTTAAACAAGAAAATCTGCAGATACTGGGGTCAAGTGCAATACTCTGGAGAAAATTGGCAGGCCACCAGGCAATCTTAGCCATTTTCTAAAAGTGTTTAAAGGATAGCATTTGAACATGGTTTCAGCAAATATATTTGGTATAATCCTGTATTTATTTATTTATGATTCAATTGTGAGCTTAAATACATTTTTAATACCCAATTTTATGAGGTATCAAGTAAGATGGAGCTGAAACACGAGTTTGAAACTGATCCTAAAACTATTAAACAATTTTACTTTCAGGTAAATGGATTGTTTGGTATAATTTGAAGTAGATTCTCACCTAAATTCAGGTGTTTGAAAGTAGTCTGCATTTGTATTTACTTTGGTTTTCAATTAAATTGCATAATTTAAATTGCTTATATTTGTATTTTTGAAGAAGCATAACTTGTTTAAATTCACGACATCTTCCACAGTGAATGATAACCTTACCCATACTTTCATGTTTGAATTTTTCTCAATAATTGCTTCTTTCACAGGGAGGAAAAGGATTCCCCATCTTATTTTGTTCCAGCATTTGAAGATTTTATCCAATTTGTTTCATACTGTGGGAGTTGTAAAATTAAAATGAGAAATAATTAAGAAATCTGCAGATGCTGGGGTTAGTGCAGTACACAAGTGCTCGAGAAACTTTGCAGGTCACTCAGCACAAGGCACTTGACCTTTTGGGCCTGAGCCCTTCTTCAAGAGGGACTAAAATTGGAGACAGCAAGTATCATTTTGGCATTAAAGGCTTTTGAGATGCTACACATGGTTATAAAGTGTTGTACAATGTATGCTGATAATGTACTGCCATCTTTAATATGTTCCATTCATTATTGCAAGAAAAAATTGTTTTCCTTAAGCTTTTGCTCTATAATTTTTAAATGTGTGCTTTAGTTCTGCAGTTGTTGACGAGCTTTGAAGTTTCATGATAGCTTTTTAAAAAAGATATTTTTAATGAAAGAAAATAGCCATGCACATAGGAAAAAAAGCACAAACACATTTTTATTCCAAGCATTCTACTCTTGGGGGGTGGTGGAAGCATAGTGGTGTGTCCTGAAGACCATGCACAAGTATCATGTTGTGTTTGCTTTGGTTTCTAACTGCAACTCTGCAATTTCATCTGTGAACTTCTCCCTTAGTTCCATCCTTTCATAAAGAAGTTTCCAAAGACTTGTGACTCCCTAACAATTAAAAACAAAAATCACCTTATCTCTGTTATTTTGCAACAGAGACCCTTGGATCTAGGTTTTCCCATCAGAGCAAATATCCTCTCCATATCCAGTCTGTCATGACCACTTGGGCCATACTTATCTCAGTTCAGATCCTCGTATTGTTTTAAATTAGAGCAGTGAAAAAGCCAACCTTTTGAGGTCTGTGAGCTTTCTTGAAAGATTTTGAATTGCTCTCAATCGAGTAACAGCCTTCAGTAAATGAACACCAGTCTGTAACCAGTAGTACGATGTGGTCTCACCAATGCCCTATGGAACTGAAGCATTGTTTTCCAACTTTGGTACTTCAATTCTCTGGAAATGAACAAGCATATCTTATTAACTTTCATAATTACTTTCAGTATCTGTACATTAGCCTTTTGTGAATTGTGCATCAGGACAACCAAATCACTCTCGAGTTTGAGTACTGCTCTCTCTCTCATCTTTTTAAAAATGCACTTTTAATATTTTTTCATGGTGAAATGGACAATTTCATATCTTACCCATGTAAACTCAGTTTGCAAGTCGTTTACCCACTCAACTAATGTAAATTGCTTTGTAGCCTAATGTTTTCTTCACAGCTTAATTTCTCACCCATCTGAGTTATTAGCAAATTTAATGAGAACATTTGCTTCTGAATTTGGATAAATTAAAAAAAAATTGAAACACCAGCACCAAACCCTATGGCGGGCTATTTGTACCTCCTATTCTTTTCTCTTTGGCTTGGCTTCGCGGACGAAGATTTATGGAGGGGGTAAAAAGTCCACGTCAGCTGCAGGCTCGTTTGTGGCTGACCAGTCCGATGCGGGACAGGCAGACACGATTGCAGCGGTTGCAAGGGAAAATTGGTTGGTTGGGGTTGGGTGTTGGGTTTTTCCTCCTTTGCCTTTTGTCAGTGAGGTGGGCTCTGCGGTCTTCTTCAAAGGAGGCTGCTGCCCGCCAAACTGTGAGGCGCCAAGATGCACGGTTTGAGGCGTTATCAGCCCACTGGCGGTGGTCAATGTGGCAGGCACCAAGAGATTTCTTTAGGCAGTCCTTGTACCTTTTCTTTGGTGCACCTCTGTCACGGTGGCCAGTGGAGAGCTCGCCATATAATACGATCTTGGGAAGGCGATGGTCCTCCATTCTGGAGGTTGCCCACCTCCTATACCATTAACTTTAACACCAGCACCAAACACTATGGTGGGATATTTTTACCTCCTAAACCATTAACTTTAACTTTTATTTTCTACAATAATCTTTGTTGTATCTTACCAAGTGCTTTCTGGAATGATTAAGTTCTACTTTAGGTCATATTAAGAGGCTCAATATTAAATGAAATTAATTTTGTTAGTTCAACACCTAAGGAGGTTAGACCCACATTCCAGAGGCATTGCATCGGCAAGTATTTTTAGTTTGGAATTCATCTGTGAATTAACAAAATGAAAAATGGAAAATATGTATGATGGTTGGAATGTGCTTTTGAAAAGGAGTAAAAAAAAAAGTCCAATAAGCTCTAAGACTCACTTTCATGACATTTCGGGTATGAGAATATTGCATTCATCTTGGGGGAGAGTTGAAAGTTCTGAAATGAGTTCATATTCACTCAGAAAGTTTGTACTTTATCACTTGTATTTAGAAGTTATAAGTGTGAGATGAACTGTTGGAGATATCAGCATTTGACTTTGTCCATTGATGATGTGGCAATTGCAGTGCAGTTGTGCTTTTTAGCAATTTTGTATTGCCTACATGGGCTTTGGTCTGACTTTTGACAAGGTGGGCTGTTCCAGAAGGAGATGATGCATGGATCCAAGCTGGATGGCTAATTGAATCCAAAATTTGCTTGGTGATAAAGGCAGATGATAGTGGTTGAGGGACAATTTTCTAATTAGAAGTCCATGTCATTTGGATCAGTGTTGGAACCTTTCTAATGTTTGTGATGGACATGAATGACATGATGTGAATCTAGGAAGATAATTAGTAAGTTTTTGTGGATGGCAAAGTTGTGGATACCAAGGAAGATTGACAGCAGGATACAAACATGATGGAAAGTGGTCCAGAGCTTTGGCAAATGGAATTTCATTTTCAAAATTCAAATAGGGGTCTGGTGTGCACAGTAATTTGTTGGGAATGTTAACAGGGTCCAACTTCACCTTTCCCTGAAAGTGGATAGGCAAATAGCACGTTTGTCTACATGCGTCAGGGTGTAGAATATAAAAGTTGGGATGTCATTATGTAACTTTCCAAAGCACTAGATAAGCAGCACTTTGAGTATGAAGTGGATTAGACACCAAACGAGAGGAAGAATGTGATCTTGCTGTAGGATGCAAAGGAGATTCGTCTGAAGGAGGTGTATAAAATTTTGGGAAGTTTGGGTCGAGCAGATGGACAGATCATTTTTTTTCCCTTGGAAGGGGCGTCAAATACAAAAGGATACGAGTTTGAGGTGAGAGGTTGATGTTCAAAATGGGATCTGAGGGGAAAACATTTTTTCACACTGATATTTGGCATGCATTGCCAGCGAGTCATGGAGTCAGATACAGTCACCATGTTTAAGAAGCATTTAGATTGGCAAGGCATAGAAGGATATGTAACTAATGTGGATAAATGTGACTGGGGTGAAGAAAATGGTCAGTGTGGGGTGGGTTGAAGGGGCCATTTCTGCACTATATAATTTCAAACCATGTGCAATTCAATGTTCTTAAGGCAATGGGAACAATGAAGGTGGATTTCAACCAATTTAATATTTTGTAATTAATATATTTAGCTCCCAAAGGAGCTTGGGAGGAGAATTCAACTTGAAAAGAACTAAATGTTTCACTAAGATTAATTTTTCAGGTTGCAAATTTGTATTAGAGATGTGGGAATGTTCTTTGATCTTGTTATTGTTTTGCTAGTAAAGTTCTTTTCACAACACTACTGTAATTAAAAAGTAAATAAGTAAATTGAAAGAAAATACTTGCTTTTTTTTGCTAGGATTGGAAATTGTGTGGATGTTCTTAAATGAATTGCTCATTAAGTTTTAGATGGACCAATCCTCTTTTCGAGTGGATTGTCTGAAAATTTATCAAGTGCTATCTATTTTTTTGAATAAACTTTCAAATAAACTTTTTTTTCATGCCTCTTGTAAAGGGAACATTTGTTCCTGAAGCCATTAAAGTTCACAATTAATTTGCGTTGGAAGTTTTTGAGTTGATTCAGCCCAGGGAATGAGTACCAGTAACTTTTTATTTGTAGTTTTTGAAATTGAGGTCAAGATCTTTGGGATTGGAAAGGAGACCTATGAGAACAGAAAAAGTAATCGCCATGTGAACTTCAGAATGTGGCCCATTTAGTATGCCAGCGCCACGCTGGTACAGAGCTAGTGACCTGGGTTCGAATCCACTGCTGGTAAGGAGTTTGTGTGTACTCCCCGTGTCTACGTGGGTTTCCTCCCACCCTTCAAAATGTATGGGGGGGGGGTTGTAGGTTAATTGGGATATTTGGGTGGCACGGGCTTGTGGGCCACAGGGCCTGTTACCATACAGCATGTCTAAATTTAACATTTAAATTCAAAATGCATGGGCAGGTTTGATTTTTTTTTGGTAAAAGAGAAGAATGCAAGGGTTTTCAAAATTATAAAAGATTTTGTCGAGCAGACAGAGAATGTTTTCACTTGTGCAAAAGACAAACTGTTGGCTGTCAATATAAGCTGCAACAGGAAATTGATGGGGGGGGGGAACTGAACGCAGTAGGCGTTTGCTGAAGAGTGATCGAGATTAACATCATGGATACATTGAAGCAATGATCAGTTAAGTGTTTGAGGGAGAAGAAAATAGGTTACAGGTGACCCCACGGGTGTTTGCATTCCTGGAAAATGGTATGTATCATGATTTTCTGTAAATGAAACCACTTTATGCATGCATCAAGAAATGCAAGTTGAATTTTTCTTGCATATTCTGCAAGAACAAATTTTTGGGTGGCTGAATTTTTTTGGACACCTATACCAACATACAATTAAAAGCTCTGTTTTGTGTGCTGTCCAAGCAAGTCAATCCATACTTAAACACACCAGATAGTGCAAAAGTACATAGTATAGTGGGGCAGAAAAAATTTACAATGAAACCAGTTCAAAGGACATAATGAGGTAGGGGTTGTGAGATCGAGATAATATTTAAAAAAAATCAAAAAGAGGTCCATTCAAGAGAAAGAACTTGTCTGAATTTTTTGTTACACAAATAGGGGTCAGCTGTGGTAATAGAGGCAGGCTGGGGGAAGGTCCTTGTGGAGCATAAACGTGATCCTGGGCTCTTTGGTCTGTTCCAGATGCTGCATGGAATTCTATCTATCTCTTTAGTATTTTGAGAACCATGTATTTTTTTCATGTAACTTGAGTCCAGCAGGAGGAAGGCCAAACTTCATTTTAAATTTGAACTTGGGTATTCTTGCTGTAATCCTATTTGTTTCTGCTTTGTAGTGTTACACCCACGGTGTCAATTTTTTTAAGTCTGTAAGGTTGCAGGGTTTGCCTATTTTAATGCAAATTTAAATTATTTCAATTGATTTAATGAATTCATTATATGAATCCTCAGCATCTCCAGTTGATGTTGAAAAGCAGAATATCAGTTAAAATACCAGTGCAAGTTCAACATTGTTCAGAAGCAGCTTTACAGTAGTAAAACAAGTCCGCAGTCACCGTGGTTGAAGTAGAAACAATGCTGGAGAAACAGCGGACAGTACTTCATGGAACAAAGAAACATTGCTCTATAAAGTACTGTTTGACCTGCTGAGTTTCTCCAGCATTGTTTTTATTAGTATTTTTACATTCTTTTGTTGTTTTTGAAGTTTTAGACTTTGGACTGATTTTCCACTGAACCTTAAGTGACAGGAGCACAGAAGGTCTAATGTTGTAAGATGAATTTTAGGCTGTCTTTAGCCTTCTGGAGTCCTGAAGCAGGGTCTTGACTAGAAATAGACTGTCCCTTTGCTTCCACAGATGCTTCTTGACCTGTAAAGTTCCTTCAGCAGTTGTTATTTGCTCTAGACTACAACATCGCTTGTCTCTAGTTGTCTATGGCCTGTCGATGCTGGGGTCGAGTGCAATACACAAATGTGTTGGAGAAACTCAGCTGGTCACGCAGCATCCATAGGGAGTGAAAGGGAACCAACGTCTTGTTGCCTGGGCGATTATCGAGCTTTATTCAGCCTGTTTCGAAGACCTCAAAGTTACACTTGCTGTGAAACAAAATCTGGATTCTTTATTTTAAGTTGGAGGTTATATCCTTCTATGGAAGTCTGATTTGTAAATAATCCAACATGTGGTTCACTCTGGAACCAACTAATGTTTGCAAATTTTATGAAGTCACTTTATATACTTAAAACAAAAGCAGTATATTTTGGGATCCTGGTGCTTTTTATCTCGCTACCCCTTCCAGCTTCTGTGACCGGGGGAAAAAAATTGTTATTTGAAAAAGAATATTTGAGTGTAACTTTATTATCATTTGCTTTTCTCTTAGTCTGTGTACTTTGTGGTCAGTGATTTGCTTTCATGGCCTGAGCAGAGGGTATGACGACATTTACATGGTTCTGCATTGAAAAACGTGGTCATCGAAATTGGTTCGAACAATTAGAATGCATTCTTTTCATACTGTATGTTTATGACCTGGTCTTTAATCTCTTTATATGATTGGGGCTTCATTATAGCATGAAAGAATTTCCTCAAAAATGTTGTTTTTGGTCAAATTGTATTATCGTCTATTGTTTTTAGATTTTGGTCAGCTGATATTTATTGACGCTATAAACTGGGGATAGCTGGAATCCTTCTTTCTTCATTATTCTTTCCCACCAACACTGGAACTAAAAATTAGTCTGTTTTCTCTCTAACTGAAAATACCACAACAGTGCTTAATTCTGCAAGAATTTATCCAATATTATACTAATATTTTGTCACACTTAATCAAGATTGTATTCTGATTTACAATTTTGGTTTCAGACATTGCATTGAGTGTGACCAGAGTAGGAAATGGACTCAAGTAAATAAGGGAGAAAACTGTTCTTGAGAATTTGCCAGTAGCTTTCTTTTCAGAAGAAAATTGCAGCAACGATCAAAACCAATTTCTTGCTGCAATCTGAGCTAGTTATTTATAGCACATCTTGAGCTATTCTATCAAATAAAATGCTCGACTTCTCTTTTGTATTGGAGCAGTAATTTTGCAGATTGGCTGATGTATCAAGCTTCGGTGAAATGATTCAAAAGCAGAATATAAATGATTTTCCATTACTGGGTTAGCAATGCACAAGCAGAATGAATACTTTGTAAATCAGAAAGCATGTAGTTGTATCAGTGGTGGAATCATTCAAATCTAGTTTTGGTGTTTAAATATTGTATTCTGCAAAAATAATGTGACCTTTTACGCAGTCCTTGATCGTGCTATTGAATTGTCAATTTTATTACTATGTTTAAAAGTGGGCATAGCCACGAGTTGACTGACGTTTATTCAAAATGACACCTATTATGTTCTGTGTGAGCAAATGTATTTGATATGCAGTAGGTAATCATTTTGAGAAAACAATACGTAATTTGTATTGAGCTAGAGAATGGGTATCTTTGGCATGGGAATTGTTTGTGGCCCATCTCTAATTACCTTTGAGAAGATGGTGGTGGACTGTTGCCTTAATCTGCTGTAGTCCTTCTGCTCCCACTGATGCGATAGTGTTTTAAGATTTTGACCAGCAATGAACAAGGAACAGCAGACCATGTTTCATTATCTTTCCCACTGCTTCTGCTTTCATTATCTGTTTACTCTGTGGAGATGCAAGAGACTGCAGATGCCAGAACTCGGAGCAGAAATTAAACGACTAGAACAGCTCAGCAGATCTAGCATCATCTTTGGAGGGCAAGGGAAAGGTGATCCTTGATCCGAAACATTGTTCCTCTACTTGACCTGTTTCCTATTCTATCAGTTTATTTACTGTTCTGTTTTTCCTGTGCTCTTTCAGTATTTGGAAATGGTAATAAGTCTGTCTATTTTGCAGTGTTCTATTATTTAAGATCATTGTTGGAATATTTAAATGGACAGTTTCAGTGAATTCAAGAGACTGATTAAAATGTTGGATCATTTTTAGATTTGAAAAGACAGGCTTAAACTACTGTATTAATATGAATAACTTTGATTTGTATTTACTTTTCATAAAGAATATAATGTACTGTAGCATAAATTATATCACGACGAATATCATGGTTATATTCGAAATCAGGACCGAGCCTATTTCAGATAAACGATATTTTTGGATCATTTTTATAAAACTGTTCAGTCGCAACAACAAATGATTTGTCAGTGTTTAAACAACAACAAACAGCAAGGGAAGGCTTTTAAAGCTCGAAATAATGTTTAATTCTAACCAAACAACAATCTGAACAAAATAAGATAATTCCAACACCAAAAACTCAAAATTCTACTCAGATTTTTCCTAAATGTTTTCAACCTTTGAAGTCGGTTAAAAATTTTTCAGATGAATGAGGATTTCTGATTTTTATGAAATTCTCAATTATTCAAAATTTTTTTAGAAGCTAAAACCGTCATCACTTCTGGGTCCAAAAGAATTTCTGATAACTGATCCATCTGGTTTTGGATAATCAGAGTTTGTAGATGTTGCAACAAATTTTTGTTCTTTTGGAAGATTAAACTAGTGAGTGTTTATATGCACATTTCGGGATGTTTTGAATTCACATTTGATTTGGGTTTGTGCTTTAAGAACCATAAAGACAACAGCACAATAACAGGCCCCTTGGCCCTTCTAAACTGAGCCATACTATTCAGCCAAGACCCACTAACCTTTCACCTCGACCATATCCCTCTATATTCATCCCATCCATGTACCGGGCCAAATTTTTCTTAAATGTCAAAATTGAGCCTGCATTTACCAATTCAGCTGGCACCTTGTTCCACTCTTCCACTACTCTTTGGGTGGGGGGGGGGGGTTCCCTCTAATGTTCCCTTTAAAATTTATCTTTCACCCTTAACCCACGTCCTCTTGCTTTTATTTCTCATAATTTTAGTTTATTTGTCAGAGTACATGCATAACATCAGACAAGCCTGAGATTCTTTTTTTCTGTGGGTGCGGCAGAATTACCAAGAAAAAGTCTCGGTGGAATATTAATCATTTGTATACCTCTATCAAATCTCCTCTCATTCTTCTACCCCCTAGGAAATAAAATCCTAACCTATTTAACATTTCCCTGTAACTGTTTTTCAAGTTGTGGCAACACCATAGTTAATTTCCTCTGTAACAAATCCCCTCTGCAATAAAATACTTTTTTGTGATCCTTGGTGTTTTATTTTGGTTTTTTCATTTCTACTTCTTGCCTTTGTACTGGCGAGTAAATTAACTTGCTGTTTTTTAAGCCCCTATCAACAAGGCTGAGAGATTTCTTTTGATATTTAGCAGGACAGTTGTTAGAGCCATGAAGGCGATCACTAGGTCAGGACCTTACATGCTGCATGAAGTGACCAGCATGGATTTGACCCACAGCTGCTGAGAAGGGAAACTGTCTTGTGTTTCATATTCAATTTTCTGACCTCAAGCTCCTAAAATTCTTTCATTAACACCATATAACAACCTATAAGAAATTAAAGTGAAGAATTATGAAACTTTCTTAAATGCTTCAGAAATGGTGAATATAATGGACTTGAATTACGTGGCGCAATTTTTAATTTTCCCCTGATTCAGTGAAACACAAGAGTACTTTTTAAAAACAATTAATAGCATGATCAGTTATTTGCTTTTGTTCGTGTTTTAGTTTATCCTACCTTTTTAAAAAAAATCTTGTCTATGATGCAAAAGGTGGTTAGTAATTTTCCTGATAATGCAAAATTATTGGGCAGCGTAGAGGACTGTTAAAGGATACCACACGATTTAGGGACAGATATGGGCGGAGAAATGGCAGACAGTTTAATCTGGGAAAGTGTGAGGTTACATTTTGGGAAGTCGTATGTAAAGTATACAGATAATGACAGCAGGAGAGTTCAGTGCATTGATGTGCAGAGGGGTTGGAGGTCCAAGTCGATAGCTACCAGAGAGTAGTCATACGAGTAGATAGGGTGGTAAAGAAGGTGTACGGCATTCTTGCCTTCGGTAATTGGAAAGTGAGTACAGGAGTAGAGGTCGCGTTGCTGCTATAAAACTTAGTTAGGCTATCCTTGGAACACTGTGTGCAATTATCATGGTCCCATTACAGGAAGGACACAGAGACTTTGGAAAGAGTACAGAAGAGGTTTACCAGGTTATTGCTTGGTTTGGAGGGTATAGATGATGGGGAGAAGTTGGACAAACTTGAATTGTTTTTATGGAGCATCAGAGGGTGAGGGGAGATCTGATGGACATTTATAAAATTGAGAGGCATCGATAGGGTAGAAAGTCAGAATCCTCGGATAAAAGTGACACATACTAGAGGACACATACTCGGGAACTTTAAGGGAGATGTATGCGGCAAGTTTTTGGATACCTGGAATGGGCTGTCAGGGGCAATGGTTGTGGTAGATATGATGGTGTTTAAAAGACTTCTGGATTGGCACAAGAATATGGAGGAACAGGGATATGGACAGGTATCAGAAGTATTGCTTAATTTGGCATTGTGTTTGGCACAGATATTGTGTACTGAAGGGCCAGTTCCTGTGCTATGTTGTTTAAGGATGAACAGTGAGGTTTACTTGTTACATTGTTCTTGTGGTCAAGACTTGCACTTAACTGTACCACTCTTTGTCTGTTAACAACTTCCATCTTCAATTGGGGTATCATTGAGAAAATAGCAGGCAAATACTGCTGTGTGCTGGATTGAAACCTGAGGCATAATGCCAATTTAACATTACATTTTAAATCATTATTGCATCTTATGAGCCCAAATGGGGATTGTCACAAGAAAAGAGAAGTCACATGGATGAAGGATATAGGGGTGGGGCTGGCACATTACATCAGTCACTTCTAGAAGTTAGTGTTAAAGAACTATAACTGGAAGGATCATGTGATTCTGTGCATTGACTTTGAAGTTTCTCATTGGTTGACCAAAGACAAAAACTTTTGATTCCAAGCATTCACAAAATGATCCCAACTTGGGTATTGACTGTGAAAACTCAGAAATATCATGCACGAATGAATGATCTGTTCTTTAAGGGGGAATTGCAGAACACAAAATCCCAATCTTAAAAATGGGCCTAGATTCAGGGGAGAAACCAGGAAGCAAATCTTTTCATCCAGAGAGCAGCAATACCTTGGAATAACTCTCCTCAAAGGAATACTCAGATACTTTGAAATTAAGACTCTGGTTTGCAGATTTTTTTGGTTAACAGCTTGGAAGAACATGAATTAAAAGAAGAAAAAAGTTTTTAAAGTTTCAAAGCAATCTAATTGATGGATCAGGCTTGGTGATTGAATAACCTAGCACTTTTGAAGTTCAGTTTGGTTTTAATTTCCCAGATAAGCAATAACATTTTAAAATTCAGACCTAAATAACAAAGAAAAGAACACAATAAACAAATTTAAACATTGTTGTACAGCTTGTTGTGTATTGTAGTTTTGTATGTAAATGAGGCTATGTGTAGCCCATTTCAGACTGAAGCATTATAACACTGGATGTGTCTGTGTGCTGGGGACAATTAAGAAGGAATCTGAATATTGGGTGGCTGATCCTGTGGAATAACTTTTTTTCCCTGTCAATGTCTGTGTATGAATTTTACAAGCTACTCTACATTTTTCTTGGGGTAAATGCATAAAAGCTAATTTTAACAAATTTAAACAATTAAAAAAAAAAGCTGTCTAGACTGTACTTGTCCGATATGACGATGCCAGAATTTGTTCCCCAAATGGCATGTTTTTTAAAAAAAACTTCTTTGGTTAATTGGGTCTGCATTTCAATGTTACTCATCTGGGCAAGTAAATAATAAAATTGAACTTCAGTCCTTTTGCTTAAATTTTTTGTGAATTTAATATGAACTGTGTTAAATCCGAGTTTCAGCAAGCTTTGTTCTGATTGGCTTTTTTTTTGCTGAAAAGGAAATCATTATTTGTCATCCTTCAGAAAGTGCCTGCTTTTTTTAAAAAGATTACAGGAGCACATATGGACAGCTATATTTAAAGACTTAAATTGCTCATATGCAAAGCTCCTTGTGAACACTTCTGCTTTTTTTGGTGGGGGGGGCGGGGGAGAGAATTAAAATAGTGATTTTTTTTTTTGCTTAAAATGTGGCTAAATAGAAAGATGCTGAATTAATTGAAAACCCTTCCTTGTCACCTTGATCTAACTGCAGGATTGTGTGAAATAACTGAGTATAAGTGCAAGGTGTTTTTATGTTCCCCATGAAACTTTGTTGTTCAATTGTCAGGGCTAATTAATTTTATAAAATCTTTAGCACTAAAACAACTTTCTTTGGTTTTATGTTTTCAAGGTCCTGAGATTCATTAGTTATTGAAAATTGAATTTTCCTTGCTCTTTCGTTTGTATTTCACTTTGAACAAAAATTGCCTCTGAACTCACAGGCGTAATCAAATATTGTAACATTTCTTTTATTAACTTGTAAGATATTAACTGGTTTTGAACATTCAGTGGAAACTGGTGTACAAGTTTTGCATTCTGCATTCTTCTGCTCAAGCTGGTCTCCAATAGATTCCTCAGAGCTCAGTAAAGAGAATAAAAGAACATTATAAATTCTATAAGGTCAAGTTTTTTTAAAAATTTTTTATTTTTCACACCATAAATCACAATAGCCATGATATACACTTTTTCTTTTTCACACATTTACAGTGACTTTTTCTCCCCCCCCCTCCCTCCTCCCAAGCCACCCCCCCACCCCCCCCCCCCTCATCCATTTTAGGTATACAATCTAGGTTGCATTAATTCAGTCAGACAATGTTGTCATTCAACAAAAATACACCAGAAATTCTACAGAGTCCATTCTTTTCTTTCCTTCTCCTTCCATCAACTTAGGTAATGTTTGTCCCCGGTAGGTTTTCGCTATTGTATTTAATGTAAGGCTCCCATACTTGTTCGAATATTTCAATATTATTTCTTAAACTATATGTTATTTTTTCTAATGGAATACATTTATTCATTTCTATATACCATTGTTGTATTTTCAAATTATCTTCCAATTTCCAGGTTGACATAATACATTTTTTTGCTACGGCTAGGGCTATCTTAACAAATCTTTTTTGTGCATCTTCCAAGTCAATTCCAAATTCTTTATTTTTTGTGTTACTTAGGAGAAAGATCTCTGGATTCTTTGGTATATTGTTTTCTGTTATTTTATTTAATACCTGATTGAGATCATCCCAAAATTTTTCTACTCTCTCACATGTCCAGATTGCATGAATTGTTGTTCCCCTTTCTTTTTTACATCGAAAACATCTATCAGATACTATTGGGTCCCATTTATTTAACTTTTGAGGTGTAATGTATAGTCTGTGTAACCAATTATATTGTATCATACGCAGCCTCGTATTTATTGTATTTCTCATCGTTCCAGAACATAATTTCTCCCATGTTTCTATAAGGTCAAGTTCACATGTAAATGTAATTGGGACATCCACTGATGTTGGAATGAGTTCTTTGTGACTAAAATTTTAGCATTCAGATTTATAGTCTTTGAAACATTCCAGAAAACAAATTGTGATTGAAACCTAATATTTTAAAATTAATAGGTAAATAAAATAGTTAAAATGCTCTTCATATTTTTAAAAGTTAAGACTCCTAGTGGTGAATTTGAAACCAACTTGATTTGGGTTTGTACAATTTTGTGATTGGGAATTTTGAAAAGATAATATGGCCCACGTTAATCCTCTGGTAATTTGTGGCGATGAACTCTACCATTAATCATGACACCATCTGTGTTCACATTGGTTGTTAATTTTGAACTCCAGTTATGAAATTGAAAGGCTGAATTACAAGATCATGTTCAAAGATTTTAAAAAGTAGCTATTTCTCTTTTGCTTTTACTTCACCAGAACTGTGCGATCAATAGGTTTGAATAGCAAGCTATTTCGTAATTATAATTGTTGCTGCTATTCATTGAGCCCAAAGGCTGCTCTGTGATATGTTTTCATTTAATTTTCCTTGTTGCTTTGAGGAATAACTTTGGCTGTCAACATTTAAAAAAAATATTGACCAAGTATAAAATGATATTTGGATTAGACGCTTTCAAATATCTGTCACTCTAAGGATATAAAGCTCCATCCAGCTTCAGTTGTGAAGGCTTGCCTTTAATTTTTAAGACTCTTCTCGGGCCATGGACTCTGTACAGTAGAAGTAACTTCTCTTTGTTAATCATACCAGTTTCAATTAATAATGTGAAAACTCCATGTCGCATGTCACACATCTCATCCTTAACCAATTCCAAACTGGATAGCATTACTTCGCGGTGTACTTGTTGGATATCGATATGTCGATCTGTTTTGCTCATCTTGTAATTTTACAATTTTGATCAAATATTCTCAATGTACAAGAAATAAATGCTGAGGGCGGAGTGGGAAAGATACAGTTGGTGAGGGTCGATTAGTCGGTTGCTAACCATGTCTAAAATGTCTTTCTGTGGCTAAACTGTCTTGTCATCTATACACATTCCTCCTTTGGTTCTTGATGAGTCCCACTGCTGTTAATGTGCTTCTGATGCATTGGTATTTTTCTTGATCTTGTTTGCCAGTGATGTTTTATGGCTGCCTTTGACCTCAATTGTTTTTGTATCTCTCTCTCTCTCTCCCAACATTATTTCTGAATCGTCTCTTTAGTTTTCAATGTTCCATGATTTGAAGGGCTCCTGACCATGTTGGAGGTTCAGATCTGGAGCTCGGGTTGCCAATAGTTTGGACTGGACCCTGTGACTGCGGAAGCGCTGGAGGTGAATCTACGGACATTCAGTGATTCTGGAGGGACTCTCTTTTGCTTCTCTTACTCTGACTGTAAGAGGCGCTTCCGGCAATTTCCGCCGATGGCAAATCTGTCTGCCTTACGGCAGGCAAATGCAATTATAATGATGATTTTTACAATGACAATAAATTGAATCTTGATATCCATGAGAGTTCTTTGGACTCCTATCCTTGCTCCTCATGCTTGCTGGAATACTTTGGCCCTGAACTCATTATTTTTCTTTTAAAAATATTTATAATTCTCAAATGTAGATATATCGACAGGGAGCTGCTCCCTTCCTATGTTTGCCATGTCCTGCTTAATGATATTGAAATCAGCTTAATTTTCAGACTCATCTTGACCATAATTGTTCTGAAAACCCCATATGACAGTTCATCCACTTGGTCGCTTTCATTCTCTGGAGTAAAAGTAAGTAAAAGACAAAAATGCAGACACTGTGGTTGAAGTAAAAACAGAATGCTGGAGAAATTCAGCAGATCAAACCGTGGACTTTAGCATTTTTGTCTTTTAAACTGTTTATTCTTAACGAAGGTGTATATGTTAGGCATTGTAAGAGAGAGTCAAGCAACGGGAAAACTCACTTGCCTATTAGGGGGGTTGTGCTTTATCTATATTTTTCTTTCTTACCTTGTCATCATCCGGATGTATCCAGTGAGGTCACTGCATGGCAGATGGAACGATTGCTTTGTTGTGCACCTCAAATCTGCAAGTGATCTGACCTTTTTAATTCTTGACCCCACACCCACTCTGCCTTTTGTCTCTGAGCATTCCAGTAAAGCCCATCATCAGCTTGAAGAACAGCTTTTTGCAATGTCACAATGCAGCCTTCAAGAATTAAAAGCTTGACATTTTAACCATTTTTCTCTCTCTAAGGATGCCGCCTAATCTCATCAATATTTCGAGTGGCTTCAATTTTTACTTTTAAATACTTTTTGTGGTTAGTAACAGTGATTTGAAGGGCTAGTAAGGGTTAGTAATCAGTATCTCCAAGGACATGGTCTTGGGGAAATTGATGGGATTGAAGGCAGATAAATCCCAAGGGCCTGATAATCTACATCCTAGGGTACTCAAGGAAGTGGCCATTCAGATAGCAGATGCTTTAAGAATTATTTTCCAGAATGCGATAGACTCAGCATGAGTACCCATGGATTGGAGGGTAGCTAATGTTACCCCACTATTTAAAAAGTGGGGTAGAGAAAAAGCGGGGAATTATAGGCCGGTGAGCCTTACATCAGTAGTGGGCAAAATGATGGAATCCATTATTAAGGATGTAATAGCAGAGCATATGACTAGCAGAGAAGGGATTGGACGGAGTCAACATGGATTTACAAAAGGTAAATCGTGCTTGACAAATCAATTGGAATTCTTTGAGATGGTGACAGGTAAAATAGATGGGAGAGAGCCAGTGAATGTGGTGTACCTGGACTTCCAAAAGGCCTTCGATAAGGTCCCACATAAACGACTGGCTTCCAAAATCAAGGCTCATGGGATTGGAGGCAAAGTATTGATGTGGATTGAGAACTGGCTGGGAGGTAGAAGACAGAGTTGGGATAAATGGCTCGTTTTCTGAGTGGCAGGCGGTGACCAGTGGGGTGCCACAGGGATCTGTACTGGGACCCCAGCTGTTCACAATTTACATTAATGATCTGGATGAGGGGATTGGATGTAATATCTCCAAATTTGCAGATGACACTAAGCTAGGAGGGGTTGTGTGCACGGAAGAGGGGGTCAGGAAGCTCCAGTGTGATTTGGAGAAATTGAGGGACTGGGCAGATCCATGGCAAATGCACTACAATGTGGATCAATGTGAGGTTATCCACTTTGGTAATACAAACCGGAGGGCAGATTACTATTTGAATGGCAATCGATTAAGAGATGGGGAAGTGCAGAGAGACCTAGGGGTACTTGTACACCAGTCTCTAAAGGCGAGCATGCAGGTACAGTAGGCGGTTAAAAAGGCAAATGGTATGTTGGCCTTCATATCAAGAGGGTTTGAGTCTAGGAACAAGGATACCTTACTGCAGCTGTACAGGGCCTTGGTGAGACCCCACCTGGAGTATTGTGTGCAGTTTTGGTCACCTTATCTAAGGAAGGATGTTCTTGCAATGGAGGGAGTGCAGAGGCGATTCACCAGGCTGATCCCTGGAATGGCAGGAATGACTTATGAGGAAAGATTGCGCAAATTGGGATTGTACTCGCTGGAGTTTAGAAGATTGAGAGGGGATCTCATAGAGACCTATAAAATTCTGGCAGGACTGGACAGAATGGATGCAGATGGGACGTTTCCAAGGATGGGAAAATCCAGAACCCGGGGCCATGGTTTGAGGATAATAGGCAAACCATTTAGGACCGAGATGAGGAGGAATTTCTTGACCCAGAGGGTGGTGAATCTGTGGAATTCATTGCCACAGAGGGCAGTAGAGGCAGGTTCATTAAATCTATTTAAGAGGGAATTAGATCTATTTCTTCAGTATAAAGGTATTAAAGGTGAAGGAGAGAAGGCGGGGATGGGGTACTGAACTTTAAGATCAGCCATAATCTCGTTGAATGGCGGAGCAGGCTCGAAGGGTCAAATGACCTACTCCTGCACCTATCTTCTATGTCTATGTTTCTATTATCAATTTCACAAGAAAATAATTGCTCGAGGGCTCAATTAGAAAATTCTAATCTTTGAAGCTCATGTATGATTCATGTTGTTGCATTTCTACCAATTTATCATTAAAGTTCAGAGATCCTCAAGGTATTGTCCTCAAACAATCTCTTACTTAACTGCTGCTTCTCTGAAACGTGGTCCGAAAATGTGCAGACAACTTATGAATGATCTCAGAAAATGTTGAAAACCTGCTTATCTAAGTTGTCAGCACAGAGAGCTCCCAGTTCTCCATCTTTCTTCCTCATTGATAGTTCCTCTAACTTAATCTTGCGCTTCAGTTCTTCTCCTTTGTTCCATCCAGGCAGCAACTTTTATAAAGACAACCTCCATTCCAGTTAACATTGTTGCTTGTTTTTCCATTTAGGTTTGATTGTAATTTCAAATGCAGATCCCTGGTAGATGTGTTATTTTACTAACTGAATTTTGATTAACCTGCATATTCTAATTATATAATGAGAACTACTGAGATAACAAAAATTTGCAGCACTTGTGAATCACTGCCCAAATATGAGATGTCGAATTAAAATTTGCTCTTATACAAGTTGTGTAGAAAAATAGTTTTCAACTCGTCATTGACGTGAGTTGCAAAGCTTTGTGGTAATCGCAGAAAATTGCAATGAGATCTGCTTTCGAGGAAAGCAATGCTGCTCTTTACCCCCCCCTCCAAAAAAATCCATCCAGATAGTAAGAGGGCCACCTGTAGTTCTAAATGTACACTTGTTATGGAAGAAAAGATTTTATTTTCTTGCCTTTTGAAAATGCTGTCAGCTACAATCTTTATGCCCGGATCCAAAGAAGCCACTTAATGATGCCAAATTGCCTATTGGTGCAGTTATGTGTGATCAATTATTAATAATGATTTGGAAATTAGTGTAATTTTAATCATATTTATCTTGGATCTCCTACTAGATTGTCTCAGTACAAAGATAGTATTGTGGTTTCAACCAGTTTCTGATGTTCTGTGGGAAAATCACATTTGCTTTGTACTTGCTATAACATCTTCTGGCAGAAAGGTTCACCTGAGTAGTTGTCCTGAGTAGTAATTGATAATAAAGGAAATACAGGTATAAAGATTCATGAACGAGATGTAAAGATGTGTGCTAACTTGTATAACTTTTAATGGTCAGATGATAAATGGTTAATGTAACATCATCTTTAATGTGGCACCCTTTTTGACGTTAGTTTATTTTCTTCTATCCCTGTCCCATCTCTCATTCCATTAACTTGCTTTTTATACTTTTTTTAAAAAAAAGAGATCCTTGCTTGAAACATCAACCTATCTGCTCTATAACCAGATGCTGGCTGATCTGTTGAGACGTTTTCCTTGCATTTGTTCCAGTGTTAACACTTCGTTGCTTTTTTTTCTAATATTTAAGTCTCTGCCTTGTGTGGATTTATTAAATAATTTAGCTGCAGTCTGATACTACCTCAAGAAAGCATCTGGCATGTATTTGTAATGATGCAGTATGATTTCCAAAAATTTTTCTGGATTAAAAGCAACACTTGGAGCAATGTGATATTATGAATATGGATGCATTGTATTGAATTGGAAAAACACTAATGTAGATAGCTGCATTGTCTTCGATTCCAGGATGTTGTGTATGTTAGTAAAGCAAAGCCACAAAGTTGGTTGCCAATTCAAATTTTTTCAAATGAAGTTTGAGATTTGGTTGCAATTGACAACTGAATTACTTGTTCTTTCACTCCCATTTTTAATAAAAACTTTTTGATATTTTACTTCAGTATTTTTTAATGAAATTGAGACCACTTATTTTAGTTTCATATGGGTTTGCTTCATTGGATTTTGTCTTTTCATACAAGTCTTGTTTGTAATAAGGTGTGAAGAAGCCAAATTTGGGTCATGTGAGATCTGATATGCTCACTAGAATGCAGAATCTATTTTTGGGCATTGGTGAAAGTAAATCAGATTGGGTGAGGTTGTGAATGTTTATTGTTTGCTAGGGCTCTGGCTTTTAAAAGAACGCAACCAATAAAGAGCTTGATTTCGTATAGCAAAAACAACTGAAAAAAAAAAGCTCAATGCTCAACAGGTCAGACCACATCTGTGGGAAGTTGCAGTCAACATAGCAGGTCTGAGACCCTTCAGAACTAAAAGGGAGAGTAAAGAAATTGGAAGTTGCTAGGAGAGTGAGGGAGAGAGAATAAAACTTGGGTGACTGTCGGCTGGCGTAAATTCTCAGGAAGGTAATCTGGTGAGAGGGAGTGGAATGAGAGCATAGTAGAAGAATGTGGGAGTTACAAAAATTCAAAGCAGGAAGACGAGCCCAGTAGGTCAGACTGAGCAAGCCTTCCATTCCCAGAGATTTCTAGAGATTTAAATTAAGAAAAACATAAGATGACTGGCACATACCCCTTTTACACAGATGATTAAAGCCGGGTATTTCACCAACTTGTATAGTGTCAGAGGTGGAGCTACACATCCCGCCTCTCTTGCTAAGGCTTGTTGTGAAAAAAGGATTCACCAATCCAGCTTTTTTCTGTTCTGTGTGAACAAGCAAGCCAACTTCCAGTGACAATGACAATAATATGGCTTTAGCGTAAAAAGGGTGACCGACGGAGAAATCAAGTCACCTGAAGTTGCAGAATTGAAATTCTTTCTGGGCAAATGGCAGCTTTCTGAATTCTACAACATTAGGTAACTCCGTTTATCAATCATGTACCTGAGCTATTTGGTCAGCGTGGTTTTTTTTTCTACCTCTTGTCCTCTGGGAGTGAAGGACAGGCCCAATCTGACCTGCCAGGCTTGTTAACCTGCTCTGTATTTACCAGCTCCTGCATCCTTTGTCCTTGTTCTTGCTCTCTTTCTGTTCCCTGCGCTCATTAAACAAATCTTTTTGCATCCTATTCCCATGGTCACCCTATTTTCATCTATCAGTGACATTCCCCACCTCACCCTCCCTACATCTTTTGTCTCCTTTTTAGTTTCGATGAAGCATTTACAACCCATGATATTGGCTTGGTTTCTCTTCGCATGGATGTAGCGTCACCTGACTATTTCCAATATTTTCTGTTTTTAATTTGGACTTGCAGCATCTGCAGATTTTTATTTTCACTTTTCAGTAGAAAAGTGATCATATTTTATTCTAATGAATTAGTATTTGTTCTGTACAGCAGAAATTGCAAGTGATGATTGTCAAAATTACTGAGATGGCTCTAAATCAGTCTGCAATATCCTCAGGTGGTGGAAATTTCTGAAGAATGCAAGCCTTTTCTTTAAATAAAGGTTTTATGTTGGTTCTAGTATGCAAGCTTTTCAGTTCAGTGGTTTTTAATGAAAAGACCAACATAAAAATAAGGCTGCATCAAAATGAGAAAAGCTCATTGTTCAAGTTGAGAGAAAATTGCATTGGTTGTCTACCGAGAATACCTTCTTATGTGTGCCCAAACATGAAGACAATACGTGGAATCAATGTGATGCTTTAGTTCAAACGGAAGTCATCATTATAGGACAGTCCCATGGGTTTGATGAATGAGGGAATGAATGAGGCCAGTGTGGAAACTAGGCTATTCTGCAAATGGGGCAGGTGGGGGTTGTTTGTTTGTGAGGTGGTGTTCCTTTTATCTCTTCTACGTGGCCTTAATATTGAGGTTCTGAATACCACCTTGAATGTTCCTTCTCCATTTTAGCAGTTATGCCAGAGCTTCTCAAAAATTGACAAAAATGTTATATTCCAAGAAAGCTTTGAGGGCACAGTTGACCTTTTCTTTGTCCACCTGATAATCTTCAACGATGCTAGGAAAAGCATGTCTGGTTGAGGAGTGTGAACAATATTGCCAGTTCAAGGTATAATATTAAATACAATTGTTCTGATGTGACCCAACTTCTCATGATCTGCAATGAAAGCAACTTAACAGAACGAAGAAAGTTTTGTTTTAAGAGAAACACCAAAACTACAGATGCTAGAATATTAAGTGAAGAACGAAAAGCTGGATGAACTCAATGGAGAGAAATTGCTAGTCAGTGATTTGGGTTGGGACCCTTGATTGAGGCTGGGGTGAGGGTTTTTTTTTCTTTTTGTTGGATTGATGCTCCCAATCATCTGCTTTCTGATCCACTTGGCAAGCTGTACATTTAATGCATATTTTCTCCTTTATTTCTTCCCAATTTTTTATTACATTTAAATTCAATTGACATAAATTGCACCAAAATTAATTATTCAGAACCATTTGCATTGATCCCCATTTGCCCTGCTCCTGAATTGTTAGGTTGAAGTGCTCAAGTTATTATGATTTGAATGTCAAAATTAATTATGGCCCTGGAGGTATTTTGCATATTGTCTAGTTTTCTGATAGATATCCAGTAGAACTTTCATTCCCTTTTCCCCTCCCTTACCCCCACCATCACTACCTCCTATCTTATCCTGCATACCTCTGGAAAAAGTGCTGCAAAATGCAGATAATATTCTGTTTCACCCCCTTAAACATTTTTAATGGAAACTGATGAATTTTCTTTTGGAAATGCACTTTTTCTAAATGTAATTCAAAGCATCTCCTAAATTATAATACATTTCAATTGGTTTCCAATAACAAGTTTATTTAATATTTGACCATTAATTTTAACTGTAATTAGAGATGAGATTTAACAATTTTCCTTTTGTACTTTATTTTCATGATTGTCTCTTATTCAAGTGGAACAGTTAATTTCTCCCTCTGATTTCTGAAAAATTTGAGGATAGGACTGTTCTACCTTCCTCCGGTGATGTCATGACGCATCGAATGATGGTGCACCCGCTCTAAATCCTGATCAAAGTATTTGAACAAAATGAATCGAGCCTAATTATAGCAATGAAGCTTTATGTACAGCACAGTATGAGCCCTTCAGCCCCTGTTTTTGTGCTGGCCTCTATAAACCTTTATGAGGGATCTTGGCAAAGTGCTAGCAATAGCGGACAATTTTTTAACAGGGTGGGAAAGTTGGTAGCACGAGAGTGCACAATTCATCTAATGTGGAAAAATTTGTAGTGATCTAGCATTAAACTTGTATCGCATGGGAAAGTTGAAAGCACTATTGCATACAATTTAGGAGAAAAAGCGATGGCAGACCTGCCCTCCCAGAATTCCATGTGGCAAAGATAGGACTGTATGCCTGGCTGCAAGCACGGATCATTCATGGAGGGGTTTCTCTGCTGCATGGCATCCTGGGAAGTCATGTCCGTCATTGCTTTTTCCCATGGTCTTTATAAATTGTGCACTTATAATGCTACCAATTTTCCCACGCTATTGTATATATTGTCCGCTATTGCTATTTATTTCCTCTCTCTCCCACTGTGACTTTCCCACGGCAAAGTTTATACCTTTTTAATCTTTTCTTCCTCCATGTTCCTGCACTCGTGCAAAAACTTGGGTCCTTTCAATTCCACAATGCAATTACCTGTTTCACACCTGCCTCATTGCAATGCTGTCATCCGACACTGGCATTGAGCTGATTTTGCTTTCACACAAGACGCTTTAAAGGTCAATTGGTGGTTAATTTCTGGGATCACTTGCAAGTGTGAAAGGGGCTTTAGCTGCAGTCCAGCAGTAGAATTGCCAAGCAAAAGTATGGATTAAAAGGACATTGTTAAACTTCAGCAGAGGTCATTTGGATGCAGCCATCTACCTCTGGTTTGTACTTGATAAAATAGAATTTAAAATTTTTCTATTGGGTTTCAGTATTGTAGGGGATTAATAGATCTAGAAACACAACGCCTTATGTTTAAAAAGTCTTTAGTTTTGTTGAAAGTCAAGAATTCATGATTTAATCTCTATTTATGCATCTCTAAATTGTGATCATATCAGGACAAATAAGCTTTGCAGTGACTTTTCAATTGGTCTGGGGAAGTTTAAATACGTTTTAAATGAGAAACCAGTAACAATTTATTACAGAATGTGCATTTAAATTCAAATGTGCAGATACTGGAAATCTGACATTTTAAAAAATACGCAAATATTCAGTAGCCAACAGAATTTTCTGAAAAGGAATCATGAGAATGGGATGTGAGTTTCAAATTGCAGTTCAAGGGAAGAACAAAGGGACAGTTTGTGACAGTCTGATGACAAAGGTTGCAAGTTTATAAATGAGAGCAATCGATGTTTAATTTTTCTTTCTTTCACCCACCCCCCCACTGTCACCCTGGATTCAATAATCTTTGGATATCACCTCTGCAAACCTTTGAACATTTTTGCCTTAAGCTCTTGCTGCCTAGTGAGAACTCATTTCCCATCTTGTTCAGGACTAATGTGGAAGAAGTTGTAGTTCTCTGTTAAAATAAACAATCTTTTTTTGCCCTTTAACTTCATGTATTAATCGCTTTTGGTAATTTTGACACTAATATCATTGTTTTGTAACATTGTCAAATTTAGCTCTATGGTTTTTAATGCAACTTGATCATCACAAGCTATGGATTCATGCCCAAAAAGATTGGACAAGTATGTTTTAAGCACAAAAAAGTAAAATCTAAGCCATTTTGTACAGTTTCCATTTATTTAAAAAAAACCAAAACTGCTGGTAGAATCCAGTGGGGCAGGCACATCTATAGAGAGAAGGTGATTGTTAACCTTTCAGGATGAGATCCTGTATCAGGATTGAGAATGTAAATTGGAGATGGCCAGTATAAAAAAGTGAGGGAGAGGAATGAGCTGAGAACTGGCAAGCAATGGGCGGATGGAGTCCTGGAAAGAATGTGGTTGAAGAGCAATAAAAACCATAGAGGGGGGCAATGGCCAAGCTCCTCCTGTTGCTCTTTTTTCTTCAGATTTTACTTTTGTGAATCAATTCTTTTTCCAATTGTTACTTTCCTTTCTTCCCCTTTCTAATCATTATCCAAATTCTTAATGTTACTTTGATATCTCTTGATCAATCAGTCCTATTCTTTCAAACTTGGATAAGGAAAGGGAAGTTTTGTCCTCTTTGAAGTGGTCTCCTTTTCCTGCATCAATGTTCTTTCCCTTGATGTTTTGAGTAAGAATGAGCGTATCCTGGGAGGAAGGTTTATGATAGTTTATTGTCGTATATTTAAGTGCAATGTTCCGATACACCATCATTTTTACTTGGTACAACCACACAGGTACATAAGATAACAGAACAAGAGTATAAATTAAATTACCACAGTATGCCAAGATATTAAAAGAAATAATAAATACAAAAGAATGGATGAATATTCAAAGTTGCACTGCGGAAAAAAAAAAGTAAAATTTTAGTGCAGACCGATCTTTTGGTGGCCAAGGGGTAGTTTGTAGTTAAGTTCAGTGGTGTATGGGGACCTTCAAGACCTGTTGTTGGAAATATTGCCAGGGAAGGCAGAAAAAGGAGATGCAATAGTGACATTTTTAGAGGTTTTTGGACAGATACTCAATGTCTAGGCAATGGATACAAATAGCATTCAAGCAGATGGAGTTATTTGGATTGGCATCATGGTCGAGGCAGACGTGGAATTGGAGGACTTTTTACTGAACCGTACTGCTCTATGTAAATTCAAGGATTATTTTTAGAAAAACTCTGGACATTTTAAATATTGCATAAAATACAGTTTTGAATACATATTTTCATTTTAAAATTTCCACTCCCCATTTTCCCACTGCTTTTTTTCAAATGTTTCCAATATCTGCATGAAAGTTTTTCTTTTAAATCTTACTCCCTTGTTTTCGTGTTGCATTAAACATTGTAAGTACATCTGCATACCCAGGGGAACGAAATGGAAAGTTCCCTAACCACGGCAGTTTGAAACCTGGTCCTAAAAATAACAAGTTGAAAGCTAAACTGAGTTGGTTGATTATGGTTGTACACAGAATTTGGCATTCATTTTTAGTTGCCAAGTTCTGGATTTTGAAATATGAGGATTACCAAAAGGGGGTGGTATTTGAGTCTTGATACCTTATTTTCATTAGTACAGTAAAACCCCGGTTATCTGGAAGTCAACCAATTGGAAGCATCAAGCAATCGGCCAAAAAAAGAGAAAATTAATTTAAAAAAATTAAAATAAAGAATAAAATAGGTAAAGATATGCAAGTTTAAAATGGTAAAAGTAAATGTTCTCTGAAGAAACACAAACCTTTGAAGATAGGAGTAAATATTCAGCCAGTGGAGTGCTTTGGTCGTGCTTTGCTCATACCAGCTGTTTGAATAAAGTTGTGTGAAACAGAAAATGGCACCACCCAGGATGAAGAGTGATTGATGCTGTTGGCGTGAGTCTCTTTAAGTGTCTCTTTATCCCTGCTTGGTCAGAGGCTTTATCTATAAACTTGGGGGTGGTTAATTATCTATTATGTCATTGTTAGTCTTTCAGGCTGCTCTGAATCTCAGGATTGTATTCTGTATGTGCTTTAAATCGGAATCTGATATTCATGCAAGTGAAGTTTGTTTCGTGTAAGTACAGTATAGTATTTTTGTCTTTTAAACTGTTTATTCTTAATGCAAGTATACCAGTTAGACATTGTAAGAGTAAGTCTCAAGCAACCATAAAATACACTTATCTGGCATCTACCAATCCCAATAGGTGCCAGATACCGGGGTTTTTTTAACTGTAATTAAAGCTTTCATTTTATTGGTTAAACATGATTAATATGTCACCTTTTCTAAACATTTAAATCCAAAATAACTGTTCATAGCATCTCAAATCAAAAGTCCACCTTTGCAAACATATCAAGTTAACAAGTAATTATCAGAATTATCAATGTCTACTTTGGAGAATTCTGTCATAATTTATCGAATTGAGATCTTAAATAAGAATTATAAATTGTAAAATGTGTTTGAAAAGAAACTGCGGAAATGTGCTTTCTCAATACTGCAAAACATTGAAGAGTGAAAGCACACAACGTCCATGTTTAATTCTTAAACATGAAAGCACAATAAATAGTGTGGTGTATGACTGTACATAGTTATTTTATTGTTGCTGAATTCTTCTCTCCCCCCCACCCCCCCCCCAAAAAAAATAACAATGCCAAAAAATAGAACAGTGTCTGATTCTTCACTGGGTAAGATGCTGTTTTTTTAACCAAGAGATAAAAAAGGAAAGGAGAGGAAGTTAAATTATTTCAAAATCTGGAAGGGCATTCCTGGAATCAGCTTTGAATATACAGCAGAGACCCCTTGTGTTGATCACTGCTGTGCAATATAATACTGTTGAAATAATTTGTATTGTGCTTTACATTACCCCTGGAAAATTATTTAAACCTGGTTATTGTTAAAATGCAGAAAGCTCAGCAAAGTTGGAGCTTGTTAAGCATAAATGAAGAGCGACTGTTCAATGCTAATACTCTTGCCAATGTCTCTCAAAGCTGGTACTGTTTGCCTAGATTATGGGCTCATCTCTGTGGTTGTCTGGAGCCCTTTAAGACTTTCAGTTTGGAGGCAACAGATTACTTGCTGTATAGAGTTTAGGCCAAGGAAATGACAAATGGTGTTCCATGATGTTAACAGGCCATATAGGGGAGCCTGAGGAATTGAGCCAAGTCCCCATTGAGCCTTGTGCATTTGAAAACTGTCCAGTGGTATAGATGGATGAGTAGGCTGGGGTCGTTTGCCTTGGTTGGCAGTCAACTTAAGAGAAGGAAAACTCTGATTACAAACCTGGGCAGATGGGGCTCATTAGCCTTATCAGGTCATCCATCTAGGAGAAGGACACACCTCCGACTCGAGGACCTGGCTATCGCCATTCTATCGTGCTAAGCTGTGGCAGATAAACCCTGGGTGTAAAGTGTGGGGCCAGTACTGTGCTCACTGCACTCCAAAAAAAAAATCCATTGTGCAGGTTCGTAAAGAACGTTTGTAAAGAATGTTTATGACCGGCTCAAAGCTTTCTTTTTAAAAAAAGTTAAGTCTTACTTTGTGGTAACTTCTGTGGTGTATTCCAAAATAATTAAACTTTTGCATTTTTTGAAGGGTTAATAATTTTGAAAATGATTTAAATGAAAATATTAAATTGTGTTCTATAAAAGCCAGTGATGTTTTGAATTTTGTAACATTTATTTAGTTTTGAACAGTCATATTTCAAGATCCAAGTTGAGCATATAATAATTGTATATTCTTTTGTATTGCACAGAACTGGAGGGATAAAGTCATCCTTGTCAATCATTTAAAAAAAAATCTCATCCATTTTGTGGAATATTAGATTTTCTTACTTTGTCTTACACCAGATAGAGAGAGAATTAGCTTGGGAACTGGTAGCTTGAATATTTCTATTCACATGGTGTTTGTTCAGCCTTTTTCAAAAAAAAATGGTGGAAGGCTTAATTCACAAAAGGTATCCTGAAACGAAGGTGAAGCTGCCAGTTTTCACTTCATATTATTTATGGAAGGAATGATACATTCAAATAAAGTGGCATGAGATTGAAATTAAACTCTTCAATTTTTGTGTTCAATCTTTTTGCTAGAATTAGTGTCTCAAATAAACCCAAATTGATAAAAATCACCTTGTATCAGTCAGTTCAATTGAATTAAAAAATATAGATCTTGCATTGAAATTTTGGTTTTTTAAAAAAAACAGTGATCTTCCTGAGAATTTGCCTTTACTGTGGATAAATTTTTAAAAAATGCAATCTCTCAGTAAATTTATATCCTGTTGGAGTTGAAATTGAAAGCCTGATAGCCACTTAATGATGATAAATGAGGTTCCAAAGGTGGAACAACAGAACAGGGATTATTATGTTGCTTGTTGATCTTTCTAGTAAACCGTTTCAAAATATAAACTCGTATCTTCTATTAAGGATTTTCTGCCAAGGCAATGAACATTTTTGATAATTGGCTCCAGAAATGCAAATATTGAATTTTCAAAAAAAACTGAGTAGCAAACTACGATGACAAGTTTTTTTTTCTGGGCTGCTGCGAATGAATGCAATGAGACACCTGAAATCCTGTTGTGAGCTTTTGTGCCATGATTAGTGGTGTATCAGAGAGCCAAAACAGTGTGCTTCCCTCCATGGGAAAGCTGGTACTCTTTATAATTAGTATTCATTTTTGTCAATTAGATAAAAGAAACCTTGTTGAACACTCTACCCAAATCTGGAAATTAGAAATATGAATATGTACGTTAAAATATGCAGAAAATTCTGGGAGGCAAAAGAAAGGACAAATTAGTGTTAAAAGACAAAAGTCTCCAATGGTAACTATAGTTGAATGAATAATATATATTTTAGAAAGTAAATTCTCAGAGTCTGAGTTGCTTGCAGGAATTGAGATTTATTCTGTTGTTACAAACACACTTGTACTTGAATGGAGAAGTCCTAATTTGTTCTGTGATGGGAGTACAAGTGTGCCAAATGCACCTTCAAAGTTATTGGTACATTATTGGAACAAGGCAACTCGATTTTTAAATTTTTTTTTTATTTTTTGCTTATTTTTGCTGTTGACTGTTTAGCGGGAGGGGTAGGATTAGAAGAGATTATTTAGTTATCTTATAAATGTATTTAATTACTAGAATGTGAATTGAAGTTCCTTTGAACTTTTATACATGTTTACTGCATATTATTGTATAATTTGCTTATAATTCATATTCTGTATTTTAATGTACTGAGATTGATTGCTTTTGTTCAACATACAAAGTAATATTTCTTTCAAATCATTTAAAAAAATTAAAAAGGAAAAAAAAAGAACAAGGCATCTGGCAAAGCGACATATTTTTCACATTGTTGATGGGCTTTGCTGATCACTTTCCTCCTAAATAAGGAGTGCTTTTGTCCATAACATTCCCAAACCCATCTTGCCTTGATGCATTTGTTCCAGATAATTTTCAACAATGCCTTTATCTGTAAACTTCGCTGTTCCAATATCTTGATCACTTACCCACAAACTTTTTTTTTGTAATTCTTTATTTATCGCACTATGAACCATATCAACCAATATACAGATGCATCTCTTTAAATATTCACAGTGACAATTTCTCTTTTTCCCCCCATCCCTCCCTTCCCCTTCCCACCCCTCTCCAAAGACAGTAAATATTGAACATATAAAATGCAATAAAACAATATCTTTATACAAAAGGAATACAAACAAAAAAGACGTATCATCTCCTTATTCACATTAAATCTGATCGTGTTTATCTTCTTATCATTTGAGGTGGTGGTGGTCCGAGGCCTGCTCTTTCTGTTATGTTCCAAGTTTTTTTTTTCAAACATTGTAACTTTGTCTTTTAAATTGTATGTGATTTTTTTTTCTCTCTCCAATGGGATACACTTAAACTTGGTTATATATTCTGTTAATGTTTATAGTCATATAGTCCAACGTGGCCATCTTGTATCTTTATTTTCACTTCCGCCTCTTCACCACCTCCATCCCCTTATTTTTCCATTACTGTTCTTTAAGTTTTCCTTTTTAATCTCAATATATGACAAAGCACTTAAGACATGAAATGCCCCAACAATCCCCACAAGCAATAACCCTTTAACTCCAAATGAACCTCCCCTCCTTGGATTGCCCCTTGTCCCTTGACGGCAACCACAGCTCTCCTTTCCATTCGGTTTGCGAACTTACTCACAAGCATCAACCAATTTTGCAGTGACCATTATTCGCTCCCCTCCCCCGAGAACACTATTTCCCTATACTTATAACAAAGCTTTTTTTTTCCCTTCTTCCCCTTCTCTTATCCATCTTTAAATCTTTATATGTACATTATCTTTATATTTTTACATATTTTTGTATATTTCCTTGCCAGTCTTCCTTCTTGGCACTCCTCCTCCTCTCTCCTGTCCTGCAAATGTTCAGCAAATCCTTGGGCTTTCTTTGGGTCTGAGAACAGTCTATTCCGTTCCCCAGGAATAAATACTTTGAGTACTGCTGGATGTCTTAATATAAAGTTATAACCTTTCTTCCATAAGATTGTTTCCGCCGTGTTGATTTCCTTCCTCTTCTTTAAAAGTTGGGCCTCCGGCTGCTGTTGGGCCCCCGGCTGCTGTTGGGCCCCCGGCTGCTGTTGGGCCCCCGGCTGCTGTTGGGCCCCCGGCTGCTGTTGGGCCCCCGGCTGCTGTTGGGCCCCCGGCTGCTGTTGGGCCCCCGGCTGCTGTTGGGCCCCCGGCTGCTGTTGGGCCCCCGGCTGCTGTTGGGCCCCCGGCTGCTGTTGGGCCCCCGGCTGCTGTTGGGCCCCCGGCTGCTGTTGGGCCCCCGGCTGCTGTTGGGCCCCCGGCTGCTGTTGGGCCCCCGGCTGCTGTTGGGCCCCCGGCTGCTGTTGGGCCCCCGGCTGCTGTTGGGCCCCCGGCTGCTGTTGGGCCCCCGGCTGCTGTTGGGCCCCCGGCTGCTGTTGGGCCCCCGGCTGCTGTTGGGCCCCCGGCTGCTGTTGGGCCCCCGGCTGCTGTTGGGCCCCCGGCTGCTGTTGGGCCCCCGGCTGCTGTTGGGCCCCCGGCTGCTGTTGGGCCCCCGGCTGCTGTTGGGCCCCCGGCTGCTGTTGGGCCCCCGGCTGCTGTTGGGCCCCCGGCTGCTGTTGGGCCCCCGGCTGCTGTTGGGCCCCCGGCTGCTGTTGGGCCCCCGGCTGCTGTTGGGCCCCCGGCTGCTGTTGGGCCCCCGGCTGCTGTTGGGCCCCCGGCCTCAGGTCGTCCCCCTGCCGGTCGCCCTGTTGCTGCCCATCCTCTTCCCGCCCTTCATTTTCTTTTTCACCACTCTTCTTCTTTCTTGTTTGCTTCCCCCAGCCAAATGCCCCGATACTGGGCGTCTCTCAGCTGACCGCTCCTCAGCTGAGTCCCCCTCCCCCCAGCGTTAACCATTTCCTTTACTTGCGCACGCGCAACTTTTCGCGCATGTACAGTTGCGCACCTCTTCTTGGCTCTGAGAACCATTTTTGAAGTCCGCCGGTCGGGAGGACACCGTTCCTCTGGGGACTCACTAACATCGGAGATTGGCCGCTTCTCTCCACGGTGGTTCTCTGCTCCGACGTACAGGTAAGGCCTTCTCCAGTGATTTTCCTTCTTCCCTTTTCTCTGTTATTCTTACTTTTACTCTTTTGGGTGCCATCTTCTGTCTCTTCTCTATAACTTTATATTTCTCTTCCTGTATTTTATGTTTATTGAGCTCTGTTTTTTCAAACTTTTTTCTTTGGAGAGGGCTGGTTCCACCCGACCAGCCACTACTCCATCACCTGACTCCTCTCACCCACAGACTTCTTGAATAAATCTCAGCTGTCAGAATCTTAACTTGCTTTGTTTTTTGTACCCTCGTTAGGCTTGTGGTTATTGACCTATACAGTCTTTGTATTTTTTTAAATTCTGCAGCCTCACATCTGCTTCTTGACAGTCACATAATGTTCTCTGATTCTTTGTTTTTCCTGCTCTTCCGACATGGCTTTAATTTTATTCCTGGCTTTATAATGGCTTCTGCTCAAAATGGCTGACGCCCTCAGCTTGAGAATTCCTTCCCCACACTCACCACTATTCTATCTTCTTTTAAAAGGTATTGAACCTATATTTGATAAGTCTTTGCTCATCTGTCAGTTGGTGTCAAATGTTTTTTTTTGGGTTTGGCAATTCTCTTTAGAGCTTTAGGAAGTTGGATTGTATTTGGCATCATTGGTTGTTAAAAGACTTTTTTTTGTAATTATTATTGAGCTCTGGACCATTTTGCTGTGTAAGCTTGTTCCCATCAGAGTTTGGACTGAAACTATCAAAACAGATTCTGTTGCAACAGAACTGGAAGACTGATGTGACAATCGGTTCTATATATTCAAACTACTCCAAGCTATTTTCCTACTGAATTTGGAGAATTATGATATCATTTTTGCTATAAAAGTTACATTTTTGCAAAGTTCATCAGGCTTCCAATTAAGAATGGTCTGTATAATTTGGTGTACAGGTATTGCAAAACGAGAGTGTTCCTATGGAACTTTTCGTAAGCTGAAATGGTGTAAAGTGAAGAAGTGGTTACCATCGATTTTCTATGGGAAAATATTTTGAGCATTCCCAGATCCAAAATATAACCCGCCAAATTATACAACATTACGCATAAAACCTAAAATAACATGAACATATAGTAAAAGCAGGAATAATATGATAAATATACAATCTATAAACTAGAAATAATAGATGTACAAGTGTAATTTCACTTACCAGAATCGGGGAAAACGGCAGCTCCACTGGCTGCTTTTTTAAAAAAAAGAAAAATCCTTTTGTAAAAGTAAATACAAATTTCTTTGTAAAAGTAAATTTCCATAAAGTGAGTATTCATCAAATGGGGTATACTTGTATTTAGTTTATTGCATGATCTTGTTCTTAAAAATTGATTTTTTTTCTGACATTTTTCAAATTGTTAATTGGTCTTTTTCACTTTTCTTAATTTACTGTATTATAGTGACTGATCAGTATTGTTTTGAATTTTTTTCAATAGGTAAAGCTTGTGAAATATATCAGTAAGCAGTTACAGTGCAAGCGCAAGGTGCAGCCTGGTGAGAGAACTGCTCAACTGGAGAGCTATCCTCGACTAAGTGACTGGTTCCATACCATCAACTTAAGAAAAGAAATATTACAGGTAGGTTGAATTATTTTATTACATATATAACATTCACAGGTAAAGAAACAAAATGTTTTACAATAGCTTTCAAAATCTCATGAAGACTTAAAGTTTCCCTCCATTTGGAATGTCTGGATGTTGAAGCAAACAACTGCATATGTACAGGGTATTAGTCGATACCATGTTAAAGTTAACCCCTTATGTTTGGGCCCCAAATCTAGTATATTCCATTGTGTATAAAAGTTGACCCCCCCCCAAAAAAAACTCCCTATTTTTGGCCCTGGCTGCCTGTCCTCTGGAGCTCCTGACGCCTAGACCACGGACTCTCGCCTAGGCCCTGGTTGTCCACCCATTGGAGCTCCCAACACCCCAAACTTAGACTCGCCACCTGGTCCCAGCCGCCCATCTGAGCTCCCGACACCTCAAAAAACCCAGGTACTTACCGTGGTCAAAAGTAGTATGCATGTAATAGTTGACTTCCTAAATTTTACCCTAAAAACTGGTCCACAAAATTTGACTATTGCATACTAGTATTTATTTAGTAGAATTATAGAGCCTCTCAAGCAGATGCTAAATGGGCCTTTTAATTTAAGGTGTTAGTTCTCTTGTGTTTTTACAGAAAATTCTGCAGTTCGGTTGGTCTCTAATTAATGCTGTTTGTAATTGTCATAATTTTTAAAAATTTGAATGTACAGCTTGATAACAGATCCTTCTGGCCCATGAACCTGTGCCCCCAATTAACACACCTATTAATCTACAAACTCCCATACATTTCTAAGGGTGGAAGGAAACCAGAGTACCCAGAGGAAATCCATGCAGATGTGGGGAGAAAGTACAAAGTTACAGCCCTGGATTTGAACCCAGGTTGCTAACTTTGTAATAGCGTTGCTCTAACTGTGCTTTCCTCTGAAAGATATCTTTGCATATTACTCTAGGCTTCTCCACTGGTATTGTGGCATTTTCTATGTTTTGAACATGGAAAATATTATAATGTCTGCTGCAAAGGAAGGGTTGTTCTAGTCATTGCTGTCCATTTGCTGGATATTGTCGTTCCTGTCTGCAAACCCCAAATGGAGTTTACATAAAGCTTTTGCAATTCTGGAATGTCCCAAAGCTCTTTCCAGTCAACATGATCATGATCTGATGGACTATTTTAGTGGTGTTATTCAAATTTTGGTGGTGTAACTAAAATATCAGCAAGGCCACTGGAGACAATTGCCCTGCTCATCTGAGGAAAAAGTGTGAGGGGAATTTTGTCATCTGGCTGAGACGGATGGGATCTCTGTGCAATGCCTTATCTTGAAAACAAGTTAACACCTGCAATTTATTCACAGTATTGCAATAGCCATGACAGCCCATTTCTTTTGAGTAACCACTTAAAGTAGAGCGATGTCTTTGTCACTTTTCATCCCCTCTCCTCCAATCCCTGCAATCCAGTCTTTTAGTGTTGTGTTGGCACAAAGGATTGAACAGCAATTTTGCTTAGTTTAAGATAAAGATCTAGCAATGAGCTTGCATGGTGTAGTTAAGTAAGTTTTATGCAGGTTATATTAAAAAATTCACTGCCATTTCACTTTCTATTTACTTCAGTGTATACCCCTACTCCAATCTTTGCCTTTATTAGTTATTAGACTGCAATCTTGAGCAGAAAGGACATCACTTTTTCCAGAAAGAACTTGAAGTGTACAAAGAGACATGGATAATTTTGAAATGGGAGAACTTGAATAATCTATTTTCTGTTTTTTGAAAGTGATGTGTAATGTGTTGTCCTTGGACAACAGGTGTTGTTCATTGATTTGTGTATTTTTATTCAATTTTGAACATAAGCTCTGTTGGCTGTGGGAACAAGGGATGCAGGATATTTGAATTGGATTGCGCATAGATTTAGATTATCCCAACAAAAGGAATATTAAGATGCCTCACTAAAAGCTTTAAGTGTCTGAGATAGACTAGTGATGAAAGAAGCTTGAAGTGTGTACCTGTTCTGTGAATACAAGGCTACACACCAATAAGCTATGAAAATTACTGAACTGAACTATTTCGTTTGTTATCATGTTAATGTGCAAAAAAAAAAGTGGCACTGCTGGTGCAGACCCATGGAGAGCGGGGAGCAACGACACAGCACTCCTGTGGGGTTCAATTGCTCAGTCCGACTACCGTTCGCTTCATACAGGCTTTGAGTGGCCTGTTAAAAGAGCAGATGGTAGTTTTATTTAAAATCCCACGATTGCGGGATCCACCCAAAATGGCGGTGCCTATGATCGGCAGCAGTCATGAGGGTTGCAGAGCGGAGGACTGGTGCAGTGCACCAGAAAAACAGGGGGACCATCCCCGACTGAGAAGCAACAGAGGAGATGACCCATGGAATGGTGACCATGGCAGCGGACCAGTGAGGGGCTCTGTGGCTGAAGGACCCACACAGGCTGTTGGTGGCTCGAGGAAAGTAACCCACGCAGGCTGTGGGCTGCTGGAGATATGGACAAGGGACTCACACCAGGGTGTGGACTGCTGGAGAATAACTTGAAATTGACTGAAGGGGAAACAAGATGTGAGAGGGTACTGAAGGGTTCCTAATCGTATTGGAGGTTTGGATCTGGAACTTGGGTTGCTGACGATTTGGACTGGATTCTGAGTGGCTGCGGGAGTGCTGGAGTTGAATCCACGGGCACTCAGTGACTCTGTGGGAAACTGACTGTAAGAGGTGCTTCAGGCAAACATATAGAGTAAAAGAGAGACACAGGTAAATATAGGACCGATTGAAAATGATGTTGGAGAAATTATATTTGGTAACAAAGAGATGGTAGAAGAACTAAATGAGTATTTTGCATCAGTCTTCACCATAGCAATATACTTGATAGTCCGAGATCTCAGGGAATAGAATCAAGTAGTCAAGATTATTAGAGAGAGAGTGCTTAGTAAGCTGAATGGACTATAGATAATTCTCCCAGATCGCATGAGGTGCACCCACGGGTTCTGAAGGAAGTGGCTTTGGAGATGTGGAGGCATTGGAATTGATTTTCTAGAAACCAAAAGACTCTGGCATGGTTCTGGAGGATTGGAAGGTTGCAAATATAGTTTTGCTGTTTTTAAGAAAGGAGGGAAGCAGAAAAAAATAAATTGTAGGTCTATTTCTCTGACCGGTAGTTGGTAAGTTATTGGAGGCCATCCTCAAGGATGAGGTTATGAAATACTTTGAGGTGTATGGCATGATGAGTCCAAGCCAGCATGGTTTCATGAAGGGAAGATCCTGCCTGACAACCAAATGGAATTTTTTGAGGAAATCTCAAGTAGGATGGACAAGGGAGAGGATGTGGATGCTGTATATTTGGATTTTCAAAAGGCCTTCGATAAGGTGCCGCATAAGAGGCTGCTTAATAAGATGAGAGCCCATGGAAATGACAGGAAAGATATTAGATTGGGTGGAGCATTGGTTGAGAGGCCGAAAGCCAAGGGCAGGAATAAAGGGATCCTGTTCTGGTTGGTTGCCTGTTACTTGTGGTGTTCCTCAGGGGTTGGTGATGGGGCTGATTCTTTTTACAATGTATAATTGATGATTTAGATTATGGATTGAATGGTTTTTGGAGAAGTTTGAAGATGACACCAAGGTGGGTGGTGGAGTAGGAACCAAAAGGTTGCAGAGAGACCTGGACAGCTTAGGAGCATGGACAAAGGAAATAGCAGATGAGATACAGTGTTGCAAAATGTATGGTTGTACATTTTGAAAGGAAATATGCAGGCAGATTATTATTTGGATGTGAGAAAATTCAAAATTCGGAAGTTCAAAGGGACTTGGAGGTCTTCGTGCATGATAACCTAAAGGTTAACAACAAGGTTGGATTGGCAGTTAAAAAAAAGCGAATGCTATGTTGCCATTCATTTCAAGAGATTTAGTGTATGTAGAGCTCGTCGAAAGAACCAAAGACTTGTTGATCCAAACCAAGGCTTTTATTAACAAAAGACAGGAGCTCTTCACAGGTGGCCGACCAGTCCGGAATGATCCGACCTGGCTAGGGACACAACCCTTTAAGGCCCAGACAATAGGTGTGGCTTAGTTCTCAGCCAATCGCTGTAAGCACAGTCTAGATACAGTAACTATATACACTATATACATTGATGATAGATCTGTCCTATCACAGTGTGAGAGAGTAAAGAGGTGTTGATGAGGCTCAATGGGGCACTGGTGAGATCTCATTTGGAATACTGTGTGCAGTTTTGGGCCCCTTAGAAGGGAATGTAATAATGTTGGAGAGAGTACAGAGAAGATTTACCAGGATGATTCCTGGAATGCAAGGGCTACATATGAGAAGTGTTTAGCGACTCTTGGACTGTATTCATTGGAGTATAGAAGAATGAGAGAGGATCTCAGAGACATTTCGAATGCTGAAAGGATTGGACAGAGTAGCTGTGAATAAGATGTTTCCTTTGGTGGGTGAATCCAGGACAAGAGGATGCAGTCTTAAAATTAGAAGGTAACCATTTAAAACAGATGAGGAGAAATTTCTTTAGCCAGAGGGTTGTGGGTTTGTGGAATTCGTTGCCACATACAGCTGTGGAGGCAGGATCATTGGGGGAGTTTAAGGGGGAGATTGATAGGTATCTAATTAGTCGGTATCAAGGGATGGGGAACTTAGAACTAGAAGTGAGAACATTTTAGCTCAAGGTGGATTTGTGGAGCAGACTCAATGGGCCGAATGGCCTACTTCTGATCTTTTATCTTGTGACACTTTTTAATGCATGACAATAAATTGAATCTTGAAATAAGTTCAGACTGAGAACTTTTCAATAAATTTGTACAGTTATTTACAGAGCTTGCTTGGGATTCCAAAATAGGTGGCGGGGAGTTTGCTTTAGATTTTCTGAAGTGAAATATGGTTTATGCACAAGGCACTTGGCTGAAATGATTGACACATTGCAGTAGTAAATAATTTTTAACAGGCAGTTTCTTGGAGACCTGATTTGATTTGATGAGATTTGATTGCACGTGTAGTCAGATTCTTGCATTTTATACTGCAATTTTATTTTATTTCCATAGAGAAAGCCTATTTTTGGAATTTGTTTTAATGTTTGGATTTGAAGCTTTGGGGGGTCTCATGTTAAGGGTTGTAAGAGCTGAACAATTTCAGTGAAAACAATCTTATTTCAGGATACAAAAAAGTATGGCTAAATCAATCAAATGTTTAATCGGATTTTTAAAGATATTGCCCAGATGTTCCTTGTGGCTAATGGTATCCTTTGGCATAACTTGAGGTTAATTAGAGATTAAATGTTGGGTGAAATTTCCGCTGATATGATCCTACCTTTGAGAAATTAGGTCAGAAGAAGCAAAGGGCATCTTTGCCATACTTTGGACCCTGTGCAGTAGAATCAAACTTAATGTTAACAAATAACTTATCATGTGAAAAGTAGATATTTATTTTTTCCATGTAATTTAAACTAGGGTCACTATCTTTGGGAATGTTATTCATCTGTTCATTCAAGTCTATTCACATGTATTTGTCTTTTTTGCTTAAATTGTCAGCCTACTGAAATTATCAGCATGGTAGACGGGACCGTCTTGACGGTAGACGGGACCGTCTTGACGGTAGACGGGACCGTCTTGACGGTAGACGGGACCGTCTTGACGGTAGACGGGACCGTCTTGACGGTAGACGGGACCGTCTTGACGGTAGACGGGACCGTCTTGACGGTAGACGGGACCGTCTTGACGGTAGACGGGACCGTCTTGACGGTAGACGGGACCGTCTTGACGGTAGACGGGACCGTCTTGACGGTAGACGGGACCGTCTTGACGGTAGACGGGACCGTCTTGACGGTAGACGGGACCGTCTTGACGGTTGCAAATGTGCAACTATTAAACAGGAAATGTGGTTCTGAGGAATGGAACTGAAAACTTTGCTGCCACTCCTTTCTAGCTAAGAACAAGCTTAGTCATGTTTGTGTTTTCTTCAGCATGTGATATTTTGATGCCTTTTTTTTGCTCTTGTGCAATTTCTTGGATAGCATGTCCTGACTAATTATTATTCAATTCATGACGTGGCAGTTTTAATGCGCAAGAGTATTGAAGTGAACTGCAGTTGTACTCCTTGTGCCTTCCTCTGACCCGTGGTTGCAAAAAGATAAATCTGTGAAAGATTTCTCCTTGGCTGGTCTCCTTCCTCAAGAATAGGCTGCTTGAAGAGCATCTGCAACATCGCAGAGCTCAGCATGTGAAAGATTGGCTGAAGTATCCTGCTATCCCATTGTCAGAAGTGCCAAGTGGAAGATTCATCTGGCTTCCTCTGAAGATCCTCACTATCCACAGAAACCTGTATTTCATCAGATATCCATGTTATCACAAGAAACACCCGAGGGCCTGAAAGGAAGAACAGGTGAATGAATACAATGAGGTTAATATGTGTTTATATAACCTGGAGGATAGTGATAGGAGCTGAATGTGGAGAATACTAATGTGTTAGAGCATCTTGAGATCACGAAAAAGATATTGTTGCAACTTTTGAAGAGCATTAAGGTAGATGTCACCAGGACATGATGTGATATATCGCAGGTTATTGATTAACAAATTTGTATCCTCATTAGCATCAGGTGAGGTCTTGGAGGACTGGTGTGTGTTCAGTGTTGTTCATTTGTTCCAGAAAGAAAATCCAAGCAACTAGAGGTTGGTGAGCCTCATCAGTGGTAGGGAAACTATTGGAAAGGATTTTTAGGGGTAGGATTTGTGCACTTTTGAAAGTTATGGTCAGATTATGTCTTTAAGGGATGCAATGTCTGACAACTGTTGAATTTTTTGAAGTGACTAAGGAGGCTATGAGGGTAGGGTAGTGGATGTTGTATATCTGGACTGTCATTAGGCATTTGACAAGATCCTTCATGGTAGCTGATCCACCAGGTTCAGATGCATAAGATTGATAGCTTAGATTTGAAATTAGTTGGGTCATGGAAGACAGTAGTGGTTGAAGGGTGTATTGTAGATCTGTGTCCAGTGACACTTAATAGGGACAGGAGTTCAAAGGTAAGGGGAATGTGTGCAGTTAATGGCAGGGCTCTTAAAATCATTGATATGCGGAGGTATCTGAATGTTCAGGTCAATAATTGTTTTTTTTAAAACATTTTTTTATTTTTCACACTATGAACCATACTGACCAAAATACATAGACATTTCCCTCTTGGATATACACAGTGTCATTTTTTCCCCTTTTCCCCCCTCCCTTCCCTCCCTTCTTTCCCCCCCCCCCCCACTCACTCAACGTTCAACATATATGATACATTAAACCCATTAAACAATGTCAGGTCAATAATTGCTTGAAGTACCACGTGATTAGATAGGGTGACATGCTTGCTTTCATCAGTCAGGGCAATGAACATAAAAATAAGGAAGTAAAGTGGTAGCTATATAAAACTTTGATTAGGCTGCACTTGCCGTGTTGTGTGTAATTCTGGTCGCCCCATTACAAGGATCTGGAGACTAAGAAAAGGTACAGAAGTAGATTTACCAGGATGTTGCCTAAATTGGAGGGTATGAGCAAGAAAGAGAAGTATATAAAATTGAGACCTATTGAAAGAGAAGGTGGTCAGAATCTTTTTCCCCCAAGGTAAAAATGTCCTGAAGTCTCGTGTTTAGGGGGAGGGGAGGGAGTGGGCAAGTAGTGTAATGGAGATGTGTGGTGCTTTTGTTTTAAACTGTGGTAGGTCACAGTAGAAACAGGTACAACAGAAGTGTATAAGAAGCTTCTAGTTCAACACATGAAATTACAGGAAATAGAAGCATAGATCATGTGCTCGCAGAGTTTTAGTTCAACCTGGATCCAATGTTTTGACCCAGACTTTAGGCCAAAAGACCTCTTTCTGTGTTGGTTCTGATGCAGAAAAGATGGTGGGGACGAGACAATATCTTGTCGAACTAAAGACCTTTGCTTCAGAATCAGTCATGACCTAAGCAGAATTGTTCCAAACAGTAATAATTATTTTATCTCTTCCACGCCACTTAAGGTCAAACGCTTACCTAAGTCATTGCCACTTCCTTTACATCTGTTCAATGCTTGGCAAAGATTCTTTCAATGGAAAATCCTGCTTCAAAAGCCTCAGAATATCTTAGACTTGAGATGAGGGATGTATAAAAGGTATATTGACCTGCTATCAAACTAATTAGATTGAAGACAGGCTTAAAAGGATCTTGTTGACTAGTTTTATTTTTAGCTGCCACATATGTAAAGCATGAGTAGAAGAGCTTAAAAAAAACCACTTGTTTGTTTCTAATTTAGTTTTATTTGTCATGTGTCGTGGGGATTGGCTGCAGATTTCAAAGTCTGTCTGAGCTCCTTAGACCAAGGTCATCATCCTGGTGTAAATATAATCTTTTAATTATTTGGTTTTGTCATTTTACCAGCTGTTGTATGCAAGTTTAAATCTCTATGCCTTATGTATCATTGCTCGGTTTAATGTACATTTTTGCTGAGATATTTAGTATTTACATGAGGAAACTTAAAATGAGAATTTTATTTTCTCTTCCTCATTGCCCCAAAATTTAGTGAAACCATTGACTTAAACTTAAAAGATCCTCTGAGTTCTTGCAAAGAGGTCCATTTAAAATAAAACTTAACTGATTTGTCATTTGTGCCAACAATTGTAATCTAATAATTGTTGGGCATTGCAATAAAAAGTTTTTCTTTTGAGTCCATTTGATTTTATTGGATTGTAATCAGAAATCCTTTCAGACTTTTCTCCCTCTCAACGCAAATTACCTTTACCTTGCTTGCTGGCCTTTCTTGGAGAGGAGATAGACTTCAATTTTAGTCATTTATTTTTAAAAGCATATTTAATGTTCATTGCCTCCATTTACCTACTGGTAAACTAAACAACAAATAGCTGCACATCATCATAATTCCTGCAACTACAGTGAAACCCCAGTATTGGAATTCAAACAACTGACAGCCTCCAGCAAAAAAAAAGAAAAAATAATTAAAAAATTAAAATAAACAATAAAATAATAGGTTGTACTGACTTCTCCAGGTGAGCTACTAAATGAATACACCAGGTCAGCAAAGACACTTTATTTGAATTTGCCTCCAATTTTAAATCCCTCCCGGCCCAGTCAACCAGAAGTGACATCCCCCTGTGCCTGCCACTCACCTGCAGGGCTCATGTCTTGAAGACGCTATCTTGAAGGTGAGTACCCAACTCTCCAGTGTGCTGCGACCCAGCCTGCAATGCCGCAAGCGCCCCCTCCCCCGGCGAGGTGAGTGAGCAGTGACCAGGCACGTGGCATTGTGCAGCTGCTTGGCGAGCCGTGCGGGTGATGGTTCAGCCCATTGCGCTATGCGACCGCTCAAGGTAAAAAAAAAATGCAGGGTTAAAATTATAAGAGTAAATGTTCTCTGAAGTAACAAACTTTTGAAGATGGGAGTAAATATTCAGCCAGTGGTTGCCTTGGTTGTGATTTACTCATAGCATCATCGCAGGATGAAAAGCTGGTTGATGCTGCTCGCTTTTGGGGTAACTCTCTTAAAGTGTCTCCTTATCCCTACTTGATAAGAGTCCCCCTGGTCAGAGGCTTTATCTGTAAACTTATGGGGGGAAGTGGGGATTAATCATCAATAATGTTTTTGTTCATCTTTCAGGTGGCTCCGTGGAGGGGGAGATACCTGCAGATGTAGCGACGGTTAAATGTTTTCAAAGAATGTGACTGAAAATAAAATGCTTTAAGGTTTATATATTCATGCAAGTGAAGTTTGTTCAGTGTATGTATAGTATTTTTGTCTTTTAAACTGTTGATTCTTAACGTAGGTGTATTAGGCATTGTGAGAGTAAGTCTCAAGCAACATCTACCAATCCCCATAGGTGCCATATACCAGAGGTTTTACTGTATTTAAGTTATTTCATTCTGGGTATGATCTTCTGTATTCCTTTGTGGAAATTGAAATCCTGGTTGGGAGTAAAATGAACATGTACAAGTTGAGAGACCCAAGTAGATCAGTCTTTAAAGCAGCCATTCTCAATGGGGCCCCCCTTTGGTTGGGCGGGGGTGGCACATGGACTGAAGTCATAATTTTTTTGTTTTTCACATAGTCAGTAGGAGAGAAGTACAGAAGAATCCAACTAAACTTGACTTCGCAGGGAAGGGTGCCCATAGTCCAAAAAAAGGTTGAGAATGACTGCTTTAAAGTGTGCTGCACATGTGACAATCTGTCAGTTTTCTGGACATTCAACAAATAAAGAACCATTTTGCTGGAAGGGGGCTTTTCCTCTAATAGAATCGATCATGTAGTGAGAGCTGCAGGTTATATTGTTGAGCTGAGTGATGGCTCTGCCAAAAATCATTCATTCTGATTAATTATTTTGTTTTTATTATTTGTCTTTTATGACATGCCTACTTCGGCATTTTGGGTGATTCAAACTGATAAATTTTATGAAAGGAATGGGGAGGGGGAATAAAATCAATGAGACCATCAGCTTGTAACATTGCCACTCCTTATTTGATGGGGCAGTTATTGAAGCAATAGGATTTATTTGGAAGGATAATGTGTTTTAAAAACCATTGATGTCCTCATGACCATTCACCAGTATCCATAACTTTTCAGCGTCTGAAGTGTGCATTGGCAATTATTACTACTGTGTTCAATGGCATTGATTGAGAATAATTTTAATTTTGAGACCCAGCGCATTAACAGACCCTTATAGCTGATGAGCCTGGGCTGCCCAAATGCACCCATGTGACCAATTAACCTAATAACCCTGAATGTCTTTGGAGTGTGGTTGCGAACTGGAGAAAACCCACACAGATGCTGGGAGAACGTTTAAACTCCTTCCAGATGGCAGTGGATTTGAACCTGGGTCGCTTGCATTGTAATAGTGTTGTGCCATCCACCACACTATCTGTGCCACCCATTGTTGCTCGCAATTAGCATTCAGGGTAGCAAGAAGCAGCAATTGTATTTCACTTTAATCTCGTAGCCTGTCTTTTCATTTACTTTAATCTTGCAATCAAATCAGTGAAAAATTCAAGGGATCATTCTTGGACTAGTAGCAGCTATATATGAAAGCAAGATGGCAATCTGCTGAACTGATAATGTATTAAATAAAAGAGGCAACTGAACTGTATGATTAGATAAACTTTACAGGCCTTCAATTTATCAATGATGGTGGACAATTAAATAGTCATGGGAAGAGGTGCCATAACATTATCCACCTCAACAGTTGTGGAGCCTAACCACGTCAAAATGCAAAGCTGAATTTTTTGCATGCATCTTAGACATACTTCTGAGGACCTCGCTGTCTCAAAACAAGTCTTCAGCTAATTCCATGATGTCAAGGAACAGCTGAGAACATTCAATACAATAAAGACTATTTGACCACCCAAAGTCTGAATTCCAGTGCAGTGGACATGCTGTCTTATGTGCAATGCAATAAATCTCAGTGTGGAGACTGCAATGTTCCAGGACTCTCTAGTTCACTAATTATAATACTGTGCCTTTGTGTGAAATGGTAAAATATTGCCTAGTAATGTCCTCTCAGCAAAAGGCAAAACCAATCCAATCTAACTAATCCTATCATACTCGATCATAATAAGGTAAAGTAAGATGATGGTGTGACATCAATGTGAAGCGCTTAACCTAACAGTGATCACTTTTGATCTGCCAGGTCTGCTATACTCTGGACCTCATTATAGTCTTGCTCCAAATTAACTGAATTCCAGAGAAAGCCATTGATGTTGGGCAGCATTTAGTTGTTTGATAAAACTGGTCTCTGATTATTGGGGGATAAATGAAAAGCAGGGTATGTTCTCCAGTGGCTGAAATTGTACTTTACACAAAGATAGGAGGCTGTGATGGTTGATGTATAATTCACACCCCCCCCCCAACTTGGAAGGCTTTCAAGTCCAAACATAGGCCCAACTGCATTTAATATTGAGTATTACCTTGTTTGCCTTTAATAGCCTAGTGACTAGTTTGGTAAGCCATTTCTGGCAGCTAATAGTTTGATAATTCAGCTTTATCATTGTTTGATCAGTGATGCAAAACTTTCACTATTCAGCTGAGGAAGGAAGACTTGCTTCCAGTGCTTTGACCTGCCAAACACAGACTGGAGATCTTGCTGGTTATGTTGGAGTAGGTTTTTATCTTTTTTAAAGTGATTTTCAAAAGGCATTGTTGGGTCATATTGTGTTCATTTCGTATATCGTGGAGAAATGCATGTTCACCTTGGGAAGATTATTAAATGAAAAAAGATGCTGTGGATGCATACGCTTCAGATGTGTTCATGTCATGTCTTTATGACAGATGTCAGATGGATCAGGAATATAGATTTGTAAAAGTCAATAAATGGAATTTGCTCAAAGTAAATTCAAAATTGCCATGCTAAGATGCATCAGAAGCTGTTTTTCTGTTATTCCTTGGTGAATAATTAAAAATTTAAATTTCTTATCTCATGATTCCTTTAAAATAAATAAAGGAAATTATGCAGGTGAATGCTGGTTAAGTTTGTTTCTCCTGATTAATTAGTTATGTTCTCCACTCTGACCTCTTGCATTAAGCGTGCATATATACGGGATATGAAAATCATTTCAATTGGGATTTATCATTCACTTGTGTACATATGACATTAATTCTGGGTCGATTTAAGGATGGATTTCCTTTAAAAATAAAAATCAGGAAATGCTCCAACAAGCAGCACAAAATGTCAGATCAAGACCAGCTCTAGTGTCTTGAACAGTCTTGCAGCAGAGCTCTTTGCATTGTCTGATGTTCTGTACATTTCAACCTTTTGTGTTGAAACTATGCTTGGCTTGAATGGAGTATTTCTTGCTATAAATTTCACTTGACCATGTTTCAATCATATACCTTAACCCAGTCAGTTGAGTGATACATGATAATACATTTGTCCCTTTTCCTTGAGCTGTTGTTACCATGAAACATTCCTGAAAATGCTACCCATTTATATTCAATTTTAAAAAATTGAAGTTCTATTTTGTGTGTTAGCCAATGGAGTTATTTTTTAATTCTTCCCAACGATATGGAAAAATCTCAAGGTACATGTATGTCTTATCCACATGAAGCAGGATAAATTCATCCCAGCCAATTACAGTTCCATTAGTTCACTCGTGATTGAACGATTAAAAGGATATTGGGGTACTTGGCAACAACCTGCATGTAGAAAATCAGTTGAGGTTCCATCAAAGTCACTGAATTCCTGACTTCATTACAGCCTTCATTGAAATATGGACAAAAGAGCTGAATTCCAGAGGTGAAGTGACGGTGTGCCTTAGCATCATGGCATTAAGGAACCCTGACTGAAGTGAAGTTGATGGAATTGGAGGGATGGATAACCTTCGCTGGTTAAAATTGGACTTCACCCAAAGGAAGATTGTTGTGCAAGTTAGCCATGTCAGTCACAGGGCACTCTGCAGTGTAGTCTCAGTAGTGTCTGAGACCCATCAATCTTCAGCTGATTTATCAATGACCTTCCTTTCATAAAATCAGAAGTATGAAAGTTTGTTGATTGCATAATATTCAACACCATTTGCAATGACTCTGACAATAAAATAGTTAATAATCAAATGCAGCACTATCCCAGCATGGACTGATAGATGGAAAATAACATTTGCACTAATAAGTGCCAGGCAAGGGAGAAAAACATTCAATGGTATTACTATTATTGAATCAACAAATCAATATCTTGGGAGGTGGGGGCGGCGGCTATCTTTTGACTTGAAACTGAACTGGAGTAGCCAAAAACAGTAAAAACACACAAATGGTGGAGGAACTTAGCAGGTCTTGCAGTGTCCATTGGAGGTAAAGATCTATAACCAATGTTTTGGGCCTGAGCCCTTCTTCTAGGTACAGCTGTGTAGAGTGTGGCTCCAAGAACATGCCAGATACAAGGAATCCTGCAGTAAGCAACTCACCTCATAACTCTTAAGGCATCTACAAGACTCAATTCAGGAGTGTGATTGAACACTTGCCTGGATGAGTGCAAGATGGTCAATATCATATGGGACATAGCCTGTGTGATGGGCACCGCATCCATAACTAGTCACTCATTCCTTCACGTGTGTTCAGGTGCAGCATTTTGTACCATCTACACAAGATGACCCTAATCCAACTCACCAAGGCTCCTTAAATAGCAGCTACCAAACTCCCAACCTCTACCTGCTAGAAGGACAAGGACAGCAAAACCACCACTTGGAAGATGCCCTCCAACCACACACCATCTTTACTTGGAAATGCAGTATATTGCTGTTCCTTGAGGATTGCTAGGTCAAAACCCTGGAACTCCCTCCTTAACTGTGCAGCACTTCAGGACTGCAGTGTTTCAGGAAGGCCGCTCACTGCCATTTTCTCAAAGACATTTTAGAGAGCGCAGTTATAGATTGGCCTAGCCTGTGAAGCTTGAATGAGACTTGAATAATCTTTGATCAAAAGATTACATAATTGTAGAATTTACAAAAGTCTTCCTGTGAATTGCATTATTGATTATCCCATGCAGTTGAAGCACCAAATATCATTTGCAGTGTTAACCGCACGAGGAAATTGGTCACGTTATACGACATACCTTGCACATGATCATAAGGAAAATTCTTTGAATATTTTGTAAACCCTTGAAGTTGAAGCCTCTCAACCCTCTTTCACTGGTGACCCGTGTTATCAAATTGTTTCCTTTTTTAGCTGAATAATTACCTTACAGTTGCATGTGCAATGCAAAATTAATTTACTCGGACAAACGTAAATAGGAAGTGAGCTTGAAGTATGAATTCACTACGGTATATCTTCAGTTTTCTTTGATCACTGCATTGGGTTAAACCAAGGACTCAACAAGATAATTAAAAAAAAATTATAGTTTCATAAATTCATAGTTTTAAGCATTCCAATTATTACCACGTAATAATCTATTAAAAATGTAATAGACAAGATGTACCTTGTTTTCTGTTCACCTTCAGAGACGCTGAGGGTCCGTGGTCTGAGTTATTCAAGGACATTTGGTGGATTTTGCTTTTGAGTGTTGGTCCTATGCATGCTGCATATTTAAGCAATGTTTTGTATGGGGGATTCTTGACCTGTGTAAAGTGACGCAATAATATAAAGTGGTGAAATTTTATGAAATACAACTTGCATTATTCAGAACTTTGTATCAAATTACTACATAGTTATACAGCTCAGAAACCGGCTCATCAGGTCTGTGCTGAGCATCAAGTGTCTTTAAACTAATCCCATTTACAGGATCTTGGTCTATAGCCGACTGTGCCGTTGAAAACCTTTTGCATTTTATCATAAATTATTTAGCTCTTTGGAACTTGGGGATTTTGTTTCATATAAAGTTGGTGTTTCTTTTCTTGCCCACTGATCTTACCACTGTTAAAGGTCAATGATTAATGCCAAGGGCAGCCTTTTCCACTTCTCAAATTTTTGTTCTATTCCGTGAAACCACCTAAAGCCTGAGGTTGTAAGAGTGCTGTAACTGTCACTCCTCTTTCCAATAACTTGAAATTCTGCTCCTGTTGATGCTTCACCAACTGAAACCAGTATGTATAAATTGTTGAGAATGTGTGGAAGTTTATTAAAAATAATGGAATTGAGGCAGTAACAGTAATAAATCAACCTCAAATAGTCTTGGTTTTTTTTTTAAAGGCAGTCATGCAATTCTCTAAAGTATTTACTCAAGCTGAAAGACTTTTTTTTAATATTAAAAAAGGTAGTTATCTGGGTTGCTGGGACACGTGGGATGAGGTCACTCAAGTTTGCCAGTTGATTGTTCCCTTCATCGGGCGTTTAAGGGCTGTGTTACTGGAAATGAAATGACCTGACTTTACACTGGAATTAGACACAGAATCTACTTCCTGCACTCTTAAACATTCATATCAAACTGATTGAAATGAATTCCTCTGTATTGGTGACTCAGTGATATTTTTGGGGCAGCCTTCTGCTTTATTGCTATTTGTTTTCGCTATTTCTGGTATGGACACAACTGAACTGATTTTTTTTAAAGAATGCTTTAAAAATGTGATGTTGAGTATCAAGTAAAATCCACCAAGTCTCAGACAGTGAATCCAGTGTATAATGTGAATTAATTGTTCTGATTTCAGTTCTAACATTTATATTTTGTTCTGCTCCAGGAGGTTCCAGGTAACTTAACACTAGATATCTTGCTTAATATGTCGGATACTAAAGTCTGTGAAGCCATGAAGAGATATGGAGCCAACCCTGAGGAATGTTGCAGATTGAATGCTGCCCTCTCCTGCTTGAGGAGCATAAATGATTCTGGTAATCATTTTTGACCAACTTGTATGTGATTTGAGATGGGTTACCAGAGAATGCTACATCTTGAAAGGACCTCTTAAAATTTTATGTCTAAACTATCTTCCATTTGTTTTTCAAAATTAATGGTGCTTGTTTTAAGTATCTTGTGTGCTTTGTGATAAATGTTCAAGTTTTTTTTAATCATTCAACTGTATAAGTACAACTGGATGAAACAGTGTTCTTCAGTCCTCAGTGTAAAAAAAAATGCAAATACATAGCACACATATTTACAAGCAATTTATATACAGTACAAACTGTATATAAAAATAAATATTGTTAAATAAATGGTAGAGTCTCAGAGGGATTGTATGAGCAGTTCATCAGTCATTCTGCATTCTCATTGGCCATGGTGGAAGAAGCTGTTTCTCAGACTGGTGGTTCTGGCTCTGATACTTCTGTATCTCTTTCCTGACAGGAATAGCTGGAAGATGCTCTGTGTGGGGTGAAAGGGGTTCTGAATGATTTCATGAGCCCTCTTCAGACAATGATCTCAGTGGATCTCATTGATTGAGGGGGGGTTGGGGAGGAGAGCCTAGTGGTCCTCTCTGCCGCTCCAATCACCCTGTGGATTGACCTCCAATCCGATGATCTTCAGTAACTGCACCACAGTGTGACGCACCAGCCAGAGTGCCCTCAATAGAGCTCTTGTAGAAAGGTTGGTGGCTGGTAGCCTTTCCCGCCTCAATCTTCCCAGGAAAAGCAGTCAACAAGTGAGGAAATGTGTGTCTAAGATGGGTCACTATTTGTGGACTCCAAGGAACTTAGTGTTCTCTACTCTCTCCATTGATTATAGATTAAAGTCGTTCTTTCCTCTGATAAATTGTTGTTTTAGAGTCTTATTCCGTGGAAATTTTACTGGAGTATGGCATCCTGTTTTGGGACCATGCATTTTTAATTTGGATCTGGCTCTTCAGTTACTTCCCCAAGGGTGGAGAGGCGTAATGCAACTGCTTGGCTGGCTTATATAAAATGCAAATTCTCATGGCGCCTGGAACTCCCTCCTTTCCAGGATGGAAGAAATTGTTTTGCTATGTCTCCCATCAGGAAGTGAGTGGACTATAGAATTGAATAAATCTACCCTTTTCTATGCTCCAGATTACATTGCTTAATTTTAATAAAATTAAAAAATTTAATGTAACCTAGATGGAATATGTGTTGGCTTTATAGGGTTTGCATAAGATGGGAGACAACCTGCCCCGTCATTAGCTAATCATAGTGATCTGGAGTCTTTTTCTAGATAGTTGTGCAGATTTATTTTAATCTTATACAAGATGAATATGATTTACTGTATGTGTTCGTGATTAGGATATAAAGATTTTCTACTGTTCCAACCATAAACTAATCATCTTCAGGTGATATGTTATTTATACTGTAGATGTTGCCTCCTGTGTTTTAAATCTAAAATGGGGCAAGTGTGCTCATTTCCTCAGCTTGCAATTGTAAGGTATTTAATGCTGATAACCCAACCGTGCATCTTGGCGCCTCACAGTTCGGCGGGCAGCAACCTCCTTTGAGGAAGACCGCAGAGCCCACCTCACTGACAAAAGACAAAGGAGGAAAAACCCAACACCCAATCCCAACCCACCAATTTTCCCTTGCAACCGCCTGTCCAGCATCGGACGTCAGCCACCAACGAGCCTGCAGCTGACGTGGACGTTACCCCTCCATAAACCTGGTGTGAATTCCCCAACCATTGAATTTGAGCTTGCATTGCAGATTTGTATATGATTGAGAACCATGTTTTCTGCCTAAATTTAATGATTGACTTTGCGGTAATCCAAAACAAGTGATTTTAAAAATCATGGAGTGAAATATATAAGGCTGCAGGGCAACTGTGATTGTAGTAAAAACACAAAGATGCTGGAGGATCTCAGCTGGTCTCGCATTGTCCGTAGGAGGTAAAGATATTTAAAATAATGGAATGTTAAAAGCACAAACCGATCATCCTGCATGACAAACTTGATTTGTTTGCACCTATTTCTTTATATTCATTTGCTTTAATCGTGAACTAGCTGATGTTCTCAGTCTTTAGACTTCCTTAAAGCCTAATTAAATCTTAGAAATCAGCATATTATGGCAAACGTAAAATGAAATATCTGATTTTATGAATTAATTGTAGGGGATAATTAAAATTTGGTGTGTCACTAATTATCAGGCTACCTAGGAAATAATAGATCAATGTTGCATGATTTTTCATTATTAGCCATGTTCAAATTTTACATTTTGTCACAACAGATTTGGTGAACTGAGGAATTTTAAAGGCAGCTGTACGATTTAAATTTGAATAATACTTTTATTTTGGAATTTCTCTTCAATAGGTGGGAAGTTACAAGATGATACTGCTCTTTGGACTTCAACTGAAACAAGACGAGAAAGCAACCCGATGCCACCACCAGAGCCGATGTGTTCTGTTGGTTCCAGACAGCTACACAGTCCTCCTTCTCTCCCCAGACTAATTCATCCACAGCCACGTTCAGTCTCTGTTTCTGTTATTCCTACTTCGGATTATGTGCACTTGCCAAATCGGTCCGATAACTTTGCGGATCCCTTTTCGCAATCCCCTCAACCAACTAGACGGGCATTAGGAATTCAATCCATTACAACTACACCACCAGCCACTCCTCCAGCAAAGAAGAAAAATCGATTTAAACCACCACGAACTCCTCCACCACCTTCTCGGAAACTTATTCAACTTTTTCCTGGTTTCTCAGGACTTACCAGAAGTAAATCTCATGAATCTCAACTTGGCAATAGAATAGATGAGGTACCAACAATTAAGTAAGTCACCTTATTGCGTTTTAATACAACTTGTACAGCTTGTTTCCTTGCAATGAATGGTATCCATCTATATGCATTTGCACATAATTAATACCAATAGATTTTTCAAAGGTTTTCTCAATCAAAAGCTTCAGCTGTCTGGAAAGGTTTATTAGGTTTTTGTAGTTTAGGATAAGTGGCTTTTATAACTTGTAGTTTAAAATTTGATTGCAGATCAACATTTTTTTTTTAGTGTTTCCAGATAATCTATTTTCTTTTGATGTACGCTTTGCATATTGACTAAGCCTATTAACTTATTGCCCATTGTTTACTTTCAAATTAGTAAAATTTCATGTATCTATTCTGTTGAGATGACTTGAACATTTCTCTATTCAGGTATATGACTTTTTAGCAGCAGGGAGTAAAAATGAACAGTTGTCCATTAATATTTAATATTTTGAGATGTGAAATGCTGTTTAACATTTAACATTGCATTTAGTTTGTGACTGAATACATAGTTGTCATTTGAAACTCTAAAATTGCATCAAAAAATTATTTATAAAAATGCTTTTCAAAAATATTGCTATAAGGTTTTGTAATGTGGAAGGACTGTTATTCTTTATTACAATCATCTAACGAAAAGCCTATTGGGTAGAGCAGTATTGGGAGAAGAAAGAATTTGACATGATTTACATTTTCCATTAACACCAAGAGATAATGTTCAACAAAATATTGGAAATAATCAGTCAGGTAGCATCAGTGAAGGGAAGAACAGTGTTATTGCTTTAGGCTTGTGACCTTTCAGTGGAATTGGTTAGGTCTGAGTCACTCACATATGTCCCTTCATGTTCATTTCTGGATTGTGCATGTAAGAGAAGGAACATTTTTAAAGGATGGTTGGCAGTGAGTAGACTCTTTATAAAGAAGTATGAAACTGTGGCGGCATGCCACTAGGCAGGCGAAACGGCCCCACTTGTAATCCGTCGGGGGTTTCCCCTTCTCAGCACCGGGCTCAGAAGCCCGCGCTGGGGGAACCACGTGATGCCCGAGTGACGTCGGCGCCCCCCAGCGCGGTTCTCAGCCTGGCAGCCAGCAATAAACCAGTTTTATGCTCACTGAGCTCAACCCGTCTGGTTCAGTAGCAGTGTAGCTGCCGCTACAAAACATTCTGGGTTGGTAACGAAAATTATAAAGATCGCCAGCCCACATGAATATGATGCATGTCGTGCTGTCCAACAAAAGTGAGTTGAAAGCTTGTGCATTCAACTTCCTTATGGAAAATTATTCTAGCCTGGCTAAAACACATGTATAAAACATTGTTTGGTGTTCTATTCAAATAATTTTTTTTGCCAAGGCAGGTTTCATTTCAGACTTTCACGTTTATTGTTGATAATACTAGAGCTGTTAAGAAATGTCTAAGTGTGCATTTGTTTCTTTCTAGTTAGCCATCATTTCTGTAACTGACACCAAGGATAATGATCATCCTTGTTTCTCTTCTCCAACAAGATGGAATTGACCAAGCTCTTCATTCCTAGTCACTCTATAAAGTCTCGAGTTACCAATGCCATAACAGATAGCTCCTCAAGCTTTTTTTTCTTTTGAGCCTAAGGACTTGTGGAATTAAATAATCGGGTAATCAAGCACAATAAATTGCACCGCTTCGATAATTTAACTGATAGACCAAATGATGTGTCACTTCCATATTGCAGTGATTCCTGAAGGGACCACTAGCTGGGTTTTATTCACAATATGCTTTCTTTGTGAATAATAGCTTTCCAGTGCATAACATTTGTAATGTTTACTTTCTTTCGTCAACTTCATTCAGTGATGTCTGTCACGACCCCATTTTGTTTTACTAAAGGGCGCTGTTTCTTGCTTCAAAGATCCGCGCTCCAGTTTTCAATTTATAACACGTGCCGATGTAAAATAAAACCTCATTTCCAAGCTATGTTGCTGGATTTCACACGCATAGTCAAATTAATGCGGGTTCTTCTCTGTTAGTTTTGCAAATTTAGAAACCTGTTCGAGAATCTGTTTGGAAATTGACCCATAAAGGCACAGAAAATACTTCCATGCTCATATGCTTTGTTGAAAGGTCATGACATCATCTGTTCCAACGTGAATAGATTTAATGCTGGTGTTAATATTAATAGAATTTGGGTCTTTTTCTGCAGTTAGAATTATATCCTGATTTCATGCTCTTTATTTTGCCTTGCATTGTAACTAATTGTTTTTTTTCCCCCCCTCTCTTCCTAGGTTCGGTAAGAAAAACAAGTTTTTTCTCAATCTGAACATCAATGGCAGTGGCACCAGCTGTGACGATATCGTGTCCCGATCCCCCTTATTACCATGTAGGCCTTTCTTTCCTTCATCTATTGGAAGTTCTTACTGTCTTCCCTCCACGCCTTGTCCATCTGATGACCACAGTTCTCCTAAAAGTTGGTATTTCAACATGACCATGATGCTGGGCCATGCTTTGTATTTGGGTGCTTTGCATGTACTGGATTAGTTTGCCTTTTAGTGATACAGTCCTGCATGACATGCCTGCGTATTTCTGGCATGATTTTTCTAAGTGGATGAAATCCAATAGAGAACTAATCTGTAGCCTAGCATTTTAATTTATTTAATATGAATCTTGCATGTTTAATGAAGCTTGTCTCTTGTCTATTTTCATTTGCCTAATGAATTCTGTTCTCATTCTCTTAACATGTTTTCAGTGCAGTTGAGAAAACAAGTTAGCTAGTCATACAAAAGATACGTTGAGTATGATCTTGAGCAAATCACTTAAGGTGTGAACAGCCCAAGTATGTGCTTTAGATTATCCACACAGCACACAGTGTTGTGGCTAAGCAAGCAATTGACTAAATTCACCTGTGTGTCTGAACTGTCTACAGTAACACTGAATATGCAAAATTAACACCTTAATCATCTGACTTGACATCTACCTACCATTTACCAGCAAGCTGCAGCCATAATGCTTATGCTCTGTATTCTTAGGGCTTGCTAAACTTCTGCATTCAGATGGCGGAATCTTCAGTATAATCTGAGCCACTGGGCCATTTCATTTCACTTTCAAAGATTATTTGACGTGGATACTCTTGCTGATCTTTCCCAGCAGCGGCTCTACTTTTAAATTTTTTAATTACTTTCACATAAGCATTAAAAAAACATTCATAAATTTCTTATTTGAAAATAACCCAACAACCCAATAGAAAAGAAAGAAGACATATGGATAATTATAAAAGCTTCCTAAAATTGTCAAATAAAATCTTAATGGAAGGTTCAGGTTGGGAGATTACAACTTAATTCCTACAATTTGTAAAAATTCTCAAATTTTATCCAAAAATTTCAAATTTGTTTTGTAAATTGTATGGTTTTTTTTCAAGTGGTATGCAACTACCTATTTCAGAATGCCATCTACCAATTCCCAAATACACATCTGATTTCCAAGTTACTGCCACACATTTTCTAGCTACCGTAAGGGCTGTTGTAACAAATTCTTTTTGATATTTATTTAATTTCAATTTCAATTCTGTGTCAAAATATTTACAAGTTTTAAAAAAACATGGATCTTGAGGAAACTTGACTCTTTCCAAAAATAAACCCAGTTCTGTCCAAAAAGGTCTTAATTTTGAACATTTCCAATAGTGGCTATTCCTTGAGGTTGGAGTGTCCTTGTACCCACCACTGATTTCAAGAAAGAGCATAGCAAAGCAACATAATAACTATGTAATTTATCTGTGAAGAAGTGAAAGAGTAAAAAGTATAAAAACAAAAGTAACAATTTTTAAAATATAGCCTTCGTAATTTAGACCTGCAGCATGGTTGCAGGCTCTTTCAGGCCATGAGCCCATGCCACCCAAATACCCCAATTAACTGCAGTACTTTTTGATGGGTGGGAGGAAACCCATGCAAACACAGGGAGAACTCCTTCCAGATAGCACCCAAGTCATGAACACTACAACAGCGTTGCGCTAACCACTTCGTTAACTGTCACTCAGTTGTTTGCCAACAGTACCTTTGTATTGATGTTTGGATTTTAGACAAACTATTATATTACGAAATTCATGATGGTCCAAAGTTACAGTTTTGAACCAGAGATCCTGGGAAAGTCCAGTCTCACTCAACTGATGGTGGACCATAACCAAGAGGCCAGAAAATCTCAGCTGAACTAGTTTTCAGAATGATGATGTAAAGGTGCAAGGTTGAGCTCTTCGGCAAGGATATCTTTTTTTGAAAATGAAGGATGAAAGTTTTTAGAATGAAGTCAAATGACCATGATTAGAACTTTTGGTGCTAATCCAACTCAGGCCTGAAGAGTTTGAACATTTGATGATGTTGACCCGACCTAGCAAATGTGTGTCAAGGTCACCCATTGCGGAGAACCGATGATAAGTATATTGTAACAAGAACTGTGCAGCATGGATTGGGAACTTGAGCTATACAATTTGAATTTATTTTGTCACCCCACCTCTAGTATCACTAAATATGGAATATCTCCCTTTCACTGCCAACACTATTGCTTAAGTATGACCATGCCCATTTTGATATGTTGCTACTTTTATGTTACATGGCATGACATTTGCTTCAAGTGTAGAGCCCTTTGTTTTTAATTGGGAAGTGTAGATAGGATAGCAACTTGATTAACAGTTTTTTTTAAACCAAAAGTAGACAATAAAGTAAACAATAAGTTATTTACAAAAGGAAAACTGTTCATTCTTTTTGTACCCATAGTGTCGTATTCATACATTTCCATTGCTGTACATTATTGCATTCATTTCCTATTTACACTACTGCCACCGCTATGGCACCCTCTCATTACTCCCACCAAGGGGCTTCCCCTCGTTTTCAGACCCTCAATTCCTGATGAGAAAAGGACTAGAGACCAGCCATTCTCAACAGGGGCCATATGCACTCCCGCCCCCCCCCCACAGACTGAGATCATAACATTTTTTATGCAGTCAGTAGGAAAGAAGTATGGAAGAAACTAACTAAACTTGACAGAGAAGGGGCACTTAAACAATGAGCAGAGTCCAAAGGGAGGCAGAACCAAAAAAACTGGTTGAGAATGGCTGCTTTAAACCGTGGTCCTTTCCCTATAGCTCCCTCACGTTGGCTGTGCCAAGTTGTTAAATTTAACAAAGGCATTTTCACTTATTGACCCAGACAGCAAGAACTGAGACCTGAGACAATTACAATTAGTGACATATCCTTTTTAATCACAGAATATTATATATACACCTGCAAAAAAGCACCGAAATGTGAATAGTCATTCATATTTGTTTTGATACTTGAAGCAAATAATCCCAAAGAATCCCAAAGACTGTTTATAAAATTGTGTATACTGCAAACTCCAATTTGAAATGTTGTTTTGTGTGTTCCCATCTTTTTTGGATAATTTCTATTTTATCATAACATTATCTCCCAGTTTCTTTCAATGGCAACCAACACTAAGTGGATCTGTTTTTATTGGAATCTCATCCTTAGTTTTTCATGCTTGATCTTGATTTCATCCTCACTAGAGTTTACTCACATAGTTTGTTGGGTCATTTGGTAATGATCATGAAGGGGTTTCCATCTACTTATTTTTGAGGTAACAAGGTGAGTTTTAATAGTTCCCTGCCTCCAGGGTCAGTTATCACATTGCAGTCTGCAGTATCTCCAGCTGTATTGTTCAGAAATCAAATGAATTATCTGAAGAGAATTCTTTGATAGAAACTAGTGATCCAATTCTGCTGTGTAAAGAGAGGAGGGGAAGCATCGCCAATATACAGCTCCTGTTGGTCTTGGGTATAGATATCCATCTGAGGCCAATGTCAGAACATCCTTCATGAGGTTGGACCCTCGCAAGATGTCAGGCCCTGTTAATGGACTTGGCAGGGTATTGAAAATCTGTGCCAACCAACTAGCCAGAGTGTTGATGGATATTTTCAATCTCTCATTGCTGCAGTCAATCATTCCCACCTGTTTCAAAAGAGTATCTATCATTACTGGTGCCCAGAAGAGCAGAGTGAGCTGCCTCAATGACTGACACTCAATAGCATTCTCATCTATTGCGATGAAATAGTTTGAGATGTTGGTCATGCTCAGAATTAACTTGTATCTAAATAGAGATGTGGACCCACTGCAATTTGCCTATCGTTGCCATCGCTCCAAAGCAGATGCAATATCTCGAGCTCTCCAGCCAACTCTGGATCACCGAGACATCAGCAACACGAACATCAATTACAGCTCAGTTTTCATCTCAACAAGCTCCAAACCAAGCTCCAAACCCTGGGCCTCTGCAACTCCCCCCCCCCCCCCCCCCAACCCTGCAACTAGATCCTTGACTACTTTTCCACAAGACCATAGTCGATAAGATTCAGAAATCTCTCTTCCTCACTGAAAATCAAAACAGGTGGATGTCAAGGATTGTGCACTTTGCCCACTGGTCTACTCACTCTACACCCATGACTGTATGGCTAAACACAATTCAAATGCCATCCACAAATTTGCCGATGGCACCATGGTCGTGGGCAGAATCACAAGCAGCAAAGTCAAAAGCGTACAGGAGGAACATAGGGAGTAGGAACAGGAGTAGGCCAAAAATGGCCCATCGAGCCTGCTCCGCGATTCAATACAATCATGGCTGATCTAATTTATGACCGAACTCCACCTACCTGCCTTCTCCCCATATCCCCTAATTCCTCTAACATGTAAAAATTTATCTAACAGAATTTTAAATATGTTTAATGAAGCAGCCTCAACCACTTCTTGCCAAAGTGGATAACCTCACACTGACTAACATTGTACTCCATCTGCCAGACCTTTGCCCACTCATCCAGCTTAACTATATCCTTCTGCAGACTCTCTACATCCTCATTACAATTTGCTCTTCCACTCAATTTGGTGTCATCTGCAAACTTGGCTATACCACGTTTTGTCCCTCCTCCAAGTCATCAATGTAAATGATGAACAGTTGTGGGCCTAACACTGACCCCTGTGGCACCCGCAGATTTGCTAATTGAGTAGTGTCTCAGCAACAACTTTATACTGAATGTTTTCAAAGCTGAAGAACTGATTGTGGACTTTAGGAAGTGGAAATCAGGAGAACACGAACCAGTCCTCTTCGAAGGGTCAGCAATGAAAAGGGTTAAGAACTTCAAATTCCTCCATGTCATTATCTTTGAAGGTCTATCTGGGGGCCTCTTTGTCAATGCAATCCTGGATAAAGCTCACGAGCAGTTGACTTTGTGAGGAATTTGAGGAGATTTGGTATGTGATGAAAGACGTGCAAATTTCTGAAGCTGTACCAAGGAGAGCATTCTGACTGGTGTGCCAGTGTGTGGGACAAGGAAAAAAAAAATCAGTTGGAACTCAGCCAACATTGTCATGGACATCAGTCTTCACTCCTTTGAGGACACCTACAAGAGGTGGTGTCCTAAGGAAGAAGCTTTTCTCCTCAAAGATCCTCACCATGCAGGCCATGCCTTCTTCACACTGCTACTATCAGGGAGGAGCAGGAGCCTGAACACCCACTGGTACAAGGACAGCTTTCTGAATGGTCAATGAACCACAGCTACTTTTTTGCTTTCTCTTTTGCACTAACTGAAATTTTTTTTTTGTGGAATATTTGCACTGTAATCCTGCTACAAAACATTGAATTTCATGACCTGCACCTGACAATGAATTCTGATCTGAGAATGGATGCCATGGGGGCAGGGGATATAAATGTGCTTGGACATTTAAAAAAAAAAGTGCTGAAATTCCTTACCTATACCTGTATATGAAGAATGTTTGACTGAGTGAGAAGTACTGGCAATCCCTTTGTTCATTCAAACCTTCCAAGATTTTAATTGTCATGTGCTCATGCACAAAATTTAAAGGGGAGAATTCAGAAAAAAGAAACCAATAATTTTACAGCTTTTGCATGAAGTGTATCTGAAAATAGTTTTGAAACTTCATTAAAGTTAAAGTTCTTCAAGAGTTAAGCATGAGACTTAAGTTTGCTGATTGCCAGTATGGACCCATATTTTTCACATGCTTTGTAATATTGTTTTGATTTGTATTTGGCCATAATACAAGCTGTCCTCTTATTAATATAGTAGTTACCGTAATCATAAAGTGTGCTGCTTGGAAATATGTATTGGTATACACAAGGTTGACATCCTTGTTCGTAATGGTCATGCAGATCAAATTTGCCAATATGTGGACCTTTCAGTTGCTTTGAAAACCTATTTAATCTGATTTCTTTTGTTACAGACTCATTACATGTACTACGGGGATCTCCTCAGATGCAACACAGGGATTTTGGGCTTTCCATTACACATAGGCAAGTAATGTACAAGAAATACCTGAATATTTTTGCTTGTGTCTTCAAATATTTAATGCAGAGGTACATACTCTTGTGCTTCGTTTACAACCTCCTATTTTCAGCAAAGACCAGACGTGAGATGCAAACTTCTCGTCTGCACTCACTGAGGAGAAGGATATTATAGTCAGAGCATTCTTGAAGGAGGATGTGAAATTTTGGAACATTTTATCATTAATAAGGAAAGAGTATTAGAGAGCTCAAAGATCTCCTATCTGTAGGCTTTGAGATGAATCCCACGCTGTTAAGGGAGGAAACTGCTGAGGCCCAAACAGAGATATTTAAATCTTTGCTGGCTGTCGATGAAGTACCACGTGACTGGAGGACAGCAAATTGTGATTGTGAATTAGACACTTTGAATCTCTTTAAATTTCTATGTATCATATTCAGGAAAGACAAAATAGATTACGATAAGAAGAATATTGAACCACTTTAAGCATTTTGTGAACTTTATTTGCTTTTAATTTAAAAAAAATATAGTTTTCTTTGATACTGATCATATAATTGTTAGCTTTGCTTTTAATTTTCTTTTTAGCTATAAAGCTGCCCATTACTACTGAATGAAACCATCTTCAACTGAGCTATGATCAATTATGCTTGGACTAAAAAGGGCTATTAATATTTGCTTGCAGGTTTTCAACAAAATCCTGGCTCTCGCAGACATGTCAAGTGTGTCAAAAAAATATGATGTTTGGTGTGAAGTGCAAGCACTGTCGGTAGGTGCAACTGGAGCAATTATGCTTGTAATCATTGGGACTGGCACCACAGTCAAGTGAAGAACCTCACCTAATGAATGATTTAACCTGAAATAATATCCATCCATGGAATTGCCTGGTTAAGCTGCAAATTTGATCCTTGGACTTTTTTAGTCTTTTTTTGGGGCACCACAGTCTCTGCAACTAATTTCCACCCGGCTCAGTGAATGTAGGTTTTTGGACCAAACTACATCTGTCTTTGCAATGAGACATGTACTTGGGAAACAAATGTCTTCGATTACACATCTGCTGCAGAATGTGTGACTTCTTTGGTCTTGTAAAAGCAAAAGGTAAACTTTTTGAGGGTTTGACCTAAATATTTTAATTCATAAATGTTAATTCTGACAAACTTTCATTTGGGGAATGTTACTGTTTCTAAAATGTTACTATTGCCCTCTCAAACCCTGTTAATTTATATAATCATTCAAAAGAAATCTTTAAATACCTGGAACTGAAGTAATTCAGCTCCTTTGAAGGGCCGGCAGCAAAGCAGAAGATAAATACCAGGATCTTTTCAAGCAAGATATACCATAAAGATAGTAGCATTCACTGGTGACCTTTCACGGAAAATCCTCATTTCTATTCTTCCTGTCGAATTAATGTTAAGGATCAGTAATCGCTATTGCTTAGTTTTGAAACTTGAATGCATTTTGGTACTGTATTTTGCTTTCCTCTTAGATTAAAGTGCCACAACAAATGCACAAAAGAAGCTCCTCCGTGCCGGATATCATTTCCCCAAAGTAAGATCATATAGAGTGCACAGTGTTATTTCCTGTAAGATGTTTTGTGAATTTCCCAGCAGATTTGTAAAATGTACACCCCGTAGCCCTTTACAGTTTCATTATATGGCCCATTTTCGAACAATGAAGCGAGAAAAATCTCTTGGAACTGTTGAATTCACTATTGTAGCTGGAAGATGAGGTGCTTTTCATTGACCATACTTGTCACAGACAGATGGATCAGAGAACGAGTAGAATGGGAAATTGGGTCGTAATCATCTGGAATCTCAGGCAACTCTGAAGATTTAATGTGGGCACTCTGCAATGTTTACACCAAATCTCCATTTCTCCTTTCCTCTGTAGAGCAGAGCACGTTAGTTTGGAAAATGTTCAGGTGAATTCCTGCTTCATTTGATAGGGCAATTTGAGTCCCAGGATGGTAGAAAGGGAAGAGTTGAGACGGTGTGTTATCTTCTATTAACTGTGGGAGGTGCATCATGAGAAAGAGTAGGATCACATAGGCAAGCTTTAAAAAAAAAAGAAATGGTCCCCTCTGAATCCTGGGAAAGGCTGGGCAGATTTGTCTGCTGTAGAATCTAATTGGAGCTAGCAGAAATAATACACTGAATGGTGAAGGCGGTGAGGTGGAATGTAAGGACCGGGGAACACTAAGTGTGCTCTTTCTCTGGGAGGAGAGCCGGCGGGAGTAGAATAGATGAAATGCAGTCAAGGGCTTCGTCAACTATTGTCAAGGGAAGGAGGAAGACATTTCGAAGGCCCCTGTGAGCAAAATCTCATCAGAGCAAATACAACAAATAAAACAAGTTGAATGCAATGGAGAGAGGATGGATGAAGGTATGGTTGAGATAGCTGGGGAGCCCGTATGTTTGTATTTTGTCATTTAAGGTCTTGTCTCAAGCAGCATTCATATGATGCATTGTTTTACTTGGAGAAATCAATAATTTGTGTTTTCCTTTGTTAACTAGTATCAAAAATTCGAAGAACTGAGTCTGTACCATCTGATATAAATAACTCTGTGGATAGGCCTGGAGAGCCTCAGTTTGCCACTCTTCCAAAGGCACCACATAAAAAGGTAACACAGTTTGTGGCTTTGTAGATGTTTATTAACAGCTTAGTAACCTTTTTAATGCTTAAGTTTTAAATCTGAATGTCGTCAAATAAAATGATTTACTCTGGAAAAACTGACCATTAAGCACATCTGGGTGGCAACTGCTTCCGCTCTAGCGATTTGAATCCAATTCTCATCTCATGCTGCCCATATTTTCTCTGTGGGGGATGATTTCTGCTTTCTCTCGTGAGGATTTCCTCAAGGTGCACCATTTTCCTGTCACATCCCAAAGTCCGGTGAGTTTTTGGACTCATTAGCCTCTGTAAATTACCCCAAATGTGTAGGTGAGTCGTTGAATTCCAGGGGATTGAATGGGGAACATGAGAAGAATAAATTGGGATTTGTGTAAATGGAAGGTTTATGATTAGCACAGACTTGGTGAGCAGAAGAGGCAATTGCCATGCTGTAGGCATTATGACAATTTAACAATTGCTCATTGTCTGTCTTCTGGCTCTTTGAACAGGATATCAAATTAATTCCAAGCACCTGATTATTTTTCCTGTGACTTGGAACACAAATCTGGTCTGTTTATTTGCATTGTGAGATTTTTTTGTTCATTGATTCTAGATAAATAACTCCTTTCATTCTGTAATAGTAGCCTATACACCAACAAATAATAGAAGAACGGAAAAGGTTTGGGACAAAAAGGATCATATAATTTTTGATAGGACTCCTAGCCTTTATTTTAAAATATATAAATGTTAGACCTTCAATTATTATCTTTTCTATTTCGAATTGATTTGTTCTCTTCACTGTTCCTCTGAGCAGTTCCATGCATTAATTGTACCTTGATACAGAAATTAGAGCTTTCTTTTCATATTTCTTTATTTTGTAGCGGCAGCTCCTCTGCTCCTGCAATAACACACACAATCAGACGGGTTGAGCTCAGAGAGCAGACTAGTTTATTGCAGGCTGCTGGGCTGCACTTATACTCCCAGCCTGGACCTGGCTGAGAAATGCGCTGAAGGGCGCTGATGTCACCCAGGCGTCACGTGGTCCCCCAGCGCGGGCTTCTGAGCCCCGTGCTGGGAGGAAGGGAACACCCCCGATGGCGCCATTTTGGCTGGCTGCCCTGCTGCGTGGCTTACAAGCGGGGCCGGTTCGCCTGCCTAGTGGTGAGCCGCCACAATTTCTCCCTTTTTGCTGCTCTTTGTCTTTCTCTCGTACTGTAAGGGGTTGGAGTGGGGGGGTCGAGTCGATACTCATGGTGACTCATTGGCCTTCGGCAGTCAAAAATTGTATATCATGTATGTTACATTTTGAAAATAATGTGACATTAAAGAAACCTTGAATCTTCAGTCAGATTTGTTGTCCATAAAAATAAAGTTGATGGGGACATGAACTGATTGATTTTTGTATCAATGTGGTAAAAACACAGAAATGCTGGAGGAACTCAGCAGATCTTGCAGCGTTCATCGGAGTTAAAGATATAACGTTGGTATTATCGTCTTTATCTCCTATGGACGCTGCAAGACCTGCTGAGTTCCTCCAGGATTTCTGTGTTTTTAATTACAATCACGCCACATGCAGACTTTTGTGTTTCACTTCAGATCAGTGTGACCCATACTGAGACATATTAGCCAATGTTTTTCTCTTTTTTGTCTTTCCACTGACTCTACATGATCTGTATGACATCTCATCATGGTGACCTACATTTCACAGCTTTTGTGTCACTTTGAGTTTTTTTTGGTCTCTCTGTCCAATGGCTCTCAACCAAATAGCTTCATCAACACATTTACACAATGTCATTCGAAGTCCTATTTCCCCACCCTCAATGCAGCCTGAAAACAGTAGTTTTCTATTTCCTCCAATTCTGATGAAGAGCCATGACCATGTTTCTCTTTCCAAAGATGTGGCCTGAGTTTCTGGACCTTTCTGCATCTTCTATCATTGGTTTGTGCTTCTCGCATCTGCAATATTTTGATTGATTTTTCCCCCCCCCCTGATGTCTACCAATTTCCATTGCTTTGAAAAAGCAAGCATAGATGAGTTTTACACAGAGTCTGAAGTAAGACTGAAGAATGTGGCAACATAGTTTATGAACATGTGATTAATCCATTTTATCTCCATTATATTGTGGCAACAGTGGAAATTCAGAAATTGCAAATAGTGAAATGTACAAGTTTTATTGCATATTGTTTCACATTGTATTGCAGATGAATAAATAAGTAATTAAATTTGAATGGCTTCTTTTTCCTACCCAAGGATCACGTACCAGTTCCTTTAGATTCCAGCAATCCATCTTCAACAACCTCTTCAACTCCATCTTCTCCAGCACCTTTTCAGTCTTCTAATCCTCCTAGTGCAACTCCACCCCCAAATCCTTCACCGAAAGGTCAGAGAGACAGGTTCAAATTTCCAGGTAAGTATTTAAAACAGAGGTATGCATGGAGATCCTTGTATTGAAAACTGCTTTAGAATTTAAACCAATTCCTTTGCAGAATTTTGAAATCCAAATTAAACCATTTCATCATGTGCAAACATGCTTTATTTCTTAACATCTTCTCTCTAAAAATAATGATGTTCCTCTTTAATGTCCCAACCCCCACCATCCTTGCACCCTCTGACCTTTTATTAATATAAAACTATACAAGTTTCTTTCTGTGTGAAATATGTTGTAGCCCAACTGGAAATTGTACTGTATGAATTTTTGAAAAAAAAACCTTAACTATATGAAGCCATTCAGCCCAAGGTTTGTAAACTACTCAAAAAAAAAGTCATGCAGTCTAATCTCATCTCCCCTTCTCTTCTCTCCCCCCCTCCCCCACTAATGGTCCATAGTCCCACAGGGCACAATTCTTCAAATACACATTTAAATTATTATGGTTTTTCCCTTTTTGGGAACTAAATCTCTGATCTCTCGCCCTCTGTGGGTGGAAAGAGGGCGATCTTTCCAAAAAATGATCTTTTCACCTGTTTTTTTTAAATACGCCATGGCTTAGGGAAATTTTCTCTATTTGCATTTCAATTACATTTCCCCTCTGTCCTTAAAAAAAAACAAACGTGTCAATCTTTTCTCAATATTCTTGACAAAGAAACATCTTTATAAATTTTTATGTGCCGCTCTGTGCAGTTGCATCCTTTCTGTCGTGTTATCTCCAGAAATGTATGCAGCATTTGAACTTTGGCTTAAATACTTTTGTCCACATTTCTAATTTACTTCACTGATTTTTTCATTGTGTACTTTGGCTAATAAAGGATAGAATTCCATGTGTATTTTTAACTTGGTTTATTAGCCTTTTGGTACCTTTAATAATTTTAATACTCCTGTTTCTCCATGGTGCACAAAATACTACCATTTATTGTGTACCCTCTTCCCCTCCTGCACCCTCCCCCTAATGCATTACTTCTGTGGAACGAACTGTCAACCACATGGTCGATTTTTGTGTCACCTTCAAACTGTCATTTCTCCTGCAGTCTAGGTTTTAGTTCCTACTTTATTGAATATGCAAATAATTGAATAACAAGAGGAGTGGAATTTCCCTCACCAGCTTTCCAGCCACAAAAAACACTCAATCATTGCCCCTCCTGTCCCTTGAACCTATTTTTGGTCCGATTTATGAAATTGCTTTGGATTTTATTATTTTTTAAGTTTATGATTAGCCTGCCAGGTGGTATCTTGTTAAAAATCCTTGCTAAAATCCATGTTGCCTACATGAAACACATTGTCCACTTTGAACCTCCTTGTACTTCAGAATCCCCTAAGAAATCCCTGCCGACTGCCTCTCATTAATATGCGCCTTTCCAAATTAATATTTGTACTCCTTTCGAATGCATTCTAATAATTTGCCTATTATTTAAGGCCAAAATTAAATTGACTGGCATTTCTACTGAAACATTAACACAACGTTAGCAGTTCTCTGATGTTCTGGCATCAGTCTGGTAGGCAGAGAAGATTGGGGAAACATAAACTGTAATTGAAGCCCCTGCTATTTTTACATTTATTTAGTATGTGTCTACTTTTAAAGATAAAACCCTGGATAGTTTTTCCGTTTCTCATCAAATTGTTTTTTTTTGTCTCAGTCTAAGCATTGGATTCACACTTTGTGGAAAGTAATATTCAATAAAAATCTTGCCCACAAACAAACTATCCTTTTGACCATTAATTGCCTTTACTTGATTATATTTTGCTGCTTGTTTGCTAATTAAGCATCTTTGAATTTGCCAATATTTTCACCTATGCTTCCTCAACCCTGCTAATTTTCCTCTTACACTTTCAGCTCTCTTTCCAGACTTTGTGTCCAAAACACTCTGCCTCAAACATGCATGCACATTTTGCCGACACCTTCCGTTTGTGCCCCTGGTCCTCCAGGGACCTGGTGGTTTTACAGTTACACCTTCATGAAACTTGTTTACCGCAAGTCCCTCAAATTTACTTCCCACATTTTGTTAAATTCCTACCCGTATGCAAAAATACGAAGTATGTTTTCTAAGGATGGCCCTTGCCAAAGGGCTCAGGACCGAAATATTGGTTATATATTTTTACCTCCTATGGATGCTGCAGGTCCTGCTGAGTTTTGTGTATTTACTGCAATCACAGTGTCTACAGATATTCTTGTTTCACTTTTATAAGGATGGTATGCCTGACAATTAATAGAATGTTTCTTATTAAGGATTACGAAGATTTGTGCCTTCCAAATAGACATAATGATAGTGTGTTGCTGGAATTATCAATTCATGGTTTTAGTGGGTTTTTAAAAAAATTTAGCCATTACAATTAGGTGAGATATCCTCTTGCAGCAAGTTGCAAGTTGTTTCAGTATTTGTGACCTTTTTAAAAAAAAAAAGTAATGTGGTTGTCCATAGTTTCATTGAACATACTGCAGCTAAAAATGCACAAATATTTGAAAATTATTGGACAAAATTATTAATTTCAGGTTGCAAAATGAGTTTCCCCCCCCCCCTCCCCAAATTCTGCTGATAATTATACATGAATATTAGATTGATCAGAGGCAGGCTGCTTTCGTCATGTTAAATTTCTGACTGCCATTTTCTGTTCCTCAGATGGGCAGAATATTTTGTGCTATTCAACCAAAAAGTGGGCGATCAATAAAAATGTATATTGGGCCCATTTACTAAGAATGGTATTTGACTACTGTCCTATAATTTCTTCACTGATTCAATATCTATTCTTCTGCCTGTGTGATCTTTTCCCCAAGCTGCATACTACTTTCATCATAGACAACGGTTTATCTTCCCAGGTGAGTAGAATACCTCGTGTTTTCCTCAAACGTTTCTTTCTTTATCTTTTTAGTTTCAGGCCACACACTTGCACCTGAAGGAAAATGCCTCTTAAGACATTTACTGACTTGCCTAGTAACTTTGAGCACTCAATTAGTTTAATTTGTCCATTATAGTGAGGTCTATTTTTTTTAAAAATGGTACATTCAGATTAATGATTGACCCTAATTATAACTTCTTGTTATCTAGATGTTCCTAGCCCCTCGTTACATGTACAGCCTGACATCTCTGAAGACACTAAGTAAGCATGTATTTTGTCTTTATTAACATGCATACATAAATGGAGTGTTTTTCTATTCTGGGTTCAGCTCATTGGTTGCTACAGAAGATGTTTCTTTCTGGACCATGTTTCTCATATCAGTAATTAATGTCAGGTGCCGAAATAACCACTGCCGTGACTCACCCTGATATCTTGTGATTGATGATGCTTATTTTGTCTGGTCTGGGAGTAGATTGATTTTCACCATCTTGGTTGGGAAATGTTCAAGGATAGAAGGTGGGTGTAGCATAAGAAGTACAAGGACCGGGTGATGAGTGGGGGAGGAGTGGTTTGGTGCTTTCTCATGGACAGTAAAAATATCAAGAAAGGCCAAACGTGAATATTTTCTGTTGAAAGCTATTCTTTTCCAAGAAAACTGTTGCAATGCATTTTGCTCTTTTTGTCTTTTTATTTCCTTTCTCCTTCAATCAATACTACTGCCCATTATCATAATGGAGACATAGGACATGAAAAATCTTTAGTTATAATTTAAAGCAACTGGTTTGTTAAATGAGCTTTTTTAAATGAACTTTGCTCCAGTTTTTTGTACAGATTAGATATCAGAGAGCATACTATTAAGGTGCAACAGTTTGCATTGGTTTTGTATCCTATATGGTTTTTTCACCTTTTACCAAATTAGAAGTTGTATTGAGGGGTACAAAAATGTCGGTCTTTTATTGTTGAGAACCCAGCAAAGTCTATTGTGGTTCACTTCTAACCAGTGAGACATTATAGTGGTCCACTCTGCTTCTTTTGGCACTATATCGTAAAATCAATAGCAACACAACAAAAAAAAAAGTTTTTATACAATATAAAACACCCCCTCCCTTCAAGGGGAGCCAAAAGACCCCATAAAACATAAAAGTGAAATCAATTCTGAAGTACACACCAATGGCATCATGAAGAAAGCCTCTACATCCTCAGGAACTTCAAAACCGTATGTTAAAAATAGAGTTCAGAAATAAAAAATAAATTTGTTTTATTTCAGTCTTTGAAAATGAAATGTGTACATTCGCTGGGGAAATTATCTGTTGCTCTTTCTGGAGAGAGCATTGTCACACACTATAAAACAATATTTACAATATGAATGGCTGGGCTTGGTCTTTCTTTCCTGATCCTCAATTATATTAATCCCACCCACTGATCATGAAACTTTCTGGCCCACCTCCATTGGCCATTGCTGATGCCTGAGAGTGGACCAATTGTTTCTTATCCCATTGCAATCATTTCCCAATTTATTAGGGCCACTGAGACCTTAGATCTTAGTAAAGCAAGCTTATTTTCCACTTTGTGAGCTTGCTTAGTGAAACCAAGAGGATATCACTATGGGCCAATTACCTTCATCCCATGCTGGTCTGGTTCCTGCCTTCAGTTTTGTTCGTTTTGCCATCTGATATAATTAAACTTCCAACAGTACATTTACTGTAGAATGTATTCTTGCCTTTGCAGTACCGTAGAAGAAATTGAATCTGAAACTGTTGAAGATGCAGAGGTACGTTGACGTTAAGTAATCTGGATTGTGTGGTTTTAGTTAATTCTACAAATCATATGGACAGAGAACGAAATGCTGAACAATCAACCAGAAATATTAACTCCTGTTTCTCGTTTCACAGGTGGTGTCTGATCTGCAAAGTATTTCCACTATTCATTGTTATTTTTGGTAGTATTGTGTACTGTAATAACATTTTTATGGTGCAGTACTCTAGCTTTGTTGTGATTGTAGTTAGTGGAACTATACTTAAGAATGAATCTTGTATTGGATCTGATACATTTTCTTCAGACAAAATGTATGTAATGTTGATTTCCAGAAAGCTGCAAACATTTCATCTAGGCATTTGGATGGTTTGTGGAAGATTAATTAAATAACTAATTTTATACAGATTGTTAATGGATGAAATGAGTAATTGAACTTTAATCTCTTTAAAATATTGCATAACAAATAAATGCTTGCAAATACACATTTTACACTTTCCCTAGATAAAGTCCTGAGATAACTCAGCTGCAGATGATTCCTTCTAGTCTCTTGTAACCAAAGATTGACCCATTTTCCTGAAGGAAGAGTTGCCAAGAGCACCCTCCCACACACTCACCCCTTCAGACCTCTTTCTTGCATCAGATTATTTGAGCTAAATTGGAGTCCCAATGCATTGTGGATATCCAGGCTGAGAGAATGGTGCACTTGTTAAAAAAGTTTGTGTGAAATTTACATTGAGGCAGTACCTCAATGCATTAGTTTCTGCCTCTACATTGTGGTAATGCTAAATACTGCAGTTGGGAATTTTGCTTTCCATACATTCTGGACTTTTGTGTAGTTTGGGAGAGCAAAGGTACTGAAACTGCTTCTTAGATTGGGAGAAAATAAAGTGCCTGAAGGCAATCTGAGATCAGGGGAAGCTTTGGATCAGATCATCTATCAGGTATAATTGATATACGAGGTGGGGTTCTAGTGCCAAATTTTACAAAAATTTAATTGACAAAATATCAGTTCAAAATTTCATTTGCACAAATTAAATTCTCATTTTTCAATTTCCTTTCAGAATGAAGATCGAGCACTTGAAGATGAGGAGGCTAATAAGTTAGAATTGGAGTATGAGACTGATGAAGTGGATGATTTACCAAGTACGAGATTGCATTGGAAAGGGCCAATTTTTCGAAAGGCCAGCCAGACAAGTGTCTTCTTACAAGAATGGGACATCCCATTTCATGAGTTGGAAGTTGGAGAGCTGATTGGCCAAGGGAGATGGGGAAAAGTTCACAAAGGGCGCTGGCATGGAGAAGTGGCAATTAGGTTGTTAGAAATTGATGGTAATAATCAGGATCATCTGAAATTGTTCAAAAAAGAAGTGATGACTTATCGGCAAACAAGGCATGAAAATGTGGTACTTTTTATGGGAGCTTGTATGCATCCTCCTCATTTAGCCATTATTACAAGGTAAGTGAAATAGGAGTGTTCCTTTTCTATCTTGTACCTTATAAATATATACCTGTTTTATTCAATCGCAATGTCTTATTTGTGCAAAATAGTGGTTATTTTTTTCTTTCCTCAAAAGCAATAATTGAACAAGATTTTTTGTAAAAGTAGAGGTAGTTTTACAGTGGGATGTCAGTGCAATATACGTGCATTGCACTGACTGCAGAATGATGTAAAAATTTCATTCTCTGACTAATGGAGATTTAGCAGAATGCAAGAAGTTCTCTGGTTCAATGTAGAATTTTGTTTTATGAGGTCCCAACAACTACCCACAGATGTGAGCAGAAATATTTGACAATTTGTGCATGACGCCTCATTTCTACCAAAATACATTGGCCTCTAAAATTCAAGCTACCCTCTCTTGCTTGCTCTTTGAAAAGTCTGGAGGTTGATTGAAGGGGAGGGAGGGGAATGGTAAGCTTGTCTCCATTTCTCAGGGCATCGGGTATAAGAAAAAAAAAGTCACATTGCAGCTATATAACCCTTTGCTTAGGCTGACATATAGAATTGGCTGCAATTCTAGTTACCTGGAAAGGGCACAGAAGAGGTACTTCCTGGATTAGAGGGTATGTGCTGGCAGGAGAGGTTGGAGAAACCGAGGTGAGTCCTCTGAGAGGAAACCTAATGGATTCATAAAATTCTGATAGGGTAGACAGATTTTTATTCCTCTAGAGTTAAAATGTCAAATTTTAGAGATGTGTTTAAGGAGGAGAGTTAAAGGCAATTTGTGGTGATTTGTTTTTTTTACACAGTGTTGGGTGTGTGGAATAGGCTGCCAGCGACAGTGGTAAAAGCTGATACAGTAGTAGCATTTAACAATTATATGGACACATGGATATGGAAGGCTATGGGTCATATGCAGGCAGAAGAGACTTAGCTGCCATTCACATTCACAATTTCTATCCTGGCTTGCTTTCCCAAAAAAAAAAAACCAAATTCTAGACTTGGAACGTTGTCAGATATTTTCAGCATGTGACCAATGTATTTTCTCCAGTTTCTGTAAAGGTCGGACACTCTTCTCATTTGTAAGAGATTCTAAAACTACACTGGATATAAACAAGACAAGGCTAATTGCACAGGAAATTATAAAAGTAAGTATGAAAAGATGGTTTTAATACAAATTTTCCTATTAGAATATTTACCATGTATTTCGGCGTACAAGTCAAATTTCAGATAAGTCAGGTCCCCATATTCAGCCTCCTTTTCATGGTTTTTATCATATTATTGGGCATACAAGTCAACACTACCCCCCAAAAATCGCATTGACTGAGCTGTTGGGTGTTGCCAGAAGGTGATTGTTATCATGAAACCTCTAGCAAAATGACGAAGGTATGAAGTGAGTTTTAAGTTGAAAGTAATAGAAGTGTTGGCGGTAGCCTGTGTAACAATTTCGTAGAAGTCTGACTCCCAACTAAATGCCTCACGATGGAATATGGAAATGCAGAATTGCATTCCCTTGGAGAAAATCACTTGCAATCTTAGGGGGAGACATGATACATTCGTTAAATTGTGGCAGCCATACCTGAAATACATGGGCATGTAGATTGACTAGCTCCCTATCCCCTCGAAATATGGATATTATAAAAATCTGACCTAGTAGGGAAAGGAATGGGGTTAAGGAAATGGATCATGGCACAGGTGATGTGTGTGTTTTCTTTTTAGCCCTTAGTTTTTCCTTTGTGTTATTTGGTTTTTTTACGGTTTGGAGGGGGGCTATGAACCCCATTTGTATTGTATAATTGGTATGGTTATATGTTGGGGGGTGGAAATAAAGCACCCTTTAAATAAAGCATGGCAGACTCTGTACGTTGAATGTTGAAAAAGATTGTATTAATTGTTAGAATTACTTTGAGTCTGTGGAATGAAAAGAAATCAAAATAAATTATTAAAAAATATATAATAGAAGTGGCCAAGAAATCCAACAACTGCTGCTGCAAGGATATTTGAGAAGTTGGTAAAAGACTGAAGAAGGAATGAAGGTGCTTTAAGAAAAAGTACCAAAGAAACCATGTTGGATGAGAAAAGGATTCCTCCGTTGGCCAAAGTTGGAAAATCACCTCATACCATGGGTACATGAACAGAGGCAAGATGGCTACATAGTCACGAGAAATAAAATCAGAGCATTTGCACTGAAGTAGGAAAAGTCACACTCAGAACACAATAAAGAATTTGAGGTGCAACCGTTTCATGAACAGGAAAAATCTGGTATTACAACAAAAATTGTTCAGAAACTACCAGAAGATCTTGATCATAAAATTGTCAGTTTTCACCAGTTTATTATACATGTCACTGGCAGAAATATCAGTTTGCCTTGTCAAATCTTGGAAACATGGATGAATTTTACATGCTAGGCAATAAAACAGTGAAATGTAAAGGAGTTTGTTGGACTGGGATATGTTTTGCAGCCATTTAACCAAAAACACTAAAAATAAATTAGCACTAAATAATACTTACATTGCTGTTATCCCAGGTGGTTTGACTTCTATATTGTAACCATTGGATGTCTGCTTGAACAAGCCATTTAAAGATCATGTGCATGAAGAATGGAATACTTGGATGATGAGTGGAGAAAAATCCTTTATAAAAGGCAGGCCAATGCATGCTGGCTCACTTAATGTGCTGTGTAACTTTGTGGTCAAAGTATGGAATAAAGTGCAAGTACAAGACTAATAAAATCTTTCAAAAAGTGCAATATCTCTAGTGCAATAGATGGTACGGAGGATGATTTATTGTGGGACACTGATGACAAAACTGACTCAAATTCAGACTGGGACCCATATGATGACAGGGTAAACAGTGAGACCCTGGATGTGCTTGCCAAGGTCTTTGCCTCTAACCTTTATAGTGATTTTGTAGGATTTTAAATGTATTTTTTCACCCCCCCCTATAAAATTTCTTTCTAATATACTGGAAGCTTGAAAATTTATTATAGGTTGGGTTCTTATTTGGTGTTTCGGGTCATTTTATATGCCAAATCTACATTTTTTTTAGTTGAATTTAAGGTCTCATTTTTGTATCTGGCGTACAAGTTGATCCCTGATTTATTTTTTAGTGCTTTTTGAGGGTTTTAAGACTCTATTTATACGCTAAAATATACGATAATTTAAAAATGTGTAGTTTTGTGTTTTTTTGAAACAATGGACTGAATCTTAACCTCCAAACATGAGTGATTTGGAGAATTGCCTTGAAATGCAAAATGTAATCTGCAGCCAGAGGCATACGTGGCTACTCCCCTGTGGCTCATTTCCCATCAGTCTTCTCTAGCTTATCAATAAGGCATCACAGAAGAGGTGTTGATGACAGGCTAGAATGCATGGCAGAGCAGGCTTGAAGGACCCAAGTGGCTGATTCTGTTTTCTTCTGTTCTCTCTTGCACCTCATCACAAGTTGATGAGACCACACTTGTAGTATGTGCATAGGTCTGGCCACCCAGCAATAGGAAAGATATCATTAAGCTGGAATCTTTCTAGGACTGTGGGCTTGAATTATGGAGAGCCTGGATAGGCTGGGACTTTTCTCCCTGGAGTGTAGGAGGCATCTTAAAAAATCACCATGAGCGTGGATCAGGTGAGTAGCTCTGGTCTTTATCAGGGGATTGGGAAATCTAAAACTGGAGAGCATAGATTTGGAAGTGATCAGAGAGATGCTTTTTCAGTCAGGGTGTTGGATATATGGAATGAGTTGCCAGAGGAAGTGGGTACAATTGTTCAGTGTAAAAGACATTTAGATGGGTTCCAGGAAAGCATTAGCTGGATATGGGTCAGATTTAAATAAATGGAGCTAGATTGTGTAGGCAGCTTAGTCGGTACGTTGGCCCAAAAGGCCTGTTTCCATGCTGTAAAGCCTGACACTTTTTCTATCCAGGCAAGAAAGTCGATTTCTACAAACTGCTTTTAAAAAATTCTATGTCACAGAAGATTTGTTATTGCTCACGTGAATTTCACTATTAATTACATCTAATCAGTACCTGCATGGGTCCTAGCGATACCTGCCTTTTTGTTGGCTGTGTGGATCAATCCATGTCACAAGGCTTCCCAACTCTTTTGATACATTTATGACTACATGATGAGCTCGTCAACTTTATCCACTTTGCTGCTTTCACCCCAACTTCGCTTTCACCCCAACTTCATATTCACTTGGTCTATCTCTGGCACCACTTTCCCATTCTTTGATCAGTCTGTGTCCATCTCTGCAGACATTTTCTACAAACCCACCAATTCCCACAGTTATCTCGACTACACTGCTTCACACCATGTTACCTGAAATGATTCTGTTCTTTCATTTCCTCCATCTTACACTTTTGTGTATTGCGCACATTAAGTACAGTTCCTGTGCGATGCAGCTCGACTGGGATGCATCCACCAATTTTTAATTTCACATGCGTGAAACGTGATAGGCTGCAGACGCTGTGATTGAGTAAAAACATCGAAATGCTGGAGGAACATAGCTGGTCTTTTCAGCATCTCTAGAAGACAAAGGTATATTGCCGATATTTTGGGTCTGAGCCCTTTTTCAAGGAAAAAAATCAAAATAGGACAAAGCAGGATACATATATATCAGAAAGCCTCAGAATTCAAACAATGGGGGAGGAGGAATCCAGGCCAACAAAATCTTAATGTTTTATATTTGCATTCTAATATATTAATGCACATTACCTTGCATTTATTGTTACTTGTTCCGCAAATTCTTCTCTTGTATAGGTTTGCCACACTTCATAGTAGTTTTCTTATTCTAGGGGATGGGGTACCTTCATGCAAGGGGCATTGTGCATAAGGATTTGAAATCAAAGAACATATTTTATGAAAATGGAAAAGTTGTTATCACAGACTTTGGGCTATTTGGTATCTCTGGTGTGGTGCAAGAGGACAGGTAAGATGTGAATGCACTTTCTAAATTTTTTTTTTCTCCACTTCCTTCTCGATATATTGGTTCCTTCTGAAAATATAATTCTCAAGGAACTGGTTGGGCTGTATCTGAGGTTAATATGTGGCTGTGAGATTTTATAGAAGCATAGATCATTGACCCAGCTCACTCTGCTGATCAACGTGTTCATGGCTGGTTCAGTATCCGAATTCAGTAACCAGTCCTAACTTTCTCCTTTATTCCCTTTTAGCTATCAGTGGTATATTTAACTCCTTGGATATATTTAATGATTTGATCTGTTGATGAATCCACCGATTCATCACTCCTTGGGTGAAGAAATATTTCCACATATCAGTCCTGAATTATTTACACTATCCAGTATCTCTCGGCTGTGACCCTTGGTTCTGGAGTTGCCCAACATCTGATCTGTTAACCCCTGTAAGATTTTTTTTGAACGTTTCAGTGAGGACTCTAGCAATCTTTAAGGTCAGTTGGCTCAATCTCTCTTTGTATGTCAATTCTGTTGTCCAAGAATTGAACTGGTGAACCTTCACTACACTCCCTCAAACAAGGACCATTCTTCTTTGGATAGGTACCAACTGTACACAACATTCAAGGTGTGGTCTTAACAAGGGGCTGTCCAATTAATTTGCGGTGTCCCTACTCAGATTTATTGTCAGAGTAATACATGACATCACATATAACCCTGAGATTCTTTTTCCTGCGGGTGAGACAGAATTACCATTTATTGGGGTGGGGGGGAACTGTACTCAATGTATACATGTAAGCAAATAAATGTAAACAAACTGTAATTACAAAGGAAAAATAAATCAGTAAGGTGCAAAAGTAAGAGTCCTTAAATGAATCCCTGATTGAGTTTGTTGTTGATGAGTCTGATGGTGGAGGGGTAGCAGCTGTTCCTGAAACTGATGGTACTCCTTTCCTGATGGTAGCAGTGAGAAGAGAGCATGCATTGGGTGATGTGGACCCTTGATGGTAGCGTTCCCTGTAGATGTTCTCGATGTTCTATGTAGTAAGTGTATGCTGTTGCCCTTGTGTAATTTTGATCTTCTAGCTTTCTAGTCTGTGCATAGAATCTCAAGTATTCATCTGGAGCATCAAACGCATTATTTTCCAAAGGGGGATTTTCCAGCTTTATAAGAGATCCTTCCATAAGATGCAACTTAGCTGAAAAGAATAAAATTGCTGAGCCACGTGAGAGACACATGACAGAATAAACAGGAGTCCCCTAAACCAAGCTATTTAATCAAACCTTTTGTAAAAAATAGTTTATTCTTATACAGAAAGTGATGGGTAACTGCATTGCTGGGGGTTGTGGCAGAGACTATATAAGAAGAACATTTAAAAGACTTGGAGATAGGCACATGGCTGTAAGAAAAATGGAGTGATGGGTGTGAGTTAGGGAAGGATGAGACTGTTGTGCAGTAGGTTTACATTGGTTGGCCCTATTCTAAAAAGCTTGAGAGTTTAAAAACTTATAAATTCAGATCATATGGTGCAAAGCTGTAATTAGTGAAAAGTACCCCTATTATTTCTTGGATTAAATACGTTAACACCCAAATTTTAATTTAATCCTAGCTTTTTATTGAGTAAGAGCTTTTTTGGATGTGGTTAAGATGGTTCCCTCTACATCAGTTGACTATGTATCTCAGCCATGGGTTGGGCATGGAATAATATTCCCGTGATCACAGGTCAATCATGTTTAATCTCTGATACAACTCGGTTACATTCTGAAGTTACAAATATTTCAAGGTTAGAATATAATGTCTTATCTCTTTGTTATTTCTTGGCATTGATTTGCCTCATTTCAGTGAAGAGATTCAAAATGTACCTCAGGAAATTTTGCCGATTTGTCTTCCAAATGTGTATTTTTGGTGCCCTGCATTTTAATTCTGTGGACATAATGAATCATGTAACTTTGTACTGAATTTGACACCTCTGTTTCCCCATTAACTGGTTGGATTGTAAGGGGATCACAGATCTAGAGTTAAATGGACAGAGTTGCAGCTGAAAATCTCCTCTTAAGTATTGGTTAGGTATATGTTGACACTTGCCTCCATTGGCCTAAATGATTAAATATTTTTGAACTAAGAAACTGAGGCCTCTTGACTGGTGCTTTAAAAATACAGTGAATCTTTTGAAAACACAATATTGTACTTTCTTTAACACTACTGGTTTACGAAGCCATTTTGAAATGACATTTCTAATTTTATCCTTAAAATTGTGACAGAAGAGAGAATGAGCTGAAGTTGCCAAATGGGTGGTTGTGTTATGTCGCTCCCGAAATAGTCCAAGAAATGTATCCAGGCAAGGATGAAGACAAACTTCCATTTTCGAAGGCAGGAGATGTGTATGCCTTTGGGTAAGGTTTAAAACTTGCACTTTGCCTGTTTTTTTTTTTTGGCCTGCATAATACATGGTAGAAAAATAAGTATTTTTATTTTAGATATGCAATTCCAAGGATTTGTTTTCTAAGAAATAATCGAATTCTCTGCATTGCTCAATCCTTGAACTCTATACATTTTGTGCGCTAATCTCCGTGCTCACTTGCCTGTGGTGCTTCCTGTGCGCTCATAATTACACAGCCAAGTTAATCTCAGACTACAAATTTGCTGATCATGCCAGAGTAACTGAAAATGATGAGTCAGAATACAAAATGAAGGTCGAGAATTTGGTTGGGTGGTGCCAGTTCAAAAATCTTTCTCTCACATCACGAAGACCAAATAACATTGTTGATTTTAGGAAGGAGAGAACAAAGAACTGCCCATCTGTCTGCACTGATGGGTCATAAGTGGAGAAGGTTAGAACCTTGTGAGTCTCTATTTCAGAAAGCCTTTCCTCGATCCAGCACATTGAGGCAGCCAGAAAGAAAGCCCACCAATGCCTCCATTTTCTCAGGAGTTTGAGGAGATTCAGCAAGTCATCAAAAACTGTATCAAACGTCTACAAATGCACTGTGGAAAGTACCAATCTGGCTGCAGGGCCATATAAAAATTGTGATACATATGTAAATTGTACATTGTTTATAAACAAAAAAAATCATAATTTAATAGGATTCATTCTAAGTGGTTAATTAGGTAGTTCATTACGATCTGTATCGGGATAGTTTGAATTGGCGTTTTTAATTGAATTTGTCCACTTTTATGTAGTTTTGATATTCATTTAATTCTTTTTGCAGGACTATTTGGTATGAACTTCAAGCAAGGGATTGGCCTTTCAAGAATCAACCCGTTGAGGCAATAATTTGGCAAGTTGGCAGTGGGGAAGGAGTCCACAATCTTTTGGCTCAGATTTCCTTTGGAAAGGAAATAACGGTGAGCAAATATAATCACAGGACACCTGGCAGTTTCTTCACATGTCAACTTAAAAGTTGTGCAAGAATTTCTGCATTTGTATCTTAATTTTAAAAAATGTTGATACTTAGCAAAGATTTTTCAGGTAGCAGGAACCCAAGACGCAAACCTTCCATCAATACTTTCATTTCCATAGGAAATTTGACAAACTTATTTGAGCCCAACATTTTGTAATTAAATATTGACGCTTACTATTTGGGATTCCCTAAAATTCCAGTAGTTGCAGGTTTAGAGATTACCTAATGGTGAGCATAGTGTGCCTTAGTAGATCAATGGACTGATGTGTGCTTCTCCGACATAGAGTAGAGAAGCTAGTGTTCAATTTCTATACAGCATACTGTTAGTTGAACTCCTGGAGCTTTGCATTGGACCTTAGTGGTGCAAGTATATCTCCATCACTAACTTGTTGGAAGCAAAATGTTTTAGTTGGCTTGTCAGCATCTGTGTGGAGAACAGAAATTCTCCTTTCATATAGAGGCTACAATCAATTTGAAAATGTCTGTGGATGAGTAGAAATTACAAAGTGACTTGTAAAAGATCTGGCAAGTGGAATGTAATGTGGGAACCATAAAGCTGTAGAACATTACAGCACTGAGGCCCTTCATTCCCATTAGTCTGTTCCAAACTATTCTGCTTCATCCCACTGACCTGAGCCCAGTTTGTATCTCTTCATAGGTTTTCCATCCATGTACCTGTCCAAATTTTTCTTAAATGTTAAAATTGAGCCTTCATCTGGCAGCTCATTTTCACATTCCATTATTCTGTGTGAAGAAATGCCCCTGATATTCCCCTTAAGCCTTTCCCCTTTCACCCTTAACCCATGACCTCTGGTTTGTATCTCACCTAACCTCAGTGGTAAAAAGTCTTCTTGCATTTACTCTGTCAATACCCCTCATCATTTTAAATACCTCTATTAAATGTCCCCATCTTCTTCACTCCAGGGAATAAAGTCCTAACCTGTTTAACCTTTCCATGTAACTCAGTTCTTGAAGTCTGGGCAACATCCTAGTAAATCTTCTCTGCACTCTTTCCATCTTATTGATATATTTCCTGTACTTAATTGATCAGAACTGCACACAATACTCCAAATTTTGTCTCTCCAATGTCTTCTACAACTTTACCATAACATGCCCACTCCTCTGCTCAATATTTTGACCAATGTGCCAAAAGTTCTCTTTATGACCCTATCATCCAATGACGCCACTCTCAGGTAATTGTGTATTTGTATTCCCAGATCCCTCTGTTCTACCTCACTATTTACCTTGCATGTCCTACCTTGGTTCGTCCTTACAAAATGCAACACCTTACACTTGTCTGCATTAAATTCCTTCTGCCATTTTGCAGCCCATTGTTCATCTGGTCCAGATTCCCCTGCAAGCTTTGGAAGACTTTCTCTCTGACCACTATACCTCTCATCTTTGTGTTATCTGCAAACTTGCTGATCCAATTTACCACATTATCATCCAGATCATTGATATAGATGACAAAGGACAATGGACCCAGCACTTATCTCTGAGGGACACCACCAGCCTCCAGTCTGAGGAAATCATCCACTACCACTCTGGCTTCTCCTGTAAAGCAAATGTGGAATTCACTTTACCACCTCACCATGAATAATAAGTGATTGAACCTTCTGACTAACTTCCTCTGTGAATCCTTGTTAAAGGTCTTACTGAAGACTGCGTAGACTACATCCACAGCCTTTACTTCATCAACTTTGCTGGTAACCTCCTCGAAAAACTCTACAAGATTGGTTAAAAGCGACCTACCACACGCAAAGCCATGTTGACTATCCCAAATCATCCCTGACTATCCATATATTTGTATATCCAGTCTCTTAGAATATCTTCCAATAACTTGCCTACTACTGACATCAGGCTCTCCAGTCTATCATTTCCCAGATTATACTTGAAGCCTTTCTTAAACAGTGGAAAAGCATTAGCTATTACTGTTATATAATCTTTTTGTTTGCCAAATGTGGATGCCTCTACTAGTGCTGGCATTTATGGTGGCTGAGCAGAAAATTCTAGTTCAGAGGCTCGCAACATTTTTTCATCAATGGACCACTGTAAATATTCCTTTACTGACCACAGAACACCAATAAACCCATGGAGCACCAGTGGGAAGGGGTATGGTTGGAAAACTCGAGCCTTTTCCCAGCCCATCGGAAATTTTTGTTATTTTGATGCAAATTGTCTGTGAGGGTTTTCAGTTTTTTCCTCTAATTTGCCACCTTGTACATATTACATGTTTATTCTATCAGTAATATCTGTTGTCGTTACGGACCAGCTATAACAAACCCACAGACTACCAGTGGTTCGCTGATCAGAGGTGGAGAAGCACTGCTCTAGGATTTGGATCTAGTGACAATGGTGGGTCAGTGATGAGAGACTAGAAGATTTTCAAGTTGGAGGGGAACCTGTTGCCATTATCCTCTTTGATCTAATGGTGCTGGATTTGACAGAATAGCCAGAATCACTCTGCGTACTTTAGAGCTATGTCCCCTGAAACTAATCCCTTTTGCCCAAAATATTTGCCATGGTGCACGAGTGATAGAATGAATATTAAAGTTAATGAGGTCATTTAAAAAAATACTGTCCAAAAGGAGCCAGACACAGGTAGAGTGCCTGGCAAATTTCCACCCGAATTCACTTCAAGTAGTCTAAATCCTCCCACCAGTAAGGGAGAAGTCGGAAGACTGATGACTTGTTCTGCCTGCTCCACAGGAAATTCTCTCCACTTGTTGGCTTTATGAACAGAATGAAAGACCAACTTTTCGTCAGCTGATGGACATGCTCGAAAAACTGCCAAAGCTGAACCGGAGACTTTCTCACCCAGGCCACTTCTGGAAATCTGCTGAGTTAGTATTCCATTGTTTTCAGTTTTGTGCCATGCTTTGTGGTGCCTTTGTATATTTGCTTCGACTGAATTGCTTATTCCTTAAATTACTTGTTAACTGTTAGCATTGCTTCTACTTTTACCAGTCAAACTGATTATTTGGAATTCATGTATAATCATTTTTGAACCAAAACCAGCTCACCAAGAAGTTAAATTTTAGTGTTTGCAACCAGTTTTTTAAAAAAAAAACCTGAGCTTACCACCAATTCAAAGTATTTTTTTTTGTTGTTTGATGAACCAATTTAATCTTTTTCACACTATTTTTCTTAGTTCTATAATCAAGCTATAATTAAAGATGTGGGGCTTTGACTATTTCTGTGCATTCACTGCTATGCTATTTGACTTTAATCCACTTGTTGTGCCTGATATTTTCTCGTTTCATTGATGCTTCTGAAGCATGTCGATAAATAGTCTTGTCTTTACATTTGAAATCGCTCAAAATATTGAATGACCACCAATTTATCAGTTGCCTCACCTTAATTTATCATCCTACCATGCTCGCATGATAAAGATGAGATAGAATTTCTCCAGGACCACGGAGCATGTTTTCATAAATGTAAGTTAGAATAGAAGTTAAACACATTAAAGTATTAAAATATGAGGACGTACCCTATCCACAAATGTTCTGGGAGTTCAGGAGTCTGATGGCTTGGGGGTTTAAAGCTGTTGCCCAATCTGGACATAAGGACTCGAGTGCTCTAGTACCTCCTACCAGATAGCAGAAGGGAGAACAGTTCACTTCAGGGGTTTGTGGAGCCCTTCAAAACATTTAATGCCTTTCGCCTGCACCATGTATTGTAAATGTCCTTCCTGGTAGGAAGAGAGCCCCAATGGTCTTTTCCTCTGACTTCACTATCCTCTGCAGGGTATTGCTTCCAAACCAGGTGGTGATGCAGTTGCACAGGATGCTCTCAATCCATCCTCTGTGTGAGGCAGTGAGGCTGGAGGGTGGGTGATGAACTTTCCTCAGCCTTTGCAGGAAATAGAGGTGCTTCTGGGCTTTCAATCTACAGCCTTTTTTTTTTGGTTAAGGCTCCCTTTGGACGCTGTTCAAAATTTATTGGCCCCCCTTCCCTGTGAAGCAGTCAAGTTTAGTTGGTTTCTTTTGTACTTCTTCTACCAACACCATAAAATATGACGTGTTGTCAGCTATTGAAGGTGCATTTTCACTCCATAATCAGGAACAATCAAAAAGCAATTGACACTGATCATGAAAGTGCTTTTTTGTGCAAAATATTTTTCATGCTGTCAATTTTTTTGGTACTTTGGGATCTCAATGCCACGTGGGAAGAAGCAGTCCAGAGACATTGCTTCTGGAGGCAATGAGGATGAACCTTGATTGATCCTTGAATAGTCAGGGTATCAAAGGTTATGGGGAGAAGGCAGAGGAGTGGGGCTGAGGGGGAGAATGGATCAGCTCATGGTGGAATACATATCTGCTAATATGAATGTGATTTAGCCATACTTTATTAACTATACTTTTTAATGAAATCTTTGTGCTAATACTTCCTCTTTTTGTTCATCTCTTTGCATTTCTCTTTCAATTCTTCTGTGAACATTGGTTGGTATCCTTGGACACTTTTGTAACTCTTTTGCATTCATAAAGCTGGCCTGCTATACTGCACCACCCTTCTACATCTGAACTTTGATTTGACAAATTTACCATGTATCTGAACTTTAATTTTAAAACCTACTGTTCACTTGTATTTAAACTTTTAACACTCTTAAATTTCCTGCTGGCCTTTTATTTTTAATGCTTTTGGAATATTTAAAACTTGACTAAATCACCTTATCTAAGGTGTTGTCATTCATATATCTTTGATAACGGGCATCGATCCTTGCATCAGCACCCTGCTTTGTAGTCTTCAATTAAACCTTTGAATGGCTAACTTCAGTCATGTCTCCCTTCTACTGTTTCTCTTCAGTATTTCTTTTTTGAATAAAAGTAGCCTTCCATTTTCTGAGTGCCCATTTTTTATTGGCAACAGCATAGAACGTGTTACAATCAAGATTCAGAAATGACATTTGCAGGTCTTTGTTTTTGCCCTGAATCATCTTAGGTGGGTCAGGTGAAATAACTACAGTATACATTCTAAAATGCCTTGAAAGAGGTCATCAGTGATTTTCTTTTTGCTGTAACAGGGGAGAAAAAAAAATTAGAATCTAATTGATTACTTTTCTCTCAAAGCCCTGGATGCGATATAGGGGTGAATATTCTCTCATTGATCTTATTTTGATCTTTGCATTCACTTTGAGGTAACACAGTGGTTCTGCAGGTAGTCCAGCTATCGAACCTCTGCAGTGCCCAGGTTCAATTTTGTCTGTTTGCACGTTCTACCTAGACTATAGTTTTCAAAAGTCTTCTTGATGAATTGGCCTGCTGGAGTTGAGAAGTTGGAAATTTAGAGTGTGGGGGAAGGGGAAGAGATGGGTGTTGATGAGGATATGTGAGAGAAATGGATTGCTTTGAGGACCTGCATGGGTCCAGAGGGCTGAATTGTTGACTTCTATGTCATTATGAAATGTAATTCATGAAGGTAATTTTCCCTTTAGAAGGGTTGCAGCATATGGTCACCAAAGTGAAGGTGGAGGAGAAGGAATTAAAATGAATGCGTTCTATAATGTCGACTTGTATTCCTTTTAAATGTGGAAAATTGACAAAGTTCAAAGTTAACATGATTTAAAGGAGTCGTAGAAAGAGTCTGGAGAGAACCCCCTTCCCCGGTATTGGAGCCCACAATCAGGAGGAAAAACCCCAACTCACTTCAAGAGAGGTATTGGGAAGCTATTCATGTTTTCACCAACTTAGAAGTTTCTTGTCCAACCCTTAATGGGTCAGTTGAAAATTCTGAAAACAAGAGAGATTTTGTTGACGTTGCCACTGAAGCTTCTGAAGCTCTGGCAGATTGTAGAGTTAGAATGCACATACTAACTGACTGGAGGAATTGGATCAATGGACTGAATTCCCGACTTGGGTTTCAAAGTAACAAGGTTCACTGCATTGTGGATTTGGTGTTTACACCCATAAATTGTTGGCCGAAGAGCACCTTTGCTCTTTGTAAAGTGTGGAAATACAGATAGGTTTAGGTCTATGTCTCCAGGCAAAGAAAGATTTATTTAAATGGATTTCAAAGATGAGGAAAATCTTGCACTAATATTCAATTCCAGAGAACTCTGTAAAGCCGTACAAATGTTCTACTTTTCTGATACCATGTTCTCTGGAATTGTTATAAGCAATTAAATTCTGATCTTTTGTTTTAAAGGACAAATCTAGCTTTTCTTTTAACTGCCTGATAGTGGAAACACTAAGTGTACTTAACTTTATTTATCATTTATCACTGAATTCGAGGTTGATTCTGCAAAGCATTTTCATTCAAAGGTTTTAACTAAGAGGCTAGAGCATGTTTTCAAACTTTTTCTTTCCGCTCACATATCACCTTAAGTAATCCCTTTGCCATAGGTTCTCTATGATTAGTAAGGGATGTGAGGGGGGTGGTGGCGGGGTGGGGGGGGGGGGGGAAGGTTGAGAACCACTGCTCCAGGCCCAATTGTTACTGAAATATTTTGCTTGAGAAAAATAGTCTTTGGCCCACTTCCTTCACTTCTGAAACTGTGCACATAACAAGTCAATGAAGTACAATTAAAACAGTGGTTTTCAGAGTTTTTCTTTCCACTCACTTACCACCTTAAGTAGTCCCTTACTAATTCTGTGACATAAAGATTACTTCTTGTGGATATAATGGCCTTTAATTTGATATTTTTCTCATATTTTCTTATGACACCAAGTGGAAAGAAAAAGTTTGAAAACCATTGGGCTAGAACAAGTACAATAAAACCCCTGGTATCTGGCACCTATGGGGAGTAGTAAATACCAGATGAGTGAATTTTCTGATTGCTTGAAACTGCATGTTGTCGAACTAATGGCAAGGTGCACCAATCCGCAATTTTTTGGGGGGGTTGCTTGAATTCCAGATAACTGGCTTTACAGTGTTGGAACCAGTGGATTTTGGAGAGAAAGAAAGGCACTGAATTATCTAGATATTAAGGCAATGTAAGTATCTTCGCTCAACAACTTAAAATAAAGCCCATGACCTTTTCTGTTCAGTGCTACTTAAAAAAAAAACCCCTCATGAAATGGTATTCATTTTCTGTACAGGATTTCAGAAGAAGTAAATAGGATATCTTATTGTTTAACAAAACTGTTATTTCCATAGTTTTAGAAAAAAAGTTTAATGCACTAAAGCTATTAAGAAATTGATTTTGTTGCTGATCAATATATTGGAAAGCTGCAAATAAAACTAAGGTCAGAAATAAGCATGTAATTAGTTTTAATTTGTGATCTGCTACAATTGAAAATTGCTATTTCATATGGCTTCCAAGGTTTGCTTTCTCATTCTTAACAGAATACTGTATCTCATTTAGGTTATCATTCTGAAAAAAAGAGACTGCGTCAAGTAGTGAGTAACTGCTTTCTCTTTCAGATCTATTAACTTCCCAGCATCAAAACTTTATTTCATTTTAATATATCCAATCCTTCCTTGTAACCTGTAATCTAACATCATCTTTAACTTACTAAAATACTTCTTACAGTGAATAGTTATTTAAGCAGCTTTTCAGTGATCTGCAACAGTCTCTTTAATGATCATTAATAATTATTAAAGCAGTCATTTTCCAATGAAAATGATGCTTTCATTATTGCCTACTAATTAGTATGCCTACTAATTAGTATGCTTACTAATCACAAATTTGATATTTGGTACAGCTTTGTTGAACAATAAGATCTAGCTTAGAGCAAAAAGAAGTGGAACAAAGTTTTTTAAAACAGGAATATTTTAAATCACAGTCAAAATTCTGATTGTCAAGATCCTGAGGGAGCGACGAAGCTGGTTTTCCTTTTCAGGGTAAAGAAGAGTTAGACTATACTTAGAAATGGAAGTTGCCTTTTTCAAGTCCAACGAGGAAGAATTCTGTTCTCAGGATTGTAACTACCACAAAGAGCTATGGAGAACATCTTGAAATCCTTAACTCTCAATTTTTTGGATTATAAAAGCATGGAATGTTGCAGAGAAAAGGTGGGAAATGGAGTTGGGATTTCCTTGAATGGTAGAGCAGGCTCACCTGTGCCAGGGCACTATCTTAATAACAAATGTGATGGAAAGAATACTCCTGAGTTACTTAAGAATAACAATTTCAGTGCTGGGGAGGGGTGTCAATTTTAAATTTTTTCATCGTTTTTAACTATTTATTTTCTATGATTTATTTTTATTTTGCTGGTTGCTTGAATTCTGGATAATGGGGATTTTACTGTACAGTATATTTCACCTCGGTCAGTGATCTATTTGGAAATAGGCACTTCAGCTTTTCCTTTTGCTTGCACTAAGAAAGGAAATTGATATTGGAGCCTTGTGATTTGTGATTCTTCACGGCATGATGTGATTTTATCTTAACACTTGTTAACATTGAACTCCCCTGTTTTGTTCTCTTTTCAGGTTGTAGCTGTTTGTGCAAAACCTGGGTCCGCCTTGCATGCATCCAAATCCTCTTCCCCCTGTGATTGAACAACTTTGGCAATCATTTCCATCATTAAATCTGCCAAAAGTAACATTTGGAGGCAACCTAATAATTAGCCCTAACCTATGCCTTCTGATTTCCTTCTTCTGGGCTAATGGCTTCAATGGTAACCTTGTTTGCAGAAAACCAGCGTACTAACAGAATGAACTTGGTTACTTGGATCTCTTTCAAGCAAAGAAAATCTGCTGCTGAACTGGGTCTGCTTTTATCCCTGACTGTACTAATGCTACATAAATGCTGAAGAGACATATGCATTATTTGCACTGTGTTGGGTTTTGTACTTGCAAAGTTTTTAATTGCCATGGTACAACATCTTACTTGTAGTTGGCCTGTGTTTTGGCTACTTGTAAATTGGATGCCTTTTTTTGTACAATAATTTTCCCTGCCATGATGAAATTTGACATCGATGTTAACTAGTTTATTTCTCCTGTTCTTTTTCAGCATTAATTATAGCTAAAGATCTTACAAAGTATGAAAGACCCGACCTGGGATTCTGAAGCAGCCAAGGAATCAAAGTTTAATATGGTTACTCACTTTATTTCATTATCCCCAAAAGTTCCTCAATTAATCCAAATTCAATTTTTAAGAGTTGGCTAGTGAAAGAGGAAAGAAAAAGGCTGTTGAGTATCAGAAGTATGGGATTCAAGTGTCTGTTTCCTATATGTAAAACAAGATGTGACTTTGATGTAATTGGTAGCGAAAGAGCTACTTCCACTTATTGGAGAGTTTGCAACATCATTATGTTCGTATGGCTGAATCACCAAGAAATAGCCAAATCGAAGAATAGCAACTGGTCAGTAAAACTTCTTGTTTATGCTGTTAACACTGCCGCTGGTAAACAAGGGATGCTGGTTGTAAGCAGTCTGGATGGATGTCTTACCAGTGAACCCAAATATTTTTGTTCTATGAAATTAGTGGCCACAGAACTGAAAAGGAAATAGGAAAGTTCTCAAGTCCATGGTCTGAATGTGAAGCTGAAAATACTATAAAGTATTGATGCACATGAATCAAATTCGGGTAACAACATTAGAATAAGGGATTGAACTACCAATTAATTTTCTTGCAGTGTTTAATGAAAATTACAAATGCTGCCAATGTTGTAGAATTGTAATATCATTGGAAAATGAAGCGCTCAGTAGGTCACGAAGCATCTATGAGAAGAGAACCTGAGTGAATGTTTTAAGTTGAAGACCTTTGTCTGAAATGGGGAAAAGATTAATTTTTTTTTACAAGTAAATGCATATTCTTTCACAAAAATTTTTGCGCACAGATATATTTTGACAGCCGTGTTTAATGGAGTGGTTCTCAACTTTCCCCCCCACTCACACACCACCTTAAGTAGTAATCCCTTAGTCACCACAGACTTTCTTTCGAAAGAAGAACCACTGGTTTAATGTATCAGTGTGTAGAAAGGCCACAAAAAAGCATCCTGTATGTAACAGAATAGCATAGTGAAGCTGTACTAGAATTGTTTTTATCCATTGTTTTAATTAAGGACAAAATTTAAATCTAACCTGTCTATGGCCAGTATGAACATGACCAAAACCTGAAGGCATAAATATTTTAGAGATATAACCCCAATATGTCAGTTAAACACCAAATTGGGTCCTAATTGTGCCAGTCTGTTTGCTAAATGACCTTGACCTTAAGGGTAAATCAAAAGATGAGCATTATTTTGATCGTCTATGAAGTTAACCATTTTTCTTTTTTAAGAAATCTTGATCATTTACAACATGACTACTAAATATTAGTGTATTAACTTCAATTATTACAAGAAATAAAGAGAAAGTACATGAAAGGCATCCTGCTTTGACCTACTTTCTCCTTTGAGGGGAAACTGTAGTGAGAAAATGGAATGTTTTCTGTATTTTTAATCTGTGATCTTATGTCTGTCCACTTACTGTAGGGAAAGCTCCTACATGGATTTGTGTTCCGTTTCTGGAAAAAGACATTTTCCCTCAAATTTGGTCCCCTTGTTCTCTTCTCTCACTTGAGGGGAAAGAGGAGCTGAGAAATTCCTGATGTGACTTTCTATGTTATCTAATGGTAGTTGGATAGTACATACAATCACAAGGTTTCATGAATTCTGAGCCCTTGGTTAGGGATTGTAATATCGTAACGCTCTACATCCTAATTTAAACCCTTTTGTATTTATTGTGCAAAAGAACTTCCAATCAAAAAAATCTGCATTTGATTCAGATATCCAGGAAAAGCCAAACGGTGGCTGGATCCCATATCTGAGGTCAAGGCTGAAGCTGGCGACCATACGAATATCACAGAGTTCTATAGATGTTTATATACAAACTAAATTCTTGTTAATGTGAAATAGATGATTGTTTGAATAATATCTTTTAAAAGCTTTGTACTACATAGAAGTGGTAATTTAAAAAAAAGACATCTGTCATTTAAACTACTGTACTAATTTGCCATGAAGACCACAGAGTCTGATATTTAAGTTCTCCCAGGTTTGCATGAACATTTTGGTTGGGATTCGCATTGAAAGTGTGTGTAACTGAGATAATTTACTGTTTCTTCATAATTCAGATTTCGTATGACTAAAATATTTCTAATCACTGTGAGAGATCTGGATCTAATGCCTGAGATTCTGACAGTTCAGGCTGATGCTCCCAACCATTCTGTTAGTGGAGCCTTTTTAACTTTGTAATTGTGTTGACATAATATCCTCTTGATGCCTAACCCTCTTGAGACTAACTGGAAAAATGCAATTTCTCTTAGTTTAAAAAGTAACATTTGAATGAGATCAGTCTCTTGAGTAGATGAACATGCAGTATCATCAAAAGTGTATTTTTATGGATTATTAATGGAGGTTTAGTAACATATAAAATTTTAGCACATCCATTAGTTGAAATTAAATTTTAATACAAACTGCTAGATGTTTGAAATCTCGTCTGAGGCATCCCCCAGAGCTTGCAGTTACTTGATCTGTCACTTTGCTCCAGATGACATCGGATGCATTTTCTTTTAACTATAAATGCACGACACCCATTATGTCATAAAAAGATTGTGCCTGGAGGAATGTCCTCTTTCAAAGGCAACTTGCCCCCCCCCCCCCTCCCCAGGCAAAGCCAACTACTTGCAAACCCTCAAAAAAGGGTGACAAGCAAACATATAGGAGGGAGATTAAAAATTGGGCTGAGTGGTGCATCAACAACCTCGCAGCAAATGTCACCAAAATCGAGAAATTGATCTTGATGCAGGTGAAACGTTGGAGTTTTTAAAAAAAATCTTTATCATTGCGATATAAAGAACACTGTTTCACCTGCTGAGTTTCTCCAGCATTTGTGTTTTTACTTTGTGGTGATATGGCTGTATGCACTGGCTGGCCTGCCCTCCAGGGTCTCCCTGCCTTAGCTCCTCCCTTGATCCTACCCATGTGACCCCAGGCCATAAAGGCCGAGAAAATAAATAAATAGATTGTTTGGGGGGGAAACTGCTAGATGTTTCAATTGATGAAATGTTTGAATCATTAAACTCTAATCTTGCGTTTGGAAGCCAGCTCCGAAAGTGGTTGAATTTTAATCGCATTGTTTAGGTGATGGTTCTTTCGACCATTCACCAGACTATCAAAATTGAATCAAATTATTGGCTCTGCCAATCCTAGAATAGCACGGATTGTAGTTTGATGCAAAAGGTAAAACAAAAATACTTGACCAATATCTTAATGGATAAAAGGACATCATAAAGCATTCCACTTAGTCAACCACTTAAAAATAACCGATTTATTTTGGCATTCAGCACAGGACTCGAGAATTCCCACAAAAAAAGATCCCCGAGAGATATTTTAGGTGTATTTGAGTTTCCTTCAGAATTCAGGAAAGAGCAAAATAAAACATCATTTGTTGCTGGGTCAATGCATGCAATTAGATACTTTTGTTTCCAGTTGGCCTACCTTTCCATGATGTATAAAATCCTTGTTCTCGTTTATTCAGGTTGCACTATTGCTTTCCTCCTTGTGCCTCTGCTTCTCCCTTCACAATACACTGAGAAGTTAATTGCTAGCCCTTTGTCCATTTCCATTGTATTAACCATTCTGTGGAATGTCTTCCATCCAGCTATTCGGCTTTGAAATCCATTCTCTGACTGAAGCTTCTCTTTAAACTCAATTGTCTCCCTTTTTAATCAGTGTAATTATTTCTCCGTATACATCATGCATTACCTTTGGTTGCTTTGTTATATTAAAGATGTGCAAAAGTTGGATAGATTCAGAGTTTAGAATCAAGATTTCCAAAGGCTAAAACTCTGAGATCCCAACTGGTCTTCAGTTGTAGAAACTCTTGTCTGCCCTCAAAAAGGAGGGCATTAGTGGATGGGACTGTCTTATCTGGAAATGTGGACTATTATCAAGGGCCAGTTTCCACTTGAAGCCAAAATGTTGAGTGAATTGAGCCATGGGAAGTTGGTGAGGGATAGGCCTGGCTTCCCTATTGCCAAAGCTGTAAAAACACCAGAGTTTATAGTCATTTGAGAACCTTGGGTTGCAGGACTGCCAATGTGATGCCTGTGCCTTGTATCGATCTGAAGGATCCTCTTGGTCTGGCAAGTTCTGGCAGCAGAGATGCAAAATACTGGGAGATGCACACAAAGCTTTTCATCTCATGACTTCATGTCTTGTTGCTCTATTTTAATTGTGATGTTAATTGAATGTACAATGGAAGTATTTTAAAAAGTTCAAAACCAAAAGTTAAATAGATCTTCTAAGTACAGTCGAAATAAAATTTAATTTCAATTCATTAGGCATGATAGCACATGGATTTGACTTGGAATCTTAAGTAAATACCACCCTATGGTTCCATGCAGTGAGCCATTAAGGGTGACATTAGAAGTGAAATTTGCTTAAATTCTTTGCTGTACTAACTTTGGCCCCTGTCATCCATTTGTATAGGGTGCTTCTTACTAGTGCACCATTTGGCCCTGTATGATATTGAAGCTGCAACACAAGAACAGGCCATTGTTATCTAATCTAGTCTGTCGGTAAGTGTGTTTTGCACTGGCTTCTTTTTCCTTCTAGTCCTAGATTTTGTATGAAAAAATAGCTCAAATGTTAGTCACTTACTCGTCATGAAATAATTTCAGGCCACATATTAAGCATTGCTCTCATAATCCTGCAGTTCTGTTAATTTTTATTTATTTCTAGTTGTAAAAGAAAAAAAATATTTAGGATTAAGCTTTGTCACCCATGGCAATATATATTATGAATCAAGTTTTTGACTAAACTGATATTTTAATTTCATTGACATTTGTAATGAGATTTCAACCTCATTGGGTGGATTGTGAAAACCTAAGTTTGCATGTATCAAAAAAACTCTTTTAATGGTGAGAAAGGTTCTTCTAAGTGGGGGTTTTAAATCTCAAATCTCTACCACTTTTTAAATGAGAAAGCCTTTAGTGTGTGGTATTTTAAAACCAACATTTGATTAGGGTATGTAACGGGAAGTTCGAGATGCTGTTCTGGACCAGACTTTCCTAACTTCCCTAAGGTAATAACACAGAGGTTGTGACCAGGATAAACGAGAGACTGGAGACGCAGGAGGAACTCAGCGGGTCAGGAAGGCAAAAAAAAGTTCACGTTCTGGGCTGAAACGCTTCATCAGGAATAGACCTGTTTCCTGACCTGCTGGGTTCCTCCAGCATTGTGTGTGACATTGAGGCAGGGTCTCACATGGATGTCTCCAATGAATGGGTGGCTGGAGTCTGTGGAGGACTTGGCTATGTTTGCCACCTGCAGAAGTGTGAAATATATGAATGACACCTGTGAATGCTGTTGTTGTAGTCCATTCACTTCCTGTGAATTGAGAAATTGTAGGTAAGAAAATTGAGCCAATTGTAGGTTGTGAGTTGGTCTGAAAAAATGGAGAAATTGTAGGATGTGAGTTAGTCTGAGAAAATGGAAAACTTGTTGGGTGTGAGTTGGTCTGAGAAAATGGAGAAATTGTAGGATGTGAGTTGGTCTGAGAAAATGTAGGATGTGAGTTGGTCTGAGAAAATGTAGGATGTGAGTTGGTCTGAGAAAATGTAGGATGTGAGTTGGTCAGAGAAAATGGAGAAATTGTAGGTTGTGAGTTGGTCGGAGAAAATTGAAATGATGAAGAAGGGAAAATAGCAGGAGGAAGCTTTGGGAGAAATTTTAAGTTGAGGAGCGAGAAATAGAAAAACGGTAGGACTTTGGGTGTTCAAACATTGTGCACAGTGTCAGTTGTAAAGCTGTATAACTTTTAAAAGTGCAGTATTGTAATTCAGTGGCTTACAGCTAGAATAGAGTTACGCATTTTTGTCATGGAGTTCCTTTTGTAAATAGGTCAATCCAGGTTTTTCTGTAGCTTCCATTTTTATCTCAGTGGTTTTATTTGATTGGATCCTGAGAACAAAGGAAGGAACCTTAAGGTAAGTAGACCATTGTCAGTCACTTAAATTTACCATTTTCTTATCTATTAATTTCTTCCATTAGCCAATGCTTACTTGTTATATCTTAATTATTTATTGCTTGAATTAAATATTTAAAGGCATATTCAGGTGTTAAACATATTTCTTGATTTGCCTCAAGAGTCTGGGTGATTGAAGCCCTGATATTTGGGAACGAGTGGAGGTCATGCAAAGTCATTGAAACCAAGGCACCAAATGCAATAACAAGCATCCATTCTAAAAGTTAACTGGGGCACATTACCTGCTTATTTTCCCTTTTACCTGTGCAAATTGGCTGATCACATTTCCTGATACAGCTGTGAAGAATTTTAGAATGTTGCAGATAATAAAAGGTTCCATTATTGGAATCATAAAACTACATTTAGAATTAAACATTAAATTCTATAATTTTGTCTACCGTAAGGCCCCTCACAGAAACCTATAGCAGCTGATGTCCAAGGTGGTCTCCCATCCCAGTATTGATCAGTCCTGTGCCCTGCTGAGCTTCTGAGATTCCAGGCTATTAGATGCTGTGCTACCTAAAATATTCTTTTCTCCTCTCTACTGATCCTAGTTTCAATTTCATAAGCTGTTGTTTGTACTACTGTCTTTGCAAATACTTTCAATTTGCAACATGGGTTGAAGCAGGGTTCCCCCACCCGCCCAACTGGCCATTCCTTCCCTCATCCAACTGGAACAGAAAATGCATCCACAGTTGCAGCGTGGAGTTGACACCTTTCCAGTACAAGAACACAGCCTCTCGACCATGTCCATTCAACACAAAATGAAATGCAGCATCTGAAGGAAAGTTAGTTGGTTTCTGAGGGATCCTTCAATCAAACTTATTCTGGAATAAAGAGCTGGTGCTTCCTAGTGATTCAATCTTCGTGTTACTCCAGAATTTAATTTTAACTATTAGAAATTCGTTTATGTGCTGGCAACATTAAAAGGTCTAAAAGTAAATGATCCTGTACAATTGAGAGTTTTGAGGACATGAGCAAAATTGAAACTATCGCCTTTAGCGAGTTTTGTTTCTTGAATGACCTTTTAATAAACAGAATGTTTAATTCTGAGATTCAGAGATTCTCTCAGTTACACACTCAGGACGTGTTTATTTTGTAACCATTGTCGATGATTCCTTTAACAACTTTTGTATGTCCTACACCTGGAACGGAATGTAATGCAAGTGTGTTAAAGTGGCATGGAAGTGTATTGAAGCAGCGTTGCTAGTTTCAGTGCAACGTTGAACATGTTACGAATGTAAATGACATCTATATTAATTTCTAAATCTAGGTGTAGCATTTTGGTACTTCAGAAACTCTACATGGATTCTCTGCTTTTTGTTTCAGTAATTTATTGGTGGCTTACATTTTTAAGGGTTGGATGTTTTGTTGATGGATTTTTGCAACTCACACAGTGATGTTTAAGTATAATGCTTCCATTGAAAAACACTCTGATGGTGGAAGGCACTGTCGTATATTCTGCAATAAATGGTGCCACCTTAACTTTCCAAAACATTTTATAAGATGGTTCTGCAAGGGGGTGGATAGAACACAAATTTTCACTCCAGAAAACAAAATGTGAAAAAAATTGCTGTGCTGGTTGTAGAATATTAAAGCAGTAGTTGAAATGCAATACTATGTGTAAATGGTGGCTAGTAAACGTATTCTTTTGTGTAGGCAACATAATTAGATTTGAACGTGATGTAAATTTGTATATAAAATTATATTTTCTATAAACTGGGTTTGTCTTCCAGGAAACTGTAATTAATTTATGAAAATCTGTTAGTATTAACCAAGATCTATGTTTAGTTATGCAACTCGAGAATCTCGGTATATGCTGGATGAATTCTGTATCAGACATGTAGGTTTTTGTTCAGACATTGTTGTCTTAATCTCACAATAAAAACATCAATTTAACAGTTGTCTTGTATTTTATTGAACAGAGGCGTATCCTCAAAGTACATGTGGGGGGAAAACGTGGGATGGAGAGTGTCAATGAACCGAAATCTCCACATAGGTTCGTTTGAGATAATTTAACAGAAGCTGTTTTTGTAATGTTAAGTGCATGTCTTCAGGCGCCTGTCACACCTTCCTGATGGTCGTAATGACTTGAGTGGTGAGGGTCCTTGGTGCTGCCTGCTTTTTTTGAGCCACTGCCTCTTAAGGATGTCCATGGCACTGGCTGAGTTTACAACTCTTGAGTCTTTCCTGTGTATGGGCACTTCCATTCCAGACCATGATGCATCCGGTCAGAATGCTCTCCACGGTACACCTGTTTAAAATTTGCACAAGTCTTTGGTGACGCACCAAATCTCCTCAAACTCCTAACCAAGTATAGGTGCTGGCGAGCCTTCTTCATCATTGCATAAACTTGATGGGCTCAGAGATGTTGACAGCCAGGACTCTGAAGTTTCCTACCCTCTCTACTGCTGACCCCTTGAGAACTGGTTTGTGTTCTCCTGGCTTCCCTTTCCGCCCCTCTTTCAACAGAGAGACAACAAACATGAGTGGAACTGTTCTCCGGCAGCAACACCTGAATGTGACCGGCGGCTCTGGCCACTAACATATGGAGCATCTCTTCAAGGTGAAGTAAATTTAACTAGCAAATTGTTGCTTTCTTTCGTGGGGCGTACGAAACTGTCAAATGTTCACCCAGTAGATCTTAAAAGGAGGGGTGTGGGTGGCAGGGACAAACAAGTTGCTGCCCATCGACTGTTGCAGTTATTTCAATACTACTCTGGGATGGTCATGGCTCAGATGGAGTTTCAGTGGAGATGGGAGGTGTCAGACTACAAATCCCCCGTGACTCTACTATTTATTTAACGATAACATTTATTTTAATATTTGTATACAAGTACTGTGCATCTGTATCGTTTGTATGCGTGTTTGGAGGGCTTTTACACTGAAGACCAGAGAACTTGAATGGTAAATACAGATGCAAAATATTCGTTGTGGTTTCACACGCAGAAGAATACATTGATCCCTGTTGTGGCTTTTTGATTGTGATATACTTCATTTCTACTTACACCGTTGCCAACACTGTGGCACCTTGACATTACTCTCCCTCTTTGAGGGGCTTCCCCTTGGTCTCAGCCTCTTAATGCCTGATGATGAAAGGACTCTCGACCTTGATCCTTCCTCACAGCGCCCTTGCGTTGGCTGGGTCAAGCCCCCAGTGTGACCCTCAGCACATGATCCTACAGCCTGCCCTGAACTGAAACTGATATATTCTGCATTTTCGAAGGGCCAGTTTCCAGGCTGTAAAACTCTAGGTTTCTGAATCTCCACTGCATTGTAACTTATAGCATTTGTTCATGGCAATAAACGTGATTCCGATTAAGCTGCAAAGGATGCTGGAAAGATTCACAAGGTGTTACTAGGACTGGAGGACTTGAGTTAAGAGAAGTTGGGACTTTATCCCTGTACAGGAGAGGTGACATTATGGTGGTGTACAAAATTCGAGGGCATGGAGAAGACAGTCGTAGCCCTTTCCCCAGGGCAGAGGGTCTAAAATGAGGAGGAACAGATTAAAGATGAATTGGGGAAGATTTAAGAGGAAATGATGGAGCCAGGTGCAATTGAAAGACATTTGGACAGTTACATGGATAGGAATTTGGAGGGATAGGGTTTAAATGAGCAATTAAGACCCTTTGGTAGACCACTTGGTCGATATGGACAAGTTGGGACAAAGGGCCAGTTTCCGGGCTGTAAAACTCTAGGATTCTGAATCTCCACTGCATTCTCCAGCACAATCACTTCCTTCCTCTAGTGTGGTGACTCAAGCTGCACACAATACCCAAGTGCTTCGTAAAGTTGCAGAGCGGCGGACCAATGAGGCCGGCTCATGGGAATTGGATGTCATGAGGACAGAGATTCGTGAGGGTGTTGATGGTGAGCAAGGCTCCTGAAAGGCCTCAGACACTGACAGCTTCCTAATCACATTGGGGATTTCGATGCAGGGGTCAAGGAGGGTGCTTTGGATCCTTGGAGCTTGGGTTTAACACTGGAATGAACAGGAGACAGTGCAACTACAGAGGTTACACTGTACTGACAATAACCACACCAGCAGTGTGAGTATAAGACAGCTTTAATAAACTAATATGTACACTAAGAGGCCTTGTCTCTCTGCAAGAAGAACCTGGAAGCTTAGACTAGCTCTCGACTGCTTTATATACAAGGTCACCAGGATGACCCCTGGTGACCTAGTGATGTAATTACATATCACCTCATACACAATTGAGGGAGGTTACTGGAGACAGCAGTGGGATCAATGGGACACTCTGAAGAGACTCTAGCGAGGGCATTGGACTAGTGGCTTTGTGTACTTTACGGGAAACAAGTTTTGTGTATTGATGTACACACCAATGAAGGAACCTTGACAAACAAAACAATTCTAGTGCCATCTCGCAGCCTTCAAACAGTGGAACAGTTTTCTTGAGTTTTAATTGCCTGAACAGAAGTGACTGCTGGAGCATGAATGCAAGGAAATGAGGAGGAGGATTTGGGAAACATTCCATTCAGTGTCATTTGGAAAATAGCAAATTCCATGCCTAGTGATTAACCCTTTCACAACCAATAAACTAACAAAAATGGCAAAAAAAATTTCTTCCATGTGTTACTGCTTTTCTCACTCCCACCATGCTCCAATGGACTATTTATCCATCTTCTTAATCTTTTGCAGTTGCATCCAACTTGCTCGCTGAGATCAGAGACTCTGAAGATTACTTTTAAAATTAGCTGTGCTGTCCTGGCACTACTTGAACTGCACTTCTCCATCACATTACACTTTGCACTCTGTTTTATTTTCCGCACTTACTGTTGCACTTAAGTGGATTGCATACATAACGTTTTTCACATGTGACAATCAAAGATTCAAATTTTCATTTGGTGGGGGGTGGGGGGGGGGAGAGAGACCATGGCCAATCACAAGAAAAGTGGATTCTTGATGAAGGGTTTCACATTGTCAGTACATACTACAATCTTGAGATTCCTTTTCCTGCAGGCGAGGTAAAGCAAAAAAAAACCTACACCTGTAATAAATAAGGAAATGTAAACAAACTGACTGCAAAATACTGAAAAATATCCATGAAGTGCAAAAGTAAGAGTCCTTAAATGATTCCCTGATTGAGTTTGTCGTTGAGGAGTCTGATGGTGGAGGGGGAGCAGCTGTTCCTGAACCTGGTGATGAGAGTCTTGCGGCACCTAGACCTCTTTCCCGATGGCAGCAGCGAGAATAGAGCGTGCGGTGGGGGTCCTTGATGATTGCTGCTGCTCTCCCAATGCGGCATTGCCTGTAGATGTTCTCGAGGGTGGGGTGGGTTTTGCCTATGACGTCCTGGCCTGTGTTCTCTACCTTTTGGAGGGCTTTACACTCAAGGGGGTGTTGGTGTTACCAGACCAGACTGTGATGCAGGTGGTCGACACACTTTCCACCATGCCTCTGTAGAAATTGGCCAGGTGTCATACCAAACCTCGGTAAACTCCTGAGGAAGAGGCGCTGATGTATTTTCTTGATAATGCCACTGGTGTGTGGGTCCACGGAAGATCCTCCTGCTCCACCTCTGATCTCTTCCCCACCCCCCCCCCCCCCCCAAATGATTGGTACATCTCTGGATTTCCCTTCCTGAAGTTAACAGTCATCTTCTTGGTTTTGGTGACATTGAGTGTGAGGTTGCTGAGGCTGAACCATTGCCCCTTTTTATGCAGCCCACAGCGAATTTGGTTGTCCTACCCTGCCACACAGTCATGGGTGGGTAGGTGTAGAGAAGGGGTCAAGAAAGCAGATGCTGCTGGACCTGAATGCCTCCTTTAAGAAATAATAACAGAACCAAGCCAGTGGGGGAGAGAGCATTGGCAAAAAGACCTAATTTTGTTTTAAAAACTCTGTTCTCCTAGCAACAGTTGTTTTGCTTGCCAATTTGCGATTGTTTTCCACGTTAGAGGCCATCCTGCCGGGCTCCACCCTTCCCCACTTGGCTAATGGTCATGACTAGGCACCTCTGGCCAAGCCATCCCTCTACTTCCTGATGCGCTGCAATTAAAAAGAAACGGGGGGGAGGGCTGCACTGTTTAACCTCCCCACTCTCTCCCTGGCTGCAGGAGGAAAATACGGTAGCGGCGGCTGGGATTCCTCAGCGCTTGGGGACCATGGACTTCGCGACTGCACCCCCTCCCGTCTTTAACCCGGTAAGGAGTTTCCCGCTACCGCCAACATTTTGCTACATAGCGGTTCGCCCCCCCCCGCCTTCACGTTTCTTCTCGCTCTATCATTCGGAGAAAACTTTATTCCTGCCTCTTCCACCACGGCCCTGGAACATACTGTGACTTGGCCAGAAGAAATCAATGTCGACCCACTTCCCTCCCTCCCTGCATGCTGCCTGAACCATTTCCTCCCTCCCTCTCAGCATTTAACCATCCTTGTGAATGTTGCGAGTGGGGAGAGAGAGAGAGAGACACTAAAACATCTAAACTTTGTTCAGAAACTTGCCATTTCAACACTTAGATGTCAAACTTGGCTTTATATTGGAGTGGGAAGGGCCTCAGGGTGGAGAAGTAGACTGAATGTGGTGGAGATGTGTTATTCACAGCTGGTCTGTCTGCAGAAGCCAGAATCTGGGGAGGGTTTGTCTCTGTGGCTTGAGATCCTGCATCTGGACTGAGTGGTGGTTAAGATGGTGGACTGAGGAAGGAAGATGATGAGTCAGATGATTCCAGCTCATTTATTTGTCATCTGATTGTGCCAGCACAACCCTGACGAAATGACCTTCTTAGGTCCACGGTGTCGAACATTGCAAAAGATGTGCAGACATAACGCGCATACAAACGATACATATACACAGTATATATGTACGTATATTTAAATAAATACTATTAATAAATGAGTCATGAGGGGGGAAAATGCAATGTTGAGCTGTGACGCAGAAAATGTTACAAGCCCAGTGGACCCCAAAACTCAGCAACAATAGAAATTCACCAAGGCAAATGGTTACTTCAACAAAAGTTACTTTTAATTATGTTTAAACATGAAAACAGGATCAAACTCTAACTTGTTACTATTAACTGAACCCCTTTCAAATTCTAAGTACACATGTAGGTGATGTGTGTAAGTTTAGAAAAGTTATTTGTTTCACAGTCCAATCTCACTTCTTCGAGGGTTCCAGGCTGCATTCTGTTTACACTGGCTTGTCAAGCCAATCATGATAAATCTCTCAATGACCAGTTACCAATACTTTTAAGACAGGGTTCCTTGGGAAGGCTCCAAGTTTTCAGTTCTTAAACAGCAGCATGAAGTGCCAGACTTGGGGTAATTCTGGACAGCGAGTATAGCTCAAAACCTACATTTTTGTGGAAATTCTGAGGGTCGTCTTGTATATCCAGTCACCTTATATTGCCAACATATATGGTATATTTATTTCACCCCCGCCCCCCACTTCCTTTAATCTCTGTCGTGTCTTGCATGTTAATTGTACTCAGATTGGTGTGTTTCATGTACCTGGGAAGTGAAACTTCCATTACATCTATACCTTGTACTTTCATATATGATGAACTCTTCGTTAATTCATCCCTCGTCTTTCTCAGTTCAGTGAGCTGTTTTTAAAAAAAACCTCTGATTACTTTCCAATGATCACACTTCTACAACGCCTTAGATAGAGAGTTCCAAAGATTCATTACTATCAATTTTGTGCGAATTTCCTACGCGGCTCAGATTTCAAATGCTTGCCCACGATCTAACTGTGTCCCAGTGCGAGATTCTCCCACTAATGAAAGCCAGTTGACTCCAACCCTGTCATCGCTCCCTGGGAACTTGCCAGCATCAATAGGTCACTCTGCATTCCACTGAATTCCCGGGTGAAGAGGAAGATGTAACCATATAACTATTTCCAACACAGAAACAGGCCAGCTTGGCCCTCCAAGTCTGTACCGAAAATCATCTCCCACCTAGACCCAGTGACCCGCATTTGGCCCATAACCCTCCACACCTCTCTTGTTCATATACCTATCCTTGAATATTAACATTGATCTCGCTTCTATCACCACTGCCGGAAGTTCATTCCATATCCCCACCACCCTCTGCGTGAAGAAATTTCCCCCTATGTTTCCCTTAAACTTTTCCCCTTTTACTCTCAGCCCATGCCCTTTTGTTTGAATCTCCCCCACTCTCAGTGGGAAAAAAGCCTATCCACATTGACTCTGTCCATTCCCCTTATAATTTTGAATACCTCTATCAAATCACTCCTCAACCTTCTACGTTCCAGAGAATAAAGTCCCGGCCTGGTGCAATCCCACTGGAGTTGTGGATTTTATTAATCTGTAATATGTGGGATTTTAAAGACCTTGTTATCCATGTTGGGAAGAGATAGGGTTAGGGCAGAAATATAGGACGTGGAAAAGATAGGATTAACAGCCGTGTCATGATCAATAGAAAAGAAAGTAATCTTGGAAGCACAACTGTGGATGGAAAGTATCCTCAGTTGAACAATTGCAATGAAGGGAGCTGGGGAAATGGAAAGGGGATGTGACTTGTGCCTGATAGAAGCAATCTTTTTGACAAAGCCAGTATTTGTCCCATCCTGATAGCTCTTGGGAAGGTGGGGTGGGCTGTTATCATGAACTGCTGCACCAAGTATGTGACCGATACAGGAGCTGCGAGGAACTCACTTGGCCCTGCTATGAATTACATTGAAGTCTGATCAGGTTCAGAGGGAGGGCAGGAATTCAGATTGTTTTTTCTTCCTTCGTTAATGAAGCCCAATTACAACTATTACAAGAACAGTTTTTAAAATTTAACTTTAATTGTTTGATTCAATTAATTAAATTTATGTTCTCCAACAGTAGAGATGAAATTGAACTGGTGTTCCTGGATTATTAGTGCATTAACTATGTAACCGCTCATGATGCACTGAATTAGCACTTTGTATCTCTTCCCTGTTATGATGCGCAGCCCCAGGGCCCCCAACCGATACCACGTCCACACGATGGAATTGTAGGTGTGTGCACTTGGGCTGTTCAACTCTGCAAAGCTTCTTCCCTTTGCCCAAACAAGATGTCAATCATTGCATGCATTAGTTGGTGGATGTGCGACATCATTCCAGGAGTTAGTCCTGACTACTTTCTCCCCACTGCCGCTTCTCCCTGTGCAGAACACTGAGGCAGATCTGTGAGCAAACGCCACACTGTCAACGTCTGTTGTGGCTCCTTCCTATTTAGTGTGATCTATCAATAAAGCTGGTGAGGTGCAGAAAGAGCAGGTCACATTCCCACACTCTCATGTCTGCCCATGGCCTTGTGTACTATCTCACCAAGACCACCCGCAAATTGGAGGAACTACTCCGATTTTCCTGCCTGGGCACCCTCCAACCAGATGGCATTAACATAGGCTTTTCCAATTTCTGCTAACCTGCTCTCCTCTTCCCCCTCGCCTTTCCAGTTCTCCTCTCTCCCTTCACCAAACCATCCCTCGATCGCTGCTGTCCCCTCTCTCCCTTCTCCATCTATCACCTCCTGCCTTAGCGACCACACCTCCCTCCCCACTCTTCTTTTCGGACGCCTGCCGACATTTTTCCATATTTGATGAAGGCCTCAAGCCCGAAACATCGGTTATGTTTTTCATGTGACTGCTGGAATGTCATTGTTCAGTGTGTGTGTGTGTCCGTCTCTCTGATGGCTGAGCTGGCTTCACTCCTTGTCTTTCGCCTTGGTGTCTCACAATGATCCTGGTTTGTGTTTCAGCCAATCCCATACATGGGCCCCATTCCTGGGATCTTACAAGATGGTGACATGATCCAGATTAAAGGACGAGTACTTCCTCAATGTAACAGGTACTCAACAGGAGTAAGGTTACAAGTACAGTCATGTTAACTATATTGCCAACAAATTGTTTCAAAAGGTTTGCTTCCTGAAAAAAAAAATTGGGAATTATGATAGACAACTTCAAGCTGAGAAAGATGATTTCAGATTTGCTGTATCACGTAGGAATTTGGAGAAACATTAAATTTTATTGAATTTAGCATCACATAATGATGCTAACACATTGTGTTAGTTCAACTGACCTAAAAATGTTTTGCCGCTGATTTTCGTTTCTACTCAGCATCTGATGCGTCTCGTGTCAGTGTCCAACAATAGTCGGCCAGCATTGATGGATTCCAGTTGCCCTGATACCGCTTTTCCATAGTCACAATGTCCCGGTGAAACCTTTCACGATGTTCGTCACTGACTGCACCAAGATCAGCCGGGAAGACATTCAAGTGCGAATGCAGAGAATGAATTTTCAATGACATGTTGCACTTCATAGATTTGGATGCTTGATGTAAACTTAAAATATGACAGGAAATTACAAAAATAGGCTATATCTGAAAAGCAGTACGCGATAGGAAAACTTTAAGGTGATATTTGTGAACAGCAGCCCAAAATCCATAAAATACACCCAAAAGTGTTCAGGAAGTAAACTCTTTGTTGTCCAGTGTTATCTTGTTTTGAAGCCTTTTGAATAAAAAAATGCATGTAACGTAGATCCTTGGGTAATCTTTGACACCGTGTAATAGTTGACCCTCCCCCCTCCCCACCTCACACCTCCAAATCCCAGTGTGCAGCTTTCCCAGATCTATCACAGGGGCTTTGGAGGCTCGTTGAATGACTGGCCAACTTCTACTGATTGGACCCTCCCTCTATATCATCTACAACTGTTTATTGATCACGCTGAGCTGCGCTCAAAAGCTGGGCAGCTTTGTGAGCCAAAGAGTGGCAGTCGTCCATGTTGTTAATGATGTAAAATGTGCTGTATTCCTCCGGAAAGTTGGGAGGTGAGAACTTGCGGTTCTGACCCCTGCTCCTTTATTTCCCATAGGTTTCACGTGAACCTCCAATGTGGCACAGCGGCTGGCCATTGCGATGTGGCTTTTCATTTCAACCCACGGTTTGAGTGCCCAGGGTACGTGGTGTGCAACAGCTTTGAGAACCAGCGCTGGTGTTCAGAGGAGAGGAAGCACGAAGAGCCAATCCATAAAGGAGAGACTTTCCAAATTCTTATATTGGTCCAGAATGATGTTTATAAGGTAATTTGTTTCCCTTTGAGTTTCCTCCAAACATTTGATCTGTGGAGGAAAGTGTAATTGGGCTGCTTGTCTTGGGACCATCCAAGTCGAGACAGCACGTGGCTCATTAGGGAAAAGAATCGCTGCCCCTGTCCTGGGCAATGGTCTCGGGGTTGGGAGATACTTCCACAACCGAGACAGGACCTGTCGTGGAAGTTGTGCACTGCAGTTACAATACAGAGTGCTCAGGGAAAGAATGTTGAGATTGGTCAGCAGGGAGCCTTTTCCTGTGCGTGGCTGAAGCTTCAATCACCCTGATCATTGGAGAATATTCCAGCACACCCCGGATGTGTGTCAGCCAGTGCCCTGAGGGATGAGGAGGTGAGTCGCTTGCTGCAGAGTAACTGACCTCCAATCTGTTCTGGGAGCCACAATATTTATGTGGCTGGGAATTGATTCAAAATAAAAGAAAACTGCAGATGCGGGAAATTCATGTCCAAGCAGGTTTCCTCTGGGTCCTTGGGTTTCTCTGCACCCTCTAGCCACACTAACACCCCTTACCACACTAACACAGTCTGCAGTCATTTTTTTCTTGCACAAGGATAACTGAATATTTATTGTGTCTCTTTTTAATATACCTGATGTAGAAGATTATAGTCTTTTTCTGAGGTACCCGTTTTGATTAATGTCAGTTTTAAAATGTTGACTGGAAGAGAGAAGCATTTTTTTAAGCTCGCTGCCTTAACAAATCCCAAGAGAATTCTAAGGAATATGTACGGGGGCGTGGCAAGATGGCGTAGGGAACAGACGTGCCTTCCAGACCTCTCCTGACTCTGATTTATTGTTTTGTCTTTAAGTGCCCGTTAAAGTTCTTTTAAAAGTTTATAAATAATAAGAGGTGTTGGATTAGTGCCTAATGGTTTATATGCAAAAAAAAAATAAAAGAAAATATCAACAGACTGTTAAAAAACTACATTTTCCGAAATTGTCTGAGCCTACTTGTTTACAAGAAGCCAGGACTCAACGTAGAATGGATCCAGAGGAGGACGTGCAGGGTTCGGCATTGAAGCTTTGTTTTAAGCCGGTGAGGCTCTCTGAAGGTCGCATTCAACAGCTTTCAGAACAAGGGGCTGGACGGGTGCCAGTGTTTCGCACGGTGGCCACTGCACGTGTTGTTGCTGAGGCTTTGACAGTTGAATCAGCTGGGGCGCCACCAGCTGGAGAGTTAAAGAGTTGTCATTCGACTGCTACAGTGGTGGCGCCGCAAAATGCATCTTCAATTACAACGGTTTTTCCAGACATCGATTCAGTGAAGATGATTAAAGAGATTTGGCTTAAAGATAACCCTGATCTTCAGTCTCCTGGCATTGCTGGGGGGACTTTGAGAGAGATTTTTATACGAAGTCAAACTGCTAGAAAAGATACTAAATTAAGGGAAGGGACAGAAGATCCCGTGGTCTCTAAGGAACAGCAAGATCCCATTATGCCTGAATCTACTTCTGTTGAAATGTCTGTTAAGGATCTTGAAGATAAGATATATTCTGTATCGAGTCACTTAGCTAATTTTGTGAACCTGTTTATTTCCAAGATTAATGCGATGGCGGAAGTCATTAATGGAGCTTTTAAGCTTGAAACCATTGAAAGATTTGAAATGTGTGATCAAGGTTTAGTCGATGCACAGGATCAACTGCAAGATGAAAATAGAATAATTGAAACATTGCAGATCCAAAATAAAAATTTAGCAAAAAAGGTTGATTATTTGGAGAATCAATCTAGACGGAACAACGTGAAAATTGTTGGTTTGCCAGAAGGCATAGAAGGACCAGATCCAAGAAAATTTATACTGAATGGATTCCACAAATGTTAGGACAGGATAAATTCCCTGAAGGTTTAATACTGGAACGTGCTTATAGAGTTTTAAGAAGAAAATCTTTTTCAGGACAGAATCCAAGATCTGTTTTGATCCGTTGTTTAAACTATTGTGACAGAGAGACCATTTTACATACGGCTATTAGAATTGCCCAGCAAAATAGATCTCCTTTGATGGTTCAGAATAATCCTGTTTTCTTCTATCAAGATTTGAGTCAAGAAATTATGTTTCAACGACGCGAATTTAATTCTGTGAAAGAACGGTTGTGGAAAAAAAGACATAAGGGAACATTCAGGTATTCTGTGGTACTGAAGATTTTTTAGGATGGAAATTAGCCAAAGTTCTTTGACAATCCTAAAGAGGTTATGGACTTTGCTCAGTCTCTACCAATCATGCAGTTTCAGGAACGATGTAGTCCTTCAAGGTCTCCAAAGAGAATAGAGATGTAAGGTGGGATCCAGTTTTTTAAAAGAAATGGAAGCAATGGTGACCGAAGTGGTAACGTTGATTTAAAAAAAATAAATCTTTTATCTTTTTTTTGAGAAGAGTTTAAATAGTTTAAATAATGATGATAGTTTAATGAAATGGGAGTTGGGAGAGGGAACTGGGTGGGCACTAGTTTCCAGAAGTAATCAGCTACCTGTGAGTTATCTCACACCCAATATTTTGGGGGAGTTACTGCTTTGGGCGGTTTAAAACAGGAGGAGGTAGTTGTGACCTCCGACCTGTTTTTTTTTCTTTTTAATTTTTGGGTTAAGAAGTGAAGGTTTTTTTATTATTATTTTTTTTAAATAAATATTTTTTTTAAACTCTTTTTGTTTTCTGATTGTAATTGAGAGGGAATTAGGAGGTTTTTTTTCTCTCCTTTTTTTTCTCTTTTTTTTGTGGGGGGGTTTTTCTCTTTTTTAAGAGGATGATGTCACAGAAGATAATAAGTCAAAAATTGAGGATGTTGAATTAGATGAAGAGGAAGATGAGGGGAAAGGTGATAAGAAGAAAAAGAAGAAAATTAAGTACAAATAACATTGAGGGAGAAGAGTTTAATAAAATTAAGTTAATTTCCATAGAGAATTTTGAAGATGTTATAAATGAAGAATATGGAGAATTTTATAAGAGTTTGAACTTTTTTCTTTTTTTATATAAGGGGAGGGGAAGGGAATAAAAAGTTTATCTGATTGTTTTTCTAAGGGATGTTTTTGTTCTCTCGATGAATTATAAAGGAAACTTGGTATTAATTGAAATTCTGTATTTATGTATTATTAATTATGATTTTTTTGAATAACAGATATGTGGTTGATATATGATTTTAATATTTGAACTTAGTTTTAAAGTGGATTTCATTTGTTAAATACATGTATTATGTTTGATTTAAATATATGTTTAAGGGTATTATTTTAGTATTGATATTTTTATTTGTTGTTAGTAATTTTTTTTGTTAAGTTTTATCATTTTTTTGTAAGTGGGGTTTTTTCTATTTTACAATATTGTTAATTAATTCTTCACTCTTTATTTTGGGGGGGAGGGTTGGACTAATTTTAAATTAGATGATTAATGTTGTGTTATAATTATTGGGGGGGTTAATTTATGTAGTTTAATGATGTAGTCTAATTTTTATTATCTTATTTTTTATTATTTCTTTAAATGTAATTTTTATTTTATTCATGTCATAGAATTTTAAATAAAGTTTAAAAAAAAAAAGGAATATGTACCTGTATGGAGCAGTCTGATCACTTTTTCCTGAAAGGGTTAAAAAGACATGAGGAGACTTGCTTGATAACAACACAAGCTGCTCGTGGCAGTGCCTCTCGCTATAAAGGAGTTCTCACGCTTTGCAAAGTGATCAAAAAGTCTTAGCTCCATTCCTGTTTGTTTTCAAACGACCAATGGTCTACTTTAACACACTGGCTGTGGCGCGCAAGATTCTCGGTGCACATGTACACAGGATGGTTATTCTGATTACAATCGTGAACCTCATCAGTTGCCGGTGATTTTTTTTTTCCAGGTGGCAGTGAATGACAAGCACTTCTTAGATTTCAGGCACCGCCTGTCACTCTCCAAGGTCAACACGATATCCATCGATGGTCAAGTGGAGGTTGTCTGCCTCAGATTCATAAAGAACCAGGCAAGTTGAATGCTGTGTTTGGGCCTGAGAAGGGTGACAGAGCAGTATCCCGCAATCCTCCCTCTTGGAAACGTTCCTCTCTGCATTCTCATGTTCCTGCTTCCTACAAGTCATGGAGCTAAGGATATTTGAGGGCGGGGTATGCAATTAGATTATTGGTGTGAATATTCATCAGTGAAAGTGGAATCAAAGAGCGTTCGATTCCAAGGAAGTGAAAGGGCATTTGAATTTATTTAATTGCTGAGCTTGGCAGTTAGTGCAGATGACCCCTCATTTCCTTTCTCTGAAATTTGCCCGGCTTTACCGTCGGGTTTTTGGTCTGAGTCCAACCCCAACACCATGCGAGCGTCACTCGCTTACAATTTTTTATTTTTCCAAAATACACTTTTTTGACAATGAATTATTTACAAAAAAGGAAAAGAAAAGAATCTTTTTGCACTCTAATGTCCGTCATATTTATACATTCTCATCAAAGTACATTGTTAAGTTTGTTCTCAATGCACCGTTACCTCCACTGTGACGTCTTGTCATTTCTCTCCCTTCTGTTGCTTGAGGGGCTTCCCCTCAGTCTCAGCCCCTCAATGCCTGGACTCTAGACTATGGTCTTCCCCACAGCGCCCTCACATTAGCTGTACCGAGCCTCAGTGCGCCCCTCAGCACGTACTCCTGCAGCCTGGAAAGTGCCAGTTGGCAGGATTCCCACATCGACATGTCCGTGGGTTGAAAGACCAACAGGTTCCGGGAAGATCAAGGTGCGCCTTTCACCATGTTGATGGTCCTCTGGCAGTTCTGGATGCCTGACTCAGGGCACGGGAACAGCCCATGGACGCTGCCGCCGGGGATGAAACGTGGCAAGGACCTTTGTGTCGTTCTCCACTCACACTTTGCAAATCTGCCTTCGGCAAAGGTTGCTGTGATAATGGCGAGCTCCTGGGGAGGAGGGCGGGTGAGAGGTCGCTCCTGTGGCTGTTGGAAGTCCAAGTATTTTTAATCCACCTTCAGCTGACAGATGTTCTGTTTAATTTTCAGTTCCTGCCAGGAGCACCTCCAGGAATTCTAAACAATGTGAGTTTGAAAGGAACGTTGTCTATTTTTCGAGTAATTTATTCCTTTTTCTCGTTATAAATTATTAAATGCCAGTGAAAAAATGGAGCAGAATGTTTCCCTCTGACGTGATTCGGTAGCTTGCATTGAAATTTCCTCCCGATCCAACAGGTGCCTCTTTAACCCATTACCATTCCGGTTTTTCTTGTGTTGACACCATCGCTCCTCCCCCCCATCCACTCTTGAATTCTTTCCTTCCCGATTCTCCTGGAACAGAAGGAGGAATATAGCGGGAGTTGGGCATCCTTTGAACCAGAATTCCAGTTTCCCAAAGCAAAGCAGAAACTCTTGTCCTCTGTATTTACCTGGCAAAGGCAGAGAATGCAGGAATCACTCAGCAAGTCAAGCTGCATCTGTGGCGAAGAACAACACTTCGGGTCCAAAAAAACCCTCGGTCACAGCGGATGAAGTCCTGATGATTGGTCTCAGACCCGAAACGATCATTGTTTCTCTTCCCACAGATGCTGGTTGAGTTTTTGGCAGCATTTTCTGTTCTTGTTTCAAGTTTTAAAAAAAATTATCTCTGTCACTTTCCACTTCCCGCAGCCAATCCAGTAAATTCTGTGTTCCTTAGTCCTACCAGTAAAAGTTAGTCTCCATTTTAAAGGTTCCAGCAAAGACTAGTGACTCTTTTTGTTCAATTCCAGGCTGCCCACATGTTTCCTGCTCCTGCAGCCAATCCAGTAAGTTCCCTCTGTCCTGTTTATTGTCGCGGTGAGAAAGTTATTTTTGCGATTAGTTCAGGAAGTCAACTCATACATAGTACATCAGTTAAAAACACGTACAACACACTCAAGAGAATGATCGGTTACAACAGAGCAAAGGCAACATTATTGCACTTGGGTGAGGTTCATTCAGGAGTCTTTCTGTTCAGGAAAGAAACGGTTGTCAAATCTGGTGGACGAGATCTCACACTTGTGCATCTTCTTCCTGACAGGAGGGGAGGAAGGAGGAGGGAGTGTGGCTGGGCTGGGATGAGTTTTTACTATATGTTGTTGCTGCCAACACCAGTCAACGCCTACCCTAGTCCAAAGACACCTTGTGATCATTTTTAATTCCATTCCAGGCAGGTTGCATGTTCCCCCAGCCCACTGCAGCCAACCCGGTAAGTCCCTGCATCCTTGTAGGTGGAAACGTGCGAAGTTGAGCAGACCTGCTAGAACTGTGCATTATGGGTTATGGTGATTCGGAGGGGTGGGAGGAACTGGGTGGGCTGAGATCAGTGGAGAAGGCGGTAGTGATCCGTCTCTGCATGTGGTCTTGGTGACACGCCAATGAATAGGTCCTTGCTAGTCCTTTCATATCTGATGACACTATCTGATCAATTGCAGGCGTTTGCGTTTGGCCCAGGCAATCCGGTAAGTTGCCTCCTGTCATTACACCTATCGATCCTTGAGACCTCTAATTGCTGCCTTGGTCTCATCAAGTTGTCATCATCTCTGTTCATTTCTAGGGTGCTCCAATGTTTGGCCCAACTGCCCCAGCTGATCTGGTAAGTTCTAACTTGAATGACAAGCACAAGCTTAACCACTCTGATTGTCCTGTATCTTACACCAGATTAATAGTGATTTCATGAAACGCCCATGATGTGTTGACTCCGTTACAATCAAATTTTTCCCCCACCTCGCACCTTAACCCTCTTTTCCTTGCTTTTGCATGCCCTACCTAAAAGCCTTTTGAATGTCCCTGTTGTACCAGCTCTGTCAACCTTGCTTCGTATGATGTGTTATCCAGTCCAGGCCTCCTCATCCTTCCTGTAATGAGGTGACCAGAACTGAATGCAATACTAGAAGTGTGGTCTAAGGAGATGGATTCAACCACTCCCCCACTACCAACGAAGGCCAATGCACCTTCCCAACCACCTCATCAACTGATGCAGCAACTCCAAGGGACCTGTGGACCAAGATTTCTCCAATAGGCACATGGAGACTCTTTGGTTAAGGGGGGGCAGAGGGGTTGATTTGCCTGAAATTTGATTTGCACTGTACCCAGGGACTGGGGTGGTGGGAGGGAGCAGGGGAAGTGAAGTCTAGGGAGGGAGGGGGGACGGGTGTGGGGGGAGAAATGGAGGGGGAAACGGGAGCGGGAATGGGGGGGGTAAAGCAGAGACTGGGGAGGTGGGGAGTAGATGCAGGGGTGCACTGGGCTCCAGGCACCCAGCACTGAATCAATGTGGACTCCCTCAGGGAGCCGCTATTCCATTGCCCTCCCCGAGTCCCCTCGCTCACTGAACAGCACCTCCCCCCAAAAAATTAAAGCCTTGCCTGATCACCACACATTGGTCGGGGCGCTCCGCGAACATGTAGCAGCACTTCAGCTGAACATCTTTAACCCTGACTGCACCCCATTGTGAACTGCGCCCTAGGTGGCCGCCTAGTTTGCCTAATGGTAGTGCTGGCCTTGGGCACAACCAGGAGAGTCAGTCACTCCAGGGATGACAGATATATCTGGCGATAGTCTGGAGTGAGTCACAGACCACCCTTCCCCCCCGGAGAAAGTCGGATGCTTTCTCAGATTTTTTTTCTTCTTCCTGTGCCTGAATTTTCCCCACTGTTTTGCCCAAATTTGGGAGGGCATTTGTCCCTCCCCCTGCCCTGGCTTGTACGCCTATGGGTTCCTCCACACAAAGTTTTGGAGAAACTGACCCAGGGCAAGCAGCATCCATGGAATGCAGACGGTAGACAACGATTTGGGCCTGAGCCCTTCTTCAGGGCTGCCGAAAATCAGACAGGTGCCCCAAATCGGAAGGTGGGGTGAGGGTGCTGCAGAGGAGATAGGAGAGGAGCAGGTGGGAGGGTGAAGGAGAAATGAGTTGAGAGGTGATGGGGTGAAATAGCTCTCTGATATGAGAAGGAAGCGGGGGCGGGGGGGTCAAGTGCTGGGGGGATGAGGGAAAGAGAGAGACTGGAGAGGGGAGGGTGAACAAAGTTGGAGAAGTCTATATTGATGCTATCTGGTTGGGAACTGCCAAGACAGACTATAAAGAGTTGTTCCTCCAACTTCCCAGTGGCTTCAACCTGGCAATACACGAGGCCGTGTACAGTGTGGAATTGAAGGGTCTGGTCACTGGGAGGTTGTCCAGTCTTCCCGAGTAGAGAAGGCTGCAGTGGAGGAACCCGATGCAGTAAATGGCCCTGAATTTCTTGTTGGCAGCATTATACTCACGAGCATGAGATCGTCCACAAGAATTATTTCCCTCCCACTAAACCCCATGTAATTGGTTCTCAAACCTTTTCCTGAGACTATCTCACAGACCACTTTAAGTATTCCCTAAGTGGAAAGAAAAAGGTGGAGACACTGAGTGTAGATTGTCTCAGCTGCACAATGCCTGGTAAACAGCAGATGGCGCTCATGAGCAAAGTATCTGAACACCTTCCCAGAAATTTAGTTTGTCCTCAAAGCAAAGGTTCCATTATTGTCATGCCGTACTACATTTAGAATGTAACATACATGAAACTCTTTAACTTTTCTCTGCCATCAGGCAGAGAGTTGCCACTTTGTCCAGCGCGCCTCACTGAAATGCCTGGTGTTCCTGGGTGGTCTCCCCTCCAAGTATTGACCAGTGCTGTGCCTGCTTAGCTTCCAAGATCGGACAATCCCAGGCATATCCAGGCTATTAAGTGCTGTAAAAATAGCACTTGGTCTGATAGCTGAAGAGAAAGCATCCTGCTGTAAAAATAATATTCAGTAGCTATGTCTGGAAGTGGAATATTAGTCCGATGTTTTGCTGCCCTTTGACCATGAAGGTTTCACTGACCATCAGGCAACAGATCCAAATCCCACACCCAATTGCAAGTGCATTTCTAACTCACCGATGTTAGGCCCAGTTTGGAGACCAGTTAACCCATCAACCCGCACGTCACTGGGAATGCGAGAGGAAGCCCAGGCAGTGAAGGAGAGAACGTGCAGATTCCATGCATTCAGCACTGATGCTAGATCAGTCGCCAGTAGTGCTGCCATTTCAGTTTCGCTCCCTACCCCCGCGCTAACGTGTCTAGCCATGGCCTCATGTACTATCCCACCAAGACCCCCATAAGTTGGAGGAGCAATGCTTGATTTTCCATCTGGGCCCTTTCCAAACACGGTGGCATTAACATCGACTTCTCCGGATTCTGCCAGTCTACTCTCTGTTCCCCATCCCTATATCTTCTTTCCAGAGAACCAGAGAACAATATAGCACAGAAACAGGCCTCTTCGGGCCTTCTCGTCTGTGCCGAACCTTTTTTTGCCTAGTCCCACTGACGTGCACGTAGTCCATAGCCCTCTATACCCCTCCCATCCATGTACCTCTCCAAATTCTTCCAGCTTCATCCTTTCCCTCTTCATTCACAGAGCTGTTCCTCCTCATGTGCCCTCCATCCCTTATCCACCTATTACCTCCTGCCTTTGGGACCCTGCTCCTCCCCTGCTCCCCCACCATTTTGTTTGGGCACCTGTCCACATTTTGTTCATACCTTGATGAAGGGCTCAAACCCTGAAGCGATGGTTCTGTACCTTTGCTACATAAAGACCACTGTTTGAGCTGCTGAGTTTCTTCACCATCATGTTTTTTAATGGCTTTGTGTTGTTTACCTGTGTGAAGCCTGGACTGGCACATTTCATCGACTCCAAGACCCCAACAGCACAGTGATGGGGTGTTTGGTCATTGTAGTTTGTTCCGACCTCTAGGCTAATCCCATTTGCCCCCTTTAAGGAGTCCTTGCTTCATGAGTGTCCTTGGCCCTGCTCAGGTCAGTTTGAGAGACGCCTTGCCCATAACACTCGGAAACAAATTAGGACAGAAACCTGGCACCTCTTCCTCCATCAGCTTCTTGAACCTCTCTCCATTGCCCTACCCACGAACTACCCCAGGGCCACCCAAAGATCGTCTGCAATATCAAATATTTTTGTTTTGCAGGAAGGGAGCACCTCAATATCTGCCCTGTCACAAGCTGATGGGTTTTTTTAAATACAAAAACGTTAGAGTTACACAGCTGGGAAATAGGCCCTTCGGCCCAAATTGTCCATGCTGTAAAACTTCATCTTGCCCACTTGAATTGCTCGTTGCGGAAGGATTGGGGCCAGAATTTGAATGATCATTGATTAACAAGCCTGTCTCCCTTCAGCAAGTTCCATTCAAAGCTCGGATTCCAGGAGGGCTGTTCCCATCGAAAGTGATCTCACTCCAAGTGTCTGTCAAACCGAGTGCTGACAGGTGGGTAACCTCTTGAATTCCAGGTCTAGAGGAGCAGGGGTTGATTTCAATGTGGGAAGTTCCTCGTAGAAGGAGGCATAAAGCACAGAATCAGAATTTATTGTCATGAGGCTCATGAAGTTTATTGTTTTGTGACATCATCACAGCGCAAATATTTATATAAACCACCGTACAAAATAAATAAAAATAGGGCAAGAAAAATAAAAAGTCAAAGTGAGGCAGTGTTTGTGGTTCATTGATCCTCCAGGAATCTGATGGCAGAGGGGAAGAGGCCGTCCTTGTGCTACTGAGTGCTCGTCCACACCAGTGGTTCTCAACCAAGTACTGACCAGTCCCGTGCCTGCTTAGTTTCCGAGATCGGACAATCCCAAGTGTATCCAGGCTATTGGGTGCTGTAAAAACAGCAAGTGGTCTGATAGCTGAAGAGAAAGCAACCTGCTGTAAAAATAATATTCAGAATATCAGTCCGATGTTTTGCTGCCCTTTGACCACTGAGGTTTCACTGTCCATCAGGCAACAGTTTATCCTTAACTGCAAGTGCATTTCCAACTCACCGACGCCAGGCCCAGTTTGGAGACCAGTTAACCCATCAACCCGCATGTCACTGGGAATGCAAGAGGAAGCCCAGACAGTGACACACATCCCACTTTAAGTAATCCCTCTGCCATCATTGCTCTGTGATTAGTAAGGGATTGCTTCAGGTGGGATGTGAGTGGGAAGGGAAGGTTGAGAACAACTGCTCTAGACCCAATTGTTACTGAAATATTTTGCTTGAGAAAAATTGTCATTGGACCATTTCCTTTGGAATTATGAAACCGTGCACATTAACGAGTCAATTAGGCAGGATTAAAACAGTGGTTTTCCAACATTTTCTCCCCACCCACATATCACCTGAAATAATTCCTTACTAATCACAGAGCACCTATGGCGTAGAGATTGCTTAAAGTGGGATGTGAGTGGAAAGAAAAAGCTTGAGAACCCCTGCACAGGTTCCTGTACCTTTTCCCTGATGGTAGCAGAGTGAAGAGGACATGGCCTGGGTGGTTGGGGTCCTTGAGGATAGAGGCCGCTTTCTTAAGACACCGGCCGTTGTAGATGACCTCGATGGAGTGAAATCGGGTGTCTGTGATTTGCAGGAAGTTAACAATCCTTTGGAGTTTTTTCTTGTCCATAGAATGGATCATAATTAAAAATAAATTAAACGTACAGCACAGTAACAGGCCCTTCCGGCTCCCGAGCCCCTGCCGCCCAATTAACCAACAAACCCCTCCATATGTTTTTTTTTTTGGAGAGTGGGAGGGGACTGGAGCACCTGGAGGAAACCCACGCGGTTGCGGGGATAACGTACAAACTCCTTACAGACAGTGGCGGAATCGAACCCGGGTCGCGTTGACCATGCCTCACTTCAAAGTTCACACTGACCATCAAGCCACTATCTCGACTGGGACTTTATTTATTGGAGCGGAGAAGGTTGAGGGGGGATTTGATAGAGGTATTTAAAATTATGAAGGGGATAGATAGAGTAGATGTGAATAGGCCCTTTCCCCTGAGCGTAGGGGAGATTGGAACAAGGGGTTAGGGGGCAAAACTTTAGGAGTAATATATTTAAGAGGAGATTAGATGAGTACATGGATGTGAGGGGATTGGAGGATTATGGACAAGGGAATGGGTAGGTGGAACTAGTAGAGTTTTACGTAAATCGGTGTGGACTAGAAGGGCCGATATGGCCTGTTTCCGCACTGTAAATTGTTATATGGTTACAGTCCACCAATCCCATTTACCAAGTTCAAATTTATTGTCTTGTGTTCCAAAGCTCCAATGAGAGAGAATGTTTTGCGAGCAGATCAGTTAAACATCTTGTACACAGCATAACATGCCAGCAAACACATCGAAGTGCAGAGTTAGAGATTAGTTGGTACAGATCAAAGGCACCTTTACTCTTGTGAGATTTGTTCAAGACTTTGGTAACTGGGGAGGGAAGAAGCTGCCCTCAAGTCTGGTGGCACTTGATCTCATACTCTTGAATCTTCTTCCTAATAGGAGTGAGATGAGGAGGGGTTAATGTGTGGTCTGCTTTTTCAGAGCAGCGGGAGTTGTAGATGGAGGGGAGGGGAAGGAGGGGTGTGTGTGTGATGGCCTCCTTCGCATTCTTCTGCAGTTTTTTTCCACTGTCTTGGGCGGAGCAGTTCCCGTCCCGCGCAGTGACGCACCCTGACAAGATGGTGCACCTGTTGAAGTTGCTGAGGGATGGAGGTGATATGCTGAATTTAACATTGGAACATAAGAAGCAGGATCAGGAGTCGGCCATCCGGCCCGTCGAGTCTGCTCCGCCGTTCACTGAGATCATGGCTGATCTGATGATTGCCTCATCTCCACCAACCTGCTATAATTCCCCTACTATGTAAAAACCTTGTCTTAAATATATTCACTGAGGTCGCCTCCGCTGCTTCAATGGGCAGCAAATTCCACAGATTCACCACCCTCTGGGAAAAGTAGTTCCTCCTCATCTCCGTCCTAAATCTACTTGAGGCTATGACCCCCAGTTCTAGTCTCCCCTACCAATGGAAACAACTCATCGACCTCTACCTTATCTATGCCTCATGCTTCTGAGAAAGTTGAGGTTCTGGTGCATCACTTTGCTGTTGTGGGTGGACTAGGGCAGGTCACTGGAGATGTTCCCTCCAAGGAGCTTGGAGCCATTTCCAGTCCCCACCTGGTCTGTAGCCTTCTGTGGCTTGGCAATTTGAGTACTCCTCCAGATGCTTCAATGTCCTGATGTGGTCTCGGGCAGTGGGTCCCAGGATGCAGCTGCTCAACTCAAACCTCTGAGCCTTGGACACCCACGGCCACTATCTACCCTTTTCCTATCCCTCATGATTTTCTGTACCTTTCTTAGCCCTCCCACCTCCAACTCCTCTGCACAAAGACAAACGAACCCAGTCTCTCCTCATCAACCTTCTCTGCACTCTCCCTCCAGCATCTGTGCCCTTCCTGGTCTGTCTGCAGTGAGTCGAACTGCAGACAGTGCTCGAGTTGTGGCCTAACCAATGAGTTACATTATTTTCTTTGAACACCATAATTAATTTGTGAGCTTTTTTGAGGGTTAGTGCTTGTGTTTATCTTGGTGAGAGGAGGGATGTATCCCAAATTCTGTTTTTTTGCTTGCGGACTGGATACATAAAAGCAAAACGCTGCAGGTGTGGAAACCCAAAATAAAAGAGGAAAAATGGTCCACAAATCAGGCAGCGTCTGTGAAGAGAGGACAAAGTTAACATTTGTAGGTCAAGGGCCCAACTGATTTGAGGTGAAAGTTCAAAGTTCAAATTTATTGTCCGGGCACATACACGACATCACATACAACCCTGAGATTCTTTTTCCTGTGGGCAAGGAAAGAATGGCCACTTTTTGGTAATGGGAGAAAAAAACTGTACTCACTGTGCACGTGTAAACAAACAAAGAAATGTAAACAAACTGCAATACAGAGAGGGAAAAAAAAATCAATAAACTGCACAAGTAAGAGTCCTTAAATGAGTCCCTGATTGAGTTTGTTGTTGAGAAATCTGATGGTGGAGGGGGAGCATCTGTTCTTGAACCTGGTGGTGCGAGTCTTCTTTCTGATGGCAACAGCGAGAACAGAGCGTGTGCTGGGTGGTGTGGATCCTTGATGATTGCTGCTGCTCTCTGACGGCAGCGTTCCCTGTAAATGTTCTCAATGGTGGGGAGGGTTTTGCCTGTGATGTCCTGGGCTGTGTCCACTATCTTTTTGCAGGCATTACACTTGGGGGGGGGGGGGGAGGTATTTGTAAATGGGGTTGAAAAAGAGGAGAAACTGGACTTTGTGGATTGCAGCTCAACAGATCCAGAGTCCTCTTGAGCTTTCATGACAGACTCTTTACTTTTCTCTCCCCAGTTTTGTTATTAATCTGAAGCCAGCGAACTCCAGTGACATTGCCCTTCACATCAGCGCTAGATTCCGCAGCGAGCAAGCTGTGGTCCGGAACAGCTTCATTCAGAACTCGTGGAACAAGGAGGAGAGGAGTTTGGCGGTAAACCCGTTTGCACCTGGACAGGTGTTTAAGGTGGGTGCTGTCCCAGGGAGTGCCCTTGGGGTAGGAGTGGTTGGGGGGGAGGGGTGGTGCCATTTTATCACCATGGCACTGTCCAGCAACTCATCTTGTTCACCAGTGGGATTTCCAGGGAAGGAAGGGCATTGTCTTTCTGTGAATGTGTGTGTGTATGTGCCTGACTTTCACTCCCTCCTCCCTCTACCTCTTTACAGTGGCTGACTGTAACCTGTCCCCATCCTGAAATGGCCAAGTATGAGTGTCTTCTGTATCCAAGATGATTTTTACTTTGGTGTTTTTTCACCACTCTGGGAATCTAGGGGATGGGAATATTTGTTGGGCAGCACGGTTAATGCAACAAGTTTGAATCCCGCGCTGTCCGTAAGGAGTTGGGATTAGCTTGTTGTATTGATTCACACACACACACACACATACACCTCCCTTCTGTCATAATTCCCGCACTAGTTGGGAACTTTATTGTCTTTGTGCCTCAATCTTGCTCAATATTTTACAGACTGAAGTCCCCTGTGCATCCTGTAACCTTGCCTGTCCATTAGCAGACAACAAATGGTGATTTCTAGGTTACAATAGGGTGCTTGGCTAACGTAGTGGTTAGTGCAATGCTGTTACTGCACCAGCGATCGAGACTGGCATTTGAAACCCAAGCTGACGTTAAGGAGTTTGTATGTTCTCCCGACATCTGCGCAAGTTTTCTTTCCACTGTTCAAAGTGTACAGGGGACAGCACGAGCCTGTTACCATGCTGTATGTCAAAATTTAAAAATTAAATTTCACTGGCGACTATCTCCCATGCCTGAAGAAATCAAATTATTGCCAAGTGTGGCAAACCCGAGACTCTTCTAGGGTGTGGATGCACTCAGGATGTGATGGACCACCAGTCCTACCTCGAGGTAATGACTGGGTAACCCTCGTGCTTGCTTGCTTTGATATGTTCTTCCACCCTATTGATGGTTGTTGGCCATTCAGTCCCCAAACTTGTTAAAAACACAATGCTGGAGAAACTCAGCAGATTGAACTGTGCACTTTATAGTGCAGAGATAAAGATCCAGAACCAATATTTTGTGTCTGAACCCTTCATCAAGGTGTGAGCAAGACGTAGGCAGGCGCTCAGATAAAATACCTTGATGAAGGACTTGAGCCCAAAAAGTTGGTTACACATCTTTACGTCTGTGATAGCACAGATTCTATCACCAATGTGTCTATGTACAGATGGTAGTGCAGGATGACTGTGATTGGCTGAGAGTGTAGCCACACCCACTGGCAGGTCTTAAAGGATTGCTCCTAGCCAGACCAGGTCATTCTGGACTGGTCGACCTACTTGTGATACGCTCCAGTCTTTTAGTTTATAAAAGCCTTGGTTTGGATCAACGTCTTTGGTTCTTTTGACGCGCTCTACAATGTCTGCTTAGTTTCTCCCACATTGCGTTTTAATTTCATTCACAGCGTCTGCGGATGTTTGCGTTTTACCTCATCTAGCAGCATGTTCCCTGAATTTGGAGCTAGTGGTCTGGACCACTTGCAGGAATTTGCTTCTCTCCATGACTGATGAGAAATATGATTTCAGTCATTAAACCTGGAATTACAATAAAACATAGTTTCTATATGGTATCCGGGAAACCACTTGTTTGTTACCAGTCCATTCCGCATAAGATGTCACAAGATACAGGAGCAGAAGTTGGCCCATCGAGTCTGCTCCACCATTCTAATCATGATTCGTCTCCCGCTTAGCCCCATACCCCGTATCCCTCAATGCCCTGACTAATCAAATGGCTGTCAATCTCTACCTTAAATACACCCAATGTTCTTGCTTCCACAAGCTCCACAGACTCTCAACCCTCTGGCAAAAAGATTTTCCGCGTCTCTGTTTTAAATGGATGCCCCTTCATCCTAAAGTTGTGCCCTCTTGTCCTAGACTCCCCTTCCATAGGAAGCAACTTTGCCACATCTGTCTAGGCCCTTCATGGCTCTGACCCTCATCCTTCTGTACTCCAGCGATTACAGACCAAGAGCCGGCAAATGTTCCTTGTCTGCTAACCCTTTCATTCCTGGTATCATTCCAATAAATCTAATCTCAGATAATCTTCTCTCAATACTCGGTCTGCCTTTATGACTGCAGGTCCACCAACGTGCAGAGCAAGATCTGATGGAAGAACTTGGCAGGTCCGAGAGCATCATGGGTAGAAATGGTCCATCAGCGATTTGGGTCAGGGCTCTTTATCAAGGCTAAAGAGAAAAGGGGGTGGTTGGAAAAGGTGGTTTGATTCTTACCTATCTGCTGAGTTGAAGGACACTTGAGGATGAACAATAAATGGTGGAATTGCCAGTGATATTTTGTGATTAAATTTAAAATATTGATGCATGACACAGTTATCACCATCCAACTTCCGCTAACTTTGAACACTGTTTAATCTCTCTAATTCCAGGGAAGTTGGGTGTGTGGAACGAGCTACCAGCTGAAGTGGGCTCAATTTTTATCATGAAAGAAAGATTTGGACGGGAGGAGTATGGAGGGCTATGGACTGGGTGCAGTTCAGTGGGACTAGGCAAAATAATGGTCTGACACAGTCTCAAAGGGCCTGTTTGCTGTGCTGTCGTGATCTGTGGAATCTAACTGTCCATTGTCCAATCTTCCCTTTTGGACCCTAATTCAACCCATTGGCCAATTGAATTTTTCAGCCTCTCAGTGCAGAGTCTCTCCTTATGTCAGTATTGCCTTCACTCTTGGTGTCCCAGAGTGAGTGGGACTGGCGAGGACCTGGAGTGGGGCCTACTTGCCACCACCTGGACCCTCATTGATGGTTTTCTTCCCTCCCTTCCAGGTTACCATTCTGTGTGAGCCTCTCTCCTTCAAGGTGTCTGTAAACGAACGTCAAGCCTTTGACTTCAAATATCGCTACCAGCCAATCCATCAGATTGATGAGCTGCAGGTGCAAGGCGATGTGACGCTCCTCAAAGTTCTCTTTTGAAAGCTCACTTGTCCAACCCCATACTTTGTTAACACTCCCCTGCTGTGGTGGGATGTTTGGGGTCAGGGGAACTTTGAGAGCAAGACAGACTTAATTCAATGAGTACCGTCCAACTGGTGGAAACATTGCAAAGGATCGCACACAGTTAAAAATCTGCAGCGATCGGTTCTTTTCTGTTGGACGTTTCCTACTTGAGCAGGAATGCTTCTGAGTTTCAATAATTTTTTGCGCTTTTGCTTTTTGCAATGAGGGGGTTCAGTTCCTCAAAATGTTTGAAAGCATGGTGACTGCACCCATTCCCTTTTCCCAGCCTTTGCATTTAAAAATTATACCTGTTGACCTATTTGGCCTGCAGACCCTCTCTCTCCATTCTCTCGAGGCTCTGTTTATTTATCCCACTGATCACTATTCGCTGTATGATATACTTCAGAACATTGTGACTAATAAATCTGCCATGAAATTACAAAATGTTGTATTTGTTGCATTACTTTCATGCATTTTATTGAATTTTCCAAGATACTGGCTCTGTATTTATGTAAGGAATATAAACTTTACCAGTGGTAGTGTGGTCATGTAACCCCCCCTCCATCTGGAACCTGGTGGGGCTGTGGATTGCAGAGTGACCTCGTCTGCTGCTCAAGGTCAAGCCTCGCCCACAGGTCAGTGCTCATCTGGTCACTGGCCCCTTTAATTGCCTCATCGATACCTGGGCCAGACTCTCTGGCTGATGACACTATAAAGCCCACCACATGAGCTATCTTCCTCTTTCCCTTCTGGGACGAACCCAGGTTGGGAACCGTGGGTAAAGCTGGAGGATCGTTGGTAAGGTGTGCGCAGACAAAGGGTTGGGAGCTGTAGTATTGTGGGCCTAGTGTCCCTAGTTGGGTTAGATAAGAGCCATGCTTGCCAGGGATATCAAGGGGTGGCAGGTAGACTATGCAATAACTTGATTGTAAAGCCTTCTACCTGTGAGTGGTTCCGAGTGTATCGTTTAATTCAGCGAGTGTGTCTTTTACCTCTGTTGCAACTCCCCTATACATGTAAATAAAACACTACTGTTCACTCAACTGCGTTCAGACTTGTTACCCTTGGGATCTATCGAACTGGTTTCATACACAACACCAGTGTACAAGGTTGCAGTGTGGAAGAACAGGACTTTGATTTAATTCAGGAATGCAGTTATTCTTCTAACTACAAAGAACTTGTAGTTTAAAAAGCTGGAAAACTTATTAAATGGAAGGAAAATAATTTTGAGTAATCTATTGAAACTCTTTTGAGGATATTGTAATAGATTTGTGTTAATCTTTAGTTTAATGTTAAACAATATTTCTTGTATATAAAATGTCTTAGCAAAGTAAATTATAGAGTTAAAATATTGTATCTGTATATTAAGTTAGTTATGGGCTGGTACATGGTCACACACAGGTCACAGCACATTTATAGAGAACCATTGTTTTCAGAGAAGAGAGTTCATTCTCGAAGTCCACATGTCTGGGAAGGACAGAGCTCATAGATTTGAAGTGGGTCTTGATTACTCAATAAGAAATGCTAAGGAAGCCATCTCTTTTTTTAAACGGAACCATTTAGGGCCTCTTAAACAAGATAAATGAAACTCCGAGCCAAGTGAGTGATAAACTTAAGCCTTTGGAACAGGAGTGAGGTAATCTTTTGGAGTTGAGTCATCCACAACACAGAAGTATGAAGATCACATGCATTACAAGAAACTAAGATTTGCAACTGTTCAAAATTCCAGTAACTCTCACATGATTTGGAGAAATATATTATCAAAATGAGAGACAAAGAAATCAGTTCGGAGAGTACAGAAGTCAAAAATCTGTGACTTGGGCTTGAAACCTTGTGAAAGACAGGGTTGTGTGTGTTACTCTAAGGAAAAGGGGAACACAGAATCAGTGGCTTTTGAAGTAAGATCAGTTTGCTGTCTCTTTGGAAAAGAGGACAGATTTCAACTGAGTCTATTTTTGTAACTTTGTTTAAAACTTGTCTGGGTTTGTGAGTTCATCATGGAAGAAAATAGGCACATTGTGATAAGAGGTTTGAAGATATGAATTTAATTCCTTCAACCAAGACTAAAATGATGCCAAACTTAAAAATTGTTTCAGAGTGGGACTTTAATTACGCGCGCGCACACACGCTATCTTACATTTTCACATAGTGGATTAAATTTAGAGATAAAGTAAGAAATTATATTAATAGTTTAATAAAAAAAACTATTATTTTGAATTTTCCATTGCTGTTCCTGTGTTATTGCTAACAAATTCCCTTTAGTCCCAAAAATAATTAAAAGGGCTGTTAGTTCGTATCCAGCAGATCAGAAGATCTAAGGGGCATGGTGTATTTGGATTTTGGAAGGATTTTGTTAAAAGATCTCATGCAGGACATAAATAGCAGTAATGACAGAGAGCAAGTCAAGATGATGTGCCTGTGGAAATTTCTCATGTGACCCACGTTCAGCGGCAAGTACGAGACAGTCGGGAGCAAAATGATGGATCTTACAGCAATGAGGAGAAAAGGTCAGAGGAGACTTGAACCAACACTGTGTTGGGTGGGAGGGAGAGAAGGGGTGGGTGGGAGAGAATATGGGGGTGGTCGTGTATTCATTCCACTTGGAACGAGCGCCTTAGTCCCCAAAACCCAACTTCTCTGCAACCAATTGGCAAAAGAGACAAGGTGTCAATTCCTGGGGGATGTTCGTTAAATATTGATGGTCGATTAATTACAGCAAAATAAATGATTATCCAGGACCCCAGGGAAGTTTTAAAAAGTCAGATCTTCAGTCAGCGGGATGCAGAATTGTGATATGAAAACGGATGATGAATAAATACATTGTCTTTCAACCAAATTATCATGAGATTTAAAGTGTCCTGTGGTTCTGGGTGTTCAAACTGAGATACTGCGAAGTTAAATTTAGTTTTAAAATGGTTCCATCTTGATGTTTGATGGAGTTTTTATCGAATTATTGTCAGAGATTTATCAAGGTTGTTCTAATGAGTCTCCTTCGGAATCTTTCCCCAGCTTCGCCAAGGAGGCTATCCCAGTTTGTCAGGACCATCCTGCCCCTGAGGTGAGTGACAATCAGTTCCCAGACTGATCCTGACAGCACCCAAAATCCATTCTCCCCAAGGCCAAATGCACTTGGACTCTTAACGAAATTGGTTTGGGGTTTTCGAATTGTTGGCGGCGAGGGCTCGCAGCTCAGAGTGGGTCAACCCGCCGGGCTGGGAACTGCTTGTAATCTTCGGGAAAAGGGAGGGATTGAAGGGGTAGACCAGTCACCAGGGTTGTCTGTTTTTAAACCCCGTTTCCACGACAAATGTGAACTCCCGCAGAATTCCGTATTTGTTTTCATGACCAATTGAATCTATATGCCTATTTGTGGGAAGAGCAGAGTACAGAATTAGTTTGGGTTAATTAACTTCAAATGAATACCTTCCATTTACTTCAAAGGTGACTTGTGCACATTGGAGGTTCAGACAGGTTGATGGGCTCAATCCAAGAGAGTGGGATGAGCTCAGATAGACAAGTTGGTCAGGGGTGGGAACAAAGTCAGATTTATTGTCAGAGTCCATACATGACATCACATACAACCTGAGATTTATTTTTCCTGTGGGTCAGGTAGAATTGCCATTTATTGGTAGTTCAAGAAAAACTGTACTCAATGTACAGTCAATGTAAAGAAACTGTGCAATACAGAGAGGGGAAAAAAAAGCAAGTGCACAAATAAAAGTCCTTAAACGAATTTGTGGTTGAGGAGTCTGAGGGTGGAGGGGGGAGCAGCTGTTCCTGAACCTCTTTCCTGGAGGTAGCAGTGAGAACTGAGCGTGTGCTGGGTGGTGTGGATCCTTGATGATCGCTGTTGCTGCTCCGATGGCACTGCTTCCTGTAAATGTACTCGACGGTGGGGAGGGGTTTGCTCGAGATGTCCTGGGTTGCGCCCACTACCTTTTGTAGGGTTTTATGCTCAAGGGTATTGGTGTCCCCATACCAGTCCATGATGCAACCAGTTAGCATGGACTGATGCCAGCTGAAGTGGTGAATGCTGGCTCAATTTTAACACTTAAGAAGAATTTGGACAGGTCCGTGGATGGGAGAGGGCTGTGGTCTAGGTGCAGGTCAGTGGGACTAGGCAGAAAAATAGTTTGGCATAGACTAGAAGGGCCCTGTAGCTGTGCCGTAATGCTCTATATTCAATTTATACGTTTGTTTTGTCCTCTCACATTTCAAGTTCTGTTGGAAGGATTTTTGATCAGAAATGCCAGTTCTACTGCACTCTCTCCCGATGCTGTCTGACCTGCTCAGTGTTTCCATTAATTTCTGGGTTTATTTCAGATTTCCAGCATCTGAATTTTGTTTTGCTCCAATGGGACTGAGTCGATGATCCCTGAATCAGTGTTAAAATTGATCCATGGCCATCTTCTCAAGTCCATTGGAATGAATTCCAAACTCAGTACATCAGCTGCCTTCCCTTCTCATTTAGAAGAATGAGAGGGGATCTTCTAAAATTATGAAAGGTGTAGATGGAGGTAGGCAAGTTGTTTCTATTGGTGGGGGAGACTAGAACTGGGGGACATGGCCTCAAGAATCAGGGTAGGAGATGAGGAGGAACTGCTTTTCACAGAGGGTGGTGAATCTATGGAATTCACTGCCCGGTGAAGCAGTGGAAGTGACATCTAAGTAGGGATTATGGGGAAAAGGCAGATAGGTGGAGATGAGCCTGTCATCTGATCACCCATGATCTCACTGACCAGTGAAGCAGGTTCAACGGGCCGGATGGCCGACTCCTGGTCCTATCTCTTGTGTTCTTGTGTTTTGTTTTCCCCCAACTCAGCCCTGCGAGAAGGTCCATCTGATGTGACCTTAGCGATTGTTTCTAATACGTTGTCAGAAACACAAACACACATACTATTCAAAGGGCTTTATTAAAATTTACAATGTATTATTACACACTAATTATTGCAGATAGCAGCCAGCTGCCATTTACATCTTGACTATATAATAGATATTGCATAATAATTATTATAAAGTGCACAGCAAATCTGGATTTTATCAACTCTTTCAAAGTTTGTCCTATTTGCAGATTGAGATTTCCAAAACTGATCCCAAGTGCAGTAAAAACCCCTGGTATCCAGCCTCTATGAGGATTGGTAGATGGCGGATGTGATTGGGATTGCAAGTTGTGTTTAAAACTAACCTCGAGGGGGTGCCAATTTCAGACCGGTATTTTTTAACCAGTTGCTTGAATTATGCATACCAGGGCTTTTACTGTATTAATAAATTAATAGAGAAATGCTCCAGGCTTCATAATATAAATGCAAAGTACTCTTTTGAATCTTTTTGGATTTCCATTTATGTTTATAAATGCGTGTGTGTGATTGAATGCTATGTATTGCAATAGAAATGAGGTTCAATGTAGTCCGTACCGAAGCAAGCAGCAATTGAGAGAACAAAACAGCAGCCCATTGAAGCCCTGTCAGTGAGTCTCTTCCTTCATTCTTAATATTTGCAGTAGGATTGATCTTGACAGCGATTGTGTCAGTGGTGCTGTTATTTCTGAAATGTGGCCCCAAAGATATCTTCGTGATAGCGCTTCTGGTTCTGAGAAGCAAAAGAAGTGTAGAATTAAAATGGAACTCCAAACACAATTTAAATTTTTTTTTAGCCATACAGCTCGGTAACAGGCCATTTTGGCCCACGAGTCTGTGCCGCCCAATTTACACCCAATTAATCTACACACCCGGTAAGTTTTGAATGGTGGGAGGAAACCAAAGCCGCCCAGGCAAAACTCATGCAGACACGGGGAGAGGGAGAAAACTCGTTAGATGGTGTGGGATTTGAACCCTGCTCCTGATCGCTGGCGCTTTAAAGGTGTTGCTACGCCAACTGTCCTGCCCTATAGCCATTTATCAATATAAGGAATTATTGAGATGAGGTGCAGTCTCATTTATGGGGACCTCAGCCACATGGCTCAAATCACATGGAGGAGTGCTCGACACCCTCCAGTTCATCTTGGCCCTTCTGGAACTATTCTGCTAAGGATTTTTTGCATCCATTTGTATTTTTTTCCCTCTTTCCTGAGGGTCTCCAGGTCATCTTGGTAATAGGGGTGCAAGATCCATGGCAAGTATTAAGCATTGTGAGGGAGAGCGTGTACCATCAGTTATTTGGTTGGAAGATTCAAACATGCGGGTGGATTTCTGCGCTGCCATAGGTGAAGTTGGTGGGGGGGGGGGGGGTTGGGGTTTAAATAGTGAATGGTTCCTGGTCTTTTAAAGGAGGGATTGCAAACATCTGACATACCTTCAACTCTGTAAGAAATTCCTCAGCATCCTCGCAAGTCATCTTGCCCTCCTTGGCGATGATGGCCTTTAATGTTTCAGTGACATCCTGTGCCATTTTGATCTCGCCGCAGATGTAGATGTGACCTTTCTTTTCGTGTAGTACCTTGTAGACCTCGGATGCCAGGTTTTCCCGAAGAATATCTTGCACGTAAGTCTGGTTGGACAGAAATAGATACAGGAATATAAGGATACACCAATTTTGCCTTGGGGTGCAATGAAAGCGAGTCTGCATAAGCATGGTGTCTAACACATCCAAACTATACCAGCAGAAGGCCATTCAACTCTTTCCACCCTGTTGTAAGATGGGGGCCAAAAGTCATCCTCAGCACTTTTCTCTTCAATCTCCACATCCTTTTTGTTTCCAAACATCCCTGGATCTCAAACCCCAATACATCATTCATTGGGTAGCATCATTCAGCTTCGGTGTGGGATGAATAACTAGCTTTCCACTAAAGGATACTAATTAATGGTATTTTAAATCCTCTCTTCTTCATCCACAAGGACTTGGGGATAGCACCAATCAGCCATGCCGATATCTAATTGACAGGACACTGGCGTCACTAGAGGGGGGTGCGGACTGCACCGGTGACACCAAAATGCCTCTATAAAATTTTTGTGCAGCGCTTCAGCATAATTTTTTTATATATACAAAAACATCCCTGTTGTTATAACAACAAAACCATTTTTCATAGCCCACAAGGCTTAAACTCAATGCTAATTTACTTTTTGAACCTTCTGCCATTGTTCCCCAATTACAACGACACTTCGAATCACATGGTTTCGTCAGCATGCGCTGTTTTTGTTGTTGCTGGTGTTTTTATAGATGCTGCTTTTGTCATATTTTCTGGTATTTCAGCTACATTATTGTTGTAATTAGTATTTGTGATTTACAAGTATTATTACTAGAAAAATCATTATGAAGGATTCTATATGGGAGGAGGTTCATTTGGGTAGGGGAGAGTGGGTGGCACCAGCCCCAGTGAGGCCACTGTGACAGGGAGCAAACATTTCTTTCGTGCCTTAATACCACAAAACAAGGTGAACAGAACGTCCAGAAGGGCACCAGGTTAGACAAGATGAACACATTGTTGGTTCAGAAGGTTAACCTACCTTCTTCTTGCCTGGCTCCCTGGAGTAAGCTGTGTAAACGGCCTCCAAGACACCTTTGTCCTTCAGCTTAAGTGTCTCTTCTTTGTAAATGTGATCAATTCGTGACTCTCGACATCCAAACAGCAAAGTCATGGACCCACCTTGGATTCCTAAGGTGTCAAAAAATAAAACAAATTTTCAAACTCTATGCAAATCCAGTTGATTGCCCTGTAAGCACTGAGAAAGGGCATCAGTTGGCCCCATTCAGTGGGTCTGTTCAGACCAAGACTGCAAGATCTCTGGGCAGCAGCAGGCTCAGTGGGACAAGCAGAAGGGTGTAGGAACTGGCACAAGCCTGAGTTTTTGTAAACCTCTCCAGGAGTTATCGGACTTTTTCCCATTCTCCTTACCCCTCCCTATTTGAGGACAATCTTCCTCATGTTTATGCGATTCCCTTCCTTTTGCATACAAATTAAAAATCAGGATGAAACAATCTCTGGGACCTGAACATGTGCCATGAGAGTGGTAGAAAAGATCACTGGAGTCTCCTTCCCCCACTTATTCACGTGATCGTTGTCTGAAGAGGGTGCGCAAAATCAATGAGGACCCCTTCCACCCTGCACACAGCATCTTTCAGCTGTTCCCCATGAGGAAGAGATACAGGAGGATCAGAGCCCGCACCACCAGGCTTCTCTGCACTCTTTCAATCTTCTTCTTGTAGTCAGGTGACCACAACTGCACACAATACTCCAAGTTTGGCCTCCCCAATGTCTTATACCATTTTACCATAACATTTCAAATTATATACTCAGCACTTTGATTCATGAAGACCTGATTATCTCCAGCACATTTGTTTCTGAATGCCAATAAGTATTTTATTATTATTCCTGAGTATAGTTTTAAAAATATACAGGATATTTTGCGTGAGGTTTGATTTTGGTAGATCAGCACATTTGTAACTTGGGGAGCCCATTGTTTCTGATCAACTTCAAGGGTGAACTTGGCAAGAAATGCAAGGACTTGGAACGCACCTTTTTTAAATTCGTGCTCTCGCTGCTGCCAGAAGCTTCGGAATGGCGCAATCCCCGTTCCTGGGCCCACCAAGATGCAAGGTTTTGATCGATTCTTTGGAAGATGGAATCCCGCAGTGCTAAAATTATAACACAACATCGATAATCAATCTCCGGCGTCTGTAGCTTTGCATCCAATTCGGAGTTTGAAAACCATGGTTTCAAAGAATGAGTTGTAAATCACCTCACCTGCGCACGTAACAGGGAACCAGCTCATCTTTGCCTATAGTGTTGAGCCAGGTACTGCAGACACCATGATGCATGGGGCCTTGTTCACCTAAAATGCAAGAGGAAATATTGGTCATGTACAGTTCCCATCTTTAATTCTCAGTCTATGGGCTGATGTAGCTACAGTGCATCGACATCTTCACACTGCTGTGACTGATCTACCCAAGCCGGGTCAGAACTCTGGATTGGTAAGTTAATTTGCTTTTGTAAATTGCCCTTAGATCATTGCCTGAAGATGGCACCCAAAATCATTGAGGACCCCTTCCACCTTGCACACAGCATCTTTCAGCTGCTCCCGTCAGGAAAGAGATACAGGAGGATCGGAGCCAGCACCACCAGGGTGAGGAACAGTTTCTTCCCATGGGCAATGATTGCTGAACGACCAAAAGATCTGTTCACACTCATTAAACAACATCTATTTATTTGCATATAGGAATACATCCTGCATATGTATTGTTTGTCTGTACATGTGCTACATCTGGTTGTGTGTCTGCGAGTTTTGCACTGAGAAAGTTTCATTGTGTTGCACTTGGGAAATCAGATGACAATAAACTTGACTTAGTGAGTGGTAGAGTCCAGGGTTGTTGAAGGGAACAAGAATAGGATTGGAGTAAATGTAGGGTTGATGCAGACCCAGCCTGTTGGCCATGTCCTGGTACTGAGAATGCTCGTTACATCTATGTGGCAGTGATGTTTTCCTTGGAGAAGTGTTCCACTGAACAAATACATGCCCCTAGCACCTGGAATCAAAGTTCTAAAGGGTAGGTACATCCTAATGCTTGAGATACACCCTATCATCGTGGCTTTCCCCCATCAGCAGAACCTATCGATCAGTGAGGAGCCTTTACCTCTTGTCCGGTAGTTCACAACCGCCACGGTCAGGTGGACCTCTCCTGGGTTCATGTCCAAGGAAGAGCTGATGGAGTAATATCTGGGCTTCAGCAACATCAGTTGGGTGAAGAGGAACATGGCAGGGCATTGGATGGACTGGAACTGTTCCAGGACTTCAAGAATTGTAGGGCTATGGAAGGACTTCCATTGATCATACTCCTGGGAATTCTGCAGAGAAATGGCAAACCAGGATTAGGTTTGGAATAAGACCTTGTTCACTTCAAATCTTTAACAATGTCAATAAAATTGAAAGAGTGCAGAGAAGATTTACTTGGATGTTACCAGGCTTCAGAAACTGAGTTACAGGGAAAGGTTAAACAGGTTAGGACTTTATTCTCTGGAGTGTAGAAGAATGAGGGGAGATTTGATAAAGGCGAACAAAATTATGAAGGGGATAGATAGAGTAAATGCAAGTAGGCTTTTTACCACTGAGATACAAACCAAAGAACACGGGTTAAGGTCAGTAGGGACTCGGCAGAATAATAGTTTTGCACAGACTGTTCTGTCATGCTCTATGCTCAAAGCAAGAGGGTTGAATGTGCATTGGAATTACATTAATCCCAATAACAGGCTCCTTTTTATTGATAACCAGGCTGTTCCAATTCCAGCCTCCAGGGGTAGATGTCCTGGGGGTGGAGGAAAAGGTGTCAAATTATCCCCTCCAAGGACAGTCAACAGAAGGCATGTTCTTCGTGTACAGGGAAGACTAATGGAACAGTGGTAGTAGATAATGATAATATTGAAGGTCTGAGATGGATGTGAGTGGTGGGAGTGTCGATATTCACCACTTGAGAGGGGCTTTTTTTGCAATATAATTGAAGGGTTCACCACAGTAATGGGATTCAACAACAATTTGGGAACAAAGGTGTTAATTTTAGCCACAGATCTAGAGCAGTGGGTCTCAACCTTTTCTCCCACTCTCACACCACCTTAAGTAATCCATTACCACAGAGCACCTATGGCAACGTTATTCCCATTCAGCACATTTCGATTAAACAGCCCCATCCCTCACTCCGAGGCCATGCATGCTGGTTCACTGAAGTCCTTCAGAGAACAAGTACTGTTTTATTTGTTGAGTTGGCAAGCAATGAGGCTGATCTTGACGGCTTGCTGTGGGATGGAGCCACATTGAGGACTGAGCCTGCATTTTGAAAGACCACCTGCGAGGTTTCTGCTTCAAATGGGTTTGTTTGGCACAGACAATCTGGGCTGAAGGTTTGGTTTCTGCTGTTCCAAGTAGCCCTGGAATACTGACACCTATGGGACTTGCTGCATGCAAACTTGCTCTCCTGTTTCCCAACATTTCAGCTGTCAAAAAGCATAGACTTCTCTGGTTTCCACCAAACCCCCTCCCTGCAACCGTTTTTCCCTGTTGCTTTTCACCCAAGCTCTATCTCTCTTCTCTTTTCCCTTTGTCTCCTTTCAGAGCTAAAATCAATTCTCATATCCAATTAACACTTTTTTTGTCTGTTGGCCTTGTCTCCTTCCCTGGCCAATCTTTAGTCTTTATTCAGAAGCCGTCCTGTTTTCTGCTTATCCCAGGCACAGGCCTGAATCGTCACTAATATCTTTACCTCTGATGGACACGGCAAGACAGGCTCCAGTCACTACAATCACAGCGTCTGCAGACTTTTGTTTCACATCGAACATTACAGCTTAGAATGGGCCCTTTGACCCACGATGTGTTGCCAACCTATATAAACCTACTCAAAAAACTAAACCTTTCCATACTTCATAACCATCCATTTTTACTGCATCCATGTGACTGCCCTTTTAAATGTCCCAGCTTCCACCACCACCCCTGGCAACGTAGTCCAGGCACCCACTACTCGGTGTTTTTAAAAAAAAACACACCCCTGAGTCAACCTCCAAAGCTACGCCCAGCCTGGGAAGCCTGTTCAAAGCCCTTCGCTGAATCCCCCCCTGATTGAAGTGCAAGCCTGGCAATGAGGAGCCCAGTGCTCACCTGGCTCAGCTCCAACAGTCGATTCCTCTCGGATTCCTCTTCTGCCAGCTGGGCAAATTTCTTCAGGAGGTGTTGAGAAGGTGGAGTGGTGATGTCCAGGAAATACGTAAAGGCCTCTTCGATTGTGCATGCAGGGATTCTTTCATCAACCTTCCAGTCTGCAGAGAGCAAAGACCATTATGCCGCTGAGTCGAAAATCCCATTTGAAGAAGTTTCAGATAAATGAAGTTTGAGTTTATTTGTCACGTTATAACAGTAAGTGTTCTTCTGTGAGCAGTCTAACCAGTCAATTCTAACATTCATATCATCGTTTGCAGAGCATAATTTACAAGCAAAAGGACAGCACAGACACTGCTGTGGGGTTCATTCAGTTAAAGTTTCCCTTAACCATGACAGCAAAAGAAGAAGCTAAGAGTCCACCAAGGCCAGGTAGATATCCTGGAGGTGGACATACAGCACCGTCACAGGCCAATTCAGCCCTATGAGTCTGTGCTGCCCATTTTACACCCAATTTACCTACTCCCCTGTACGTTTTTGATGGTTGGAGGAACCCCTGGAGAAAACCCATGCTGACACGGGGAGAATGTACAAACTTCTTAGAACAGGATTCAAACCCCGGTCACTGGAGCTGTAAAGGCATTGCCCTAACCCATTCAACACCACCCTCCCCACTCCCGGGAATAGAATTGGAGGCAGATTCCTGCAAGATTCCAATCAATGCAACAAAAGATGCAGATTGTACTCAGTGGTAAGTGTGTGGGGGCAGGGGCTGGTGGGGTCTTGGCCACTGAATGAATAAATCTAAGTGGGAGCTTTTAATGAAGACAGTTGGAAGGAAACCCTCAGGTTTGAAGACCTCCACTTACCCTTGGCGCTATTGCCATTGTTGACCTCCACCTGGACACACTGATGTGGAGTTGGGATCTCGTTCAGCCTCTTGATCAGGTTGGTGACGAGGACTTCCTGATTGCGAGGGTAAACCCCGACATGTTCCCCAGGCAGATACAGCAGGCTCTTGGGATCCTCGCAGGTCAGTTTGACAAGGATGGTGGAACGGCTGTGCACAGAGAAACTCAGGTGAACACTCAAGAGACTAATCAATGAGCAAGGGATTGATCATCCATTCTCGCAGTTATAGTGTACCTGGACGTTGAGCTCTGCAGGTTACTCCTGGATTTTAACTTCATTGGCAGAATTTTCTTTCCTTGCATTTTGGAGAGAGCTGGAAATGTAAGAAAAGGAACTTATTAATCACAAACTTTAATCATAACGACCAGATCAATGTGGTTTCAAAGGGTAGTCATCAGAACAAAAGGGTTGTGAGTAGGTAACTACCTGAACACAGATCCAGTGACTTGGACTCCATTACAAACCGGTACCTGCTGGGGTCCCAGACACCGTTTTTAGAAGATGACTTGAATTGCCCCAAATCCACTTCACCTTTCACCTCAAAGACTTTGCAGGCTGTCTGTTTAAAAGAAAAGGAAAGATGGTGAGCAATTCTTGAGTCCGCATGTTTTTTTTTCTTTAAGGACTAGGAAATTGAGGGAAAGATGGTGCATTTTACCGTGGCATCCAGGTAACATGCCCACAAGCCCATGCCGCCCAATTACATCCAATTGATGTACAAAAAAAATTGGAGGAAACTGGAACTCCTGGGGTAAACTCATACAGATATGGGGAGAAGGTACAAACTCCTTCCAGACAGCAAGGGATTCGAGTCCCGGCCAGATCGCTGGCGCTGTAATAGGGTTGCACTAACTACTGCGCGAGCTGTGCTGCCTGTGGACAAATGAACATTTAGCAATGTCATTAAGTCACAGTGTAGCAGGACTTCATTATGGTGCTCAGTGTGTCCCCAAGGCCTGTTCTAGGTCAATCTGAGCTCCTCAAAGTAAGAGAGGGAAGAATGCTCCAGCTTGTGACCCAGAGATGCTGATCTTTCCCTCTATTTCCTTTCACAGAGCCAAAATCAATTCTCACCTTTCCTCTTATCCATTTAACATCATTTGTTGGTCTGGGTTCCTCCCCCCAGCCATTCTCCGGTCTCTATTCTGACACCTTCCTGTTCTTTGCTTATACCTTGAAGAAGGGCTCAGGCCCGAAATGTTGGTAATATGTCTTTACCTCCTATGGATGCTGGGAGACTGGGCGAGTTCCTCCAGCCTTTATGTCTATTTTCACTACAGCCAGAGCATCTGCAGACTTTCATGTTTCACTCTGGTCTACATGTAATTTTAATCCCACACCTTAGTGGGTGATACTCATTGCTCTCTGAAATGACCCAGCGAGCCACCTCTTGGAGGAGGCTCCCTCAATTTCTCAGATGGTGAATGCTGAACCTTTTGAAATCATCCTAAGAAATTTCTACCTGAGTTGAACCGAAATATCCCTCCCTCGCCCAACCAGTAGGATGGGGATGCAGAAAACTCTGACGGAAATAGACTGTATCAAATGTAATGGTAGCTGACCTTGAAAGTGACAATGGCCCAGTCGACGAAGGATTCCTCTTGCCCACCAAGTTCATCTCCTTCCCCCGTAGCTGACATGCGAGTGGCCCCGAGTTGTTCCAGTTTCTTATCAAGTGTGTGGGCAAACGCGCAGAATTGTGGGTACATGCGAGATCCCAAGCCAAAGATGGAGTACCTGTGGAAAAATATACAGTTCAGCAGTTAGTTCTGAAGGGCCACTTCCTTGAACAAGAATCGTCTCCGGATGAAATCATATCCTGAGCCAAACACCCCACTCCTCGGCTTTGCTTCTTGAGTTTGGTTGTTCATCCAAAATGGCAGAAAGGTTGTGAAACGATTTTGATCAGGGCCTAATGAAAATGTACAACATGGTGAATGGGAGTTGGCCAAGAGTCATGGATGTTGCACATTAAAGTCAGCGAGGAAAGGGGAAACTATGGCCTTTAACCTGACTCTCACAAGGCTCAGAAAACAAAAGGGACACGCCCCTTTGGACCAACGTCCATTCTAACCAAGTTCTCCTCCAAATGAATCCCCTTGGTCTATTTTTGGTCTGTATCTTTCTAAACCATCCCTATCCATGTACCTGATGAACGTTGCCATTACCACCTCCTCATTCCACATACCTACTTCCCTTTTAAAAGGTCCCTTTAATCCTTTCCCTCTCCCTTGAAATCGAGATTTGCCTGACGCAGATGGCTCAAGGTGTAATGATTGCAGCAGGTAGCTCTGAGTGTCGATGAATGACAGGAGAATGGGCTGGTTTTCTTGGGTATCTGAGAGTGACTAAGTTGCAGAGAAATAAATGGGGGGGAGAAGGAATGGGGTTGAGAACTAGCATAGACTCAATGGACAGAATGGCCTCCGTGTTGCAAAGAATATGAAACTGAGAGATACAATACTGTGCTTTGGGGGATAAAAATTTACCTGAACTTGTATGCTTTCAACAGCTTCTTGGTAAACAAGGACTTCTTAAACATCTGCAAGGAAAATGTTATATTGTTTATTCAAAACAATTTAAAAAGCTTCAGTTTTATTTAAAGAAAATTTATGAGATTTTGTTCACCAACTTTTCAATTCCAACTGAATACCAAAACCATTTGTGGGGTTGTTCCCTTTGTGATTCCAGTACATGTTTTTATTGACCTTTCCAGCCCTTCTCTGCCCTATCCTCCATTACTTTGTACCCTTGATGATGGTTATCACCCATTCTCCCCCTCCCTCTGACCTCAGTTGATCACCTTCTATTTCACCGGACGACGAAGCATTGAAAGGACAGAATTTTATCCCTGAATTTGAAGCTGATTCCACTGATTGATCACCCTGCCATCAGGCTCACTGTGAATGGCAGTGACCTTGAGGTTACCCACTTAGCTTTTACTGATTGATTCCAGAGATGAAGGGGTTTACCTATGAGGAGAGAATGAGGCATCTAGGAGTGTATACTCACTAGAATTTAGAAGAATGAGGGGGGATCTTATTGAAATGTGTAAAATGATGACAAGTATAGATAAGATAGAGGTAGGTAAGTTGTTCCCATTGGTGGCGGAGTCTAGAACTATGGGCTGAGCCTCAAGATTCAGGGAAGTAGATTTAGGGCAGAGATGAGGAGGAACTGGTGCTCCCAGAGGAGGTTGAATTTGTGGTATTTGCTGCCCATGGAAGCAGTGAAGCGTGCCTCAGTGAATACATTTAAAACAAGGTTGGATAGATTTCTTGCATATTAGGGGAAATTAAAGGATATGGGGAAAAGGCAGTTTGGTGGAGATGAGCCAATCAGATCAGCCACAATCACGTTGAATGGCGGAGCTGGCTCGTCGGTCTGACTCCTGCTCCTATATTTTATTGTCTACTCAAAAGCCAAATGGAGGGTTTAAGTCTACCTCATTCATTGGGATACGATGGGGCAAAACCTCTTCCAAAAGCAGTCTGCTTACCTCTCCGTTTCCAGGTGAATCTCCATTTCCAAAGGTACTTGCTACCACCAAGACGAGGGACTCCTTATCTAGACTGTTCATATCATAGTCATCCATGCAGACAACCTGATGGGAAAGAACAATTCACAACCAGACAACCATTAACATCATGATAGATGCAGATGTTGCTTCTTAAATAAAGCCATTCTTTTAAAGGCGCCTTGTCAGCAACACTGAGGAGTTGAAATACGGGGAAGAGGTGGAAATCTCGTGAAATGCTGCGAGAATAAACAACCAGAGTCTCAACGTGGACAAGATGATCATGGAATTCAGGAGGACCAGGAAGGACCACTCTCCACTACACATCAATAACTCGGAGGTGGAAAGAGTGGAGAGCATCAAGTGTATCGGAGTCCACTTAAGAAGTGACCCAACTTGGATATATAACATACCCTCACTTGTCAGGAAGGTCCACTTTATTAAAAGGCTGTGGTGGGCATGGTTACTGGCTACTGGAATTCTCTGGAAAGCGTTCTGGCTGGCTGCAACGCAGTGTGGTACGGTTGCAGTAGAGCATTGGATCGGAGGTAAATCCACAGGCCCATAAAAGGGGCAGAGCAGATCACTGGGATCGATGGGATTTACTGGGATCATTGTTTAAAGAGGGCTTGCAAAATCAGGGAGGACCTCTACCACCAGTTTCTTCCAGCTACTCCAGTCAGGAAAGAGATACAGGAGGATCAGAGCCAGACCACCAGGTTGAGGAACAGCTTCTTCCCACGAGCAGCAAGAATACTGAATGACTCGAACAACTCTCTGTGACTCCACTATTTATTAAGAATATTTATTTTAATATCGAGGAGAAGGAGTTAAAATCATTTTTAGAACATTTAGACACACAGTCATACCACACAGTAACGGGCCCTTTCGGCCCACAAAACTGTGCCGACCAAATATCCCAATTAACCTATAACCCTCCCTAATTTTGAAGGCTGGGAGGAATCTGGAGCACCTGGGGGAAACCCACACAGACGTGGGGAGAATGTACAAACTCCTTACAGCCAGCGCAGGATTCGAACTCTGGTCACTGGTGCTGCGCTAACCATGCCTTTAATGGGAAACTTTCACCCGGGGGTTGTGGGTATGGGGAATGAGAGGCCAGAGGAAGTGGTAGAGACAGGTACAGTGACAACATAAAAGGCATTTGGACAGGAACCTCACAAGGAAACATTTAGAGGGATATGGACCAAACACAAGCATATGGGATGACCTTTCTTAGTTGGCATGGATAAGTTGGGCTGAAGGACCTTTTTCCATGCTGCAAAGCCATCTGCACAATGGCAACTTTTGTCTCACAAGTGCTTCCTTGGCTAAATGTGCATTCTGCCACTGAAAAAAAAGTTTTTTTCAACTTACCCTGGCATTGAAGGCACCATTGAACAACGAGCACAGCCTTTTAGCAAAGGTTTCTGACTTTCCGGTTTCAGTGGCATACAGAATTGTTGCCTTTGTTCTTTTGGCCATGGTCTTCTTCATCAGGATGGAAGCAAAAAATGCTGCCCTGAAGGGAGAGTCATGTCGTTACCAGCTGAAGATCCACTCCCCCGAATGAAGGCGTTAACACCCATTGATCATTTCCTCCAGGCTCTTGCACCCGCTCAGACCCTGTGCCACCCCCATGACCTCAAGGAAGTCCCTGCATTATTGTTCATTGGATCTTAAGGCCTCGATTCTGGAGGAGAAGAGACCCAAAGGAGGGAAGGCTGAAGCCCCTAAGATGACGAGCCCCAAAGTCCCCGTTTGTGAGGTACAACACCACATCACTTGGGTGCAATGCACAAACAAACCAGAATAGCATTTTAAAAGGAATGCAAGTTTTTGCAACTTACATTGCTAACTGTTTGAATTTGATCTCATTCTTCTTCGGCCTCAGTCTTTCATCTTGCCAGTTGTGTGTTTTCCAAGCATCAATCTGTGAATGCAGAGCATAACAGGAGATTTTAAAACATCTAAATTTGGGCAGTGTGGTAACAGGCCCTTTCGGCCCACGAGCCCGTGCTATCCAATTGACCTACACCCCAGAACAATTTTTGAATGGAGCAAGAAAACTGGAGCCCCCAGGGAAAACCCACACAGACACGAGGAGAATGCACAAACTCCTTACAGACAGCACGGGATTGGAACCTTGGTCCTGATCACTGACCCATAACACCGTGGCGCTAACTGCACCGCCAACCGTGCCACCCTGGGATGTGAAATCATATTCTGACCCTACGTGGCCTTTTGGACAAAAACTGCAGACACTGGAAGCTTGAGCTAACAAGGACCTGCCAGGAGGACTTGGGATTAGGCAGCATCCTTGGGGCCGATCCACGGACGGAAATTCTGCCTGGCCTGCAGGAAAAAGAATCTCAGGGCTGAATGAGATGTCATGTATGTACTCTGATGGTAAGTTTTAACCATGATTGATTTTTGAGATACAGAATAGGCCGGAGAAAAGAAACCCTGAGTAGTGTTATTAACTCACAGGTTGACTATGAAACTACCACAGGCCGGAACTCGCGGTGCAGCGAGTGAGCTCTGGCAAAGGGCTCTAAACGATGACAGACTCTCCAAATGTTGGTTCCTTATTCTGATAGATAATAGAACTCCAGGTGGCACCATTTAACTCAGGAGCACCTCTCCTTGGCTTCATCTTTCAAAGTCGGTGTGTACGGTTAGAGCAATGAGTTTTTTGGGTTTGTTTCCTTCGGATTAATTACCTGATAATAAAAGAAGGGGCTGAGGATGTAATTCAGGATCTCCTGATGGAACACTTGCGTGATGCTCCCAGAGATTGGAGGCACCAACCAGACCCAGTCACCGGGGCAGCCTCCCCTCAGCCGGAACTCGTTCTCCATGTGTTTCATGAAAGACTGGGAGGCAGTGTGGTGGTCCATGATCGTGACGTTCTTTTTCTGAAATCAGAACATCACAAGAATAAAGATCAGTTGTGGAGGTAGAGGGTGAATGGAGAGTTACAGACCCTCACACGTATTGATGTAATGATCTAATCCTTCGAAATTGCCTTTAAAATGCATCACTTATTTTGCAAACTGGTCGGATATTTTCCACATTGCAACATAGAAAGAAACTCTTTTGCAACCTTAAAATCCTATTCCCCACTAATTTGTTCCGTAATAGCCATTTGGGGAGCTTCTTAAGGTTCAACTTTGAAGCTCCATATCGAAAAATATTCTTCTTTCCATCCCCAAATCCATATCCATTTTCCAAGTAATAGCTACCCATTTCCTAGAAGCAGCTCAAGCGAATTGTAAAAATTCAATTTGATGCATAGTTAACCTTGATTTTAAACTAAAAATTTAACATTTTCCAACAAAAATAACATTGGATCCAACGGAAGTTTAATTATTTCTCCAAAAATACTTTAATTTGTATCAACCTCTCTTTTTAATCACATCTAAAGCATATCTCTGAAGATATTAAAATAAATCTTTTTTAATTTCTTGAGGTGCTAAATATAATTGATGCAAAAAATTCTATTGTACTAATCTATATCTTACATTAATAATTTTAGTCACATTATCTTTACATAACATTCTCCAATCATTTTGATCTATTGTTCTACCTCAATCAGTTTCCCACCTGGAAGTCTGATATGGATTTGGGGATGCAGAGATGGCATTATTGAAATAACATATTGTAGTCTTTTTAAAAAATTAGTTTACATGATAAATATCATTTTTTTTCCCCGAAAATATGGAGCCAATATCTACAACACATTGGTTTGAAAATTTAAGCTCTCAATAGCTCGTCCTGGTGATGGTTCTCAGTTTCAATTTATTTATCTATTTGATAATCTCCTTTTCTTCTTTTTTAGGTTCTTGGGAGGGAGGGGGGATTAGATTATATACCATATATAAAATTCATTATTAATTGAAATGTACTGTGGTTTTAAAATTTTAAATAAAGTATTCAAAAAAAGAAAAATATTCCTCAGGGCTTTGGGGTGGGGGTGGGCATGGGGTTGAGGGGAGATCTGGATTTACCAGCAACACTCAGATGATAACTATGAATATTAATAAAAAGCAAGAGGGGAGGAGTCAGGAATCCTATTGCTTTCCTGAGTGGGCTTCGAGCTTTGGTTTTTCGGAGATGCCCATAAACCCATCACAGCTCACAACATACACAGTATCAGATGAGATCATGGAACTGGTTTGACCCTATTTCACTGGCTTCTCCTGCAGAAGGTTCCCTAGAAAATCCCAGCTCAGATTTCTAATGTTGTGGAGCACTGAACAGGGAACACTAAGAAGATGGGAATTTGCTCACGTCAACTGATTGGAATTCTGTTTTGGAGTTTCGGATAGGAATCCTGTTCGGTTGACCTGGATCAACTTTGTTTAACCCCCATCACAAGCTCTTTCCTGTTAAAGAGTTTAGGATCTTCCAGAAACCAGCAGGCTTGTTAATAATTGACCAAGTATCCTCCCAATAGATGAAGCGATTGGGTTAAACCCATGAGAACAATTTCCTGAATGTATTACATTTTTTTTTTGCTTTCTGGCAAAAAAAAGTTTTGATTCTGACCACTGTAAATCCCTCACCTGGAAACTGTGGAGCACAGCAATGTTAATTTCCACTAAGGCCTTGTCCTTCCACAGAGATGACAACTTGTTTGTCTCCAATCCCATTTTCTTTCCTATCTCCTGCAATGCACAGAAATTTTAAAGAAATAGTTCCAACCAAATTAAAAATCATATTCCATATCAGTATTTCAATTATTTTATAATCATCTAAATACAGATAAATAAATCACCTGTCAACCATTCTTACTCTCTCACTCATGCTGCTTAACCCACTGAACTCCTCCAGCAGATTGCACCATCTTAGACTAACCATCGGACGACAGCCTTGCAAGCAAATGTGACTGATCGTACCTCCAGCACGTTGTATCGCTGAACATCGCAGAAGTCTCGGACACCAATCTCAGAGCTCATGTACCAGCCATTGAAAGGGCACCCAGGAAATTCCAGACCTCCAGCTTCAAGCAGCATGTTGGCCACAGCAGGGAGAGCATACCATTTGAGGTTCAAGTCCTTGAACCATTCAAATCTACAAGTACAAGATAATGTTCTGTCAATTACAAAGTCATTACATTTTGGTGTATAGGCTGCCTGCAGATGTACATATAATAGACAGGTTGAAACTATGTATTCAGGGCCAAGCTACACATGATATGAAGGTTGGAGGGAACTTACGTGGGATGCTCGATTTCCACTTCAAGAATCAGCTCTGGGGGAATTTCAAACAATTCTGGATCTTGGCCATTAGCTTGAATGATTAATGGGAGCACATCAAAGTGACCGTAGCGAGGTGTCCATCCCAGGTTCATGCACAGCTGAGAATGAATTAGACACATTACATCAAAGTAGAACTTTTTTATTTGGAGGTTCAATACCTTGCCAAGACCTGGTGGAGGACTTGAGGATGTACCACAGAAACTGCAGAACAAATCAACCCAATCTATTCTTTCACTGGGACATTTGATCAATGATGCAAAGTAGATATTGGAAGGGAACTGAATGGGTTAGGTATTAAGCAGGAAGCAGCGAAGTTAAATGGAACTGACATGAACTACATGGATTTCTAAGCCTTCACATTTCTAACATACCCACATTCTACAAACATTTACCAATTGGGCAGCACGGTTAGCGAAGCGGTTGGCGCAACGCAACGCTGTTACAGTGCTAACGAGTGATCTGTCTGTAAGGAGTTTGCTCATTCTCTCCTTGCCTGTGTGGGTTTCCTCCGGATGCTCCAGCTTCCTCCCACCTTTCAAAACACACAGGGGTAGTAGGTCAATTGGGCAGTACGGGCTCATGGACCAAAATGGCCTGTTCCCGTGCTGTATGTCAAATGAAAATTTAAAGTGAATGCTTGATTTGCATCATCATTTCCCCCCCAGTTAGAGCTCGTTCCTATTTCTAGTGTTGGAAGTGATGGGTGTGAATTAAGGAGAACAGATTTATAAAGCTTGAAATTTCTGAGATGGAATAATGGCCAACAGTTAGCGATGGGACCTGCCTCCCTTAAGCCTCAGTCGTTGGTGTAGTGATGGTGTTTCTGGATCAGTGCCAGTGACTGGGCGGGCATCATAGTTTACCTCTGTGAATGCGATGCATGCTGGATCACCGATGATGGAGCCGTCGGGCAGTTGATACCCTGCGTATTTGACTAACTGGGGATTCCATATCCTGAAGTCATGTTTCCCATCAGTTCTTCGAGGGAAGACAGTAATGGTCGATCTATGGAATAAAAAGAACATATGAATAATTCACAGAAGTAAAATAAAGCCTATCCTACAAGACTGTCATGTTTAAAAGATGCTTAGACAAGTCCCTGGAGAGGTCTGCATCACAGTGTGGAGTTGCTGCAGAGAAATGGATCAGAGGTCAATCCACAGGACCATAAGAGTGGCAGAGAGGATCACTGGAGTCTCCCTCCGCCCAATGACATGATCTACTGGGATCGTTGTGTGAAGAAGGTGTGCAAAATCAATGAGGTCCCCTTCCACTATATATATTATATATATTTGCAGGTATTGTTTGTCTGTATGTGTGTAATATCCGGTTGTGTGTCTGCGTGTTTTTCACTGAGGACAGGAGTACACAGTTTTGTCAGATTGTACTTGTGCAAACAGATGAAAATAAACTTTTCTGGTGGTAAATGGATCAAACACAGGACCAGCTCAGGTAGACAAGTTGGTTAGAATGGATGGGTTGGATGGAGTGGCCACTTCTCATGCTCTCTGGACTTAGTAACTGCAATCTATTACTGCCTGGTTACTTGCTCTGCAGTAGAGCTTTGAATGACCGTGTACAAGTGGAACAATTTCCTATGGTTAAAAATTAGAATGACTCGTACACAGAGTCTTGTTCTGCCAGTTTAGGTCTTGATAGCAATAGTGAGATTTCACACTGCAATTTCAAATCTTAAAAAAAAAACTTTTATTAGGAGGGCAATGAATCGCAGGGGAAAGATTCTTGGTCAATTTGAGATAAAATTCGGAACTGCACAGTGCTTGCACAATGATGCATGTTTGTGACATACAAGGACTCAGGAAAGGGAAGGAAACTGCTGCGTTCAATCTGATAGACAAATTACTTTATAAATGAATCAGAGGGGTAGATTAATAAATGGATACATGTTGTTACATTATATTAACCTGATACTGCTTTCAAAACATTTAAAAGACAGTGGGACAGGAACATAGATGGGATAGGTTGAGATGGATTTGGGCTGAATGGCCAAATGGGACTAGCCTAGTTAGTATGAATAACTTGGGCCAGTTTCCATGCAGTAGAACTGTATGATTATCAAAAGTACACCACAGCCTGTTATCAGACTCTTGGATGGTGGGATAAAACATCAAACGCCATTCCTTTATCTGTTTGTTTTATCAAAGAGAGTTTTCCACCTGTTTGGAGCAATGATTCAGTTATGGGAACAGACAAGACAACAATGTGCAATCATGCATCACAGTCTGGTTTTGGATCACCAATACCCCTGAGTATAAACCCCTGCCAAAGTTAGATGGCATAGCGCAGGACATCACAGGCAAAACCCTCCCCACCATCGAGAATATCTACAGGGAACGCTGCCGTCAGAGAGCAGCCACAATCATCAAGGATCCTCACCACACAGCACCCGCTCTGTTCTCGCTACCGCCATCAGGAAAGAGGCTTAGGTGCTACAAGACTTCAGGAACAGCTGCTCCCCCTCCACCATCAGACTCCTCAATGACAAACTCAATCAGAGACTCATTTAAGGACTCTTGCATTTTTTTTTCTTTTTGCACGGTTTGTTCACGTTCCTTTATTTTTTTTTAAAGAACGTGTACGCTGTGTACATTTTTTTTGCATTACCAATAAGTGGTGATTCTGCCTCGTCTGCAGGAAGAAGAATCTCAGGGTTGTCTGTGATGTCACGTATGTACTCTGACAATAAATCTGACTCTGCTAAATCAATCTCTTATTGATATTTGCTCAGCCCTGTTCACCCACCCTTACCTTAAGTTGCCATCGTTGGTGGCGTATTTCAAATGCCTGCATATGTGTTCAAACATCTCCTTGGGTGTGGTGCAGTTACGGGCATCAAACACCTGCAGAGACATAAACACACATACATAGGGGCATTGAGTTGGATGTTGCTTGGAACCATGTAAAAGAAGAAACACCCCAGCCTCAGTATGCACGGAAAGGGATCCTACCTGCAGGTTGGACCACTGGATGCGGCCAATGCACCGAGGGGCATTGCGCCAACCTTGCTTACACGCAAATATCAGTTCCTCCATGGTCAGGTCATATGCACCTGTATCTGTAATGCATTTTGTCACTTCCTCAATCCGAGCCAGATGTTCTTCAGTTTTAGGACTGGTTGGGAGAGGGTGGGGGGTGGGGAGGAAGAGCAATCAGATTAACCCAGAGACCCGATTTCTCAGGAACACAACAGTTCTCAGGTTTTTTTTATTAACCAAAAAATAACCTTTATTCACAATAAATTATTTACAAAAAAGAAAACTGTTCAAAGTCTTTTTGCACCCTATCTATACAAAGGGGGAAAGGTTTAGGGGGAACTTCACACAGAGAGTGGAGGGAGTGTGGAATAAGCTGCCAGTGGAAGTGGTGAATGCAGGCTCAACCTTAACATTTAAGAAGAATTTGGATGTACATGGATGGGAAGGGAATATGGAGGGGTATGGACTGAGTGCAGGTCAGTGGGGCTAGGCTGTAAAATGGTTTGGCACAGGCTAGAAGGGCCAAAGGGCCATGTTTATGTGCTGTAATGCTCGATGGTTCTACAATCTGAGGTCCAACATTAGTGATACGTAGGTGGACGTGCTGGGGAGAACTACAACGTGTATGAGACAGGTTCATGAATGGGAAATTATCCAAACAGGGAGACACTCTGGTTGGCATGAACAAACGTTGGGTGGAAGGGCCAATTCCCTGGATATCTGTTACCTGGTGCAAAACAAACAAAGGAGACTTCAGGAGGAACTGAGCCAGGTTCTTGGGGCAGTATCATTTTCTGGAATGGGGAAGTCACGGTGAAGAGATTCTGCCCCAAATCAGAGTCGGTGTCAGAACGAGTTTAATCGGGAGGCATTTGGGTACCTGCAGAGGGCCACAGACTGACGTTCAAAAATTCAATCAGATGGGGGGGGGGGAGAAGTGGGTGCCATTCCTGCCAAGAACATCCTCTGTGCGCCGCCATCACACTTCCCCCCCCCCGCCCGCCTCCCTCTGACATGACAAAGAAACCCACGGGTTTATAGTGATGGAGACAAAACCATGTGATACTAGTGCTGCGGGTGGGGCACAATAACTCATTTGAGGGAGCCATGGCCCATGAATGCTCTCCCCCATGATGCTGAGCTTCATGTTGACCACTCTTTTTCTCCCAAGGAGTTACACAGACAGATAGTGAATAGCCTCAGATAATTCCCACTCATGCATCTCCAGTTCCTCTAGACTGATTCCAGTGACCAGAACAGGTGGCCTTCAGTAGCCTATTCTAGCCAGTTACCAGCCAGAACTCCAGAGAGAGAACACTTTAAAAATGTTCCCTTCCCTTTCACAGAGCCACTTCCCCCCCCCACCTCTCCATTTGCAGCTGTGCTCTCCTTCCCTTACCCACCTGCCTTTGTGCCCCTCACCCCTCCCAACACCATTTTATTTGGATGCCTGCCAACATTTTTTCATACCTTGATGAAGGGCTCAAGCCCAAAATGTTGGCTTTGTATCTTTACCTTTGCAACATAAAGTCCACTGTTCGACCTGCTGAGTTTCTCCAGCTGTGTTTTCACCTTTAAAAATGTCCTGTCTCTGAGTCAGGGCCAAGCTTTCACACCCTTTGGATGGGATTCCATAGAACCATAGACCACTGCAGCACAGAAAACGGGCCATTCTAGGCTGTGCCAAAACATCATACTGCTGGTCCCATTGACCTGCACCCTTTCCATAACCTGCCAGACCTCTCCCATTCGTGCAGTTTATTTTGAACACTTAAGAGGGAGTCTGCATTTACCAAGTCCGATAGCAACGAGTTCCACCATTCTTAATGTGGAAAAAGTTCCCCCTAAAACCTTTCCCCCTCAGTCCGTCCTCTCTCCTAATTGAAGTGGAAAGAGCCTACTCGCGTCCAGTCTCCATACCTCTGATAATTTTGTAAACCTCTATCAATCTTCCCCTCATTCTTCTGCAAGGAATGAAGTCCCAACCTGTTTAATCTTTCCCTGTAACACAACTCCTGGCCACATCCTAGTCAATCTCGGCACTCTTTCAATCTCCTGCAGTTTGGCGGCCAGAACTACACCCACTATTCCAAATTTGGCCTCACCAAGACCTCCCACCAGCGAAAACCTCGAACAAAAACTGGAAATCCCAACAAAGCTCACCCCTCGGCCTGGGAAACGTGTAGCAGCGGACCCACGTTGTTACCACCTCTCTGACACCCCCCCGCCAAGGTCCACCCCGAATATTCTTACCTTTTGAACGATCGATAGTATTCATTGATGAAGTCCAAAGCCTGAGGCAGGATCTCCTCTGGAGGGACCGGCTTATCCCGAGGGCCCCTGGTCATTGCTTTCGGGTTCATGAGAGAGCCCTTGCACGACTCCGACTGGCATGGCATTTTCTAGATAAGACACGACCAAGGTGAGACTTATTTTGCAGGAAAGGCGAGAAGTTGACAAGGTCCAATCAATGATGTGATGGGCCTTAGGCAAATATTGGGTGGACATGTATCGAAACCCCCAAAGCGTCGGTTCTGGATCTTTGGGGTTGCGCTCAGTTTAACCTGCTGAGTTTTCCCAGCGAGCAACTAACCACCCAGCTCGGCGGAGACTTCAGGGTCCCCACGACAACGCCCGAGGTCAGAGTCGAACCCGTGGCTCCCGGGGTTTGCGCTGCGCCGGCCGGGTTGGCCATCCTGCTGGCGCTGCCCTTACCTTTACTGCCTTCTGGTGGAGGGTGTCCTGCAGCATCGCTCCGTTCTCCATGTTGAGCAGCCTCACAAACTTGGGGGCAAAGGGACAGCGTCTGTTCTCCTTGGGAGGATGTGGCTGTTCACAATTAGAGAAAAAACCCACACACTTCAGTGACGGACAGCGCTGGACATCGCAGGCAAAACCCTCCCTGTCAGTGAAAACATGCACGGGGAACGCTGCTGGCGTCGGGCAGCAGCGATCATCGAGGATCCACACCACCCAGTTCTCGCTGCTACCATCAGGGAAGAGGCATCGGGGCCACAAGACTTGCACCACCAGGTTCAGGAACAGCTGCTCCCCCCTCCACCCTCAGACTCCACAACCACAAACTCAATCAGGGACTCGTTTAAGGACTTTTATTTGTGCACTTGCTTTTTTTTCCCCCTCTCTGTATTGCACAGTTTGTTTACATTGACTGTACATTGAGTAGTTTTTCTTGCCAATGAATGGCAATTCTACCTGACCCACAGGAAAAAGAAATCTCAGGTTGTATGTGATGTCATGTATGGACTCTGACAACAAATCTGACTTTGCTCCCACCCATGACCAACTTGTCTACCTGAGCTCATCCCGCTCTCTTGGATTGAGCCCATCAACCCGTTTGAACGTCCCTTCCAATGTGCACAGGTCACCTTTGAAGTAAATGGAAGGTATTCATTCGAAGTTAATTAACCCATACTAATTCTGTACTCTGCTCTTCCCACAAATAGGCATATAGATTCAATTGGTCATGAAAACAAATACGGAATTCTGCGGGAGTTCACATTTGTCGTGGAAACGGGGTTTAAAAACAGACAACCCTGGTGACTGGTCTACCCCTTCAATCCCTCCCTTTTCCCGAAGATTACAAGCAGTTCCCAGCCCGGCGGGTTGACCCACTCTGAGCTGCGAGCCCTCGCCGCCAACAATTCGAAAACCCCAAACCAATTTCGTTAAGAGTCCAAGTGCATTTGGCCTTGGGGAGAATGGATTTTGGGTGCTGTCAGGATCAGTCTGGGAACTGATTGTCACTCACCTCAGGGGCAGGATGGTCCTGACAAATTGGGATGACCTCCTTGGCGAAGCTGGGGAAAGATTCCGAAGGAGACTCGTTAGAACAACCTTGATAAGTCTCTGACAATAATTGGATAAAAACTCCATCAAACATCAAGATGGAACCGTTTAAAACTAAATTTAACGACAGTATCTCAATTTGAACACCCAGGGCACTTTAAATCTCATGATAATTTGGTTGAAAGACCAAATTATGAAATCCGTTTTCATATCACAATTCTGCATCCCGCTGACTGAAGATCTGACTTTTTAAAACTTCCCTGGGGTCCTGGATAATCATTTATTTTGCTGTAATTAATCGAACATCAATATTTAACGAACATCCCCCAGGAATTGACACCTTCTCTCTTTTCCCAATTGGTTGCAGAGAAGTTGGTTCAGGGGTTTTGGGGTCCAAGTGGAATGACCACCCACTTATTCTCTCCCACCCTCCCACCCAACACGATGTTGGTTCAAGTCTCCTCTGACCTTTTCTCCTCATTGTTGTTGAGATCCGTCGTTTTGCTCCCGCCTGTCTCGTACTTGCCGCGAAACGTGGGTCGCATGAGAAATTTCCACGGGCACATCATCTTGACTCGCTCTCCGTTCTTGCCGCACTTCTGGTCCGCAGCCCAGCCCTTGTTGGTCACCGAAGTAAACGAGCCCTGGAAAATAAAAGCTGGACTCAGCCAAGTGGAAAACTTTTCTTCTCCAAAGTTTCTTCCAGATAGTGTGACTGTCTCTGTCTCCTGAGCTGTGTGAATGGATCTCCTGTTTTATACACCTGCTTTCGACATCGTTGGGTTCCTCCCATGTGGTGACAAAGGCAGATTAGTGCCATTCCGGGAAATTCCGATACATTTTCAAGCTTCCTTACTGGGGGAAACTATCAAATCAAAGCACATCGATTACAACATTGGAAGATTTTCCCCTCACGCCCATCAGTCAGTTCTTCGTGAAGAAATGCAAGTTTCTACAACGCAACTTCACTTTTTCAAAACTCAAAGTCCTCTTGCATAACTTGAGGGAACAAGATGCGGGAATAAACTCTGTACCAGAAGTACTTTTTCCAAAGCATCACTTCCTTCGGGTGACACATCGTCTTGGGGCTGTTTGGAAGAAGATCGAGGACAGGGGTGGAGGGCAACTTCTCCACATTCAAAGTCACCACGGTCCTCCCCCCCCCCCCCCCCCATCTCCTGGTGGCTGGTCACTGCAGTCAGTCCGCGATGGCGTGGACCACCCATTCCCTCTCTGACGTGTCTGTCCATGGCCTCATGCACTGTCAGACTGAGACCACCGGCACAATGCACCTCATCTTCGGACTGGACACCCACCAACCGGATGGCATGATCATCGACTTCTCTTTCTGTTAACCCCACCCTCATCTTCTTCCCTTGCCCTCTCGCTCTTTTCCCCATCTCCGTTCACAGAGCCAAAATCAATTCTCACCTTTCCTTTATCAGATCCAATTAACCCATTTGGTTTGTTGGTCTGGACTCCTCCCCTTCCATTCTTTTTAATGATTATTTTAATTTTTCCAAGACTCATAGAACATTATTTCATACATCACATCAATAGCATTTTAAAATAACCCTCCATCTGCCATTCTTCAGTCTATATTCAGGTGCCTTCCTGCTTTTTGCTTGTACCTTGAAGAAGAGCTCAGGCCTGAAACATCAGTAATATATCTTTACCTCCTATGGACGCTGTGAGACCGGCTGAGTTCCTCCAGTGTATCTGCCTGTTTTTACTACAATCACAGTGTGCAGACTTTCGTGTTTCATTCCACAATGTATTTGTACCCCACGCCTGTTAGTTACGTTCACTGATTTGCTCTCATTGCAGCCTCAGGACATTGGGGCATGAAATAGAATGAAGAGTTTAAGGTGTAGCTCTACCCCACCTTCGGTGAGTGACAGTAACTTTACCCTACCCCATTTTCAGGGGGAGGGATTTCAAATCCCATAATGGCAGGTGGAGAATTCAAGAAAAGTAAATCTGGAATTAAAAGACCAAATCTCAGGCGTGATAAGAATGAAATAGATGAATTTGAGGAAGTCCTCCAGTTCACTAATATTATTCAGTGGGGATCTGTCCAATGTGTGAGGGTAGGCGATTCTTAACAGCTTGGCACAATGAGGGATGGGCAGGCAGGAAGTGACATGAATTAATACATTTCCCCAGAGCATTTAGTGATTTGGGAGCCACTGCCCCTGTGGGTTCCAGGACTGGTGCCCCTGGCTAGATGTGACATCTAATCCCAAAGGATAGGAAAAGAGTAAATTCCACTCCTGAGGACCACAACTTGCTGTCATAGAGTCTTACAGTTCTTTGGCCCAACTTGCCCATGTTGACAAGAATAGTCTCACTGACACTGTCCCACCTTGGCCCGTGTCGCTCTAAACCCATCCATACCAACCCCTACCTGCCTCTGTCCCGCATAGAACCCCATTCCCCCACCAATCGAAACCATCCGTGTAGCACCAGTAAGCCTACCTGGCAGGATGTTGTTTCAAATGCAACCCATCCCTCTCGAACAGGTCGCTTCCTCCCCAGAAGAGATGCCATTTATCTAAAAACCTGAAACCCTGCCCCCTGCACCAGCTCCTCAACCATGAATTAATATCTCCCTACTTCTGAGCTCACAAGTATGTGACACCAGGATTTATGCAGAGATCACTACCCTTGAAGTTCTGCTTCTCATCCTGTTACCTAACTGCCTATATTCATTGTTGAGGACCTCATCCCTTATTCTACCTATGTAGTTTTTACCAATGTGTACAACAACCTCTTGCTATTCACCCTTCCCCTTGAGAATGTTTTCCAACCCCTCGACACCCTTGACCCTGGCATCTGGAAGGCAACACACAATGCTGGTGTCTCTTCCACGGCCATAGAACCTCCCATTTATCCCGGTGCAACCACAAAACCTCCTGTCCGTTTCCCCCACTAGTGAGTCTCCTATTGCCTGCCCATACCCTTAACAACTGAGCTGGTCACAGTGCTACTCTGACTTGACTACTGCTGCTGCTGGCCTCTGAAAGGCCAAAAGTATCCAAAATGGTCTACCAGTAACCAAAATGGTCTACCAGTTAGTTAGGACAATGGCCACAGGAGTACCCTCTACTGTGGAAAATCTAGCGAAATGGTGCAAGAGTAACAACCTGAATCTCAATGTAGACAAGATAAAGGAGATGATCGTGGACTTCAGGAGGACCAAGAACAACCACCCTCTACTACACAACAACTCTGTAGTGGAGAGAGTGGAGAGCACCAAGTTCCTTGGAGTTGACTTAACTAGTGACCTATTATGGTCACTCAACATCTCCTCACTTGTCAGGAAGGTGTTAACAATGACTGGACTTCCTGAGAAGATTGAAGCGGGCAAAGCATGGCCGGCTGCATTACAGTTGCTGCCGGGAAATGGATCTGAGGTCAATCCATAGGACCAAAGAGTGGCAGAGTGGATCATTGGAGTGTACCCCCCCTCCCCCCCATTGACGCGATTTACCGGAATTGTTCTCTGAAGAGGGTGTGCAAAATCCTTGAGGACCTCTTCCACCTCGCACACGGCATCTTTCAGCTGCTCCTGTTGGGGAAGAGATACAGGAGGATCAGAGCCAGTGCCACCAGGCTGAGGAACAGCTTCTTTCCACAGCCAGTGAGAACGCTGAATGACCAAAGGATCTGCTCCCACTCACCCTTCAAGGTTCTCATATGTACAAAGCAATAACTATTTATTTATTTGTACAGATGAAATACTAGTCCTCCATATGTATTTTTTCCCTGAATGTGTGTTATGTCTGGTTGTGCCTGTGTGTTTTGCACTGAGGACCAAAGAACACTGTTTCATCAGGTTGTACGAGTGCAATCGGACGACAATAAAGCCCAAGTTAACTACTGTTTTTTGTATCCCCCGCCTCTCCTGGTGGCAATCATCTATCTGCTGGCTGCTTCTTAGGTGTAACCCCACCTCAGTGAAGTATCAGAATCCCAGATGATGCAAAGTGCATCCACCTCCAAGCTTGAGTTTCTTGACCTCTTGCTGGGTTCACCTCCCACAGATGTAATGAGCAGGGAGAGCACAGGGATCTTTGATGCCCCACATGTGGCAGGAGGGGACCTGACTATGTTCTACCTCTGTTTGCTGAAGCCCCTCAAAAGCCAAATCCTCAATGTCCTACTCACAGACTGTACCCCTTCCTCAATGTCCTACTCACAGACTGTACCACTCCCTCAATGTCCTACTCACAGACTGTACCACTCCCTCAATGTCCTACTCACAGACTGTACCACTCCCTCAATGGCCTACTCACAGACTGTACCACTCCCTCAATGTCCTACTCACAGACTGTACCATTCCCTCAATGGCCTACTCACAGACTGTACCACTCCCTCAATGTTCTACTCACAGACTGTACCACTCCCTCAATGGCCTAGTCACAGACTGTACCACTCCCTCAATGGCCTACTCACAGACTGTACCACTCCCTCAATGGCCTACTCACAGACTGTACCACTCCCTCAATGTTCTACTCACAGACTGTACCACTCCCTCAATGTCCTACTCACAGACTGTACCTCTCCCTCAATGTCTTACTCACAGACTGTACCACTCCCTCAATGTCCTACTCACAGACTGTACCACTCCCTCAATGGCTGCTCCATCTGACCTACTTTTACATTTACTGGGCTACGGGGCCAACTCACCTACTTTACGTCTCCCACCTCCTGTGGTCCTCAATCTAGCACATTCTTCGGCTAGAATGCGCCAGAACGACAGATAGAATCGAGGAATTTACATAGTAGACACACAAGAGATGGCAGACGCTGGAAACTGGAGCAAAAAAACAAACTGCGGGAAGTACTCAGTAGGTCAAACAGCGTCAGTGGGAGAAATGGAAGGTCTTTTATCTCTCACTGATGCTGTTTGATTTGATGAGTTCCTTTCACAGATGGTGTTTGCTCCAATTTATGCTGCGTTGGTGGTGGGGGCATTATGCCCCCCTCTACTTCTACCCTTAGTTTGACATTAGAGGAATTAGAGGGGGCATAGTGTGATATCACAACTTGAGCAAATAGTTTACAGCTTTTAATGTGATCCCGTGTAGATTGCCAAGCCTTTTACTAGCATAGGTCAACTCTGCCTGAAACCATGACTTCCAGTAAGTCCTGTGTATATATACATCTTATTATCAGTTCAGACTGATGGATATGATTGGATGGAAGTATTTCCTTGAGGTAGCTTGTTCAACACAATGATGGCGTATCTTAAATTGTTATCTTTTACAGGTGATGACAGGTTAGATATTGTGTTCCTGTAAACAGGACAACCAGTTATCATGCAACAGGAGTGGCATAATGAGTTGGAACTCCCCTTAATAAGATTCATGGCCTGATTGGAAGGGGCGCGGGGCAGTGGTGGGGGTGACTCCTTTTCTTATATTCTAGAGTAGAGAATAAATAGGAAGCACAGCACGTTGGTTTCTGATGCCGCTCCCTCTGAATGTCCAAGCATTCTCTTGGTGTGCACAGATGACAGCTACTTTTCCATCAGCGTTGATTTGGTGCTGAAGAATTTTCTCCTTCTTCCTCCCTCTCCTTCCCTCCTCCCACCCCCCTTTAGTACTAGAGATCCATTTCATTCAAATGACTTTTGGTAATTAACCTTTTAACCTGTAGCCAACATCTTGGGGGATCATTCCCAATCCAGGGACTTCAACAAGGTTATCCAGAGGGTCAATCCAATGCCTGAATTGAGGAAGTGCGATTTTAGTGGATGTGTAAGATCCCGGAGTGCTATCAGAAAAGGAAGAGCTGAGTTATCCTGGGTGTTAATGCCCCAGTCACAAATGAAGTAAGGATACCTGACTGCAGCTGGACAGAGCCTTGGTGAGACCCCACCTGGAGTATATTGTGTGCAGTTTTGGTCACCTTATCTAAGATTATCAAGATAATTTTCTTATCTTGCAATGGAGGGAGTGCAGAGGCGATTCACCAGGCTGATCCCTGGAATGGCAGGAATGACTTATGAGGAAAGATTGTGCAAATTGGGATTGTACTCGCTGGAGTTTAGAAGATTGAGAGGGGATCTCATAGAGACCTATAAAATTCTGGCAGGACTGGACAGAATGGATGCAGATGGGATGTTTCCAATGGTGGGGGAGTCCAGAACCCGGGGCCATGGTTCAAGGATAATAGGCAAACCATTTAGAACTGAGATGAGGAGGAATTTCTTTACCCAGAGGGTAATGAATCTGTGGAATTCATTGCCACAGAGAGCAGTAGAGGCAGGTTCATTGAATATATTTAAGAGGGAATTAGATATATTTCTTCAGTATAAGGGTATTAAAGGTTACGGAGAGAAGGCGGGGACGGGGTACTGAACTTTAAGATCAGCCATGATCTCGTTGAATGGCGGAGCAGGCTCGAAGGGCCGAATGACCTACTCCTGCTCCTATCTTCTATGTTTCTATGATTGGTCATTTTCCTGTTGATGTTTACCAACATTGCCATCCCAGTCATCGTCCACAGGAGTACTGCACTGGCAGTAAAAGTGGTGCCAAAATACTTTAGGTGTAAGTCTTCTCTTTTGGTCCAGAGAAACCTTGGTGTTGGGACTGACCCCTCATACAAAATGCTGGAGGTACTAAGCAGGTGAGACAGTATCCATGGAAAACAACAAACAGGTGATGATTCAGGCTGAATCTCGCTCATCCTGTATGAAGGGTTTCGGCCTGAAATGACAGTCTTTTGCCTCCAGTATTTTGGGTGTTGCTCAATTTTCAAGCACCTGAAGACATGTTTAACAGTCTGAATCTTATTTTTATTTGATAGCCATGTATTCATTTCTATTACGGACTGGATTTACAAGTTATTGCCTAATGTTGCCATTCAGTAATTCTCATTCAGATTGGGCAGACACTAACTCCACATTTGCCGGGGATTACTCATTTCAATATCATCGCATATTATCTCTCCACGATCCTGCTCTTCCCTGTCTTAAAGTTTCGAATTTATTTTTTCCACAAGTGAGAAGGGCGGCACAGTTAGTCTAGTGGAGCGGCACATTTGGCAATAGTGGTTAGCATAACACTGTAACAGCGGCAGCGATCAGGACCAGAGTTCGAATCACATGCTGTCTGTGGGGAGTTTGTATGTATGCTCCGTGTCTGCATGGGTTTTCTCCGGGTGCTCCAGTTTCCTCCCACCCTTTAAAAAAAAACTTACCCGGGAATGTGGGTCAATTCGGTGAAATTAGAAGACATGGACTCTTTGTGTTTGCTTCAATGTGGAGGCGCCAGGATAGATCCTCGGAGACATTGACACCCGTAAATTTGAAGTTTTTGACCCTCTCCTTGCCCTCGATGAGGACTGGGTTGACTTCCTCCTGAAGTCCACAATCATCTCCTTCGTTTTGCTGACATTGAGTGCAAGGCTGTTGGTGTGACACCACTCAAAGAATTGATTCATCTCCCTCCTGTACGCTACCTCATTGCAGTTTGTGATTCAGCCGGCAACTGTGATGTCATCGGCAAACTTGTAGATCAAATTGGAATTGTGCCTGGACACACAGTGATGGGTGTGTATTGAGTAGAGCATCCTTGGGGATAAGGAGATGTTGTTTCCAATTTGTAATGACTGTGGTCTTCAGATGAGAAAGTCAAGGATCCAGTTGCAGAGGGGGATGTATTCTTAAATAATGTTTATTGGACGGGAGCAAGGGAGACAGGATGTAGATATGGGATGGATTAGATTAATTTTCTTTTTAATTAACAGATGGCCAACTTCTGTTCATAGCAGCTTGTGGTGAATATTAAGCATGGAGAATAGTTTGAATTCCTCATCTTCAATTATCGTTTATACTCGTGTAAAAGTTGATCTCATGTAAAAGTCGACCTCCTATTTTTGGCCAAAAAGTCTACAATCTTGTGTAAAAGTTGATCGCAGTCTCTCACCTTGGCTCTGCCGGCCCGATGCCTCAGTCACAAGCTCACACCTCAGCCCCAGCTGCCTGCAGGCTGGAGCTCCCGACGCCTCCAACGACACAGGTACTTCCGTGGTCCCGGCCTCCCCTGTGGTAGGACGTGTGTTTTGATGTGCAGAATTGATTATTACTTTAATTCATTGGTATTTTGGATTCTAGCAGGCATTTCAGCCCCTCAAAAGTTCTATACATGTAAAAGTCGACCCCATAAATTTAACGTTTGAAAATGGTGTCAAAAATTTGAATCTTACCATGGATATATATGGTTGGATGAGGCTTCAATTGGAACTTGAATGCACAAAATAGGCAGGAGACTTGCATTTCAATGCCTGGCGATGATTTCTGCATTCTCTGCATCCTTGCCCTCACCCTCTCATTCAAAGGAGAATGAAAGTATATTTTTATTCAAGATCCTTTTAGCTATGGTCCTTTAGAAGAGAATTCTTTAGCCTTCTTCCCTCTCCCCCATCAGTTCTCAGCTTTAACCTCCCACCTGTATCCACCCGTTACCTCTTTCTTGTTAGCCTGTGTTCCTCTTCCTTCACCCCACCTTTGTATTACACAGCATCTGCCTGTTTATCATCACTCCTGACAGAGGTTTCAGGACCGAAACATTGACGGCCTTTTACTTCCTAGGGATGCTGTGTGACCTGTTGAGCTTCTCCAGCACTTTTTGCCCACTGCACTGAAATGAGGCAGCGTTTCCTTGTTCAGGTGCACATTTCAGAAAGGGTTGGCAGTTCTGACCGATATTCGCCCTTCACCATCATTGCCAATTTTTTCCAGATGAATGGTTTATTTGTTTCAACTGTGGACACGGACTTGTTGTTTTTATATTTGCCTATCAAAGGTTCACTTGCCAAACAAACACACCTGCAGTTCAAAGTGACTCCTGTCAGTGAAGGGCCTTGCAAATGCCAGGCAAGTGAACTGCTGTGACATGAATCCAAGTTTCTTTCTTAAGGTAGATGATACAAATCTGTGGTTTTACTGTTGATCCTTGTGAAATTAATGAATTAAAATTCATTGAAAACATTATAATAAAGGGGTATCCATATCAGACCAGCTTAGAAAAATCCCCGCTATATATAAAAACACTATTTGACTTTGAATCTTATAGCATGGAAGCAGATTTCCTGCACTAATTAAAAACACACCAGAATGTTAGAGGAACTCAGCTGATGTTTTCATTGTCCATAGACTGATTTTTCGGGCCTGGGCCCTTCTTCAAGGAATAAGCAGTTTGAGGCAGAAGCAGGAAATCTCAGCAAGTCTCAGAATTCAGACAATACTGGATGGGGGAGGAATCCAGACCCACAAAAGGAGTTAATTGATAAGGGATGAGGTAAGAATTTATCATGTTTGTGTGAAAGGAGATGGAATGGAGAGACCTAGAGGAAAGGCGACGGGGGGGGGGAAAGAAGGTTGGGAGGGGGGAGTCGCCTCCATTCCTCTGGATTTTGTTAATACACCCCCCCAACTTCTTCCCCCATCGCCTTTCCTTCTCGTAAGAATTTATGCTCTTTGAACATAAAAAGCAATGTCCGCTTGCAGAAATTGGACACAATGGAAAAGAGAGGAGAGAGCATGATGGGTGGCTGATTTATAATGATCCATAATCCAGTTGGTCCCCGGCACCAGTTCTCTATCCACACCCCTGTTTTTGGGTGGGTTTATAACCTGCAGATAATAAATGCAACCACTTGGGGGCGGACATTCCAAAGTGCTGCACACTAGCACAGTTTGGCCGGGAGGTGAAAGATTTGTTGGGGCAGTAATCACCAATTAGAATCAGGCCCTCTGGATGATCTGACATGCATTTTAATAGCTTATCACATGAGATTTTGAACTGCACAAAATAACCAATGCAATCAGTCAAAAGATAAATGCAACACACAAACATACTGGAAAAGCTCATTCATGCTGCAGCCACACGGCCGAAACATAGAACATCACAACACAGTACAGGCTTTTCGGCCCTCGGTGTTGTGCCAATCTATATAGTCCTGCCAAAAAACTCTTCCTACTTGTAAACTCTCTATTTTTCTTTCGTTCACAAATCTTTTAGAATCTCTTAAGTGCCCTTAGCGTTTCAGCCTCCACCACCACCCCTGGCAAGGCATTGGCTACCCTTACGGATGCTGCGTGACCCATTGAGTTTCTCCAACACATTTGTGCATTGTACTCGGCCCCAGCGTCTGCAGACTTCCCTGTTTAAGTAAAAGATAAAACTAGCTTTGGTTAAGTTCCTTTCGTTGGCCCAGGACATCCCAAACTCCTTTGCGGCCCGAGGTATAGTGGGAAACATGGCAAGCAATCTGCGTAATGTAAATCACCTCCTTCATTTTGCTGACATTGAGTGCAAGGCTGTTGGTGTGACACCACTCAAAGAGCTGATTCATTTCCCTCCTGTACGGTTCCTCATTGCAGTTTGTGATTCAGCTGGCAACTGTGATGTCATCGGCAAACTTGTAGATCGTATTGGAATTACGCCTGGACACACAGTGATGGGTGTGTATTGAGTAGAGCATCCTTGAGGATGTGCTGGGATGTAGGTAAGTATTGGCTGGGCAAACTCCAGAGCATCAGAGCTGAGGGAAGACCCGATAGAAATTTATAAAATAAAGAGAGGCATAGATGGGGTAGACAGTCAGATTCTTATTCTCAGGGTAGGTCACATATTAGAGTAGGTAAGAAGGGGAAAGATTAAAGATGCATGGGGCAAGCTTTTTACACAGAGAGTGATGGGTGCCAGGCTGCTGGGGGGCAAGTGGTGGAAGCAGATACCAATAGCAGCATTCAAGAGGCTTTTTGACGGACACATAGATGTGCAGGGATGTGAATCACATGCAAGCCACAGAGCTTTATTTTAAGTTGCGCACCATGTTTGGCAGAGGTGTAGTCTGAAGGGCTTGCTTTGGATTGACCCTGTTCTACACTCTATTGACCTCAGTCCACCAGGAGGGAATCCATTTGCCCTTTCTCGGAGCAGATCCGTGGGACATTTGGTCAGCGTGCTGGTGGATGTTGAGTTGGAAGGGTGGTGCCTAGGAGAGTGCAGTCTTCCCTTAGTGTTCCATCACTATCTTGACTTAGACTACTTAGGTTCGGGCTGGACGGTTGGCAAAGGAGTTAGGAGACGTTTAGATATAGAGCTCAGATCCTTTGCACCTCAAAGCTCAAGCTACAGGATTATTTTACTGACATGTAATAAAACCAATGTGATTTTACACAAAATTCCCTTAAGTTTACCATAAAGCAGATATAGATTGGTTGTCAGCAAAAATTGCCAAGAGAGAGGGAAGCAAAGAGTCACTTAGTGTCTTCTGCAGCCACACAGCCTTCAACCCAAACTATCAGGCCAACCTGAGCTCCGGATGCACAACTCTGACATGATCCGGAAGCCTCCAGCGCCCTCTCACATCCTGGTTTCAATTCCTGGTACAGTGATTAAAATAAGAGATAATCGAAAGGATAGATGTGGTGGGGGTGGAGGACACAGACCTGAGAGGTGGTCAGGCTGAGGGAGGAGAGAGACCAAGGTGGGGTTATATGTGCTGAACTGAGTAATCTCACGATGAGCAGGAATGTTGGTATTCCGATGGCTGGAGGAGGGAGCAAAACCAGATCAGGGACTTGGTCATAATCTTTTAAGTCAGAGGGAAGGGTGGGGGTAGAGCCAAAGCCAACACCCAAGTGATGTAAATATAATTAGCTACAAATTCTTTCATTGCCATCACCATGTCAATAAAATGTTTTTGCAAAGGCACAGGTTCTTAGCAGGTTTTGGGAAATGCAGGTATACCCTGTTGTAGAGGGTGTCGAAAGAACCAAAGACTTGTTGATCCAAACCAAGGCTTTTATTAACTAAAAGACTGGAGGATATCACGTAGGTCGACCAGTCCAGAATGACCTGGTCTGGCGAGGAGCAACCCTTTAAGACCTGCGACGTGTGGCTACACTCTCAGCCAATCACAGTCATCCTACACTACCATCTGTACATAGACACATTGGTGATAGAATCTGTACTATCACACCTGTATAACACGATTAATACATTCTAAAAATGTTCAGTGTTATGGAAAGCATTATTACAATGTACTTTAATGTAATATGTTCCAATTCTATAATTATTTATTCTTTTACTGAGAACTCTTATGCAATCATGTGCATAAAATATATAAAAGGGATATATAAAACTGAAAAATGTCCAAGGTCCTTATTGGCAATAAGTGAACATTGTTTATTTAAGAAAATATTTGTCTAACGTAGTTTACCTTCCTTTAGCCTTTTTTTCACCATGTGTATCTTTATAACATAATTGAGTGACAGTTTTATCCTGGCCACTAATGTCAGAGAGACGTGGGGAGGAAGAGCAGAGGGGAGCGGAGTCCTCCATCTCAATTAAGGGATCAGCTCTCTGGGGCCATGAATTGTCCTCCATCTCAATTAAGGGATCAGCTCTCTGGGGCCATGAATTCATCAGGCCTATCTTCCTATTTCTGAGCTAACTAACATGTGGCACAGGTAGTACTCCATGGATCACTACCCTTCCTGCTTCTCAACTGGTTACCTAACTGCATATACTCATTGTACTGGACCTCATCCCTTACTCTACCGATGTCCTTTGTACCAATTATTTTATATTGCAACCTCGCTGACTCTTCCACAAAATGAGCAGCTTTGTGCTTCCACTCTTTCTGGGTCCCCCATTATTTTGTATACTTTTATGAACCAGAAACCCTGGCAGATTTCTTTGGAGGTGCGGTGTACTCCAAAAAGTAGTAGATACAACCCAGGACATCACAGGCAAAACCCTCCCCATCATTGAGAACATCTACAGGGAACGCTGCCATCAGGGAGCAACAACGATCAAGGATCCACACCACCCGGCACATGCTGCCATCAGGAAAGAGGTATAGGTGCCATAAGACACACACAGCACTTTGTTTCTGCACCCCTTTTAGTACCATAACCTTCACTCTTTGTTGTCTCTCCTTAGACTTCTAGCTAGAATGAATAATCTCACCATACCATGCATTAGAAAAATGATATCACCAACAAATCCAATTGAAAACTTAAGAGAAACCCTTTTAGCCGGAGCAGGAAGAAACCATCTGAGGAGATTGGGGTTCTACCTTTTCCAAGGAGATTGACTAATGACCAGATTGGACACCTTTAAAATTCTGATATGGTTTAGTTTGAGAGGGTAAATATTTCCATAGGTGGGATCGTCAATAATTATAAAGTTGTAATTAAAGGCAAATTCAGAAGATGCTTCTTTGCACAGATCATGGTTTGAAGGTATAACCTAGGGGTGGCCACAGCACCCACAGCCAATCTGGTACCCAGCATTCAATGCCTCATGAGGAATGACATGTTTTGGCTACGTTTGTGAAGTAATAGTTGGCAATGAATGATATCAATGATTGAAAGAGTTCAGAGAAGATTTACAAGGACCTTGCCAAGATGAGAGGAGCTGAGTTATACAGGGAAAGGTTAAATAGAGCAGGCTATAACTGTGGCCCAAAGTGCCTGGACTGTGCTGTAGATTTCTATGTTCCATGTTCTAGGTTAGGACTTTATTCCCTGGAGCAACAGTGAAAGAGGAGAGATTTGATAGAGGAAAACAAAATTATTGGGGGGGGGGGTGGTGTAGATGGAGTAAATTCAAGCAGATTTTTTTCCACTGAGGTTAGGCAAGACAAGAATTAGAGGACACGGGTCAAGAGGGAAAGGGGAAATGTTGAAATGGATCATTCAGGGGAACTTCTTCACGCAGAGTGTGGTAAGAGCGTGGAATGAGCTACCAATTGAAGAGGTGAATGCAGGCAAAATGTTAACATTTCAGAGAAATATGGGTAGATAAATGGATGGGAGGGGTATTGGAAGGATGTGGTCCAGATGCAGGTCAATGGAACTAGGCAGAATAATAGTTTGGCACAGACTAGATGGGCCAAAGGGTCTGTATCTGGGCTGTAGTGTTCCATGGTTCTAATGAAGCTACCACTTCAAGAAAGGAAGGGAAGTGAAAGTCAATGGAAAAAATGATCTAAAACAAAAGATGAGTAATAAATAACATCCACTCTTAGTATGGGCAAAGGAGATTGTCCCCAGTTTAGAGAATGTCTTTACTTTTCTGTGATGTCATCAGGGGGAGGTCCAACATGATGAAAACGTCAAATAATTGCACAGATCAGAATGTCACAATCAATATCGGTTTCTCCATAAATGACTTGATACCAAAGGATATTGGTAAGCGCTAAGCCTTCCTAAGAGTGTCATTAGCTAACAGTAATTTGAAGTTAAAACACCAACTGTATTAGCTTTGAAAGACTTTCAATGAGCTTGGGTTTTGGTGAAAATCAGAACTGAAATAAAAAGGAATATAAAAGAAACAAAGAAGAAAAAGGAGGAGGTTTAAAAGGAAGATTGAAATGTCCGAGATGTAGAAGAGAGTAGTGATTAGTGAGTTCCAATGAGATGGAAGTGATGGGAATACAGGTCAGAAGACAATGAGAGAGAGAAAAGGGCAATTAAATTTTAATTATAAAAATTATTTTAAAAAAATTTAGACATACAGCACGGTAACAGGCCATTTTGGCCCACGAATCCAATTCACCCAATTTACTTGCACCCCAGTACGTTTCGAATGGTGGGAGGAAACTGGAGGTCCCGGGGAACACCCATGCAGACACAGGGAGAACGTACCAACTCCTTACAGGCAGTGCGGGATTCGAACCCCGGCCCCGATCACTGCCGCTGTAAAGGCGTTGCACTAATCGCTAGGCCAATCATGCCATGCATGTTGTAAAATGTACACTTGCAATGAAAATTTTACTTACTGCAGCCGAACAGGTACTTGTAAAGGAAAACCAAGATAGTAAGTGAATTGAATTAAAAGAATCTATAAATATGTAAATATTCACAGTAATCTGAGTGTAAAAAGGTGACTTGCAACTGTCCTTTTGTGGTGTTGGAGCAGTCCATGATTAGTGGACGAAGAGGAGGTGATAGCTATGGGAAAGACACTGCTTTGAACACAGAGATGCTATTTTTCAGGCTTCTGTACCTTCTTCCCTAAGGTAGCAGTGAGAGGAGGTTGTGTCCAGGGTGGTGGGGGTCAGTTATGATGTTGGCCACAACTCACACAGACGTCTGCAATGGATGGGAAGTTGGAGCCTGTGAGGCAGTGTTTGCTACCTGCTGCATTCTTGCACACCACAATTGCTAAAATACATGAATTTAAATTTAACTTTAGCTATTCAGCGCGATAACGCAAGCTCGTGCCGCTCAATTACACCCTCCCCCCATAACCATATAACAATTGCAGCATGGAAACGTTTTGAACGGTGGGAGGGAACCAGAGCGCCTGGGAAAAACTCACAAAGACATGGGGATAACGTACCAACTCCTTACAGACACCTGTGTCCTTCACACATCAAGGGTAAAAATACATAACTGATGTTTCGGGCTTGAGCCCTTCATCAAGGTATGGAAAAATGTTGGCAGGGGTCCGAACAAAAGAGTAAGTGGGGGAGGCTTGGTCACAAAGGCAGGAGGTGATAGGTGGAGAAGGGAGGGTGAGGACAGCAGTGAGCAAGGGGAGAAGGGATTGCTGAGTGACTAGAGAAGGAAGGGGGAGGAGAGCTGGAAGGGAGAAGGGAAGGGAGAAGGGGAAGGGGTGGGGAGAGGAGAGCAGGTCAGCAGAAAATGGGAAAGTTGACTGGCTGGAGAGTGGCAGTCCCCCTCTGACCGCCCCCACCTTCCCCCTCTGTCCTCCCCCACCTTCCATTTCCACCCTCTGACCTCCATAATTCCCCTCACCCAGTTCCCCCTAACATCCTTCACCACCCTGATTCCCACTCTGACCCCTGCTTGGTTGGACCTTCATTCCCACTCCGCCCACCCTTTAATGAGTTCTGCGCATGCTACAATGCCGAATTCTTCTGTCACCGGGACTACTTCCATGACTGTGACTCTCCACCCCCGATCCAAGACCACTTCTCCCACTTTAAACCTTCCTTCCTCCTCCTGGATACCTCATCCTGGCCAGTGCCTGCTCTGGACCTTTTTGCCCTGGTCCAATCCCTCCCCACCTACATCTGTGATACCTCACATGTCTTCCATCTCTTCAATGACTTCAGATTCCCCGAACTGGACTGCCTCATTCTTCATGATGGACATCCATTCCCTTTATACCTTCTTCCCTCATAAAGATCTTAAAGCACTTTGCTTCTTTCTTGACCAGAGACCAGACCAGACACCCTCTATCACCACCCTCCTCTGCCTGGTGGAACTTGTCCTCACTCTAAACAATAAACAACCTCTGCTTTAACTCATACTACCTCCTCCAAATCAAACGAGTAGCTATTGGTACCCGAATGGGTCCCAGCTATGCCTGCCTGTATGTGGGCTTTGTGGAGCAATCCATGCTGCAAGCCTACACAGGCAAGACCCCCCCCAACTCTTCCTCTGCTATTATTGATGACTACATCGGGGCTGCCTCATGCACCTGTGATAAGCTTGTCAACGTCATTCACTTCACGCCCACTTCCAGCCCGATCTCAAATTCACCTGGTCTTTCTCCCCTTGTCTGCAGACTTTTGTGTTTTACTTCCTTACAGACAGCACGGGATTCGAATCCTTGATTTCTGGCGCTGTAACAGCTATCTGTGCATCCACTAAACTTCCAGTTAACAGGCTAAGATACCTAACCATACTGCGACCCATACTGTGTTCACTCACATTGACAAAGATATCCAACCACCAATTACCTTCAAAGCAGCCATACATTTTGAACCAGTCCATTAAAAAAAAATGTGTAGGTCGAGAATTATCTTAAGGAAATCAAAGGTAAAATGCAGCATTGAATTGAAGTTAGTAACACATCATGTTCTCGGAATGTTCCAAAAAAAGCAATTAAAGGATTAGGTTCCAATTTAAAATTTATAATTGCTGACAGTATTTGAAAAATCTCCTTGAAAAATGTTTCTTAGCTAGGGCAGATCCAAAACATTAAGGAAGTATCACCTGTTTTGCATTTATCACATATCTGAGTAAATGAATGAGACAATTTTAATTTAGACATATTTGTGGTCTTTTGGTCATTTATGAGATATGTGGTTAATGACTCAAGTATTAAATTTCAAATTATATGGGTTCATTCTTGGACAACTACCATAATCTTAAGATTTAGTGTTAAACTGGAATCTTGGCATCATGTTGTCCCTCTCTAAGACTGTGCCACTTGGATTTGTTAATGTTAATCTTCAACCTTGGTGAGGGGGTTGAGAATCACTGGCTTAATGGACTGAGATTTACCATCCTTCTGACTCTTACCACTCTGGCTGATGCACGATTCTCAACTTGATATGCTTGCGACTTAACTGTTCCACAGTTCAGGGGCAATTAGGAATGGAGAGCATTATAGAATATCTGGTAGAGAATGATCATCTTTTTTTTAACTATATTTTTATTTTTCACACTGTGAACCATATCAACCAAAATATGTACATAACTTTCTCATTAAATTTACACAGTGGCATTTTCTCCCTTTTTTCCTCCCTTTCCCTCCCTCCCCTCTTCCCACCCCCCTCCAAAACCCATAAATATTCAACATACACAATACAATAAAACCATAAAACAATATCTTCACACAAAGGAAAATAAACAAGAAAAATGTGTCATCTATTTGTTACACACTGAATCTAGTCGTTTTGTCTTCTTATCATTTTAGGGGATGGAGGTCGTAGGGAAGCTCTCTCTGTTATGTTCCATGTACGGTTCCCAAATTTGTTCAAACAATGTGACTTTATTTTTTAAATTATATGTTATTTTTTCCATTGGAATACATTTATTCATTTCCATGTACCATTGCTGTATTCTCATGTTCTCTTCCATTTTCCAAGTTGATATTATACATTTTTTTGCCACTGATAAGGCTAGCATAATGAATCTTTTTCGCATTTATCCAATTTGAGGCCTAATTCTTTACTTCTTATGTCACTTAAAAGAAAGATCTCTGGATTTTTTGGTATTTTTTTTTTGTGATTTTATTTAATATCTGATTTAGATCTTCCCAAATTGTATTCACTTTCTCACGTGCCCAAATTCCATGTACCGTTGTTCCCATTTCTTTCTTACAGCAAAAACATCTATCCGATAATGTTGAATCCCATTCTTTTAATTTTTGAGGGGTGATATATACCCTGTGTAACCAATTATACTGTATCATGCGTAACCTTGCGTTTATTGTACATGTACGATCCTTTATCCGGACATCTAAAATCCAGAAAGCTCCAAAATCCAGCAAGTGGGGTCCGGCGGTCGAGGGACCGTGGTTGGGGGAGGCAGCCGGGGGACCGGCGGTCGAGAGTCTGGCGGTTGGGTGAGGTGGCCATGCGGCCAAGGGATCGGCAGTTGGGGAAAGGTGTCCGGTGGCCGAGTGACCAGCGGTCAGGGGAAGTGGCTGGGGGACCGGCAGTCGAGAGACTGGGAGTCGGGGGAGGCGGCTGGGTGGCTGAGGACGGGCGGTCAGGGGAGGTGGCTGTGTGGCCGAGGGACCGGCGGTTTGGGGGATGATGTCCGGCGGCCAAGGGATCAGTGATTGGGGGAAGATGTCCGGTGGTCGAGGGACCGGTGGTTGGGGGAGGCAGCTGAGGGACTGCGGTCAGGGGAGGAAGCCGGGCGGCCGCGGTCGGGGTAGACGGCCGCGGGACCACGGTCGGGGGAGACAGCCGAAGGATCACAGTTGGGGGAGACGGCTGAGGGATCATGGTCGGGGGAGATGGCCGTTGGGGGAGACTGCAGGGTGAACGGAAGGGGGTGGGGGTGGGGGTGGATAGGCAGCACAATTTGGGTGGGCTTTCCGAAATCCGGAAAAATCCAAAATTCGGAACACACCATCCCCCAAGGTTCCGGATAAAGTATCGTGTACCTGTATTCTTCATAGTTCCAGAACATAACTTTTCCCATACTTCATTTTTTATCTTTATGTTTAAATCCTTTTCCCACATCTGTTTAGGTTTATAGTTTATTTCATCATTCTCCTTATCTTGCAACTTAATGTACATGTTCGTTATAAATCTTTTAATTATCATTTTGTCTGTAATCACATATTCAAAGCTGTTTCCTTCTGGAAATCTCAGTCTGTTTCCCAATTTATCCTTCAAATAAGGTTTCAGTTGATGATATGCAAACATTGTACCATGAGTTATTCCATATTTGTACTTCAACTGTTCAAATGTTAATAAATTATTTCCCAAAAGACAATTTTCTATTCTTTAGATTCCTTTTCTCTCCCATTCTCTAAAGGAAAGGTTATCTATTGTAAAAGGGATTCGTGGATTTTGCGTCAATAGTAATTTTGGTATTTGGTAATTTGTTTTTTTCCTTTCTAAGTGGATCTTCTTCCATGCATTAAGTAAATGATGCAATATTGGTGAGTTTTTATATTGCACCAACTTTTCATCCCACTTATAAAGTGGGATAAGGTACACAAAAGTACCTTCTCCCCTATTTTATCTAGTTCTATCTTAGTCCAGTCTGGTTTTTCCCTTGACTGGTAAAAATCTGATAAATACCTTAATTGTGTGGCTCTATAATAAATTCTAAAGTTTGGTAACTGCAAGCCACCTTGGTTATACCTCTCTGTTAATTTATCTAACGTTACTCTCGGTTTCCTCCCTTTCCACAAGAATTTCCTTGTTATTCTCTTTAGTTCATTTTAAAAAAATTCTGTTAAGGGAATTGGTAACGTTTGAAATAAGTAACGTATCCTTGGGAACACATTCATTTTAATGCAGTTTAACCTCCCTATCAACGTTAGTGGTAATTCTTTCCAATGTTCTAAGTCTTCCTGGAATTTCTTTATTAGTGGCTGATAATTTAGTTTGTACAAGTGGCTTAACTAGACATCCCTGTCTAGTTGACCTACTTAATTTAAACTGATTTGATACATATCACCAACGGTCCATTATACAATGCTTTAATGCAATTTATATATTTTCCTGGTAGATTGAACTTTTGTAATACTTTAAATAAGTAGTTCCACTCTACTCTGTCAAAGGCTTTTTTTGCTTCTAAAGCAACAGCCGCTGTTGGTTTCTTATTTCCTTGAACTGCATGAATTAGATTCATAAGTTTACAGACATTATCCGATGTTCGTCTTTTCTTAATAAATCCAGTTTGATCTTGTTTTACTATTTTAGGTACACAATCGGCCAATCTGTTTGCTAATAATTTCACTATTATCTTATAATCTGAGATAAGTAGAGATATTGGTCTATATGATTCTGGTGTTAATGGATCCTTCCCCATCTTTGGTATTACTGTAATTATTGCTGTCTTACATGAATCTGGCAAGTTTTGTGTTTCTTCTACCTGGTTCATTACTTCCAGGAGAGGAGGAATTAATAACTGTTTAAATGTTTTATAAAATTCTATTGGAAATTCATCATCTGTGTTTTATTGTTCTGCAGCTTTTTTAATATATCCTGTACTTCCTCTATTTCAAATGGTTTAATTAGTTTATTTTGTTCCACTTTTTGCAATTTGGGCACTTCAATTTTAGCTAAAAATTCCTCTATTTTATCATCTTTCCCCTCGTTCTCAGTTTGATACAATTGTTCATAAAATTCCTTAAAGTTTTCATTAATCTCTGTTGGATTATATGTAATTTGTTTGTCCTTTTCCTTGATGCCAATGCAGTTCTTCTTGGCTTGTTCTAAGTTGCCAGGCTAATATTTTATGTGTTTTTTTTCTCCCAGTTCGTAATACTTTTGCTTTGTTTTCATTATGTTCTTCTCCACTTTGTATGCTTGTAATGTTTTGTATTTAATTTTTTTGTCCGCCAATTCTCTCCTTTTCGTTATAACATCCCTTTTTACTAATTCCTTTTCCGTACTTACTATCTCCCTTTCCAACCGCTTTGTTTCCCGATTGTAGTCCTTTTTCATCTTCGTCACATAACTTATTATCTGCCCTCAAATGAAGGCTTTCATTGCGTCCCATAATATAAATTTGTCTTTCACTGATCCTGTGTTTATTTCAAAATATGTTTTAATTTGGCATTCAATAAACTCTCTAAATTCCTGCCTTTTAAGTAGCATGGAGTTTAACCTCCATCTATATGTTCTTGGTGGGATGTCCTCCAGTTCTATTGCTAATAACAGGGGTGAATGATCAGATCGCAATCTAGCTTTATACTCAGTTTTCCTAAATCTACCTTGAGTATGGGCTGACAACAAAAACATATCAATCCTTGAGTATGTTTTGTGCTTACTCGAATAATATGAATATTCCTTCTTTCTTGGGTGTTGCCTCCTCCATATATCCACAAGTTTCATTTCCTGCATTGATTTAACCATTAATTTGGCTACTTTATTCTTTTTGCTTGTCTTTTCTCCAGTTTTATCCAACATTGGATCCAAATTAAGGTTAAAAATCCCCTCCTAACAATATATTTCTTGTGTGTCTGCAATCTTCAAAAAAATATCCTGCATAAACTTTTGATCCTCCTCGTTAGGCGCATATATATTGAGCAAATTCCAAGATTTTGAATATATCTGACACTTTATCATTGCATATCTCCCTGCTGGATCTATTATTTCCTCCTCTATTTTGATTGGTACATTTTTGTTAACTAATATGGCTACACCTCTAGCTTTTGAATTATAGGATGCTGCCGCTACATGTCCTACCCAGCCTCTCTTTAGTTTATGTTCCGCTTCAGTTAGATGTGTTTACTGCACAAATGATATATCTATTTTTTCCTTCTTCAATAAACTTAGTAGGCTCTTCCTTTTAATTTGGTTATGTATTCCATTAATGTTTATAGTCATATAGTTCAATGTGGCCATCTTATATCTTGCTTACCCCACTTTTCCACCTCCTCGCCACCTCCATCCTCCTTTTTCCCATTTTCATCTCTTAGTTTCCCTTATTAAACTCAATGTCCAACAACACATTTAAAACTTAAAATACCCCAACAGTTCCCACACCCAATAATACCTTAACCCCAAATGCTCCCCCCCTCTCTGAGTTGCCCCTTATCCTTTACTGGGCAATCACAACTCCCCTTTCCATTTGGATTGAGCGCTTGCTCACAAGCGTCAACTGATTTTGCAGTGACGGTTATTCCCTCTCCCCCCCAAAAATACTTTTTTTTTTACACATATAACAAAGCTCTCCTTTTTTTTGCCCATACTTCTTTCCTTCCCCTCTCTTTTCCCTCTTTAGTTCTTTACATATACATTGTTTTTACATCTTTATATATACTTTATCGCTGTTCTTCTTTCTTATTACATCTCTTCTTCTGTCCTGCAAATGTTCTGCGAATTCTTGTGCTTCCTCCAGATCCGAGAACAGTTTGTTTTGCTCCCCGGGGATAAATATTTTAAGCACGGCTTGATGTCTTAACATGAATTTATAACCTTTTTTCCATAAAATCATTTTCGCTGTATTAAACTCCTTCCTCCTCTTTAAGAGTTCAAAACTTATGTCTGGGTAAAAAAAAAATTTTTAGACCCTTGTATTCCAATGGCTTATTATCTTCTCTACTTTTATTCCTTGCTCACTCCAGTATATTTTCTCTTGTTGTAGATCTCAAAAATTTTACTAAGATGGATTTTTGTTTTTGATGTGTCTATTTTTTTCGGAGCTAATGCTCTGTGTGCCCTTTTTATTTCCATTTCTTCCTGCATTTCTGTCGTTCCCAGGACCTTCGGGATCTATCCTTTTATAAATTCCTTCATATCTGTGTCTTCTTCACCCTCCTTCAGGCCCACTATTTTTATGTTGTTTCGCCTACTATAATTTTCCAACATATCAATTTTCTGAGATAACAACTCTTGTGTCTCTTTAATTTTTTTGTCACTTTCTTCCAATTTTTCTCTTAAGTCATTTACTTTGATTTCTACAGCCAATTCTCGTTCTTCCACACTCTACACTTTTCCCTATTTCTGTCATTACCAGTTCTAACATTTACATTTTATCTTCTGTTCTTTTCATTTTTCTTTTAATTGCTCTAAATTCTAATGACAACCATTCTTTTAATGATCTCATTTGTTCTTCAAAAAAGGCTTTATCTCTATTCTGTCCATCAGTTGTACCTTCTATTTCTCTGTGAAGATCTTGGTCTTCTTCTTCTTCTTCTGTGTCTGCACCTATGTTGTGTCTTCTCTTCTTTGTGTCTGTGTCTCTTCTGTTTTTCCTGATGAGCTGCTTATATCTCTTTGTCGGGCCTCCTCTTGCTGGGCCTCTTGCTGTTGGTCCTCCCCTCCTGGGCTGCTCATTTGTCGGGCTTCCTGTCATTGATCCTCTTGTTGGTCCCCCCTCCGTCTTTCTCCCTCGTCTGTTTCCTCGCTCCCTCCTCTGCCGCCTTCTTCATCCTCCAGCTTAGCGCCCTGGCGTCAGGTGTCCCTCAGCTGTTTGCACTGTGGCTGCCCACTCCTCTGCTGAGCCCCCCTTCCGTCACTGTCCTTTTTTCCTTTTGATTGCCCACTGCATATGCGCACCTCCTCGCGCATGTGCAGCTGTGCACTTTTGTTTGGCTCCAAGAGCCATTTTTGAAGTCCTCTGGTCGGGAGGTCACGACTCCGCAGAGCAGGCACTAACCTTGGGGATTGGGCGCTCCTCGCCACCACAGCTCCCTGTTCCTTCGTGCAGGTAAGGCCTTCTTCTTTCTTCTCTGGCTACTTTTCTACTTTTTTTCCGGTTGTTTTTACTTTCTCCTTCTTGGGTGCCATTTTCTTTCTCTTCTCTGTCACTTTATCTTCTATTTCTTATATTCTATTTCTGTTGTGCTTTGTCTTTTACTATTTTTCTGGAGAGGGCTGGTTTTCCCAACCGGCCACTACTCCATCATGTGACTCCTCCGAGAATGATCATCTTGACAGATTATTATAATGTGACTTCACAGGCTGTTGGTGACATGAGGTCAAAGGACTCAGGCCAGACTGTGGGCTGCTGGAGACTGCCTCATGAGGACAAGGTACTGGAAACAGAATTTGAGAGGGTGCTGAGGGCAAGGAAGGCTCCCGAAGGGTAGAGGTTTAGATCTGGGCTCGGTTTGTCAATGGTTTGAGCTGAGCTTGCAGCTTGTGTGGCTGCAGAGGCTATGGGAGCGCTGGAGGCAAATCCATGGAAATCGGTGACTCGGAGGGGACTCTCTTTCTCCGACAGTGTGTGTTAACAGTGTTAAGTGTGACTGATGATAGTCATTTCTTAATCAACTGACTTGCAGATTTCATTTTCATTTTTAACACTGAACTAACACTGAGATCCTGGACCATTTTTTTCTGTGATGTTTGCTTCATGCCCACAATAAACTTGTATAAAACACAGAAAGCGAAAAGTTTTTGGAGGAACTTCCAACCATCCATGAGTAGAAAAGGTCAGTCAATCTTTTGGGTCGGAACCCTTTATGACCAAGATAGATTTGATGAAATTACATATATGGGGGAGGGTGGAAGGAGAGTATAGGAGAGAAGGTGTGAGAGGTGGGGTGTCTGGTAGAGGGTGAAACCATTAGGAAGAGGGGTCAAATTAATAATTTGTAAAACAAGAGAAAGTATCTAGATCCTAATAGAGTGAATGGAGATTTTCTTTAGGTCATGGAGGGGCTTCTGAAACACTTCTTCATCGTGAGAGTATTTTGCTTTGATGCAAAAAAAATAAAATTCACCCTAACAATCTCTTTAAAATTTGTATGCCAATCCAGGATAGGCATTTTCTAAATAGACCATTGAGCTGCTTTGTTTTAATGAGGATCTTTCAAGGTATTAAGGATTCTGTACACCTGCAAATTTTCACTTTTACATTTTCATCTCCTACAGTTGAATCTAAACCCATGAAGGACAGAAATGGCCAACTTAATGAATTACCCATTCCACCCTGAACCTCTCTCACCTCCCATCAGGGAGAAGGTTTAACCGTGAAAGCACACACCAGCAGGCTTAAAGACAGTTTCTTCCCTGCAGACAACAGGCTCCTGAATGATCTCAACAACAGTGGTCTTGTGCTGCCCTTGCTTGGTGCTAATTGATCTTTCTTTTCAATGCAATCCTGTACTGTATTTGTGCTCTTTAATATTTTTTAATTTTTAAAATTAAATTTAAAATATAAAAATTTAACTTTAAATTTAGACATACAACACAGTAACAGGCCATTTTGGCCCACAAGTCCATGCTGCCCAATTACACCCATTAACTTACACCCCTGGCACACTTCGAATGGTGGGAGGAAAACAGAGTCCCCGGGGAAAACCCATGCAGACACAGGGAAAACGTACAAATTCCTTACAGACAGCACAGGATTCGAACCACAGACCTGATCGCTGGTGCTGTAAAGGTGTTGCACTATCTGCTATGCTAATTGTGTCACCCACTCGGATATACTTGGATGTATTAATGTTAGTTTGCTTGCAGAAGAACACTTCTCTCCGTACCAGGTATTTTGTGATAGATAAATTTAAATACGAGGAATTCCTTCTCAGTTTATCCCAGGTTTCACTTCTATTTGACCACATCCTGATTTCCATTTACACTCAATGTATTTATATTTATCACTGGCAACTGCCTCCCTGTTTGAAAGGTTACAGAAAGAAATTGAATTGCACAAGTTTGTTTCTTAAAAAAAGTTTTTTTCCACAAATGATGTAATTTTGTTTCTTCTTGGAAATCTTCTCACTGTCATGAGTCATTGTTGTAGGAGTATCTATTTTTAGGACTACTTGAAGTGATGCACGTGGTTACATGATTGGTGGGATTGTTAAATTGGTCATCAAAAAGACCACTTCTGCAAAAGGGCAGCTCGTCCTCAGTACTGCGCTGGGTTTTCACGCTCAGGGTCCTGGAGTGGGACATGGGCACAGAGTCCCACAGAGAAAAATTAAGCTCCAGTTAATATCCATTCCACCTAAGTGCCAAAATATGTGTGTGTGTGTGTGTGTGTGTGTGTGTGTGTGTGTGTGTGTGTGTGTGTGTGTGAGATATACTCAAACAATTATAGTCCTGGCTAAAATCTAGAAAGTTACTTCCAAGTTCAGTCTTTTAAATTCAGTGTTCAAGTGTAGGCCTTTGAAATTTGATTCCCCGAATTAATGATGAACTGATGGGAAGACTGGAGTTGTCGCTGCTCCAGACTCACGAATTCTTCTTGCATTGCCCGTGAAGAAATGTCCATCCACTCGAGCTGCGGTCATATCATTCCTTGTCCTTCTGTAGGCAAGACTCGAACTGGAACGCTTCCACAAAGCTTCCAAGACCGTGGCACTGGTCTCTCTCTAAGTGACCTTCACTGTTAGTCACAATCAAAATGAACCACTTCATTTCCCAAAACACCCTCCTGGCACAAGTTAATCCACCGAAAAGGCCCAGTCATTCACAAAGCATGCTTTGCTCTGAATTCCACAAAAATGGCCGGCCACAAGAGCAGCTTCAAAAAGCTGTTTTCTCTCCAGCCATTCAGGTTGGTTCTCCCCGCAAAATCACAATGTTTTTGCAAATGTATCAAATTCTGGAATACACTGACAAACCTTCCCTCAGTTCTTCCAACGTATTGACTTGGGTTGTGATGGTGCTTGTGTGAAATGTTAACTGTGACCATTCAGTTCCTCCTGTCTATACTCTCCCTTACAGTGATAATCCCATTTAACGAAAATGTAATAATTTTTACTAGCTCGTAATAATAATCATGCCAGCTGCCTGTGGGGTAACCAGAATCACTGTGAGACATCAGGGAGACTGAAGATCCCTGGATCATAGCTCAAGGAGAGGGCTCAGGAAAGTAAATGTTGGAGATTGCAGGCAGAGACAGGAACCAGAGTCGGCATCAGAACATCTAATTGAGGGGCATTAGGGTATCTGCAGGAGGGGGGGAGGGCACAAACTGATTGTACTGACAATAACCACACCAGCACGGCGAGGATAAGACAGCTGTAATAAACTAATATGTACACTAAGGGGTCTTGTCTCTCTGCAAGACAAACCTGGAAGGCTAGACTAACTCTGGACTGCTTTAGAGACAAGGTCACCGGGATGACCCCTGGTGACCTAGTAGTGTAATTACATCTCACCACATTGATGAAGGTGCCATACCTGCCATGAACCTCCTCCATGCGCCGACGTCACACTTACCCCTCCCTTTGACGTGGATGGAGTCGAAACCATGTGATTCATTTGGTGACACCCCCCACTGATGGCATCACCTGGTGCAGTCTGCAACCCCCTAGTGATGCTAATGCTGAAGGTGGGTGGGGGCACAATAACTAATTTGGTGGGGGGGGGGGGGGACGTGTCCTGTGAATGCCGCCCCCCTCCCCATGATGCCAAACACTTTCCTAGCAGGTTGGAAAGATCAGCAGGAACATTAGACGGAGCAGTGGGACAGAACTTAATCCAAATTAGTGTGAGGTAATGACTTTGGGTCATTTCATATACAGTAAACAGCAGGTGTTAGATATATTTCCTTGAAAATGATGATACGGCTGGACTGACCAATGAAGAAGACATTTAGCTTGCTTACCTTTCGTAGACAGGGATATTTTAAATTTTAATGATACAGAATGGTAGAAGTCAATTCCAGCCATGGAAACCCATGCTGCCCAATTGTACCCAGTTAACCAACCAACCCTGTACACTTTGGAGGGTGGGAGGAACCCGGAGCACCCGGAGAAAACCCACGCAGGTCACAGCGAGAATGTACAAACTTCTTACAGACAGCGCCAGATTCGAACCCTAGTCGCTGGCGCTGTAATGGCATTATGATAACTGTGCCAATCAGATATTGAGATTAAATTTTAAATTTAGACATACTGCACGGTAATGGGCCCATGCCGCACAAATTCCCCAATTATCCTACAGCCCCACACGTTTTGAAAAGTGGGTGGAAAGAGGAGCACCTGGGGGAATCCCACGGAGGTCATGGGGAGAATGTGCACATTCCTTATAGACAGCGTGGGAGTCGAAGCTGGATCGCTGTTGCTGTGCTAGTGTTGGGCTTAAATGCTAAGCTAACTACGCTTGTCAGGTTGATATATGAAAAGGATTAAGTGGTTCACAAGTTGAATACTTTTAATATTCTCTGGAACCCGAGCAAATAATCCGCCTCCTCCTCTGATGAGTGACACCTAGACATGGAGTGATGCCAACTTAAAGTCCACAAAATCAGACAGCTATTTCTGCAGCAAGTTGCAAAGAAGTAGCTGCCTCGAAGTTCAGTTCAATTCAATTCAGTGCTTAGCTATGATTTAGTTGAGATTGCCTATTATATTTTATTTTCAAATTTTCAAGTCAAGCAGTGCAAAGAGAAAGTAAGTTTCTGAAAAAAAGTGATATACATCCATTAATAGCTATTGCACGTCTAACTATAATTAACTGTACCCTCCCCTCCCCGTGAAACAATAGAAAAAGAATAGAAAACCTGACCAAAAAAAATGCACTGCTAAAGGAAGGAGGGGAATTGCTAACGTTAAACCATTTGCAATATATTGGTAAAGATTTGCATTTTTAAATTTAAATTTAGACACGGTGACATTATGGCCCCATTAAGCCCAATTGACTTACGACCCCCGCCACATTTTTAAAGGTGGGAAGAAGCCAGAGGCCCCGGGGAAAACCCACGCAAACACGTGGTGGTGGGGGGGGGGAATGCACAAACTCCTTATGGACAGCACCGGGTTCGAACCTTGCTTGCTGGCTCTGTAATAGTGTCACACTGGTTGCTGCGATAAATGGCTAACCATGTTGAGAATATTAAGGACAACAGTTACATTATTATCTGTTTAAAAATGACATCGCTTTGTAATATTTGAATGATGTACATGTGCAAATTGATCTGATTCTGACAAAGGGTTGTCAACCTGAAATGTCATCTGTTCCTCTTCCATCGGGGCTGCCTGACCTGCTGAGCAACCCCAGTGTTGCGTGCTCTCATTTTTCAGTTTTATTTTAAATTTGTGTGGGATTGTCCCTTTAAGAGAAGAGATTTAACAAACCTTGGAGGCTTTGGAGTATCTGTGAAACTGAGGTGGCTGTCTGGAGACATCGCGTTCCTACATTGGAAGTGAAGCAAGGCAGTGTCCCTAGAGATCAGAGGACCACCAGATTAAGATTGAATACATGCAATTTTGCACAGGGGTCATTTTTTAAGGAGACAGTGCAGGAGCAAACAACTCTCTGAAGAAGAAATACTGAGCTGGATTGGCCTCATATATGATTACAGTCAATCTGTCTGATTTCCTCCTGATGGATATAGAGGAATGAGAAGACCATTTTGTAACTGAAAAGAGTGAAGGTCCCTTTAGTTCGACTGACCCACAAAAATGCTCACTGGAAGTGAGCATCACTTGCTTTTTGTCCCCTTATGCCAAAGAAGAGGGGAATTTTGGTTGGCACTTGTCTAAAAGGACATTCACTGGAAGCATCTTAATGTGAGTTCTAAACATTCTGACAATCAGGTCTCTTCCACCCACTTCATGAACTGCTAATTGCATCTAAAGCCTGTGTGTCAGATCAATTTCAAGCTTAAGTGTCAACACTGAATGTCTGACACTGAAAATTGAACTGCTTTCCATGAATTGTGCCTTGAACTATAGTGGATTGGGTTAAGTTAGATAAGTTTAGAGAAGATTAGATAAGTTAGTTAAAGGAGATAAAGTGTTATATTATGGTTTATTAAAAATTAAAAATATTATTGTAAATATGGGCTAATTTCTATTGCTGTTGTACGAAAACATAGAAAATAGGTGTAGGAGTAGGCCATTTGGCCCTTCAAGCCTACACCACCATTCATTTTGATCATGGCTGATCATCCACTCAGTACCCTGTTCCAGCTCTCTCTCCATACCCCTTGATCCCCCTAGTCACAAGTACTAAATCTAACTCTCTCTTAAATAGAGCTATGGAACCGGCCTCAATCACTTCCTGTGGCAGAGAATTCCATAAATTCACCACCCTCTGAGTGAAAAAAATTCTTCCTCATCTCAGTCCTAAAGGACTTTCCCTTTATCCTTAAACTGTGACCCCTGGTTCTAGACTTGCTCAACATTGGGAACAATCTTCCTGCATCTAGCCTGTCAAATCTCTTAAGAATTTTGAACGTTTCTATTAAATCTCCTCTTAATCGTCTAAACTCCAGTGAGTACAAGCCCAATCGTTCTAGCCTTTCTTCATATGCAAGTCCCGCCATCCCTGGTATCAATCTGGTCAACCTTTTCTGCACTCTCTCCATGGCAATGATGTCCTTCCTCAGATAAGGAGACCAAAACTGAACACAAATCTCCAGGTGAGGTCTCACCAAGACCCTATACAACTGCATCAATACGTCTCTGCTCCTGTACTCGGCTCCTCTTGATATGAACACTAACATACCATTCACCTTTTTTACTGCTTGCTGCACCTGCCTGCCCACTTTTAATGACTGATGCACAGCGACACCCAGGTCTCTTTGCATCTCCCCATTTCCCTAATTGGATACCATTAAGAAAGTACTCAGCCCTCCCATTCTTTCCTCCAAAGTGGACAACCACACACTTATCCTCATTATATTGCATCTGCCATGCATTTGCCCACTCACCCAACCTGTCCAAGTCACCCTGCACACTCTTAACAGCCTCTACACAGCTTACAATGACACCCAGCTTCGTGTCGTCTGCAAACTTGGAAATACTGTTTTCTATTTCCTCATCTAAATCATTAATGATTATGGTATGTAACAACAGCATTTTCTGCTTTTGTTTTATTCAGAAGTACTGTAAAGTCGCCGGGCAATGGCGACTCTCTGACTGGCTCAATTCCCCATTGTCTGGAATACAAGCAACCAACAAAAAAAATTTGAGGGAAATAAATGAATAGAATAGAAAACAAAATAAAAATTACAATAAAATTTTAAAATTGTAAAAGTAAATGTTCTCTGCAGTAACACAACGTAAACCTTTGGTGAATATGGGACCAAATATTCAGCCAATGGTCTGCCTTGGTTGTGCTTTGCTCGTAGTAGCTGTTTGAATAAAGTTGTGTTTGAATAAAATGGCATTGCCCAAGATGAACAGCTGGTCGATGCTGCTCGCCGTTGGCTGCCTGCTTCGTAAGGAGTCTTAGTTAGAAGCTCACTCTCTGCTTATTCAAAGTATTTATGTTTTTAGCATATTATTAAATATATTAGTGAGGTTATATTTGTATAAGGGGTTGTCAGGGGGTTGGGAGGGGGGATTAATTATCTATAATGTTATTGTTGGTCTTTGGGCGGCTCTGTGAAGATATGGCAACAGTTTTTGTAGAATGTGACTGAAAATAAAGTAAAATTCTTTAAGATTAATATATTCATGCTAGTGAAGGTTGTTCAGTGTATGTTTAATAGTATTTTTGATTTTAAAATTGTTTATTTTTTTTACAATATGAAATATTTCATTTTCCTCCATGAATATATTCTTACAGTCTTTAAACTTTTATACATTTTAAATATATATTAAATGTTTATAAATGAAAAAATGTCCCCCCTTTCCCCACCCACCAATATAACTTTGGGAACCATCAGAGATCTAGCTTCTTTCTTAATTCTTTTTTTTCTGGGATTACACATCTTTACATACATTGAAGGGTGAAGTTTTTACAATTATATAGACCCCTATATAGTCTAAGTATGGTTGCCATATCTTAATAAAAATGTCATCTATATTTTAAAAGTTCTACGTAATTTTCTCCATGGGTACACAACTACGCATCTCCCCAGCCCATCAAACAATAAGTAGGGGAGAGTCGGACTTCCAGGTGATTACTATGCACTTCTTGGCCACACCCCAAGGGCCAACTTAACAAACCAAAATTGAAATTTAGTCAGTTTATTGCTCACATCCATAAGGTTTACCCAGAAGGTACAGCTCTGGGTTGTGTGTGAAGGTCATTTTATTCTTGTTAGTATTTCCACGATATCATCCCAGAATGATCTTACCTTCACACACGACCATGTAGAATGTATGAAGGTTCTAATTTCAATGCCACATGGTGGTGAATGTCTGCCAAGCTGTCTGTCTCCCCTCTGGCGAGCCTTGCTGTACTAACATTGCCTGTGCATTATCTCTACTGTTAAGGACACTCCCCTTGGATATAACTGTATATATTGTACCATGAGTTTCTGCTAATAAAAGCTATGATTATTGTTTGACCACATCGTCTTTGTCTACTTCCATCAACTGGCACTTCACACATCTAAAGCACATTTCAGATTTTAATTTTTGTGGTGTTTGTGGTGTAAGATACAATTGATATAGAAAATTATATTGAACTAATCCATATCTCACATTAATTGCTGGTGTCGTACTGTCCAAACACCAGTCCTTTAGTGTTGTAAGACCTAGATCCGACTCCCTCCTCTCCCTCAGCATTTGTAGGCTTGTCTTGACACTTTTGCTTTGGAGAGCACAATACATCCTGCTTATGAATTTAGGTGCATTTCCCAAACAAGCATCCCCTCCACTTCATTGCTTGAGAGCGGGGCCAACGTGGGGCCCCGTCTCTTTCGCAGGAAGAACCTCAACTGAAGAAAGGAGTGAAAGGTTCCATTTGACAGATTATATTTCTGTTTTAGTTGCTCGAAGGATGTAAGTAGCCTTTCTTCATAGAAATCCTCAAGATGTTTAATTCCTTTCCCATACCAACTTTTAAAATTCTATTGTCCAAGTTCATGGGCAATAGTTCATTCTTACACAATAGAGCTTTTGGTGATATCCCCACTTCTTCTTCCAATGCTCTTATTAATCTCATACCAAATGTTAATCATATGTATTAGGATGGGGTTATCTGTTTTTTTGTTACTAATTTGACATTCCATTTAGAAATGAAATCCTTCGCTTCACTCTCTCTCATTGTACGTTCTCCCATTTGGATCCATGAGGGAGAGTTCTCTTCTTCGAAAAAGATGGAGGAACCTCACCTGGACTGCTAAATAATATTACTAAAATCCAGTAATCTTAATAATTACAGAAATCTGTCCTTCTCAACAATGTAGGATTAAAACACCATCTGTAGACACTCTCTTACCTCACAGGCATCATTATCGTTAGAGTCAGTGGGGCGTGGTCAGAAAGCAGTCTGGTTAAATATTCCATTTCAACCACTCCGTTGTTCAACTATGCAGGCATTAGAAACAGGTTATTCTTGAATAGGAGTCGAATGAGTAAAATGAATGAACAAGGAAGGACTTCTCCAAAATTCCAGGAATTAGCACAATTAGTAGGGACTCCATAAAGTTATCAAGTTTAAATCTTTCATAAAAGATGGAGTAACTTTCGCAGCCTTTGTCACTCTCCTTGCTGATTTATCAAGGACTGGATTCAAGCAAAAATTAAAATCTCCTCCAATCAATCAGTACATTTTGTTTATCCTCCACTGTTTTTAAGAAGACATTTTGCCTAAAGAATTAATCATTGAAATTTGGAGCATAGGTATTCATAAGCATCTGGGATTCTGCATATTTTGACAATGTGCCATTACAAATCTTCCCTCCAGGCCAATTGATGGGTCTTCAATCAACACTGGTATATTTTTATTTATTAAAATTGCTTTGGAATTAAAAGAGGAAGATACGACTTGTCCCACCTAATCCCTTTTTAACCTAAGATGTTCCAATTTTATAAGGTACGTTTCCTATAGAAAAACTATATCTGCCTTTAATTTTTTTTTAATGTGCCAAAACTCACTTCCTTTTTATGTTGTAAATTATAAATTTTAGTGTTCTATTCATGTTTATATTTGTACATATTCAGCTCTATCTTTAGACCCTTTTCCTTATTTAAACAATAGAGTGATTTTCCCTTGTTGCCCCTGCTCTGAAGGAGATGAAATCAAGAAATCCCGGAAGCCCGTGAATAAAGCCTATCATACTGTCCGAGGAAGAACCCCTCCCCTTAATTTTGGCACCATTTTGAAAAAATTCTCCTTCTCAAGTGCCATTAACCCCCTCAAGTCGAAACATCCACCCTGCTACTAGCCCGCCAAGCATTTACTCTCTGTTGGGCTCTCCATATATCTTTCAATATTACTTTAAATATCCGATAAAAGACATTTCAAAAGTTTAACTTTCATTTCACTTTTTATCCATTTTTTTAATCATTTACAGTTCACTTTTATCTTTATCCTGATCTTCTTTCTGATATATACTTTGGACCCTCCCGTTACCAATTTTATAGAAATTGTTTAACTTCTTCTACAGTTTTGCAAAATCTTTGGGTTCCCTCTGCTACATCGATCCCGAGCATTGCTGGGTACATCATATAATTTATATTCTGTGTTCTTAATCGTCTTTTTACATTGTCCATTTTTTTTTAAACCAAAGTAGCACTTAGTTCCTGAAAAAATAGCACTTTTCCTCCTCCCTTCTCAACTGAGCCACCTTTTTCCCTGGGATACTCCACTGCTGCTCTCAATAAGCTTTTTCAAAATAGGGTTAACCGGACAATTTGCCCGATTAGCGCCCCCTTCACGCGGCGGCTTGAAAGGGTCCGACCCAGTCAGCGTGGTCCAAATCCAACTGGGTCCTTGACCTATCTCAGAGGTAGTCAGTGAACCCAGTTAAACCTAACCAGAACACATCCTCCAGTGTCGAGAAAATGAAAATAGTCGACATGGTTACTCCTGTCATGTCAGCGCTTGCGCGCTGGCGTCACAGGAAAACTCCTGGTGAAGTACCTGCTGTGATTGGGAGGGGAGAGAGGTGGGACCTGGGGTTGGGGGGGAGGGAAAGGTCGCTGCTGTGAGGGGGAGCTAGGAGGGCCACAATCGGGGGGGGGGGGGTGAGGTCACTGCTGCGGCTGGGGTGAGGGGGAGAGAGGGGCCATGAACTGCCGCTGCTGTGAGCGCCACTCTGGTTATGATAGCTCAACGTTGGCGGCAGCGGGACATTGCTGGGGGTGGGGTCGATTGACAGGGTAGGTATTGATTGATGGTTGGGGTCATGACAGACAGGGGGGAGGGTGACTGACTGACTGACTGGAGGGGTGATGATTGACAGTGGGTGGGGACTGATGGGGGGGGCGGGCAACTGACGGCTGGTGGGGGGTTGGGGTAGAGTTACCGATAGTCCCCTTGAGTACATGCTGTGTCATTTACCGTGCCAACGCGGGGATGGGATCCCCCTTAAATTGCCAGGTTGGCAATTTAATGGGTTGATCCCCTTGCCCCAGTAATTGGACATGGTCCCAGGAGGGCCACCCAGGCACTGCATCTTAAAAGTGCCTTATGTTGCCTCCCGATCCCGGTAACTCAAAAATCTCACAAGATCGGACAAGGTCTTTGGTCATCCGCTCTCCTGGGGCCAAGGATCTGATGGGCTCTTTCTATAAGTAATTTTTCCTTGAATTTTCCACTCCTAACAATTGTGGGATCCAATCTTTAAAGAATTTCACTGGGTCATTCCCCTCAGTCCCTTCTTTCAGCCTGACGATTCTAAAATTTTCCATGTTGTCTATTTTATCCAAGCAACAGTTGTTTATCTCCTTTCCATTTCTTTGTATCTTCCTCCAGGGTTTTTAGATGTTCTCGAGTCATTATCAGATCGTTTTCAACCCGCCCCACCCGATTGTTCAGGTCATCAATAGCTGTTACCAACATTGTTATTTTTTCTGCCACCTTGGAGAATCTTCCACTCAAAATCTCCATGGATTCCATAAAATTTTTAGAAAATCCTTTGACGATTCCCCCCACCCCCCCGACCCCCCACAACTTGGGTTTGAGTTGACATCGCGGCTGCACCTTCTTCACCACTCCCTTGTGGACTTTCAGTTGATGATCTTGATATTTTTCGGCTTCTTCAATTTTACTTTTCTGGGTCATTTTCTTGACAACTTTAAATCAGCCTTTTAATCAATCTTCACGGAGAGTTCGTCCAACCCACGTCTGTCTAGATCCTCAGCATGGCCACGTCCCTTACATGTATATTCTCGTACCCTTTTTTTTGCACTACCAATTTTGCCTTGCCTGCAGGAAACAACAATCTCAGGGTTGTATGTGATGTCATGTGTGTACTCTGACAATAAATCTGCACATTAAACTGGGCCTATGGTGGGCCTACATTATTGCTGCAAAAGTCTGTCCCTAATTCCAGAATAAAAACACAATAAAGCAAAAAAGCAACACAATTATGAGAAAAGCAAATGAAATTATGCAAATAGATTTGCTGGCTTTCTCGTTCGGTTTTATGGATATCTGCTCAGCTTTGAAATTGGTTGTTCTCCATTTCATTAGCTCATTGAAAACAAGTTCTTATTGAAGACATGTCAGTGTTAGTAACTTGAGATGACTATTAATTAAAGGGTGATTAGTATATTGCATTCAGATATGAGAGTTGATAATCCTTTTTTAGAGGTACTGATAATTTAGCCTTTCATACTGATTGTATCATTCCTGGAATTTTGGAGAAGTCCTTCTTGGTTTCACTCCCTTTTCAGCACCTCCGTAGAAAAGAAAATTATAAAAGAATTTGCAGTTGGCCACTGAGCTCCTTGAGCTTGCTCATCTGTTCATTGAGATCCTGGCTGATTTCTCGCCAGTCCTCATACCACTTGGCTATCCTCATGTCCATAAATTCAGTCAGTAGACAGATATACAGACCCCAAGAACAAATGCTTACATGCTTTCACCTTCAATTACATCGGACAGCAACAATTTCCCTTCCTGAACACTTTTGGCAGCATTTTATGGAATTTGGACTGTTTACTGTGACAATGACTTTAAAATGTATCTATCGTGAACTGTTATTTAGATACAACCTCTTTTGTAATATCTTGAATTGATAAATCCAAGCATGCTATGCAAATGATGTCTTAGGCCTGGGCATGCTTTGTCAGGATAGGTGCAGACAGGTTATTAAAGCAGCTCACATATACAGATGCTGTGTATATGTGATTATGGATTGAACACATATTAAGCACATTCTTCAGGCAATAGCATAGTGAATGTACTTAACAATTGCATTTATTGTCTTCAGGAAAATTCAATACAGAAATGTCTCATTAATGTCGCAACAGCCAAGATCGATTCTGTAACACTTGTGGCAAGTATACACTTAATGCTAAATTCAATAAAAATTAATTTAATGCTTCTCCAACTCTGAAAATCTGAAATTATTTTTGTGTTCAACTTGAAGTTGTTAAAGGTAAAGGTTCCATTTTTGTCATCTACATTTAGAATGTCACAAACATGAAATTCTTTAACTTTTATCTACCATAAGACTGACAATGAGTTGTCACTTTGTCCAGCGCCTCTCACATAATCCCCAATTTTTTCTGAGGAAGCAAATCTTATGAAAAATATTGTTGTCCAGTGTTATTAGCTGGAAGAAAGGACTCCTGTCTTTTTTGAGGGACAAGTTAGGCCTAACGATGGCCCTGAAGTTGTGTCGTGACATGGACGCTCTAATTCGAAAAGGCCCCGTTGAGAACAGCTGCTATAAAATGATGCCATAACTCATGTCTGGTGGCAAAAATACATGTAAATATGTGCATGGTCCCATCTAAATTCCTCCCTGTGTGGTGTGTGCTTGGGGACCCTTAATTGATTATTAATTAGATAGAATGCATGGGCAAACAGACTAAAATGTTATATTGTCTGAGAGAATTTCTAGACCTGGTCTATTCCATCAAGACAGCTTCTCACACATGGCCAAGATGAAGGAGATGATTGTGGACTTCAGGAAGATCAGGGACGACCATCCTCCATTACACATCAATAACTTGGTTGTGAGGGGAGCGGAGATCATCAAGTTTCTTGGAGTTCACGTAATGGATGACCTATTGTGGACACATATCATTTCCACACTTGTCAGGAAGGCACAAAAGCCACTGCACTTCCTGAGAAGAATGAAAGTGGGCAAGGTTACTGGCCACCATCAAGTCAACATGTCAACAGGAGCTCTATCGAGAGCGTCCTGCTTGACTACATCACAGTGTGGTACGGTTGCTGCAGAGAAATGATTGGAGTTCATTCCACAGGACCATGAGAGCGGCAGAGAGGATCACTGGAGTCTCCCTCCCTTCTATCGATGTGAACTACTGGGATTGTCGTCTGAAAAGTGTGCAAAATCATTAAAGACCCCTTCCACCCTGCACATAGCATCCTTCAACTTCTCCCATCGAGAAAGAGAATCAGGAGGATCAGAGCCAACACCACCAGGCTGAGGAACAGCTTCTTCCCATGGGCAGTGAGAATGTGAACGACCAAAGGAACAGCTCACACTCACCATCTGAGACTCTCTTATTTACATAACAAAATTTATGTATATTTATTTGTATATATGAATACTTGTCCTGCATATGTATTATTGTGTGTTATGTCTGTTTGTGGGTCTGCATGTTTTGCAGTGAGGACTGGAGAACGCTGTTTTGACAGGTTGTGCTTGTGGAATCAGATGGCAATACTTGACTCAATCGAGACTATAAATGTAGATCCAGCTTTCTCCATATGAGGCGCTGACAGAAAATGGTGCGTTGTAAGGGCAGATAATAAAGCACGTAGAAGAAACAAAACTCCAGCAAAACCATTTCTCAGGGGTACTATTGGTTTTAACTGTCAACGTCTTCTTCATTTTTCTGGTTTCGCAACCTCTGGGTAAGCAGCAGACCGAAGGAAGAGGGCTGTCAACAGCGAGTCATGGTGGTTCAGGAAATGAGCCTTTTAATGGACGGGGGGGGGGGGGGGGGGGGGGAGGTGGGGTGGGGGGAAATGGGGTGCACATGTGTGACCTCATCTGGATTGTCAAAGGGTGTAGGTCAAGGTTTTGATTTGACCTCAAGTATCCCTGTCACTGTGCACTCATACCCCTTAGTTTTGGTTTTAAAATTCCAGTATCTTTCTTTAAAATCTCATCCACTGTAATGAGCAGTTGGAGTTTCTCCCCAGCTCATTCCTTCCATTTTTTTGGACCTTTTAATAGTGAGGGAGACAGAGGGGGAAAGCATTGGTGAGTTTTCAATAGTTTTAACACATGTATTTTTCCTGGACCCAACACAATAATGGCATTGTGAAGAAAGGATGTCAACACCTCTACTTTCTCAGGAGTTTGCGAAGCTTTATTAGGACATCAGAAACCTAAAGAGGTGTGATAGAAAGTGTGCTCTCTGGCTGCATCACGGTCTTGTATGGGGAGACCAATACCCCTGAGAGTAAAGCCCTGCAAAAGGTAGTGGACACAGCCCAGGACATCATAGGCAAAACCTTCCCCACCATTAAGAACGTCTACAGGGAACGCTGCTGTTGGAGAGCAGCAGCAATCATCAAGGATCCACACAACCCAGCACTCCCTCTGTTCTTGCTGCTGCCATCAGGAAAGAGGTATTGGTGCCACAAGACTCGCACCCACTAGGTTCAACGACAAACTTAATCAGGGACTCATTTCAGGACTCTTACTTTTGCACTTTACTGTTTCTTTGTCCTCTCTGTATTGTACAGTCAGATCGTTTATACTTCTTCATTTGTTTATAAGTACACATTGAGAACAGTTTTTTGCACTGCCATTAAGTGGTAATTCTGCTTTGCCCAAGGATTTAGGGTTGTTTTTAGTATCATGTATGTAGTCTGACAATAAATCTAAAATCTGAAATCTTTGGAACTGTTCCATCTGAGCAATTGCTGGCATTTTGCAGTTGTGCAGAAGAGAACATCTTGGAAAAAAAAGACGGCTTGGTTGAGATAGAAGGCCCTGCAGGTGTGTTTCAGAAAGTTTTTTTACTTTTTCTGCCAATACCTACTCATTTTAGAACCCAACACCTGTCACTTCCTTTTGCATTGCCAAAAAGGGAATAATTACTCTGCTGTGCAACCTGGTGAAAACTTCACACATGGATTAAAGAACAAAACTGTTCTCAGAAATGTATTCAAAGGCATCAGTGCTTGGAACCGATCATAAGGTGTATCCATCAATAATTCACTGAATTTTAATTTAATTATGGTGTGTATGTTAAGAGGGCCACATTCTCAGAACAAAAAAAACCCTGTATTAGTAACACATTTGTCCGGGATTTAGCACCAAGCAGTGTATTTATAACCTTTATTTTGAGCTTCTAAAACCAGGGGTGACTCGGTTGGCGTAGCACCAGTGATCGGGACCAGTGTTTGAATCCAGTGCTGTCTGTGAGGAGTTTGTAAATTCTCCCCGTGTCTGTGTGGGTTTTCCCCGGGGGCTCTGGTTTCCTCCCACCATTCAAAACGTACCGGAGGTTGTATGTTAATTGGGTGTAATTTGGCAGCATGAGGTCATGTGCCGAAATAGCCTGTAACCATTCTGTAAGTCTAAAAGCAATAAATTTAATTTAAATGTAATAAAATTTAATCTCAAATGTTTGCTTACTGCAGATTTTAGAAGTTTAAGTATATTTTCTGAAGAAAACCCACAGATCTAATGACAGGAATGGCATGTGGAAATGGTGGGCCTCCTTGACGACAAAATTAAAACCCGCATGACCCTAACCACAGCTAGTTGAACAGAACTTCCGTTGGGGCCTTAGGTCTTTTTGATTCCAGACTTGACTTATCCATTGCCAAGAATCTGCATGTGTCATGGGGACATAGTTCCTGACCCAGCAATGCAGAATGATCATGTACAAGGAGTAGAGCAGGGGACTAAGCATGCGGCCTTGGGGGAGCTTCTGTGTTGGTGGTCAGTATGGAGGAGCTGGACGACCAAAAGAACTGTGCACACTAACCATCCAGGGGTCTCATATTCATGAAACAACATTTATTTGTATATAGGAATACTTGTCCTGCATATGCATTGTTTGTCTGTATGCGTCTTATGTCTGGTTGTGTGTCTGCATGTTTTTGCACGGTGGACTGGAGAACACTGTTTCATCAGTTTGTACTTGTATAATCAGATGACAATAAGCTCGACTTGACATGATGGGGCCAATCCGCACTGATTGGGGTCTGCCGATGAGAAACTCAAGGATCCAGTTGTATGAATATGGGGAATATGGACCAAGTACAGGTGGATTTTAAATTTAAACTTAGACATTTAGCTTGGTAACAGGCCCTTCCGGCCATCGAGCCCGAGCCAAACAGTTCCGGTTGCTGGCCCTATGACAGCGTTGTGCTAACTGCTACGCTAACTGGCCACCCCTCGATGAGCAGTTTGAATTGGCCTCATAGACAGCATAGATATTATGGGCAGAAGGACCTTTCCCCGAGCTATTTATTCTATGTACCAGATCATATAGGGTTGTGGGGAGGTTCACGGTCAGCCATGTGTAATTATCTGCTCCGACTGAGTCACATTACATGAGTTGCCCTAGTCCCACGGTGGCGCACAGGGCGAGGCAGAGATCACAGTGTCGAGCTGTTGTGTAGACGATGGAAAGCGATGGCGTGCCTAGTGATGGGGTATCAAGTATCCTGAACATTGAAGATCAAGGCAGGCAGCAGATGTGTGTGCAAGTATTGGGCAGCATGGTTAGTGTGGTGGCCAGAGCAATGCTATTTCATCACAGGCATCCCTGTTCAAATCCACTGCTGTCAGTAAGGCATTGGTACGTTCTCCCTGTGTCTATATGTGATTTCTCTTGGTCCTCTGGTTTCTTCCCACATTGCAATGATGTATGGGTGGTGCGGGCTTGTGGGCTGGAAGGGCTTGTCACTGTAAGGTATATCTAAATTAAATTAAATTAAATTAAGACATTGATACCAGAATGGACTCATTTTAAGTTGGTGCCTCATTGGGTCATAATTGCTCCCGAATTATTTATTTAATTTTAAACATACTGTACTAGCATGGTAACAGGCCCTTCTGCCCAAATATACCAAGTAACCTGCAATCCATGCACGTTTTGGAGGGCGGGAGGAAACCAGAGCACCCAGAGGGAAGCCCTCGTGGTCATAGGGAGAATGTGCACACTCCTTAGAGCTAGCGCCAGATTTGAACCTGGGTTCCTGGTGCTGCGCTAACCGCTGTGCTAACCGTGCCGCCCTCCAGTTCCAAGTTGGCAAGGGAAGAAATGTGTCTTGACTTGTGCTGTCATTATGTGCACAGATGATGCCTGAAAATGGGCAAGCTGATTGAGGTGAATGACAGGGGCAAGCACTGGCTTATTCCTCAAAGGCTGTGATTCAACTTGGAGAAGTTCACAAGGATATCAAAGCCTGGGTTAAACTGCTGATAGGCAATCTGTGCACAACAAATTGGTGGCCACAAGTCCAATTTCTAGGCTGTAATGACTGTGCACAACCTGTGGTTTACTGAGCTATTATGGAAGATTTTAAATAGTTCCCATTGCCATTGCTGTCATAACCCCTGATTAGAATCTGTACTCACCTGCTGGAACAATAGATTCATCCCAGACACAGGCCAGGTTTCAGTTCCTTTTTGCATGTGAAGGCACAATTCCCACTTCGTTCATTGACTTGTGTCACATCCTGTCTTGGATTACTAAAAGTGCTCTCCAAATAAATACTGCAAAGATCCAAACCTTGGCCCCCACCTCAAGACATTCAAAGGACATTTAGACAGATATATGGAAAGGGATTAAAAGGGTATGCTCCAAATGCAGGCATATGGGAAGAGCCCAGAATCCCAACATGATTGGCACAGTCATTGGTCCAAAGGGTTTGTTCCATGTTGAATAATTCTATGACTTCATGAGTCTCTATAAGGGCGGCACGGTTGGCGTAGCGGTTAGTGCAATGTCTTTACAGCGCCAGCAATCGGGACTAGACTAGGGTTCGAATCCCCTGTTGTCTGTACGTTCTTCCCATGTCTCCATGGATTTTCTCCAGGGGCTCCAGTTTCCTTCCACCATTCAAAATGTACCAGGAATGTAGGTTAATAGGGTGTAAATTGGGCGGCACAGACTTGTGGGCCAAAATGGCCTGTTACTGTGGTGTATGTCTAAAAAAACCTCCACTTCCTAAGCCTTGACTCTGACCTTTACGTTGGTTACCATTTGGGTCTGAATGAAACTGTTCATAAAAATATATTTGACCGCAGAATGACCTCTGACTATATATCTGTTCCATCTAGAGCATAGAAATAAGCAACATGAAAACAGCCCTTTGGCCCACAATGTCTGCCCTGACCATTAACTGCCCATTTCATCATGTCAATCCCATATCCAATTGGTCTCACGCCCTTGTCAACTTCCCCCCCCCCCCCCCCCCAAGGATTCTACCACTCATCAAGACATAGTAGCCAATTGACTCAGCATTGTCTGTGGGACGTGGCAGAAAACCAGAGATCCTGGAGAAAACCCAAGGGGTCCCTGGGAGAGTATGCAAACTCCCTACAGACAGGACTCAGGTTCAGGAAATGGACTCAAGTCACTGATGCCACATGGGAGGTGCTTTACTAACTGACCTACCCAGACTCTGCCCACATCTCAGCTGAAACCCACCAACTTTTGCTTGTTATCTTTGGACCTAAGTATTCTAAAGCTTTCATATAATTAAGGTCATTGAAACCTCTGCTGTCCATGTCCTGGCTTGAAGCAAACCCTACTCACCCATCATCTATTTCCCAGGGAGCCTGATTGATTCCAAGATCAACAAAGGTTCAATGTTAAAAATCTGAATCAAGTTTTCCATTTCCTTCGTGACCTCCTGTGTCATAAAAGAACATGAAAATACAGCAGAGTCCAGAGTATTGCAAAGCTGGAAGAGACAGGAAGGTGAAGACGGAAGGTGAAAATATATGCTAGATAGAATAATCCTTTTCCCTTATTTATTTGCCTACATTTGGGACATATCCGTTTAATCCCTTTCCATATATCTGTCTAAATGTCCTTTGGATGCCTTGTGGTGGGGACCAAGGCTGATCTTTGCAGTATTTATTTGGAGAGCACTTTTACTAATCTAATGCAGGATGTGGCACATGTCAATGAACGGGGTGGGAACTGTGCCATCGCATGCAATAAGGAACTGAAACCTGGCCTGTTTCTGGGATGAATCTATTGCTCCCTGTTAGCAAGTGACTACAGATTCTAATCGGGGTTGTGACAGCAACGCCAATGGGAACAGTTTAGAACCTCTAATAGCTCCGTAAATCATGGGTTGTGCACAGTCACACATAGAGAAATGACAGTCTAGAAATTGGACTTGTGGGCACCAATTTTTTAATGGAATTTAGGTGAAATACAAACCTGGGGACATGGGTTAAGGGTGAAAGGGGAGGTTTAGGGGGAACATGAGGGGGAACTTCTTCACACAGAGAGTGGTGGAAGAGTGGAACAAGCTTTCAGCTGAAGTGGTGATTGCGAGTTCAATTTTAATATTTAAGGAAAATTTGGATAGGTTCATGAGGGTGGTATGAAGGAATATGAACTGGGTGCAGGTCAGTAGGATGAGGCAGACTAATAATTTGGCACAGTCTAGAAGGGCTGAAGGTTCTGTTTTTCTGTGCTGTCAAGTGGTCCTTATTTTCTCATACATGCCCATTCACAATCCCCGATTCTTCCAGATTCCAACATTAGAGCAATTTACCCATAGGTCAATTAATTTATCAACAAGACATCCTTGGAACATCTCCTTTGACTCATCCAACTTTCTCTAAATCAAAGGTGCAGAGATGGGTACCTGCATGAGCCCCAGCTATGCCTGCCTTTTTGTTTTCTACGTGGAACGATCCACGCTACAAGCCTACATGGGTAAGACTCCTCAACTCTTCTTCCGCTTCACTGATGACTACATTGGTTTTGCTTCATGCACTCATGATGAGCTGATCAACTTTATCCACTTTGCTGCCAATTTCTGCCCTGACCTCAAATTTATTTTGTCCGACTCTAGCTATATTCTCCCCTTTCTCGATCTCTCTGTCTCCATTTCAGGAGACAAACTCTCGACAGTCATCTTCTACAAACCCACCAATTCCCACACTTACCTTGATTGCACCTCTTCATACCCTATCTCCTGTAAGAATTCTGTTCCTTTTGAGAGCCCTTCCCTTAATTGTATACATTCCTCTTAAAGCGCCACCCTCACATTTGTCTGGGTTAAACACCATCTGCTATTTCTCAGCCCTTATCAGTAACTAATCTCTCTCCTGTTATATTATTTGATATCACTGCCCTCAACTCCACCAATATTTGATTCATTGGCAAACTTACTAACACAAATATCTACTTTTTCATCCAAGACATTCATGTATATAACCAATAGCAGAGGTCCCCGCAGAACACCACTCCAACCTGAGTATTGCCCTTCCACCACTACCCCATTCTGTCTTCTACAAACCAGCCAATTTCAGTTCAACCAAACTATCAGCTCAACATGGATCTCATGCATCCACACCTTCTGAATCAGCTTGTCAAACATCTTACTAAAATCCATGTACACACCCTCCACCTTTGTCACCTCCTCAAATAACTCAATCAAATTGATAAAACATGACATGCCCCTCACAAGTCCATGTTGACTGTCTCTAATCTCACCATGCTTTCCAAATCCACATAAATCCTATCCTTTCCAAAAGTTTCCCTTCCATTGATGAGGCTGGCTGGTTTATAATTTCCTGGATTACCCCTTTTTCTCTTCCTGAACAAAAGTACAACATTCGCCAGTCTCCTCTGGGACCTCTCCTGCCTCTGGCGACAATGCAAAGATCTTTGTCAAGTTCCCAGCAATCTCTTCACCTGACTCTTTCAACTGAGGATACAGTATGTCCCATCTTAATCCCTAAGAATCACAGGATGCTGATGCTTTTAGCATGTGAGTCCGACCGAGCGTGTGACCTCTTCATGCGATGAGAGATTCACATTTTCAAGCAATAACCTATTTTTCCAACGTGCTGAGAATTTACAGGTTGCTGTTGTTTCCTTCAGGAAGGGAAAACCAGAGGTTAGGGAAGGGAAAGGGGAAGAGCCTGTGGGATCCAGCAGCGGTGTCAGCTTTGCAGGGCCCGAGGTTGGTGTGGGATCTGTTGAGGGAGTCAGCGTGGACTCTGGTACAGGGGAGGTCAGGACAGTGGTAAGTATTTGCGTTGTCAGAGGCGTTGGGAGCTCCAGCCTGTGGACGGCTGGGACCGGGTGTGAAATCCCCGTTGAAGGTGTCGGGAGCTCTGGCCTGCGGGTGGCTGGAACTGGGTGGGAAATCTGCATTGAAGGCATCAGGAGCTCTGGCCTGTGGGCAGCTGGGGCCAAGGTGAGAGACAAGGGTTGACTTTTATGAGATATATGGAAAATACCAGATTTTAGCCAAAAATAGAGGGGGGGGGTCAACTTTATATGAGATCAACTTTTACATGAGCGATTATGGTACTTGCAGATGGAGACTGCAATGCAGCCCCTTTACTGTGCTTAACTAAAACCAAACTCACACTTTCAACATGAAATAATATTTAAGCAAAGTTTATGCACCCTTGGTGCTAAGTAAGCTCAAAATTCACATAGAAATTCAATACTTATAGTGTCTTATAATGAATATTGAATGTTACTATTGATTGTAGTATAATAAACACTGCAGATTTCCCTCCCAGAACTGGAGTTCTGACTTCTTGTAAATGTACAGGAAGAAATGATAAATAATTTCCTTCTCGATTGCCAAAATGAAAGTGAGACTTTCTGGTCAAACTGAAACAATCTTTTTCAAGTAAAGAAATATCCTGTTACCTTATAAGAGCCTTAATAATGTTTTTGATTTGTATTGTAGCTTGCATTTAAGTCTCTCCAAGGGACAACGTAACTTGGCAACGCTCATCAGATGCCAAGCACAATTCTACAGTCCGTTCCAGTGTGAGAGCTGTGCAGGTTAAAGCCTGACTTCTGCTAAATAAGACAAAATACCTTCCATGTGGATACCCTCCAACTGGATGTCATTAATATCAACTTCTCTAGTTTCCATTAAGAATCCCCCTCACCCTTTGAACAAATGAAAGATAAGTACAATATAACTCAAGATACAGCGCTGGCATATTACCAATTGAGATCCTTCTTGAAGGATAAATTAGGAAGCAGTTTGAGTTTGCCAGAGGCAAGTAACTTTGAATATGTGATTACAGATACAATGATAATCAAAAGATTTATAACAAATATGTATATTAAACTGCAAGAAAAGGAGAATGAGGAAACAAATGGTAAAACTAAACAAAAATGGGAACAAGATTTAAATATAAAGATAAAAAAGGAAACATGGGAGAAGTTATGTTCTGGAACGATGAGAAGTACAATAAATACGAGGTTACGTATGATACAATATAACTGGATACACAGGCTATACATTACACCACAAAAGTTAAATAAATGGGACCCAACAGTATCTGATAGATGTTTTCGATGTAAAAAAGAAATGGGAACAACAATTCATGCAATCTGGACATGTGAGAAAGTAGAAAAATTTTGGGAAGATCTAAACCAGATATTAAATAAAATTACAGAAAACAATATACCAAAAAATCCAGAGATCTTCCTCCTAAGTAACATAAAAAACAAAGAATTTGGACTTGATTTGGATGGTGCACAAAAAAGATTTGTTAAGATAGCTCTAGCCGTAGCAAAAAAGTGTATTATGTCAACCTGGAAATTGGAAGATAATTTGAAAATACAACAATGGTATATAGAAATGAATAAATGTATTCCATTAGAAAAAATAACATATAGTTTAAGAAATAATATTGAAATATTCGAACAAATATGGGAGCCTTACATTAAATACAATAGCGAAAACCTACCGGGGACAATCATTACCTAAGTTGATGGAAGGAGAAGGAAATGAAAAGAATGGACTCAGTAGAATTTCTGGTGTATTTTTGTTGAGTGACAACATTGTCTGACTGGTTAAATGTATCCTAGATTGTATACCTTAAATGGACGGGAGGGGGGGTGGGGAGGGGGGGTTGGGAGGAGGGAGGGGGGGGGGGAAAATGGCACTGTATATGTGTGAAAAAGAAAAAGGGTGTACCATGGTTAATGTGATTTATGGTGTGAAAAATAAAAAATAAAAAAAAAAAAGAATCCCCCTCACCCTCTTCTTATCTCCCTCCCTCTCTCTTCCCTTTTTCCTGTCCTCTTTCACAGAGCCAAAATCAATTCTGACCTTTCCTCTTATCATATCTGATTAATGCCTTTTGGCTGTTGGTCTGGACTCCTCACCCTTCCATTCCTCCCCCTTAGAGTCTTTAATTTCGATGCTTGTCTACTTTTTGCTTATACCATGAAGAAGGGCTCAGGCCCAAAACATCGATATCTTTACCTCCCACTGTGAGACCAGCCGAGTTTCTCCAGCATTTTTGTGTGTTTTCACTACAATCTCAGTGTCTGCAGACTTTTGTGTTTCACTCAATGAGGTTTCCAGCTGGGAGTGGCCCAGAGGAGAGAGAAGGATGGCAAGAACCTGCTTGTCTGATTATACCTGACCTGGCACACTAGGTTCTCTTTTGTAAAGTGAGACAGGGGGAAAACCTGCAACCACTTGATCCCAAAAGAGAACATATTACAAGAAGAGGATGATGGGTAGATGAAGAATGAAAGGCAAGGGATAAGAAGAACAGGAATTTCTTGGGCAGGGCAGATCAGCTGGGATGAAGGACATGTTTTGGTATTTCATACTCTACAATTCCTATTATGAATCATTGAACTCTTTAGATTGCACCCTTCAAGACGCAGAGAACCTGCCTGGCAGTCTTTCTGCCCGGCATTTGGAAACTCCGAAAGTGCAAAATATTTTGTTTTACTTTCAGTAATAAAGCCCTCACATGGAGAAATTATATTTTGATGTCTGGTTTCCAATGACTCAGTCAAAATTACTGAAGCTATTATATGCCAGTTAGATTATACAAAGTGGACCTACTCATTGAATGACATTTCCCAATTTTAATGGCTGAAAATTCTGACTATTCCTTTCAGGTAAATAAAAATTCAAAGTTGCTATATGACAACGTGCGATATGGAAGGATGCTGCGCCGCCCACTCATGCTCAATGGCTGAGGGACATTATGTCCTGTTTAAATTTAGAAAAGGCCTGTTACTCAATTCATAACTCAAAGATTCAAATGCTGTGGGGACCATTCCTGAATTATTTCCATAAACTCTAGGCATAATTATTAATCTTAAATTTCAGTACGTTGCTCTTTTATTTCAGGAACGATGTACAATTTTCTTTAGTCATAAAACGTTGGTTTGGGGATGGGGTATACAGTCATGCATATATGTGATAAAATTTTCTTTTTGATGTACCTTTGTATGATAGATGTGATGTATGTGCTTTTGTGGTCAGTGTACTGTGCAGTGAATGAAAGAAAAACCACACGGAAGCTGTGAGTGAGCTGAACCAATCAACCACAGTGGTGATGGCCTGGTGGAAAGACGGCCCTCAAGGCGCACTCCGAGGCCCCGATTCCGTGATCTGTCTTGGGTGTCCTTGGCATCCGCATGGCACCAAAGGAGGATTTGGTCATGTCCTCCTCTGAGCTTGTCCATAGGGCCCTGTTCACAGGTTCCCAGGAGAGTTTGTGCCAGCGGCTCATGGCCAGGAGGAAACACCTACAGCGCTGCTAACAACTTCGTGAGAAGGTGGGCACCCTGACCCCCGTCATAACCACATGCCACAATCCAGCTCCATCCTACGTCCCAAAGGTTCTCGAAGACTGTGAATATGTCTTCATAAGGAGAGGTGCCCCTTCAGCACCCATACGAGGGTCCATACAAGGTGTTATGACCTAATGGGACTACATGCCTTTTGGATGTTAGGAGTAGACAGGAAACATTCACGGTCAACAGCCTCAAACCAGCACACCTTGACCTCAACCAACCAACTGACATTACTGGAACTCTCCGAGAGCTTATCACCACAAACCCCTCCCAGGACCATTATGGTGTCAGCCTCATGCGAGCCTGCACTTTTGTGACCCAGTTCGCTTGCAGATCAGTGCAGCCCGCTACGCTTTTATGTTTTACTGAGTTATCTAATTTGTCAACATTATTGTCCATTCCATAACTGTTTTGTACCTGTATGTTATCCATGTAAAATCAATAAAAATATTAAAAAGGAAAGGAAATAATGACAGACGACAATTGATGATTCATTAATCGAGAATAGCATTTTGTGAATATTAATAAGAATTCTGCGAGCTACAAAAAATATAAGAAAAAAATAAATATTCGTATTTAAGTATTTAAGTGAAATTCCAAACTGTTAATGAGGTGAAGCCCTGAGGTATCAACCTTCTAAATGATCTCTATCGAGAGCATCTTGGTCGGCTGCATCAAAGTGTGATAAAGTTGCTGCACAGAAGTGGATCGGATGTCAGTCCACAGAGATGCAGAGAGAATCACTGGAGTCTCCTTGCACTCCCCCCGCACCCCCCCCCCACCCCCGCATCGACGTAAGCTACCGGGATCATTGTTTGAAGAGGGCACATAAAATCCTTGAGGACCTCTTCCACCCTGTGCACAGCATCTTTCAGCTGCTCCTATCGGGGAAGAGATACAGGAGGGTCAGAGCCAGCGCCGCCAGGCTGAGGAACAGCTTCTTCCCATGGGCACTGAGAATGCCGAATGACCAAAGGAACTGGCAACACTAACCATCTGACACTCTCATATTCACAAAGCAATATTTATTTATTTATTGGTATAGATGAAATACGTGTCCTGCATATGTATTATTTGTCTGTATGTGTGCTATGTTTGGTTTGTGTTTGCGTGTTCTGCAACCATGGGGTTGTACTTGTGCAATCGGACAATAAATAAAAAACATTATTTTCTACCTGATTTACTCTTTGTAAAAGGAACTTCAATATCTAGATTGGTTGACCTTGTCTGTTTTCCAATATTTACTGGGTATATTTACAGTGATAGGTTCTTGACGAGTAAAGGGGTGAAGGTTATGGGGAAATAGGGGTTGAAAGGAAAAATATATTATCCATAATTCCAATGGCATAAAAAAAATGGCAGCGTTGTCAGAGCTCCTGTAAAGGCATTGCTGCTGGTGGTGTGGGCCCAGAAAAGCATGGAGTGGAGACACAGCCCTGCTCCACAAGGCCCTACTACCTTTATACAGGCTTCATACAGGCTTTAAACAGCTTGTTAAATGAGCCAACTGTGTTATTTTTAAAAATTCTGTATTTAAAAAATCTGTTCCCAAGATGGCGGTGCCTGTGCTGGGCAGACCAGGGCATCAGAAAAGGGGAGATCATTCCCCCCCACCAAGTCGAGAAGGTGAAGCATAGGAAACCTACAGAATGTTGACCACACCAGTGGATCAGTGCAGCGGCTGAAGCATCCACACAAGTTGTGGGCTGTTGGGCCTTGCAGTCAAAGGACTCCCAAGGCTGTGAGCTGTGGGAGACTGGCTCATGGTAACCAGTTATTTCAACCGGGATTTGAGAGAGTGCTGAGGGCAAGAAGGGCTCCTGAAGTACTTCAGGGGCTGAAGGCTCCCAGATTGTGTCGGAGTCTGTGCGGTTGCAGAGGCTGCGGGAGCGCTGGAGGTGAATCCATGAACACTCAATATCTCTGCAGGGTCTCTCTTTTGCTCTCCTCTCTCCTATTTTTTGGGGCACCAGGAAATGCTCATGGCGACTCTTTGTTTGCCTTATGGCAGACAAAAGTTGAAATATATCATGTATATTACATTTATAATGTATTATTGCATGACAATAAGAGGAACGTCTGAGACTTGGTGAGCTGACTTAATTCTGCTCCTCAGTCTTATGGTCTTATGTACAAGCTGCCTCATTAAATGTATTTAAGATACAGGTAGGGTTTGAAAAAAAGGGGAATTAAGGGTTGAGGCAGGGAAGCGGAAAAGAGTCAATGACCAGATCAGCCATGATCTTATTCAATGGCGGTACAGACTTGATGGTTCAGGAGATCACCTCCTGCTCTTATTTCTTATGTTATAAAATTTAAAAATAGATTTATAAATTTAAATTTAATTTAATTTTTAAAATAAATGTTATAAAATTTAGACATAGAGCTCAGTAACAGGTCATTTTGGCCCGCTAGTCCGTGCTGCCCAATTAACCTGCACCCCTGGTACACTTCGAATGGTGGGAGGAAACTGGAGCTCCCGGGGGAAAAACCAAGCAGACACGGGGAGATCGTACAAACCCCTTACGAGGGATTCGAACAGCAGTTCTGCTTGCTGGTGCTGTAACCGCTACGCCAACCGTGCCTTGTTTGGTTTGAGGGGCTATCTCAACAAAGCAACTGAGCCACGTTGTGCCTTTTAAGAAAGCAATCAGAATGATTTATATATGAATGACAACATTCATCACTGGCTATCATAACACTTCTTTCTCATTATGAAAATTCAAAGAAGGTGTGCAGTGTCTAAATGATCCTCTAAATTTAGAGTCTGATAAGCTGATAACAAGCCAAACAATATCTCCAATGCCTTTATTGTACAGGTACACGATCATTTATCCGGACACCTAAAATCCGGAAAGCTCCAAAATCCGGCAAGTGGGCACCGGCGGTTGGGGGAGGCAGCCGTTGGGGGAGACTGCCAGGCGACTGGAAGCGGGTGGGGGTGGCTAGGCAGCTCAATTTGGGTGGGCTTTCCAAAATCCAGAAAAATCCAAAATTCAGAACGCACTGTCCCCCAAGGGTTCCAGATAAAGGATCGTGTACCCGTACTCTCATAATTTCCATAATAGGGCTGTCAGGCAATACCCGTCTGGATACATAATACATTCCACTATACAATGGATTGACTTGCCAATCTTATCATCTGTAAAAGGTTGATCAACTTAATTGTAAAAGGAAGTTATTGCCTGTTCAGAAATATCCTGTATCAGACACCATGCAGTTCCTTTTAGCAAAATTATGAAGCGCACGTTAGTGCAATGGTCTGACTGAGTTTCTCAACTGAGAATATTGCAGTTAGCAAAGACCTTTATTTCTGGCTTTTATTAAGCAACTCAGTTATGGAACTGAGAAGAGAAACATAGGAAGGGCAGATTTCGGAATCTTGAGTGAACAACAAAAACTGGAAGGACTTAGTGGGTCAGGCAGCATCCATGGAGAAAAACGGTTGTAATGAGCGTCGAAAGAACCACACCAAGGCTTTTATTAACTAGAAGACTTGAGCATATCACAAGTAGGTCGACCAGTCCAGAATGACCTGGTCTGGCTAGGGGCAATCCTTTAAGACCTGCCAGTAGGTGTGGCTACACTCTCAGCCAATCACAGTCATCCTACACTACCATCTGTACATATACACATTGGTGATAGAATCTGTACTATCACAACGGTCAGTCCAGGCTCGGTGCCATGGGGGGGGGGCATTCATGGGCTATTCCCCCCCCAAATGAGATATTGTGTCCCTCCCACCCACCTTCAGCACTAGCGACACATGGTTTCAACTCCACGTGTTATGAGCAGGCATGTTCGTCTGTTACGTTGGAGGGAGGGGGAAGTGTGACAGCGGCGCACAGAGGAGGTTCATGGCAGGTACGGCACCTGCTGCCCCTTCTGCTGAATGAATCTTCGAGGTTTTGGAACCCCCCCCCCCCCCCCCATCCCCACTCCAGTGGTTACCCGTTGACTTGTTGACTTGCTCGATGCAAGTTCTTTGATGAAGTACTTATTTGAAATTACCAGCTATTTTTACGGGATGTTAGGTAGAGAATGAGGGAAGCAAGGTCCTGACAATGAGGTTATGACATTTAATTGCTGCTTGCGATCCCTCCCAAATGAACAATCTGAGGGATGAAGAAGCAACTTGAGCAAGTCATTTGAAATGATGGATTTCGAGTTTAGCAACCTATCGAAAGAATGGTGGCAGTACAGGGAAGAGTTCATGCTTTATATTAAACTAGTTTTTTAACATCTTTCACCTGATGTGTTTCATCATGGAACCCACCAGGTAAAAGATGTTATTGCATTTCACTAATCCCTGTTAAAAAATGCATTAAAAGCACAACATCGGCATTGCAATCTGGTTATAAATAAAGCAGTTGGCCGCTATTGGTTCTTTACATTCAATCAGACAATTAATTCTGCCGCTATCTGAACAGGACTGTGAGCAGCTACTTGTAATTTTATAATTAGAAAAATTAGCTGTTAAGGGTCAGATTACTATATGGTTACTTGTGTAAAAGTCGATACAGTGTAAAAGTCAACCCACCCACCCCATTTTTGGCCCCAAAATCTAATATTTTCCATACATAGCAAGTAAAAGTCGACTCTCCTCCCCCCTCGCCTATTTTTGGTCCCAGCCACCCACCAGTGTCAGAGCTCTCGACACAGTTGGACCATGGACTCTTGGCTCAGCACCTGGCCACCCGCCCATCAGAGCTCCCAATGTGCAAGCAACGCCGATACATACCGCGGTCCAAAGTAGTACCCATGTAATAGTCAACCCCGTAAATTTAACATTAAAAAATGACCTTCACTGTTAGTCACAATCAAAATGAAGAACTTTGCTTTCCAAAAAAGACCCTCCTGTCATAGGTCAATCCACCGAAAGGGCCCAGTCATTCACAGAGCATGCTTTGCTCTGAATTCCACAAAAATGGCCGGCTGCAAGAGCAGCTTCAAAAAGCTGTTTTCTCTCCAGCTTTCCCGTGCCCTACCTAAAAGCCTTTTGAATGTCCCTATTGTACCAGCCTCCACCCTCATCCCCAGCAATGCATTCCAGGCACCCACCTTTCACTGAGTAAATAAAATCTTGCCTCTGACATCTCCCCTAAACTTTTCCTCCACTCACCTTAAACATATGTCCTCTGGTATTTGCTTTGGGGGTGGGGGAATGTTGCAGGGTGTCCACCCCATCTAAGCCGCTCGCAATCTTTTACACCTCAATTAAGTCAACTTTCATCCTTCATTGTTCCAAAGAGAAAAGCCCCAGCTCTGTCAACCTTGCTTCGTGTTATCCAGTCCAGGCCTCCTCATCCTTCCTGTAATGAGGTGACCAGAACTGAACACAATACTAGAAGCATGGTCTAAGGAGATGGATTCAACCCCCCCCCCCTCACCCCCAATACCAACGAAGGCCAATGCACCTTCCCAACCACCTCATCAACTGATGCAGCATCCCCAAGGGACCTGTGGACCAAAATTTCTCCCATAGGCATATGGGTACTCTTTGGTTCGGGGGGGCAGAGGGGTTGACTTGCCCGAAATTTGATTTGCACTGTACCCAGGGACTGGGGTGATGGGAAGGAGCAGGGGAAGTGGGGTCTAGGGAGGGAGGGGGGACCGGTGTGGGGGGAGAAATGGAGGGGGAAATGGGGGAGCGGGAATTTGGGGGGGGAAAAGCAGAGACTGGGAGGTGGGGAGTAGATGCAGGGGTGCACTGGGCTCCAGCCACCCAGTACCGATTCAATGTGGACTCCCTCAGGGAGCCGCTATCCCATTGCCCTCCCCGAGTTCCCTCACTCACTGAACAGCATCTCCCCCCAAAAAATTATCACTGGGCTGTGACTTGTGTTGTGCTTGTGTGAAATGTTAATTGTGACCATTCAGTGCCTCCTGTCTATACTCTCCCTTACAGTGATAATCCCATTTTACCAAAACAGGAGCTCGTAATAGAGGAAACCAAAGCCCCCGGGGAAAACCCTCACAAACACAGGGAGAATGTATAAACTCTTTACAGACAGTGTGGGATTTGAGCTCCAGTTCCGATTGATGGCGCTGTAACGCACTGTGCTAACCGCTACGCCAATGCTGACGTCCTGTATCATATGTGATGTGAATATCCTGACACGAAAGTGACTGAAAAAGTAGAACACAAATTGAAGTTTTAAAAGAAGGAAACCTCCTTCATGACACTCATGTGACTGCAAGAAATGGACGGAAGCCTCTAATCCAACCAAAGCCAAGGAAATAAAAACAGACGAATATTGCAGAAGTACAATGGTTTCTGGGTTTATCCAAACAATTTCTTGTCCCTGCTAAATGAGATGTGTCAGCCACTAAAACAGGGAAACCAAGAGATATGTGAAAATGACCAAATGAATTAAGGCAACAATCATAAAGAGAGCTAACCCTACAGATAGATACCTTAGGGCACACATGTCAAACTCTGGCCCGCGGGCCAAATTTGGCCCGCGATATAATTATATTTGGCCCGCAAGATCATTTCAAAAATGTATTAGAGGTGGCCCGCCCTGCAGCGAGAGTCGATGCTGTTTTTTGGTAATGTCACCCCCACCATCCTCCCCCTTCATTGCACATCCTTCCCCATTGTAACACAAGAAATTGTAACACGAGAAGTCTGTCGATGTCATCAGCCGGCAAGCCAGTTGGAAGGCTCCCCACGCAACCAGTCACTTCTCCCACCTGTCGAGCAGTGCGGCGGATTGGCGAGCGCCTGTGATTTCCTGTCGGCGCGATGGGCATGGCAGGCTGCGCACGGCCCCTGGCAGCGCGAGCCCCGCGCGACTGACACCGGACGGCCCTTCCACAGCACGAGCGCACTTCTCCTGGTCTCCACGGCCTTCAGCGCTTGCACCCGCACGGACCCCAGGGACGGCTAGTTCGGCCCTGCACGTGAAGAGAGAGATGGTGGCTGTCCACAAAGGCTGATCGGCAGCGCGCTGGGCCTGAGTGGGTGGGTAAGCAGGGGTGGGTAGAGGGTGTAGGTGAGGAGTAATGGGCAGGGGAAGTTATGGTGGTGCGAGGGGCAGTTAGAGGGAGGGATGAGTAGAAGGAGGTGTGGATAAGGAAGAGGTAAAAGGGGAGGGGCAGGGCGAGTAGGGGAGGGGTGATTAGAGGGTGAGAGACGGGTAGAGGGAGGAACAGGTTGAGGGGAGAGGCAGTAGAGGGGTGTGTATAGGATGGGGTGGGTAGAGGCAGAGCGAGTGGAGTGAGGGGTGAGTAGAGGTTGGGTAAAGGACTGGTCAGGTAGAGGGACGGTGGGTCGAGGGTGAATAGAGGCCTAGAGCCTGAGGAGTGAGCAGGAAATGCTGAGTCCTGATGCAGGCCAAAATGGACACAGCCTGTGAATGCTGACTACATCTCCACAAGGACCAAATATGTTTCCCTCAGGTCAAGCAAAGGGTGAACTTGAGCTACCTACTCCTGACCTGTAACATTATCCTCCTAAAATTATATCCTAAAGTTTAACATTACATACGTTGAAAGAAGAGAAAACATGCAGATGTTGTTGAAAATTTTCAATAAATATTTAGTTCGGCCCTCGACTTAGTCCAAGTTTTTAATTTTGGCCCTCCGTGAATTTGAGTTTGACATCCCTGCCTTAGTGGAAGGCATCAGATCAGTGATCTTGCAGCAGGACCAGGTCCTGCATGTTCAAAGGCTCGTATTCAGCTGGCACTCTCAACCAAGCCCATCTCAAGAGCCTAAGCTCTTGAGGATGTCACGGTTCAGAAAATCAATGTGTCAAGACATATTCGTACTCCTCATTCATGAATGGTGCTGGGCTAGATGATAAAATGCAGTCGGTGAAGCAAGTGACTGAAGCAGGGTGGAAAGAAACACTGCATGAGATTGTTCTCAGATTGATAGACATTCATTTGAGTACTGAAATCCGAGATGAAAGGATCATTGTTGCCAATCTACAATGGTACAGGATGATCAAACACCTTCAGTTCTTAAACCTAGGAGTCAAACCTTGGTTTGACAGACAGTTCTTACTTGGCTGGGATGAAAGGGAGGTCAGACATAACGTGCAGAAATGGTTTTATTGGCAGACACCAAGAGAAAAGCATATCTGGTGAGTGTACTCTTAAGGAACATTTCCATGGCTAAAATATTCATTTCAAAGCATCTGAATGAGTTCATAATTAATCAAAGGAAGGCTAGACTGATTGGCTGAGTCAAACTACAGGGCTAGGAGCTTCCAATGCAGCTTATAATTTACATATGTACTTGAGTGTGCAATCAAACTAATGACACAAACTGGTTTTAACTCTGTCTGTTCCCTCAATCTGACACGGTCATCCATCAGCCCCTCAGTCTCAACCTCAGCTGCTTTATAAAAACAGTTCCTTTCGAAGTTTCTTTGTGTGGACAGGATGATTAAACCTTAAAACATTTTGAAGTGTCTGTAAAATGCCAAAAGGTAAAGGTCATTTACTATGGCAAAGTAGACTCATAAAAGGACACATTATTTTGACCCCATGATGCAGAAAATCAGTTCACATCATAAGTTAAATAAAGAAAACTCTTATTCAATAGCGTGACACTAGGTCATTTTAAAAGTGGTTTGTAGCAGTGAAGTGTTTTGAAATGCAGTAATTTTTATAATTTGGGAAACATGGGTCCTGAGTCAGATCCAAGACCACAAGAAACATTTTCACAATTGCAGAATCATGGAAGTAAAGTTAAAAATTCCGAACTGAATGCTAAGGAATATTCCCTGCTCTGATTTAAAATGAGACCATTATGTTTAACATCTCTTACAAAAGTCTGAACAGTGCATCGATTCCTTCGTATTCTATTGGCATCTCAGCCTAGAATCTGCGTTGAAGAGCGGGGCAACCATCTGATTCAGTTGTGAATAGGCTATTACTGGGGTGCAATATCATTTGGCAAAATTTAATTTAGAATGAGTTTTATTTGTAGCAATTAATCCCAGCAAGGAAACACAAAAGCTGGAATCTCAAAGCAGACAAGATAAAGTGTCTGGATCTGCAAGGTGCATCTCGCTCAGAGTGAAGATGAGATGATGTGACAGTACAGGAAGCCAGTGCGAATCTTGTGACACTAATATCTCTATCCTGATGGCAGCAGTGAGAACAGAGAGTGTGTTTGGTGGTGTGGATCCCTGACGATTGCTGCTGCTCTCTGATGCAGTATTCCCCATAGATGTTCTTGATTGTGGGGAGGGGTTTGCTTGTGATGTATGGGGCTGTGTCCACTACTTTTTGCAGAGATTTCTGCTCAGAGGTATTGATGTCCCCATATCAGGCTGACCGGGGCACTTGTGTGGAGGTGAGCCGGGTTGTCAGCGCAAGGCAGGTGCATTGAGGTCGTGACTGGGATTCTTCCGTGGAGGTGAGCCGGGTTGCATTGTGGGGCTATCCGGGACACCAGGATGAAGAACCACTCGATGCTGCTCGCCACTGGACGACTCTCCCAAAGTGTCTCACTATCCCTGCCAAGTAAGAGTCTTTATTTTTATTAGGTATTAAGTATAGTACATAGAACATAGAGCACTACAGCACAGTACAAGCCCTTCAGCCCTCGATGATGTACTTCCTCAAAAAAAGTACAAAATCCTCGCTACCTCGTAAGCCTCCATCTTTCTTCCATGTGCCTGCCTAAGAGTCTCTTAAATACCCCTAATGTTTCAGCCTCCACCACCATTCCTGGCAAGGACTTATCCGGATTGAACTCCATCTGCCACATTTCTGCCCAACTCTGCATCCTTTTGTCACTTACGACAACCTTCAGGACCATGCACAGTTCCACCAACCACCACAACTCCTCCAATCTATAAACCTGGGAGAGGGCAAGTTAATTAAAATGGCAGCACGCTTAGAGTGACTCACACAACGCTGTTACAGCGCCATTGACTGGGGTTCGAATTTTAATTTTGTATGTTACGGGAATTACTTGATTAAAGTAAACCTTACTTCATGCAGATATATTAGTTAGGCATTGTAAGAATGAGTTTCAGTCAACCAGAAAATTCGCAAATCTGACATCTGCAATCCCTAGAGGTGCTGGATAATGGGGATTTTTACTGTACAGTTAATCAATTGCCTACTGTTGAAAATTGACCAATGAATATAGAGTTATATATTTAATTATCATTAGATCTTTAATTTTCTCCCTACTTTTGTTTGGCGCTTTGTTCCAAATATGTCATTGTAATCCACTATCATAATTTACAACTCATGGTTTGGAATCTGTGTTCATTAGGCCACTCTTCAGTTTTCTTAGTTCAGGGATAAGCAGTTGTGTTTCCTCTTCACATGCTCCCCTGACACCCCACAAAGCGTCCGGTGCTACTTTGACAGTAACTTTGTGCAAAGTCCCACAAATGGCTCTTCAACATTGACAATAAATTTTTGCCTTGAAGTGTTAACACTTGAAAATTATTATTTTTTTAAATTAAATAGGTGGGTTGCTTCATTACACCACATCCACCTACTTAACATTCCCTCATGTGTACCAGCTACAAAATGCAATGCTAAGGCTTCTATGAAATGATCTCCTAATTACTATTAATTGGAAAGACCAGGGCAGAAGAAGCATTCTGCACCACCGTGACTCTCCATCATCGCTGAGTCAAGATTCTGCAATGAGTTACCTGACATGTCTGTGGAGGAACAGTCACCAGAAAGTTAGCCATGGAATTCTACATCCCATCTCCTCCATGCTGACCAAGATGCCTCTGTTTGCTGATCCCCTTTTCCTGCATTTAGCTGATGTCCCCTTATTCTTTCCTGTCCGCGTACCTATCCAGATGCTTTCTAAATGCTGTGATACCGCCTCCGCTGGTCGGGTATTCCGCATACCCACTACCCTTTTAGGGGGATAAACCACCCCTCTGATCTCCTTGAAATCTTTTTGCTCTCAGATTAAACATATCTAATTTTAGACTCCTCTACCCTTGGAAAGACAGCAAGTATTTAAGGCAAAAGCACACGGAAATCCTGGAGGAATTCTGCTGGTCTCGCAGCATCCATAGGAGGTCAAGATATTTTACTAACGTTTTGGGCTTGAGCCCTTCTTCAAGGTATAAGCAAAAATTCAGGAAGGCATCTGATAAAGACTAAAGAACGGTGGGGGGGGGGGGGGGGGGGGAAGAGTCCAAACCAACAGACAAAAGGTGTTATTTGGATATGTTATGAGGAAAGATGAGAATTGATTTTAGCTCTGTGCAAGGAGACAGAGGGAAAAGGCGAGAGAGAGAGAGAGAGTGAGAGAGAAAGAGAGAAAGAGGGAGATATCACCTTTCCTCTTATCATATCCAATTAACACCTTTTGACTGTTGGTCTGGACTCCGTTCTCAATTCTCATCTTTCCTCTTGTTTTTTGCTTATACCTTGAAGGGCTCAGGCCCGAAACATTGGAAATATATCTGTATCTCCGATGGACACTGCAAGACTGTCTGAGATCCTCCAGTATTTCTGTGTGTTTTCACTACAAGCACAGCATCTGCAGACTTTTGTGTTTCACTCCAAGTATTTAAGACAGTTTACTGACACCTTCTTGAACTCAATATATTCTGATCACAGGGGAAAATTAACAAATAATCCTTCCCAGGGAAACCAGATTCATCATGTCCTGCAACAAGTTAGGACAGCACGTTAGATTTAAACTGTGATGCTATTAAAAAAGCAAGAAATTCAAAGTTAAATAGTCCTGGAGAATCTTGGAATTCTATTCTTTCGTATTTATGACTGAAAGCAGGTACAAAGTAATGATGTGGTGGAACTCTCTCCCTCAACAGGCATGGAAGCAGTCTTTGACCAGGCTTAAGACCAAGGTAAATAATTACTTGTTAAGCAAATGGGCGAAAGATAACTAAAGAGTAGATAGAAATGTGGAATTAATATTCTAATCAGAGGAGTCATGCTCTATTAAAGGTGGAGAAGTGGTTCAAGTAATGTTGTGCTAGAATTTCTATGTTTGAAATAAGCCAGGGGTGGCCAAACCACAGTTCATGAGCCACATGCGGCTCTTTGACATATAACGTGCAGTTTGTGGAAATATGTTGGCTGAGTCACAAATTGTACAAGCTCACAATGGTAGTTTTAGTTAGATTGGCTTGCAATCATATGATTGTGGGTCTCAAACGTCTGAAGTTTATTGTATGTGGCTTTTAACCCCCATGAATTTCAACATGAGAGGCAATAGAACAGTGGAATTAAAAGGTGTTAAAACTGTGCAAACCAGAAGTACAGGCCATGAAAGGGCCAGGTTTACCGTGGTCTTATTGTGCATGGCCAACGGGACAAAGTTAAGACCCATGGTCATCTTCAAATGCAAAATTAAACAGAAAATTAAATTCCCTGCAAGTATTTTTGTACATTTTCATGAAAAAGGATGGATGCATGAAAATGGTGTAAAACTACGGATAGACAATGTGTGGAACAGGCGGTTTACGCAAAGAACAAAGTTTGCTGGTCTGGGATATGTTTCGTAGCCACTTAACTGAGAACACTAATAGTTACATGGCAGTTATCCCTGGCGGTTTGACGTCTAAATTGCAACCTCTCAATGTCTGCCTGAACAAGCCATTCAAAGACCACGTGTGCGAGGAATGGAATAAATGGATGTCGAGTACAGAAAAGTGATTTACAAAAGGTGGGGCAATGGGTGTTGCATCACTTTTTGTTATTATAATTTTTTATTTTTCACACTGTGAACCATATCAACCAAAATATGTACAAATGCATCTCATTAAATTTACATAGTAGTCTTTTCTCCCCTTTCCCTCCCTCCCCTCTACCCACCCCCCTCCAAAACCCACATTCAATATATACAATACATTAAAACCATAAAACAATATTTTCACACAAAGGAAAATAAACAAGAAAAATGCATCATCTATTTATTACACACTGAATCTAGTCGTTTTGTCTTCTTATCATTTTCATTCTCATTTTAGGGGATGGAGGTCGTAGGCAAGCTCTCTCTGATATGTTCCATGTATGGTTCCCAAATTTGTTCAAACATTGTGATTTTATTTTTAAATTATGTTATTTTTTCCAATGCAATACATTTATTCATTTCCATGTTCCATTGCTGTATTCTCAGGCTCTCTTCCATTTTCCATGTTGACATAATACATTTTTTTGCTATCGCTAAGGCTATCATAATGAATTTTTTTTGCACTTTATCCAATTTGAGGCCTAATTCTCTACTTCTTATGTTACTTAAAAGATATATCTCTGGTTTTTTTGGTATGTTATTTTTTGTAATTTTATTTCATATCTGATTTAGTTCTTCCCAAAATGTATTCACTTTTGTTCATGCCCAAATTGCATGTACTGTTGTTCCCATTTCCTTCTTACAGCAAAAACATTTATCTGATAATGTTGAATCCCATTCTTTTAATTTTTGAGGGGTGATATATACCCCGTGTAACCAATTATACTGTATCATGCGTAACCTTGTGTTTATTGTATCCTTCATAGTTCCAGAACATAACTTTTCCCAGACCTCATTTTTTATCTTTATGTTTAGATCCCTTTCCCACTTCTGCTTAGGTTTATAGTTTATTTCATTTTCCTTATCTTGCAGCTTAATGTACATGATGGTTATAAATCTTTTGATTATCATTCTGTCTGTAATCACATATTCAAAGCTGCTTCCTTCAGGTAATCTCAAACTGTTTCCCAATTTATCCTTTAAATAAGCTTTCAATTGATGATATGCAAACATTGTACCATTATGCATATTTATACTTCAACTATTCAAATGTTAATACATTATTTCCCAAAAAAGTTTTCTATTCTTTTGATTCCTTTTCTCTCCCATTCTCTAAAGGAAAGGTTGTCTATTGTAAAAGGGATTAGCGGATTTTGCGTCAACAGTAATTTTGGTATTTGATCATTCGTTTTTTTCCTTTCTAAGTGGATCTTCTTCCATGTATTAAAGCAATACTGGTGAGTTTTTATATTGGACTAGCTTTTCATCCCACTTACAAAGTATATAGTTCTATCTTAGTCCAGTCTGGTTTTTCTCTTGTCTGGTAAAAATCTGATAAATATCTCAATTGTGCGGATCTATAATAATTTCTAAAATTTTGTAACTGTAAATCACCTTGATTATATCTCTCTGTTAATTTACCTAAAGCTACCCTCGGTTTCCTCCCTTTCAACAAGAATTTCCTTATTATTCTCTTTAGTTCCTTACAGAATTTTTCTGTTAGGGGAATTGGTAATGTTTGAAATAAGTATTGTATCCTTGGGAACATGTTCTTTTCAATGCAGTTTACCCTCCCTATCAACGTTAGTGGTAATTCTTTCCATTGTTCCAAGTCTTCCTGCAATTTCTTTATTAGTAGCTGATAATTTAGTTTGTACAAGTGGCTTAAGTTATTATCTAACCTGATCCCTAGGTATCAGATTGCATGAGCTTGCCATTTAAATGGTGATTCTTTTTAAAATTCTGTATAATCTGCGTTACTCATTGGCATCACTTCACTTTTATTTGCGTTGATCTTGTACCCCGATATTTCTCCATATTCCTTCAATTTTTAATGTAATTCTTTTACTGATACCTCTTGTTCTGTTAGGTATACTATGATGTCATCTGGAAATAAGCTGATTTTATACTCTTTCTCCTTTATTTTTTATCCCTTTTATTTTATTTTCTATTCTTATCAGTTCTGCCAAAGGTTCTAGTGCTAAGGCGAACAATGAGGGGGATAGTGGACATCCCTGTCTAGTTGACCTACTTAATTTAAAGTGACTTGATACATATCCATTTACTGCTACCTTCGCCAACGGTCGATTATACAATGGTTTAATCCAAATTATATATTTTTCCGGTAGATTAAACTTCTGTAATACTTTAAATAAGTAATTCCACTCTATTCTGTCAAAGGCTTTTTCTGCGTCTAAAGCAACAGCCGCTGTTGGTTTCTTATTTCTTTGAACTGCATGAATTAGATTAATAAGTTTACAGACATTGTCCGATGTTCATCTTTTCTTAATAAATCCAGTTTGATCTTGTTTTACTATTTTAGGTACACAATCGGCCAATCTGTTTGCTAATAATTTCACTATTATCTTATAATCTGAGTTAAGTAGAGATATTGGTCTATATGATGCTGGTGTTAATGGATCCTTCCCCATCTTTGGTATTACTGTAATTATTGCTGTCTTACATGAATCTGGCAAGTTTTGTGTTTCTTCTACCTGGTTCATTACTTCCAGGAGAGGAAGAATTAATAACTCTTTAAATGCTTTATAAAATTCTATTGGAAATCCATCCTCTCCTGGTGTTTTATTGTTCGTCATCTTTTTTAATATATCCTGTACTTTCTCTATTTCAAATGGTTTTATTAGTTTGTTTTGTTCCTCTTCTTGCAATTTCGGCAGTTCGATTTTAGCTAAAAATTCCTCTATTTTATCATCTTTCCCCTCGTTCTCAGTTTGATACAATTGTTCATAAAATTCCTTAAAATTTTTATAAATCTCTGTTGGATTATATGTAATTTGTTTGTCCTTTTTCCTTGACGCCAGTATCGTTCTTTTAGCTTGTTCTGTTTTAAGTTGCCAGGCTAATATTTTGTGTGTTTTTTCTCCCAGTTCGTAATACTTTTGCTTTGTTTTCATTATGTTCTTCTCCATCTTGTACGTTTGTAATGTTTTGTATTTAATTTTTTTGTCCGCCAATTCTCTCCTTTTCGTTATATCATCCCTTTTTACTAATTCCTTTTCCGTACTTACTATCTCCCTTTCCAACCGCTTTGTTTCCTGATTGTAGTCCTTTTTCATCTTCGTCACATAACTTATTATCTGCCCTCAAATGAAGGCTTTCATTGCGTCCCATAATATAAATTTGTCTTTCACTGATCCTGTGTTTATTTCAAAATATGTTTTAATTTGGCATTCAATAAACTTCCTAAATTCCTGTCTTTTAAGTAGCATGGAGTTTAACCTCCATCTATATGTTCTTGGTGGGATGTCCTCCAGTTCTATTGCTAATAAAAGGGGTGAATGATCAGATAGTAGTCTAGCTTTATACTCAGTTTTCCTAACTCTCCCTTGAATATGGGCTGACAACAAAAACATAACAATCCTTGAGTAAGTTTTGTCCCTACTCGAATAATATGAAAATTCCTTCTCCCTTGGGTGTTGCTTCCTCCATATATCCATAAGTTTCATTTCCTGCATTGATTTAACCATAAATTTGGCTACTTTACTCTTTTTACTTGTCTTTTGTCCAGTTTTATCTAACAATGGGTCCAAATTAAGGTTAATATCCCCTTCTCTCAATATATTTCCTTGTGTGTCTGCAATCTTCAAAAAAATATCCTGCATAAACTTTTGATCTTCCTCGTTAGGTGCGTATATATTGAGCAAATTCCAAAATTCTGAATATATCTGACACTTTATCATTGCATACCTCCCTGCCGGATCTATTATTTCCTCCTCTATTTTGATTAGTATATTTTTGTTAACTGGTATGGCTACACCTCTAGCTTTTGAATTATAGGATGCTGTCGTTACGTGTCCTACCCAGTCTCTCTTTAGTTTGTTATGTTCCACTTCAGTTAGATGTGTTTCCTGCACAAATGCTATATCTATTTTTTTCCTTCTTCAATAAATTTAGTCGTCCTTTCCTTTTAATTTGGTTATGTATTCCATTAATGTTTATAGTCATATAGTTCAACATGGTGATCTTATATCTTGCATACACCTCTTTTCCATTTCTTTGCCACCTCCATCCCCCTTTTCCCCATTTTCATCTCTTAGTTTTTTCTTATTACACTTAACACATTTAAGACATCAAGTACCCCCACAGTTCCCACATCTACTAATACCTTAATCCCAAAAGATCCCCCCCCTCTCTGAGTTGCCCCATACCACTTGCCGGGCAACCACAACTCCCCTTTTCATTTGGGTTGCGATCTTGTTTGCAGTGTCAACTGATTTTGCAGTGACGGTTATTCCCCCTCCACCTAGCCCTCTCCAGAAAACACTTTCTTTTAACACACATAACAAAGCTCTCTCTTCTTTTCTCTCCCCCTTACTCCCTTCCTTCCCTTCTCTTTTCCCTCTTTAGTTCTTTACATATACTTTGTTTTTACATCTTTATATATACTTTATCGCCGTTCTTCATTCTTGTTACATCTCTTCATCTCTCCTTCTGTCCTGCAAACGTTCTGCGAATTCTTGTGCTTTCTCTTGATCTGAGAACAGTCTGTTTTGCTCCCCAGGTATAAATATTTTAAGCACAGCTCGATGTCTTAATATGAATTTGTAACCTTTTTTCCATAAAATCGATTTCGCTGTACTAAATTCCTTCCTCTTCTTTAAGAGTTCAAAACTTATGTCTGAGTAAAAAAATATTTTTTGACCCTTGCATTCTAATGGTTTATTATCTTCTCTAACCTTATTCCTTGCCCGCTCCAGTATATTTTCTCTTGTCGTGTATCTCAAAAATTTTACTAAGATGGATCTTGGTTTTTGATGTGTCTGTGGTTTCGGAGCTAATGCTCTGTGTGCCCTTTCTATTTCCATTTCTTCCTGTATTTCTGTCATTCCCAGGACCTTCAGGATCCATCCTTTTATAAATTCCTTCATATCTGTGTCTTCTTCACCCTCCTTCAGGCCCACTATTTTTATGTTGTTTCGCCTACTATAATTTTCCAACATATCAATTTTCTGAGATAACAACTCTTGTGTCTCTTTAATTTTTTGTCACTTTCTTCTAGTTTTTCTCTTAAGTCATTTATTTCCATTTCTACAGCTGTTTCCTGCTCTTCCACATTCGCTACTCTTTTCCCTATTTTTGTCATTACCGGTTCTAACCTTTGCACTTTATCTTCTGTTCTTTTCATTTTTCTTTTAATTGCACTAAATTCTAATGACAACCATTCTTTTAATGATCTCATTTGTTCTTCAAAAAAGACTTTATCTCTATTCTGTCCATTAGTTGTACCTTCTATTTCTCTGTGAAGATCTTGGTCTTCTTCTTCCTCTTCTTCTATGTCTGTATCTGTGTTTGTGTCTTCTTCTCTTCTTTGTGTCTGTGTCTCTTCTGAGCTGTTTTTATCTCTTTGTCGGGCCTCTTCTTGCTGGGCCTCTTGTTGCTGTTCCTCACCTCTTGTGTATTGTGCTGCTTGACGTTGGTCTTCTTGTCGATCTTCCCTCTGTCCGACTTCAACGTCTGTTTTGTCACACCCTCTTCTGCTGTCTTCCTTATCCTCCAGCGGAGAGCCCTGGTGTCGGGCATCCCTCAGCTGCTCGGTCTTTGACAGCCCGCTCCTCTGCTCTGTCCTCTTTCTCCTCTGATTGCGCACTGTTGTTTGGCTCCGATAGTCATTTGTGTAGTGCACCGGCTGGTGGGTCGCGCCTCTGTAGGGCAGGTACTGACCTCGAGGGACGGGTGCTCCTCGTCACCACAGCGTCCTGTTCCTTCCTGCAGGTAAGGCCTTCTTCCTTCTTCTCCGGTGACATTTTTACTTCTTTTTTCCATCTGTTCTTACTTTCTCCTTCTTGGAAGCCATCTTCTCTCTCTTCTCTGTATCTTTATCTTCTATTCTTGTACTCTATTTTTGTTATGCTTTGCTTTTTACTAACTTTTTTTCATATGTTCCTGGAGAGGGCTGGTTTTCCCGACCAGCCATTACTCCATCACGTGACTCCTCCCTGTGGTGCATCACTTGATGTGCTGTGTAACTTGGTGCTCAAGGCATGGGACAAAGTTAAAGTAGAGACTGTGATAATTTTTAAAAATGTGGTATCTCTTGTGCTATTATGGCATGGAAAATTATTTATTGTGGGACACTGACAACAAAGCTGAAACCGCCTCATCAGATACAGACTGGGACCCATAGGACGACTGTTTAAACAGTGAGAGTATGGATGTGCTTGCTGCCATCTTTGCGTCAGACGACGACAGCGAGAATGATTTTGAAGAGTTCTAATTAAAATCTTAATGAAAATCTATCACAGTCAGGTTTTTTTTGGTATTTCAAAGGACAACTTATATGCCAAATCGGCTTTTCAAGGGTCACCTTAAACACTGAATCAGTGCAGATGGGATTTTGAGCTGAATTTAAGGTCTCAAAAGTATGTCTGACGTATAAGTTGACCCCCATTTTTTGAGAGATATGTTTTTGGGTTTCACAAAATATATGGTATGTTAAAAGTCAATAAGATACATTACACTAAAATCATATAATTTTATCCATGCTACACACATTCTAAATCAAACAAATTACCTTGTATTAATACTTGATCATTAAAAAAAGATCTAAACCCACTACCAAGAAAGAAGCTGTTTGGCCAAAAAAAAAGACAAAATTCTTATCGGAGGGATAAATTACTTCATAGTCAACATTTCTAACTTAATATCAAATCAAAGATTATGAAAGTGATTCAAAAAGGTCCAGTCCCCCCCCCCCCCACAGTGTTTGAAAATTGGAATTCAAATCAGAAACTGCAGAAACTGAGCATCTGATCTTCTCTAAATTTAAACATGACATGATGTCATGTAGCCATTGAGCATGAGTAGGCGGGGTAATGTCCCTCCATCTGAGTAACATCACCTACCCAGCTATAAGAAAAAAAAGCAAATACATGCGGTTCAGATGTCGTTAAAGTTATGCCGTTCTCTCCAACAATACTAAATAAGGAAATTAAAGGATTAGGCTTAAAAATAACTTTAAAATCTGCAGAGAAAGTTTGAAATACTTTGTTCCAATATTCCTCATGTCCAGAACATATGAACTAATGAGGCATCTCCACTGTTGCATTTTTCACAACGAGGAGATACATCCATATAAAAACAAGATAGCTTGACTTTGGACATGTGAGTCCTATGGACGACTTTAAGTTATAGGAGAGAGTAGTTGGAGAAAAATGAGGTATTAACCAGTTTGAAAATTACATTCCAAGTTTCTTCAGAAATTAAAAGTTGTAGGTCCTGTTCCCAGGCTTTTTAAAAATTTTATCTGAAGGAGCCTCTCTTATTCCCAACAACATATCATAAACTTTAGATATTGACCCATTAGAGAAAGGTTGTAAATTAAAAATTACATCAATAAAATACTAATCAGTCCTCTTAGGAAATTTATGTAATTGAGATTGTTAAAAAATCTTTATTTATTTTATAGATAATGAAAAAAATGAGTATTTGGTAGTCTCTATTTAACTGAAAGTTTTCAGAAGAAATGAGGCCCCCCTCAAAATATAAATCTTTAAAACATTTAATGTCTAATCTATACCATTCATTAAAAGGTACATCAATCATGGAAAGATTAGAGAAATAATTAGAAAAAATAGGACTAGAGAGAAAATCTAATTAAACCAAAATGTTTTCTAAATTACATCTAGATCCTCAAAGTATGTTTAACCACCAGATTATTAGTTTTTTTTAAAAAGGATATAGGAAGAGAAATAAGAGAAAAATTTGTAACAGGATTAATTCCAAAAAGACCCATATTGGACAGTCTTCATGGTTAGTATAAGATTTTGTATATTGACTGCCCAATAATAAAACCTAAAGTTTGGTAAGACTAAACCTCCATTTTTTAAAAGTTTTTGTTTCTGTTTAAGTTTTTGTAAATGGACTTTATTTAGGCGAGGATGTTTATTTTCCATATATAAGATAAAATTGAGTTAAAAAAAAGATGTAGGAATAAAGACAGGCAAATCCTGAACAAGGTATAAAAATTTAGGTAATATATTCATTTTAATTAAGTTGATTCTACCAACCAATGGTAAAGGAAGGGGCGACCAGTTTGATAATGCCCCTTTCACGTGTTTGCTTAAGGTAAGAACATTTTCTTTGAATAACCTTTAGTAATTGTTACATCCAAATAGATACATTGATTTCTTACGATTTTAAAAAGAAGGCTAGTATTTATTGGTGCCAAAGTACTCACTGGAGTTTAGAAGATTGAGAGGGGATCTCATAGAGACCTACAAAATTCTGGCAGGACTGGACAGAATGGATGCAGATGGGATGTTTCCAAGGATGGGAAAATCCAGAACCCAGGGCCATGGTTTGAGGATAATAGGCAAACCATTTAGGACCGAGATGAGGAGGAATTTCTTTACCCAGAGGGTGGTGAATCTGTGGAATTCATTGCCACAGAGGGCAGTAGAGGCAGTTTCATTAAATATATTTAAGAGGGAATTAGATCTATTTCTTCAGTATAAGGGTATTAAAGGTTACGGAGAGAAGGCGGGAACGGGGTACTGAACTTTAAGATCAGCCATGATCTCGTTGAATGGCGGAGCAGGCTTGAAGGGTTGAATGACCTACTCCTGCACCTATCTTCTATGTTTCTATGTTTCTATTAGTCAAAGGAAAAGATTCACTCTTATGTTGATTTAATTTATAACCTATAAGTTGACTAAAATGAGAAATTAAAGAAAGCATCAAAGGCAATGAAGGCTCAAGATTAGAAATAAAAAGCAATGTCATCACCAAAAAATGAAACTTTGTGGGTTATGTCCTTCTTTAAAATGCCAGTAATATCATTAGATTCAATATCACTAGATGAGCCTATTTTTCAAATAACAGAAAAGCAATATGTCCCCTTGAAAGTACAGGCCAGGAAAAGAACCTAAAGATGTTAAGATGTTAATTGGAGTTTGTCCTTCTCCTAGAATCCATTGATTTGGGATTCTCATGAAGAAACTGGTTTGATTAGTGGAACATAAGAAATTGGAGCAGGAGTAGACCATCTGGCCCATTGAGTCTGCTCAGTCATTCAATGAGATCATGGCTGATCTGATGATAGGTTCATTTCCACCTACCTGTTATTTCCCCATATCCCTTAATTCCCCCATTATGCAAAAATCTATCCAACCTTGCCTTAAATGTATTTACTGATTCGATGGGCAGAGAATTCCACACATTCACCACTCTCTGGGTTCTTCCTCATCTCCATCCTAAATCTACTACCCTGAATCTTGAGGCTATGTCCCCTAGTTCAAATCTCTCCCCCCATTGGAAACATCTTACTTACCTCTATCTATGCCTTTCTTAATTTTTTACATTTATATGATAACCTCTCATTCTTCTAAATTCCAGCAAGTACAGTCCCAAACTACTCGATCTCTCCTGATAGGCTAACCCCCTCATCTCTGGAATCAACCTAATAAACCTCCTCTTCACTGCCTCCAAAGCCAGTTTATCCTTTCTCAAGAAAGGAGACCAGATCTGTACGCAGTTCTCCAGATTCAGCCTCACCAGGACCTTGTACAGTTGCAGCATAATGACCCTACTCCTAAATTCAATCCCTCTAGCAATGAAGGCTAACATTCCATTTGCCTTCTTGATACCTGCTGCACCTGCAAACCAACCTTTTGCAATTCATGCACAAGCACTCCCAAGTCCTTCTGCATGGCAGCAAGCTCCAATCACTTTAATTCCAGATAAATTTTGTGGACAAATTTACTTACACATCAAATTAGGAGTGATCAATATGTTTACTTATTGTTATCAATTATATGAATGCTTTTATAAATGTTTAACTGGTAAATTTGATTCTGTGTCATTATAAAATAAAAATACAAATACTTAAATCACAAACATTCCATTACTGTTATGGTTACAATCAAGCAATGCAATGTATTGTTACAAACATCTAATAAGTTTTTTTTTTACATTCAGTGATGCCAGAATAATCAAATTACAAGAGTTTCCTAACAGACTTTAAACAAACAGGTTAAGTATTTCGATGCCACCTGATGGTGATGGCTGTCTGTACTGTATTTCAATACAGTTGGGGATTGTTTGATCACCATATATTTTGAGGAAATTTGATGTCACCAAAGAATCTCAGAAACTTCTACAGGTGTACTGTGGACAGCATTCTGGCTGGTTGCGTCATTGGTACGGAAGTGCCAATGCTCAAGCCAAGAAAAAACTCCAGAGGATTGTTAACTCGGCCTGCGACATCACAGGCACCAGACTTCACTCCATCGAGGACATCTACAAGAGGCAGTGCCTTAAGAAAGCAGCCTCTATCTTCAAGGACCCCCACCACTAGGCCACGCCCTCCTCACTCTGCTACCATCGGGGAAAGGGTACAGAAGAGCACTCAGTGGCACAAGAACAGCTTCTTCCCCTCTGCCCTCAGATTCCTGAATGAACAATGAACCATAGACACTGCTTCGCTTTGCTTTTTTCTTTTTCATGCATTATTTTATTTTGTAAGGTGGTTTATATAAATGTTTGAACTCCGATGTGGCTACAAAATAACGAATTCTGTGACGTGTTCACGTCAATAAATTCTGATCTGATTCTGATATCTGCAATAGCAAATTAATATACTGACATAACAGGCAAATAAACCATATCTTTGGAGTCTGTACTTACACAATTTAAAATCAAGGACTTTGATTTTAGCATATAACAATGAAGACTGTACAATGCATCCATATATGATGGATTGCCTCTTAGCATAATCTCGTTCACTGAATGATTAAGAATATAAAGAACACTGTTTGCCAAATATAACCTTGAAGGCTTAATACTTAGAAATACAAACCCAATATGAAGTTTGATTAGGATTCCAGAGGATCGTAAGAATCCACAGGAAATTGTCTTCATTTGGAAAAAAAAATCATCCGTGAGACCACATCTTGCATTCAGTGCACAGTATTTCTTGCTATTTGTAAATACAATAGAACTAGTTCATCTCGAGTACTTCGACGTTAGGGATGAAAGCGCTCCAATGAATGTTGAGGATGGAGCGGAGACAACGCTGGTTGAAGCGTTCTAGGAGCCGTAGGTGATGCCGGTAGAGGACCCATGATTCGGAGCCGAACAGGAGTGTGGGTATGACAACGGCTCTGTATACGCTTATCTTTGTGAGGTTTTTCAGTTGGTTGTTTTTCCAGACTCTTTTGTGTAGTCTTCCAAAGGCGCTATTTGCCTTGGCGAGTCTGTTGTCTATCTCGTTGTCGATCCTTGCATCTGATGAAATGGTGCAGCCGAGATAGGTAAACTGGTTGACCGTTTTGAGTTATGTGTGCCCGACGGAGATGTGGGGGGGCTGGTAGTCATGGTGGGGAGCTGGCTGATGGAGGACCTCAGTTTTCTTCAGGCTGACTTCCAGGCCAAACATTTTGGCAGTTTCCGCAAAACAGGACGTCAAGCACTGAAGAGCTGCCTCAACGTCGAAGTACTCGAGATGGCAGAGGTCGACAGCATCGAGTCCACGCTGCTGAAGATCCAGCTGCGCTGGGTGGATCATGTCTCCAGAATGGAGGACCATTGCCTTCCCAAGATCTTGTTATATGGCGAGCTCTCCACTGGCCACCATGACAGAGGTGCACCAAAGAAAAGGTACAAGGACTGCCTAAAGAAATCTCTTGGTGCCTGCCACATTGACCACCGCCAGTGGGCTGATATCGCCTCAAACCGTGCATCTTGGCGCCTCACAGTTCGGCGGGCAGCAACCTCCTTTGAAGAAGACCGCAGAGCCCACCTCACTGACAAAAGGCAAAGGAGGAAAAACCCAACACCCAACCCCAACCAACCAATTTTCCCCTGCAACCGCTGCAACCGTGTCTGCCTGTCCCGCATCGGACTTGTCAGCCACAAACGAGCCTGCAGCTGACGTGGACATTTACCCCCTCCATAAATCTTCGTCCACGAAGCCAAGCCAAAGAAAAGAAGATGAACTAGTTCAGAGAAGGACTATTCCATAATCCACTAAAAGAAAAAAAAACCTTTGCATCATAGCAGGCTTAATTGTACTGTTATCCCAAATTTTAAATCGAAGAGGAAACGTCTCTTTGCATCAACTGTGTTGAGTCCCTAAGGATCTTAAATGTTTCAATTATATCACCCATCACTCTTCCATTCTCCAAATGGCTGTCCTGTCAAACCTTCCTCATCAAACATTTTGACATATAATACAAAGTTTTTTTTCTTTTCGCAGATCATTGAACTGACCTCCTCAAAAAGCAGCGGAAGCGATATTTTTTTACTGTTTATAGGAGAGATAGATACCTGATTGGCAAGGAATTGAAAGGTAACAGAGATCAGAAAGCGGTTAGTGAAACACAGTTACAGCATCAGCTATCGGGACTGGATTTCAAATCCGGCACTGTCTGTAAGGAGTTTGTATGTTCTCCCAGTGACTGTGTGGGTTTTCCGGTTTTAGGTTGAGTGTAAATGGGCGGCACGGGCTTGTGGACCGAAAGGGCCTGTAACCACGCTGTTTGTCTAAATTTAAGCGTGGAACTGAAGGAGTTTATATGTTCTCCCAGTGACTGCGTGGGTTTTCCGGTTGTAGGTTAATTGAGTGTAAATGAGCGGCACGGGCTTGTGGACCGAAAGGGCCTGTAACCATGCTGTTTGTCTAAATTTAACCGTGGAACTGAAATTACCTACCAAGTGAAGCAGGCGTGAGGTTGTGACCTATATCAGTACATTCCCATCAATAGTATAATCACTTAAAATGTACCTAATTCACATCAGGGCGAATGTATTCCAACTATTCTCAGAATCAGAATCAACATTCATTGTCATGAACACGTCACGAAATTTGCTATTTTGTGATAGCATATCACATGCAAATATTGCTATAATTATTACAAATAATTCTGTGCATAAGAGAAAGCAAGGTAGTGCCTGTGCTTCATTGGCTGTTCAGAAATCTGAGGGCAGAGGGGAAGAAGCTGCCCTTATGCTGCTGGGCGTTTGTCCTCCCTTTCCTGTACCTCCTTCCTGACGGTAGCAGCATGGAGAGGGCATGGCCTAGGTGGTGGGAGTCCTTGAGGAGAGAGGCTGCTTTCTGAAGACACGGCCTCTTGTGGGTGTCCTTGATAGAGTGGAGAGTGATGACAGAGCCGAGTTCACAACTCTTCTGTAGCCTTTTCCTACCCTTCACATCGGCACCACCATATCAGTTATGGAACCTTGGTGGAGTGGATGGAGACCGCTGGCCATCACATAAATTTCCAAAAGTAATTCCAGGAAATGACAGTGAATTGTAAACATAATTTTCTGTAGTATTCCTGGTGCTTTGATTGCTTAATCACATCAATAAATGAAATTCCCTGCCAATCTCATTGTCTGATTCTAGTGTTTAATATTCCCACACTGTATAATTTTATCCTCGATGGGATCTATGGGCCTAACCTGTTTCCACAAGTTATCTCATGAATGGTGTGCAATGGAATCTTCTTGGTGCCTCAGGGAGCACACTTTGTTGGTGTTTAATCTCCTTTGGCAGCAATAAATGATATTTATTTATTAATATTGACCTGCATGGTTAGTGCAGCACCAGTGACCAGGGTTCGAACCCGGCATTGTCTGTAAGGAGTTTGAACGTTCTCCCTGCGTCTGCATGGATTTCTTCTGGGTGCCCCAGTTTCCTTCCACCTTTCAAAACATTTGGGGATGGTAGGTTAATTGGTGCATTTTGGCCGCCTGGGCAAAAAGGCCTGTTAAATTTTAAAACCAAAACTACCAGTGCTTTAAGGGGACTATTAATAGACCAATTAGGGTGCACTTCACTTTCCCATCCAGTTTCAGTGTTGCATGAAGCTTGTTGTAATTCACAGGAAATTAAGTTGATTAGCAGTTTGCTTTACAGCAAAGCATAATTTGTCAAAGGTGCATCCTCTTGCAAGATCTTGCTACTCCTTAGTCCCAAGACTGAGGAGAGCTTACTTTTCTTCTTGTTTTGAGGTGAACTTTGAGGCCAATGTGGGAATTTCAGACTCTTCCACTGAAGGGGTAGGAGTTGAGGAAGATGGTGGATAGCTTGTGAGGTGGTGCACTCCTTCCACTATTTAGCCTGGGCTTCTGTGTGCCAACTTGAATGTTCCTTGCCCACGTTGAGGGCTCGTATCTTGATTGCCTCCCTGATGCACCTCATGTCCAATAAATTTAAAATGTAAAATTTAGACACACAGCACGGTACAGGCTCTTTCAGCCCATGAGCCCAATTACACCCAATTTGGCCTATATCCCCGGTATGTTTTGAAGGGAAGGGAGCCTCTGGGGAAAACTACGCAGACACAGGGAGAACATTCAAACTCCTTACAGACAGCGCGGGATTTGAACCCTGGTCCCGATCACTCGTGCTGCAACAGCATTGCACGAACCATTACACTAACCATGCTGCCCTAAGTATACTTCCCACAGTAAATTTATAGAAGCTTGATAGAGTATTCAAGAGCATAATCACTCCTGAGGAAATAGAGGCATTGATGTGCCTTCTTCATTGTTGCCTCAATATACTGATTCCTGGAGAAGTCCTCTGACATGTGGACGCCCAGGAATGTGTAGATTCTAATCTGCCCCAGCGCTGTCCCTTAGTCTGTCCTTTCTAAAGTCATCAATACGCTCTTTGATCTTGCTAGCATTAAGAACAAGGTTCTTTCTCTGGAACCACCTCACCAGATTCTCAATCTCCACCCAATATTCTGACTTACCAATTATTCAACCAACATTAATGTTGTAAGATTACGCTGGAGGTGAAATTGACTATGCAATCATGGGTATAAAGGGAATGGAGCTGGGACAAAGCTTAAAAGGATAAGGTCATGTGAGCAATCCACACTGATTGGGGACCAATGAGGAAGTCACGGATCCAGTTGCATGTCCCAGATTCCTGAGTTTGATCATTAGTTTTGCTGGTATGATGGTGTTAAACATGAGATGCAAGAATCTGAAATGGGTACATTTTAATGCACGGACCTTCATGCCTTCAATATACATGAAGGAGGGCCTGCGGAGGAGTCACGTGATGGAGTAGTGGCCGGTCAGGGAATTCCAGCCCTCTCTGGAAAAGTTGAAAAAAAACGCACAAAACACAAAGGTACAAAAATAAAAATAAAAACAAAGTAAAAGTAAAGGTGAGAAGAAAATGGCAGCGAAGAGAGAAAAGTCGAAAGCAACGGGAAGAAGAGAAGATGAAAGAACGTCGGAAGAAGAAGGTGAAGGCCTTACATGTCCGAGGAGGCCCGCCGCGAAGAGAGAAGCCCGCTCCCTAAGGTCGGTGGAAGTCCCGAGCTCGGGACTACAAAAGTGGCTCGCGGAGCCGAGTAAAAGTGCGCAGCCGCGCATGCGCGACTCCTCGCGCATGAAAAAAAACACACTGACGGGAGGGGGGAACAGCTGAGGAGTCGATCTCTACAGCTGAGAGTGACAGCTGCAACACAGCAACAGGAAGAGAACATAGAAAATAACGAGAACAAGAAAGAAGAGAGCAAAAAGAAAACAAAGAAACAACAGATGGCCAACCCAGAGGAAGAAGAAGAAGAAGAACATAGAGAAATGGAAGAAGAAGGGAAAGGCAGGACAATGGATATATTTTTTTAAAGAATATATGGAATCAGTGAAAGAATGGCAATTACAAGAATTTAATGAGATAAAAATAAGTGCAGAAGAAAAAATGAATAAAATAGAAATGGTCATATCAGAGATAGGAAAAAGAGTGGATAATGTGGAAGAACGAGAAATAATCGTAGAAATGGAAGTAGAGGACTTAAAAGAGAAATTAGAAGAATCTAATAAAAAAGTTAAAGAGGCACATGAGCCGTTAGCTCAGAAGATAGATATAATGGAAAACTATAATAGAAGAAATAATATAAAGATAGTGGGCCTTAAGGAAGATGAAGAAGGCAAGAATATGAGAGAATTTATAAAAGATTGGATCCCCAGGGACCTAGGAAGACCAGAATTACAGGAAGAAATGGAAATAGAGAGGGCACATAGAACTTTAGCCCCGAAACCACAACCGCAGCAAAAACCAAGATCCATTTTAGTAAAATTCTTAAGATATACAACAAGAGAAAATATATTGGAGAAAGCAATGAAGAAAATAAGAGAAGACAAAAAGCCCCTGGAATACAAAGGTCAAAAAATTTTTTTCTATCCAGACATAAGTTTTGAACTCCTGAAGAAGAGGAAGGAGTTCAATACAGCAAAAACGATCCTATGGAAAAAAGGATATAAATTTATGTTAAAGTACCCAGCGGTACTTAAAATAGTTATTCCAGGGCAACAAAACAGACTATTCTCGGATCCAGAGGAAGCACTAAAATTTGCAGAACAACTACAAAACAAGCAGAGAGATGAAGACATGTAATGAGAGTAAAAATGACCACGAACTATATGTATGTGTGTGTGTATATATATATATATATATATATATATAGATGTGTATGTATATATGTGTATACATGAGTGTATCCGTATTTAAAGGAAAATATATAGAGTATAGATAAGAATTAATAAGGGAATGAAAGGGAATAGAGGAAATAAGGAGGGAATTAAAAGAGTGACCTTTGTTATACATGAAAATTAAAATCTTTTCCGGGGGGTGGGGGGGCTGAGAGGGGAGGAGTTACGGTCACTGCAAAATCAGTTGACGCTTGCGAGTGAATTCGCAAATCCAAATGGAGAGGGGAGATGTGGTTGGCCGGCAAGGGATAAAGGGCAACTCAGGAGGGGGAGGGGAGAATGGGGTTAAAGAGTAGGAAAATAAGGAAAATGTTTGATGTTTTAGAAATGTTGTCTTATAAAGTGTTCAAAACAAGAAAGCAGAAATGGATAAGAAGGGAAGGTGGTGATGAGTAAATGGAAAGGGAAGATAAACAAAGTATGAAATGGCTATGTTGAACTATATGACTTTAAATATTAACGGAATACATAACCAAATCAAAAGGACGAAACTGCTAAATTTACTGAAAAAAGAAAAAATTGATATAGCATTCGTGCAAGAAACACATTTAACTGAAATGGAGCATAAGAAATTAAAGAGAGATTGGGTAGGACATGTAACAGCAGCGTCGTATAATTCAAAAGCAAGAGGAGTAGCTATATTAATCAGTAAAAATTTACCAATTAAAATAGAAGAGGAAATAATAGATCCAGGAGGGAGATTATGTAATGATAAAATGTCAGATATATTCGGAGTTTTGGAATCTACTCAATGTATATTCACCTAACGAAGAAGATCAAAAGTTTATGCAAGATATTTTTTTGAAGATAGCAGATACGCAAGGGAACATATTAATAGGAGGGGATTTCAACCTTAATTTGGATTCAAATATGGATAAAACTGGAAAAAAAATTAACAGAAAGAACAAAGTAACCAAATTTATAATTAAATCGATGCAAGAAATGCAACTTTTGGATATATGGAGGAAACAACACCCAAAGGAAAAGGAATATTCATATTATTCGGGTAGACATAAAACATACTCAAGAATAGACCTATTTCTGTTATCAGCTCGTATGCAAGATAGAGTAAGAAAAACAGAATATAAAGCGAGAATATTATCGGACCATTCACCCTTGATATTGACAATAGAGTTAGAGGACATCCCTCCAAGAATGGAGATTAAACTCCATGCTACTTAAAAGGCAGGATTTTAGAGAATTAATTGAAAGACAAATTAAAATGTACTTTGAAATAAATACAGAATCAGTGAAAGATAAGTTTATACTATGGGACGCAATGAAAGCATTCATCAGAGGGCAAATAATAAGTTATGTAACCAAGATGAAGAAGGACTACAATCAGGAAACAAAGCAGTTGGAAAGGGAAATAGTAAATATAGAAAAAGAATTAGCAATGAAGGAAGACACAACGAAAAGAAGAGAATTGGCAGATAAAAAAATAAAATATGAAACACTACAAACATATAAGGTGGAGAAGAATATAATGAAGACAAAACAGAAATATGAACTAGGGGAAAAAACGCCCAAAATTCTAGCATGGCAGCTTAAGACAGAACAAGCTAAGAAAATGGTATTGGCATCAAGGAAAAAAGACAAACAAATCACATATAATCCAACGGAGATTAATGAAAACTTTAGAGAATTCTATGAATAATTATACCAAACTGAAAACGAAGGGAAAGAAGACAAAATAGATGAATTTTTAACTAAAATTGAACTACCAAAATTATAAATAGAGGAACAAAATAAATTAACAGAACCATTTGAAATAGTAGAAATACAAGAGATAATAAAAAAACTACCAAATAATAAAACACCAGGAGAGGATGGATTCCCAGTAGAATTCTATAAAACATTTAAAGATTTATTAATTCCTCCCCTCCTGGAAGTAATCAACCAGATTGACAAAACACAAAGCTTACCAGATTCATGCAAAACAGCAATAATTACAGTAATACCAAAGCAAGGGAAAGATCCACTCACACCAGCGTCATATAGACCAATATCATAATTTAACACAGATTATAAGATAATAGCTAAACTATTAGCAAACAGATTAGCAGATTATATACCTAAAATGGTAAATCTAGACCAAACTGGATTTATTAAAAAAAGACAGACAACAGACAATATTTGTAAATTTATTAACTTAATTCATGCAGTAGAAGGGAGTAAAGTGCCAACAGTAGCAGTTGCTTTAGATGCAGAGAAGGCCTTTGACAGAGTAGAATGGAATTATTTATTCAAAGTATTGCAAAAATTCAGTTTACCAGAGAAGTATATTAATTGGATTAAATCATTATATAAGGGGCCATTGGTGAAAGTGACAGTAAATGGATATACATCAAAGCAATTTAATTTAAGCAGATCAACAAGGCAGGGATGCCCTCTATCACCCTTATTGTTCGCGTTAGCTATAGAACCACTAGCAGAATTGATAAGAACAGAAAATAAAATAAAAGACAAGGAATATAAAATCAGTTTATTTGCAGATGATGTTAGAGTATACTTAACAGAACCAGAATTATCAATAAAAGAAATATATAAGAAATTGAAGGAATATGGAGAAGTGTCGGGTTACAAGATTAATGCAAATAAAAGTGAAGCAATGCCAATGAATAATGCGGATTTCTCAAAATTTAAGAAGGAATCACCATTCAGATGGCAAATGCAAGCAATAAGATACCTAGGTATACAAATAAATAAAAACCTCGGCCATCTATATAAACTCAATTATTATCCACTAATGAAAAAATTACAGGACGATTTGGAGCATTGGAAAGATTTACCACTAACACTAATAGGAAGGATAAACTGTATTAAAATGAACATTTTCCCAAGGATACAATACCTATTTCAGGCATTGCCAATACACTTGACAGAGAAATTCTTCAAGGAGTTAAAGAAAATAATAAGGAAATTTTTATGGAAAGGGGGGAAACCGAGGATAGCACTAGATAAATTAACAGAATGGTATAAACAAGGAGGCTTACAACTGTCAAACTTTAAAAATTATTATAGAGCCGCACAATTAAGATACCTATCAGATTTTTATCAAACAAGGGAAAAGCCAGATTGGACTAGATTAGAACTAGATAAAATAGGGGAGAAGATACCTGAACATATTATATAAATGGGATGAAAAATTGGTACAACGTAGGAGTTCTCCAGTATTACATCATCTGCTCAATATTTGGAAGAAGATTCATGTAGAAAGGAATAAAACAAATTACCAATTACCAAAACTAATACTGACGCAAAATCAGTTAATCCCTTTTACAATAGATAACCTTTCCTTTAGAGAATGGGAGAAAAAAAGGATCAAAAGAATAGAAAATTGTTTTTCAGGAAATAAATTATTATCCTTTGAACAAATGAAGGATAAATATAATATAACTCAAGATACAGTGTTGGCATACTACCAACTGAGATCCTACTTGAAGGACAAATTAGGAAGCAGTCTGAAGTTACCAGAGGGAAGTAATTTTGAATATGTGATTACAGATACAATGATAATCAAAAAATTTATAACAAATATGTATATTAAACTGCAAGAAAAGGAGAATGAGGAAACAAATGGCAAAACTAAACAAAAATGGGAACAAGATTTAAATATAAAGATAAAGAAGGAAACATGGGAGAAGTTATGTTCTGGAACTATGAGAAATACAATGAACACGAGGTTACGTATGATACAATATAACTGGATACACAGGCTATACATTACACCTCAAAAGTTAAACAAATGGGACCCAACAGTATCTGACAGATGTTTTCGTTGTAAAAAAGCAATGGGAACAACAATTCATGCAATCTGGACATGTGAGAAAGTAGAAAAATTTTGGGAAGATCTAAATCAGATATTAAATAAAATTACAGAAAACAATATACCAAAAAACCCAGAGATCTTCCTCCTAAGTAACATAAAAAACAAAGAATTTGGACTTGATTTGGATGGTGCACAAAAAAGATTTGTTAAGATAGCTCTAGCCGTAGCAAAAAAATGTATTACGTCAACCTGGAAATTAGAAGATAATTTGAGAATACAACAATGGTATATAGAAATGAATAAATGTATTCCATTAGAAAAAATAACATATAATTTAAGAAATAATATTGAAATATTTGAATAAATATGGGAGCCATACATGAAACACAATAGAGAAAACCTACCGGGGACATCTACCACCTAAAATAATGAAAGAAGGAAATGAAAAGAATTGACTCAGTGGAATTTCTTGTTTATTTTTATTGAATGACAACATTGTTTGACTGGTTTAATGTATCTTAGATTTTGTACTTTAAATGAATGGGGGGGAGGTAGGGAGGGTGGGATGGGAGGAGGGAGGGGGGGGGAGAAAATGACACTGTATAAATTTGAAAAGGATAATGTATCTTGGTCAATGTGGTTTATGGTGTGAAAAATAAAAAATTTAAAAAAAGATGGCCTGCACATTTCGTGCAACAGAAAATTAGGAATTCTTAATCTTCAGGGCCCTCTGTCCACTTCCGTTCTGAAGTTGAATGCAGAGAATAAATACCATGGCTCAAGAGATCTAATGTAGGGATATTGTGTCAAAGCAAATAAAATAAGATGGACGGTGACATCAGAACCACATGCTGGTGGCACCACCAAATACATTTAAAGAAATTTGAAAAGGATCAAGACTGATGAGCTATTTGCTGCGACTATGCACGGATATATGGATAGGATAGGTTTAGAGGGATATGGGCCAAATTTGGGACTAGTGTAGCTTTTTGATCAGTGAGGACAAGTTATATGACTCCAATTCACTTTGTGATTCCAAATTGCATAACATTTGGGACTAAAAAGGAAGTTGTCTGCAATGTGTTTAAGACTACAGAGATCCATGGAAGATATTGTATCATTTCTGAACTGTTTCCAAGCAAGATCTTGAATTTTAATTTAACCAAATATGCCAAAGCACATACAGTATAATGTTTCATCATTCAACGCTGCAGGGTCAATCTAAATCCACTTTAACAAAAAAATGTGTAATTAAAAAATGAGAAGCAATTTTCTATGCAAAGAAGATATTTTTAAATAATGAGATTGCCAGTAATCAATTGTAGCAAATATTTTCCTTTTCTCTATGAACCACAGTGTTCTAGTTCTTTAGAAACAGGTGATTATAGGAAACAATTTGTTTGAAAATCTGTTCTAAAAATAAAAACTCGAAATGAATTTCCTTCATGGAAATATTAGATCAGGTCATGCAACATGAGATGCATCTATTCCATCAGGTTTTGGTGTGGTTCAGCATACATTGTGTACAGACCTTCTTTGTACACAAGCACATTAGTTCATTGGTCGATCACTGAATGATTTGATTCTTGAAAAGACCTTTAGGCAGATTCAATCTAAGTTGTGGTTTACTTGGTTGCCCTCCAGCAATGTGAATGGAAAGCTTGGGTGTTCAAGAACCATTCCAAAAGCTTAATCTCAGAAATCTAAATATCATAAACCTCACTAAGTATCATTTCTTACTGTCAAATGCCTGCCACATTTTCTCCGTCAGAAAAACAAATGATCTTTTGATTTTTTTTTTTAAGGCTTCCATTCCTCACTTCATAATATTGGTGCCAGTGCCTCTTGAATTGTGGATTTCCTCCGGGGGCTCAGGTTTCCTCCCACTATTTAAAACATTCTGGGGATTGTAGGTCAATTGGATGCAATTGAGTGGCACAGGCTCATGGGCTGAAAGGGCCTGTTACTGTGCTATATGTCTAAATTTTTTAAAAATTTAAAATTAAGATTTATATTTTACAATATTTAACATTTGACATGATCCAGTTATTCCAATTGCATCTGAGGTCTTGCTGTGAACTATCACTTTCAGTTCCCTATTTTATTTGTCACAACAAGCAAGCTGTATTTTCCTTGCCAAGTTTAGAGGGCACAATTCTAAAAAGAACAGAGGTTTGAGGCTATATGGGAATAGCTCATTGAAAGTGGCAAGGCAGGCTGAGAAAGGGTTAAGAAAGCAGACAGGAGCATAGACTTTATTTACGAGTGTCCACACAGACCCATACAATGCCCTGGTTTGGGACCACAGTTAAAATAATATCCTGGCACCACTCGTGAGGAGAGAATGAACAAAAACAATAAATTAATTCGGGACTTTGGAAATGTTGATATATTGGAGTAGATTGGGAACTCTTTAAATATGGGTATTGTAAGGTAAAACATCATGAGATGGGAATGTGTAGGGAGTTACCCTGTACAGGGCAGTAACAAGAAGGGGAGGTGTCCTTGTACTCCTGTTAGGTAAAACATCATGAGATGGGACCGGAGAAGGAGTCACCCAGTACTAAGGAGTAACAGAATGCATCCTTGTACTTACAAGATAAGAGAGACATTGATGGATTGAGAGGCAGGAAGCTAGCAGGAAAAGGATAGCAACAGTTTTAGTCATTGGACAAGTAATGATATGATGATGTTCTAAGCATGTATCCAAGGGTATAAAAAATCACCATTTTGCTGATAACGGCAGAATGCATTCTCCGACTAACCTGGTTGGTCGCAAGTGTTACAATCCGGTAATAAAGAACAAAGAACCCTGATTTCGACTCAGCCTGGTGTTTGTCTCACTCATTCATGAACAAAGCAGACCTAACAATTTGGTGACCCCGACGTGATGGGTGAGTGAACACTGGACGACGGTTTCTGTTTTTTCTGACAATCATCTCAGCCGGCTGATAAAAAGGTCCAGAGAAGCCTGTTTTAACAAAATTCTCTTTTTTTTTTTAAATCTTTATGATTGTCAGTAAGAACTGGAGATCGGACAAATTAGACGACCACAATTGAAGGTCGCATGCCAGGATTGTAACACGTAAGTGATTACAGACAAGATAAAAGTCCTTAAGGTGTTTGAATGACATTTATTAAGTGCTTCGCAAGAAACTACTAGAGTTTAAAAGTCTTTATTGTGTCGTTGCAAAGTCCAATAGAGTGAGAAGGTGGTCTATAAACAATTGAGGACCTGAGTTTTCTGCCCTAAACTGGTTATTAAGAGGAGAAATCTCCCACGTGAAGGTTGGGCTTTGAAAGAAAACAAAGGTTCAGGCTTATTGGCCTCAATTGTATCTGAGAGACTGACTTATAAATGTCCGGTAGGTATGATAATGTCTGTACACTTGAGAAGTTAAGAATTTATTTCCCCAATTCGCCGTGGTGGAATACCACAGCAGACACTAGAGACCTTGAGACAACAAAAAAAGTACTCAGGGACGCCTGCCTGGTGAACAAGAACGACGACAGAAGGCTGCGACAGCTGTGTCCGGATCAGGTAGGAGATATTAATGAAAAAGTTGACAAACTCCTAAGAGACACCCGGTTTATTCGAAACACTTTTGATAAGTTAAATGAGGGTATTCCCAACATCACCAAGGAGATAAAGTTACGTAAATTCATAGATTGGTACAGGGAAACAGGACAAAAGTATAGCCCAAATATTTGGTTTTCTAGTTGTAATTTAACTTTCAGACCCCTTTGGGAAAACAGAGAGTGGAAAACGAGCAATCAGAGTATACAGGACAGTCTGAAGTCAATTGGAGGACAAGACTTAGACTGTTCCTTTAAAAGATATTAGTCATCCAGCTTGCAAGGAGACATTTTTAAAAGCAATTTTCGTTGACATAGATCCCCTAAACGGACAAAAACCTAAATTAAAACAGGCATTAGAAAGCGGTCCCGCAGCTATGGCTGTACAGTTGCCTGCTAAGACTTTTGACCAAGTTATTAAGGAAATTAATCAGGAATTAGAGGAGCGAAATACCAGTAATGCGGCATTGGAAAAACAAAAAATGCTCCGAAAATGTGTAGACCGCTGGAGGAAGAGGGGTTGGTTACCCGGGGGCACTGAGATGTTCCTGACAGGTGAGGGAAACAAAATTTTAAAGCGTAGTGTCTTAGATAAGCTGGAAGAAACAAAACACAGAAGGGAAAGGAAAAGTGCCTGTTTCCAGTTTCCAGCCACGAAGTGTCCGGGTTTGCTCTCTCCCTCCCTCCTTTCACCCTCCCCCCTCTCTCTTCTCTCCCCCTCTCTCTCTTCTCTCCCCCTCTCTCTCTTCTCCCCCCCCTCCTCTCTCACCCACTCCCCCTCCCAATCCCAATCTGTGGCGGTGCTGCCCTGAAATCCCCAGGTTGGGCAGGGCAGAGAAATACAATTTGGTTTTAATTTTGTGCCCACAATTCCAGCTCCGCATCAAATGGGATCCTGTTTTATCCTCTCTCCCTCCCTCTTTCCCGCACCCCCACCATTGCGGGATCAGGGCAGACATTGTGGGCTGACGTGTAGCTCACTCGAGGTGGGAGGGAAGGAAGGAGTGATAGTTCCCAGTGGTGGGAGACCCAATCTGATCCAGACCAGTGATCACAGGATGAGAACCTTTTAAAACCTTTGAAACGAAAGTGTTAATCTGAAGACTTTTCTCCCAGTGGGGCCAGTGCAAGGCATTTTCTCTCTCTATCTCTTGTGCTCTGTGTATCTGCCTCTCTATCTCTTTCTCTCGCTATGCTCTCTCTCTCTCTCTCTCTGGCACCCCAGATGGGATACTGGAGTCACGTCCCTTATATCCAGATATTGAGACACTGGGGTGTGACAAGAACCACGGGAATAGGGACACATCAGACGAGGTACAGGCCCCTTTAATAAAAATAGAAGGGGGAGTAATAGATGTAGAGACCCCTCTGGAGTCCAAGAAAATAGAAAAGGAGTTAGAGATACAGAAATGGAACATGAAAAAGGTTCAGGATAACATTAAAAACTTAAACAGAGATATTAATGTGCTGGGGCAGATCAGTGAGGATCAAAAAGATTTAATGGTAGGTGTATTGAAGGAAGTGGAAAAGATAACTACAACACTGTCAGGAGAAATTAAAGCTGAAGGAATGGTAATAGGAGTAAAGGACGAAAAGTGTAGTACAGATGAGGAAACGAGATACGATCCACCATGGGAGGAAAGGAAAAGGAAAAGACTCGGGAGGGAGAAAAATAGACATGCCTACCTGGACATAGTTAGAACAAAAGAGAAAGATGTGAAACAACTAAACTATGGCCGAAAAGATTATCTTAGAGATGAACGTGACCAATATACCTTTGACCCTGAGACATTGGAAGCTGATAGGGACAGTGACAGTGACGAAGAAGAGTCAGAACAAGGTGGGATAAATAAATGCATGCCAAGAGTAAAGAAGGAGCAGAAATCCCCAAAATTGAGATATCAATGCCCATTACTGATCACAGGACGGGGAACTCAAAAATATTTACCCTGGTCACGAATGGACTTAGAGAGTTTAATGAAAAAACTACCTCCGTTGAGTAATGGGGCTAGTCCATGGATTTCTTGTTTTGAGCGAGAAACCTGCCAAGAACAATTAGCACTCACAGATGTCAGAACTATCATGATAAAATTAAAGGCAGAAGGGGCCCTGAAGCAAATAGAGAGAATTGTAAGAAGCAGTAAATTGGGGGATGAAATAGAATTTAACCCACTTCGGAATAAATTTTGGGAAGCACTTAGAGAAACATTTCCTACACCCTATAGTTTGGATGCCTTGGTAACCCTTCAACTAAAGGAAGGAGAGACTGCACACGAGTATTTCACTCGAGCATGGGACTTATGGGAAACAGGGACTGGAGAAAGACCTGACCACAGCCCCTTAGGAAGGGCTCACTTTCGTAATGGGATAATAAACGGACTACCTGCTACGGTTCAAGCAAAATTAAGGGACATTGTGGGAGTAGAGACAATGTCAGAGGATTTGTGGAAAAGACACCTGACACATGCAATCAAACGACATCGTCAATCAGAGCATGCTAAGTCAGAAAGTGCGTCCCAGAAGGAGGTGGACAAGACAACCGATAAATTGGTGAGAGCCATAGAACATATAGGGGTTAAATTAGCGGCCCAACAGATAGTCCCACAGGTCATGGGGCCAGTGATAAATCCGGGACCCCAAGTAAGAAATGGTTGGGAAAGACAGCTAGGTACAATGTATAGAGGGGAACATGCAGTATGCTGGTACTGCCAAAATCCTGGACACTACCAGCGGAACTGTCCGGAGGCTGGGAGAGCAAGGGGTAGGGGTGGACACATTGATGGGCCCCAGAGAATCGGGGGGTGGCAGAGTGATCAACAAGTCCAGGCACCTCAGTGTAATGACTATATTGAGGAAGGTGCTGAATTTGATTATTGAAGGTGCCCTGGAGAATCAAAAATCACGCCTCCCTGGGAGCCACCAAAAATTTGGGGGACGGTAAATGGAGAAAAAATTGAATTTATGGTTGACACAGGGGCAGCAGTTACGACAGTGATTAAAAAACCCCCAGGGAGCACATTTTCGGGCAAAACATTATCTACAATAGGATTCTCCGGGATAAGGGAAACACAGCCCTATACAGATAACATCGACATGACATTTGGACGACAAAGGGTTAAAACGCCTGTCCTGGTTGTGCCAAGTTGCCCCATTAATTTATTAGCAAGGGACATTCTTACCAAACTAGGAATAACCATACAATGTTCTGAGAAGGGCCTTCGGTTAACATACCCAGGGGATACAATAAGAAGGGGAGGACAGTTTATAGTAATGACCCCATCTAACGCTTCAGAAGACTCTGTGGAGGTTAGTATTTTCTGGAGTCGGCTACTGTATGATGAACCAGGCCCAGGGCTGATTAAACAGTTTTTTGAGTGGAGGGCCAGTATTCCTCGGTATGGGGATTACCATTATCCACTAGATCCTATGCATGTTACATTAAACTACACCATCCACCCGGACCAGGAATATGAGGAGAGGTGGGACTCTCTAAAAGAAGGGAAGACAGAAACGATACATTGTCCATTTATCTTTGTAGGTAAGGAGGGAATAGCTGCTATGGTTGTCATGACAGAAGAACAAATGGAGTGGTTCTGCTTAGGAGTAGAAAGTGTGCCTCATGTGACCTTGGGTATTGCCAAAGATCATCACGCTCGACAGCTGGGTCCGATGGTAAAGGAAGCGATAGGGTGTGAATACAGGCAGACAGAAATCCCGGGATATTCCACCTCGGAGGGAGGAAAATTTGTCAGACTGAATATTGAAGCATGGGACCAGGTAGTGAATGAGAAAGTAGAAAGAGACCGAGCCATAGAAGGAGAAAATATTGATCACAGAGACTCAGACAAATATCTTTCTAATCTGAGTCCACATATATGGACAACGGGGCCCTATGATGTGGGAGTAATAAAAGGAGAGGTATTTCTAGAATTGGCCAACCCCGGGCAGAAACCAATATGGAGAAAACAATACTGCTTGTCGCCCAGTCAGGAGGAGGGTATTAAAGGAACGATAGAAGGGTTAATGGAGTCAGGGGTTTTAAGGGCGGCACCTGACAGTATGTGGAACACGCCCATCATGCCTGTTCCCAAACCGGGTAGAAAAGACTGGAGGATGGTACACGACCTCCGGGAGATTAACTTGGCTACCAAGACTATCGGGAGACCAGTCCCAGACCCATATGTAGCACTTAGGGCTCTGAGTCCGGAGCACGAATACTATACTGTCATTGATCTGGCAAACGCATTCTTCTGCTTGAAATTAGCTGAGGAATGCCAAGACTGGTTCACTTTCACTTACCAAGCACATCGGTACACATACACTAGATTACCTCAGGGTTATAAGGACAGTCCAGGACTGTTCAATCAGGCCCTTAGCGAAATCCTAATGAAATTAAAGCTCCCGGAAGATGTTACACTGATTCAGTATGTAGACGACCTACTATTAGCAGGGAAAACGCCACATGGGTGCCTGACAGGGCAGCCAAACAGGTTACTGGTTATCATGAACATATACAGGGGATGATTTTGAGGTCCCATAACAAAAAAAATGAATCTGAAACTAAGGAGACTTGTAGCAGATTGAATGACTACACAGATGAGTTTTGTGGAGGAAGAGTGCTGTACAACTGGCACCCCGCTAACTGGGATGGTCGGTGTGCTCTAGTAACCCTTAATGCGCCAGTGCTGATTGTCAAAAGGCAGGAGGGAGACGAGGATTCCCTAGAATTGCGCCACACAGAGAGTTGGCTGTGGAGAAAAAGGAGGAGTGTTGGACTCTTGGGGCCGGGAGGAAGGAACCCTGATGGGGTATGGATTGATGCCATTGGCCAAGCCCGGAATATTCCGGACGAATTTAAATTAGCCGATGAGATTGCAGCTGGGTTTGAAAGTTTTCCTGTTTTTAGTGCAATTTTTCCCATCACTGTAAATAAGAATGTTAATAGGATCAACCTTATTCACTATAATGTCCAGCGCCTTGCAAATTTGACCAGGGACGTTGTTGAGGCAATACATCAACAACTGTCAGAAACTTCCCTTATGACACTTCAGAATAGGATAGCGATTGATATGGTCCTGGCAGAGAAAGGTGGAGTGTGTGCTATGTTTGGAGATCTATGCTGCACTTCTATCTCTAATAACACAGGGCCAGATGGATCACTCACTAAGGGGTTAACGAAACTTAGGGCATTGGCGAAAGAATTAAAAGCCCAGTCTGGAGTCTCCAATCCTGTTTTATCCTGATTACAGGGAGTGTTTGGGAGATGGAGCACATTGTTAGGACAACTTTTGCTGGGTTTGTTCATTTCTGTATCAATTTTTATCACTTGTGGCTGTTGTTGTATTCCATGCATTCGAACGCTGGTCATGAGGACCATAGAGAAAGCCTTTGCTGACCGTGATGAACTGCCTCCGAAATATCAAGCTGTGCAGGCTGTGGAGCAAGACTATCTCACATTACAGGAGGCGGAGAAAGTTGCTGAGATCGATCTGGAGTCTGATGGGGAATGTGATGGAAAGGAGGGATTGTGAATTAGATTGTTACACATATAATTTTAACCTTGCTTGTAACCTAAATATTATAACCTTGATTGTAGAACAAATATTATAACATTGATTGTAACACAAACATTATTAATCAGATTGTAGAACAAGTATTATGAATTAGATTGTAGACCATATGTTAACTTGGGAATTTACTAATGTACGGGGGGTTAGCTAGTTTTTTGCTTGGGGGCAAATGGGATGAAACTTGTAAACGGGCAATGGGATCGGGGTGACGGATGGGGGGTGTACGCAAAGGAGGGTTGGGGGAGCCCTCGCCCACCAGCCGAACTGCCCTGTGAACAGAACCCGTATAGAGCTTGGCAATAATAGGCGAACTAATGTAACGCGGTGGTAGCATAGTCAGGGCGAGATTGTCCTCTAAAGAGGACAAAGGAGGGATTGTAAGGTAAAACATCATGAGATGGGAATGTGTAGGGAGTTACCCTGTACAGGGCAGTAACAAGAAGGGGAGGTGTCCTTGTACTCCTGTTAGGTAAAACATCATGAGATGGGACCGGAGAAGGAGTCACCCAGTACTAAGGAGTAACAGAATGCATCCTTGTACTTACAAGATAAGAGAGACATTGATGGATTGAGAGGCAGGAAGCTAGCAGGAAAAGGATAGCAACAGTTTTAGTCATTGGACAAGTAATGATATGATGATGTTCTAAGCATGTATCCAAGGGTATAAAAAAATCACCATTTTGCTGATAACGGCAGAATGCATTCTCCGACTAACCTGGTTGGTCGCAAGTGTTACAATCCGGTAATAAAGAACAAAGAACCCTGATTTCGACTCAGCCTGGTGTTTGTCTCACTCATTCATGAACAAAACAGACCTAACAGTATTTAAAACTGGGAACTCTTTAAATAAGGGGTATTTAAAATTGGGAAAGTATGGATAAAAGGAAAACTGTTCCCATTGGCAAAGAGATCAAGAACAGCAAAGGACAAATAAAATTGATCGGCAAAAACTGAAGTTACAGGAGGAAAAAAGATGAAGGATTATTTGAAACAGTGAGTAGTTAGGCAAAGACTAAATTGCCAGGGAGACCAATGGTGGCAGGTTCATATGTATTGTTCAAAAGGAAAGATTTGCACTATAGGGAAGATTTTATGAAAAGAGGATAAGCAATGCGTAAATTTAATGAGAAACATTTGTACATATTTTGGTTGACATGATTCACAGTGTGAATAATTTAAAAATTATAAAAAAGAAAAGAGGATAAGCTAGATTGCTGTTATATAGACCAGTGGATCTCAACCTTTTTCTTTCCACTCACATACCAGTAAGCATTCCCTATGCTATCAGTGCTCTGTGATTAGTAAGGGATTGCTTAAGGTGGGATGTGAGTGGGAAGGGAAGGTTGAGAACCACTGCTCTAGAGTCTGTGAAGATGACAGATTAAATTTCCTCCTTTATTGTAACTATTCTGGAGTGCTTTGCAATATACCCAGACACTCAATACGATTATAACTCTGGCCATTATTAAATCCTGCGTAATAGGAAATAAATCCTTTAATGTCATTTTAGATTTCAGATTTGTTGTCAGATGTAATATACAACCCAGAAATTCTTTTTCCAGTGGGTGAGGCAGAATGACCATTTATTGGCAGTGTAAAAAAAAATGACTTAATGTACACACGGAAACAAATCAAGAAATGTAAACAAACTGACTGTGCAATAGAGGGAGAAAAAAATCGATAATGTGCAAAGTAGGAGCCCTTAAATAAGTCCCTGATTGAGTTTGTTGTCGAGGAGTCTGGTGGTGAAAGGGGAGCAGCTGTTCCTGAACCTGGTTGCGCGAGTCTTGTGGCACCTACACTTCTTTCCTGATGGTGACATAAAGAACAGAGCAGTTGCTGGCTGGTGTGGATCCTTGATAATTGCTGGCAGCGTTCCCTGTAGATGTTATCAATGGCAGGGAGGGTTTTACCTGTGATGTCCTGGGTGTGTTCACTTCCTTTTGTAGCACTTTGCACTCAAGGGCATTAGTGTTCCCATACCAGACAATGATGCAGCCAGTCAGCACACTTTCCATCACACATCTATAGAAATTTGCAGGGTTTCCGATGTCACACCTTTGCAAACATAGAATTTTTTGTGCAAGACTTTAATTGAAAATTGAATGGTACACACCTCATTTCAATGTGAATTGTCTCAACAACCAATTAGCAAGAAATATGCCAAATACTCCACAAAAACTTTTGCATCTTTAGTGGGTTTATGTTGTCACTTCATGTAAATACAAGTTTTGGATAATATTAATATTACGACCATGTAGAATGTATGAAGGTGTTGCAGCTAATTCAGTAGAGCTACTAAAGCAATACACACACACCAGGTTAGTCAACACAAGACAGTTTTTTTTTAGACTTTACAGACTTCTTTTATATTCCTCATGTCCCGGGCTCCATGGGATGGGTGGGACATCATTATAAGTTTGCTGCCGATCCACTGGACTGGCAGGTTTAAATTAACCACTGTGGGTGTCCTGTGCCTTCCGGCAGAAGACTCCATAAATCAATGTGCCGCTACTCAGCATGCAGGACCGCATGTGTGTGGTCCATTAACTGGGTGAGTACCCAGCTGTTTTACGGCTCCGCGCACCCACTGAAGAACCTCGCCAGTGACGGTTCGCAATACTGCGCTGTGCCAGCTCAGCCCGCTACACGGCTGCTACAAAGGTTCCAATTTCAATGCTACACCTAAAGTACATTTGTGATATTTCAGATTTTGATTTATGTAGTTATTGTGGCATAAGATATAACTGATGTAGAAAATTATATCAAATCAATCCATATCTCGCATCAACTGTTGATGTCGTACTGTCCAAATACCAGTCAGACCAGGATTCCTCTGGCATTGTAACACCTAGATCCGACTCCCTCCTCTCCCTCGACATTTGTAGGCTTGGCTTGACACTTTTGCTTTGGAGAGCACAATACATCCTGCTTATGAATTTAGGTGCATTTCCCAATCAAGCATCCCCTCCACTTCATTGCTTGAGAGCGGGGCCAACGTGGGGTCCCGTCTCTTTCGCAGGAAGGACCTCAACTGAAGAAAGGAATAAAAGGTTCCATTTGACAGATTATATTTCTGTTTTAGTTGCTCAAAGGATACAAAGGATACGAAGGATACAAATAGCCTTTCTTCATAGAAATCCTCAAAATGTTTAATTCCTTTCCCATACCAACTATTTAAAATTCTATTGTCCAAGTTCATGGGCAATAGTTCATTCTTACACAATGGAGCTTTTGGTGATATCCCCACTTCTTCTTCCAATGCTCTTATTAATCCCATACCAAATGTTAATCATATGTATTAGGATGGGGTTATCTGTTTTTTTTTGTTATTAATCTTACATTCCATTTAGAAATTAAATCTTTCACTGTACGTTGTCCCATTTGGATCCATGAGGGACAGTTCTCTTCTTTGAAAAAGATGAGAGGAACCTCACATGGGCTGCTAAATAATATTACTAAAATCCAGTAATCTTAATCCTCCCATTTTATATTCCCACACCAGTTTTTCAATGGCAATCCAAGGTACTTTCCTATTCCATATAAATTTTCCTATTTCACCATTAAGTATCTTAGAGAAGTTCTTAGGCAAAGAAATTGGCAACGATTGGCATCACTTTCATTTTCACATAATTAACCCTTACAATTAATGTTAAAGGCAGATGTCTCCATCTTTGTAAATCCTCCTCTATCATTCCAAGTGGGTGAGATAATTAAGTTTATATACATTTTGTAGATTATTATCTACCGTTATTCCTAAATATTTAATTCCATCTAGTTTCGTTTAACTGGCTTCCTTTTTGATATCTCTCATTATCAAAATTTGTTAATGGCATAATTTTGCTTTTTTCCAAATTTATTTTATAACCTGATACCTTTCCAAATTTTTCCAGTGTAGTCGGTAGTTTGGTCAAGGACTCAGCCAGGTCTGATAAATTTAGCAACACATTATCTGCAAATAAATTAATTTTATGCTCTTCCTGGCCAACTTTGAATTCCTTTATATCTGGATCTCTCCTTATAATTTCTGCTAATGGTTCAATTACCAAGTCAAAGAGGCCTGGAGACAGTGGTCAACCCTGTCTACTAGATCTACTCAAAGGAAACATTGACAACATTTGGCCATTGGTTATGATTTTAGCTTGAAGTTTATGATAGTTAATGTTCAGCCCATTCCAAACTTCAAATAAGAAAGCCCCATTGTAGTCAATCATATGCCTCCTGAATCTAATGATACAGATATACTTGGATTTTCTTTAGACTTAGCCAAATTAATTGTATTAAATAGTCTGCTCAAGTTATCTGCAGATTGTAAAGCCCACCTGAATTTATCAGTTTAGGTAGATATTCCCCTAGTCTATTGTCTAGTGCTTTTGCCAAAATATTGTAATCTGCATTTAACAAGGAAACAAGTCTGTATAAAGACGGTCTCTGGTATTTTTGGTAGTACTGTAATAATAGCTGTAGAGAAGGATTCTGGAAGAGTCTTGGTTTCAACTGCCCAGTCCAATACTTTCATAATAAGAGGCATCAAGATGTCCTTAAATTATCTACAAAACTCGGGTGGGAAACTATCCTCTCCCAATGACTCACTTGCTTGTAATGTATTCAGGGATTTTTCAATCTCTTCTCTTGTGAGGGGGCATCTGTTACAAGCCCAGAGGGCCCCAAAACCCAGCAGCAATAGAGATTCACCAAGACAAATGGTTACTTAAACAAAAGTTGCTTTTAATTGTCTTTAAACATGAAAATAGGATCAAACTTTATCTTATCACTGTTAATTTAACTAACCTAACTTAACCCCCTTCTAATTTTAAGCGCATGTGAATGTAATGTGAATGTAAGTTTAGAAAAGTTCTTTGATTCACAGTCCAATCTCACTTCTCATTCCTTAAAGTTCACTGGTCGCAGGCAATTCTTAGACTGTGCACAGAATTGAACATTTATGAAGTTCACCAGGCTTTGGTGCTTGAAAGGTAAATGGTTACTGCTCAGGAAGGTTCTTGTCGGTTTTCAGAGAGAGATTTGTTGTTCCAGGACACAAATTGATCCCTTCTAATCAGACATGTCAGTGTCTTGCCAAAGAAGCTTGCCCCATCAAGGTTCTCCAGATGATAATCTTTTTCTTTCAGGTCACCACAGAGTTCCTTTTTGTTTCTTTTATTTCAAGTGAAACATTAGACAGCCAGTCCTCTTGCATGGACCCAAGGGCTTTGACCAGGCTGAACTAAGCACTCACAACCTGCCTTCCAAATGGGGTTCTCTACAAGCTTTCCAGCTTGTCCTGTTCCAGTCCCAGCTGTTGCTGCTGACTGTAAAACTGCAGAACTGAATTCCCTCTCTCTCTCTCTCAGAGAGAAAGCCTGTTTTACTCTCTCTGCTTGCAAAACCACATGACCCTCTTAGAACAGTAAGTTCCACCCCAGACAGCCTGCAGCTCCAACGAGTTCTTTCATCAGTTGCCTTTTGGTAAACAAAATTCCATTAGTGAAGTCTCTTGGGCACTCTCCAAAGCTTTTCCAAAGCCTCTTGGACCTGAACTATCTAGCATGAGCAGAACTCCATTATTTTAAATGAGATCTGTTTTGAAGTGTTTGTATGTGACCTACACTAAAAAAACCTGCCCCAATTAACTCCCAAAAACATATCTACATACAATACAAACACAACATAATCTGCCACACATCTAATTCCTTTTGATCTCTATCTTCCAGTTTTGGCAGCTCAATCGCCGAGAGAAATTCATCTATTTCAATAGAATCCCCTATCAAATCTGATTCGTATAGCTTTGTATAATTGTTGCTTAAATTGATTTCCCTTTGTTTATTATGTTAATTTGTCAGGCTCTGAATGAACTGCATTTATCATCCTTGATGTCTCTTCTGCCTTTAGTTGCCATGACAAAACTTTATGTGCTCTATCTCCCAATTCATAATACACTTGCTTTGACTTTAAAATAGTTTATCCTATTCTATAGGTTTGTAATGTATTATATTTCAATTTTATATTTATTCAAATTTTATATTTTTCTTTCAAATCCGTTCTCTGATATTCTTTTTCTAATTCTGATATTTCTTCTCTAGGC